>NC_069505.1:286528091-287128091 GCF_027579735.1 Bombina bombina
AACTTACTTAGCAAATGTTTTTTATTTATTTGTGCAATTTTGGATTGTAACTTCAGTGTGGTAGTAGTTGTATGGTGGGGCTAGGGGTCCATAAAAACAATTTTTTTTTAGCAGCAGTGTATTTATGATTGTTTGACAATGCTGTAGAAATTCTATATTTAAAACCATGCAGAAATGTTTCCTCCTCAATACACAAATGGTAGATGCCCTTTTGGCAGATATGCATTTTATATATATATTACATTCCAGTTTACTGCCCCTTTATGCAAGGACTTTCCAGATGAAAGGAGGCATTTTATCTAAGATTTTTACATCTGCATACAATTTTATACTCTCAGACTAAGATTGCTCAGTGTTTGAAATGAGACAGGTTAACTTAAAACTGTTCAGTTTACACTAGAGCTGACTTAGTTTTGAAATACATACCAACAAGCCTAAATCCTGCATTTAACCAGATCTAATGGTATGAGTACCACAGCTTATGGTCCCACCAAGACCATATAGAGTACAGCATTTTCAAAATCCATAAGTACAGCTGACAGATTGGAAAATTTGTACACTATATTTGAAGTGGTGCTCTTGGTTGGGGAAAATGGGGAAAAAAACAAACAAACATATGTCAACCATTTAAAGGTACTTTTCTTCATCTAGCCATCTACCCAGCTCATTAATGTACAATTTTGAATTCACAGAATTATTTTTGTTTGCACATTTACAAATATGATTCTTTAAAAAGTTATCTCTTAATTTTTGCATTTTTTTTTATCATGCATATCACACATTGTTGATTTAGGGGATACAAGGTGCATAAATTTTTCCTCCTGTGAGTGTTTCTGTGGGTGTCTGTGTTTATGTCTTTGTGCTTTGGTTTGTGTCTCTATGTGTATGTATTTTTTATCTGTGGGTCTCTCTGTGAGGGTGGGTGTGTATGTCTTTGTGCATTTTCTGTGGGTGTCTCTGTGAGGGTGTGTGTGTGTGTGTATGTATGTATGTCTGTGTTTTCTGTGGGTATCTCTGTGAGGGTGTGTGTATGTTTTTGTGTGTTTTCTGTGGATATCTCAGTGAGGGTGTGTGTATGTATGTCTTTCTGTGTTTTTCATGTGGTTGTCTCTGTGTGTGTGTGTGTGTGTGTATGTCTTTGTGTGTTTTCTGAGGCTGTCTCTGTCGGTGTTTCCTTGGGTGTATGTGCAAGTTTGATTTTGTGTGTGTGTGTCCATTGTCTGTTCCTTTTTAGGACATTTTGACCTTACTACTAATTATTCGCATCTTTCTACAGACTTTGAGACTAACAAGACCTTTCCGGAAGTAACCAATCCGCCATTTAACCTTTAAATTATTGTTTAGGCAGTTCAGGGCCCTTGCTTTCAGCCACTGCATGCTGTTGTCATAATTTAGTTGTCATCTTCCTTTACAAAAAGATAATCAGAACTCCATATTTTGTTTTCTAAATCTCCTTTTTTTACAAAACTGTAGTATACCTCATTACTTGTCAGGTCAATGTAAACAAGTGCTGAGTGTCTGTTTGGGTGTCTGTGTCTGAGTGTGTTTCTCTGCGTGTCTGCTAGAGTGTCTGTATGTGAATCCTTATGTGTGAGTGTGTTTGTGTGTTTCAGTGTATGAGTGTGTCTGTGTGTGTATATTACTAACTTTACAACATTTCCAAGTTTAAATAGACAATTAAGAATAAAGTGCATATATGTTTTAGTCACTTGGTCAAAAATTGCACATGTCAAAGGAGGGGGGGGGGGGGGCCTGATCAATGGTTGAGTCAGGGGCCCCAAAATTTCTAGTGGCAGCCCTGCATGTGACTTTGCGTGTATAGGATTATTACACTCATGTGACTTTGCATGTATATGATTATTACACACATGTGACTGTTACACTCATGTGACTTTGCATGTATATGATTATTAGACTGATGTGACTTTGCATGTATAGGATTATTACACTCATGTCACTTTGCATGTATATGATTATTACACACATGTGACTGTTGCACTCATGTGACTTTGCATGTATATGATTATTACACACATGTGACTGTTGCACTCATGTGACTTTGCATGTATATGATTATTACACACATGTGACTGTTGCACTCATGTGACTGCATGTATATGATTATTACACACATGTGACTGTTACACTCATGTGACTTTGCATGTATATGATTATTACACACATGTGACTGTATGTATATGATTATTACACACATGTGACTGTTGCACTCATGTGCCTTTGCATGTACAGGTAGCCCTCAGTTTACGCCGGGGTTAGGTTCCAGAAGGAATGGTTGTAAATCGAAACCGTTGTAAATTGAAACCCAGTTTATAATGTAAGTCAATGGGAAGTGAGGGAGTTAGGTTCCAGGACCCTCTCAAAATTGTCATAAGTAACATCTAATACATTATTTTTGAAGCTTTGAAATGAAGACTCTAAATGCTAAACGGCATTATAAACCTAATAAAATAATCACACAACACAGAATATATAATTAAACTAAGTTAAATGAACAAAAACATTTGCTAAACAGCATTATAAACCACACAACACAGACTTCACTTGCATTTTTCTGCAAACAGTTCTTTCTATGCATTCCAATCTGGACTGATTTATAGACAGGAATATCTTGTTCCTTTTAAATCTGCTCGATAGCTCAGGTCTGGTTAAACTGATTAATTTCAGCTTGCTTGGCTTTGCTGCAACACAAGTGGATATCTCCACCTACTGGCTATTTTAATCAATGCACTGCTTCTGAATGCTTTTCAATAGCAGTCACATGACTGGAAAAAAAGGTTGTTATTCTGAAACAGTGTAAATTGAACCGTTGTAAACTGAGGGCCACCTGTATATGATTATTACACACATGTGACTGTTGCACTCATGTGACTTTGCATGTATATGATTATTACACTCATGTGACTTTGCATGTAAATGATTATTACACACATGTGACTGTTGCACTCATGTGACTGCATGTATATGATTATTACACACATGTGACTGTTACACTCATATGACTTTGCATGTATATGATTATTACACACATGTGACTGTTACACTCATATGACTTTGCATGTATATGATTATTACACACATGTGACTGTTGCACTCATGTGACTTTGCATGTAAATGATTATTACACACATGTGACTGTTGCACTCATGTGACTGCATGTATATGATTATTACACACATGTGACTATTGCACTCATGTGACTTTGCATGTATATGATTACTGCACACATGTGACTGTTACACTCATGTGACTGCATGTATATGATTATTACACACATGTGACTTTGCATGTATATGATTATTACACACATGTGACTGTTACACTCATGTGACTGCATGTATATAATTATTACATACATGTGACTGTTACACTCATGTGACTGCATGTATATAATTATTACATACATGTGACTGTTACACTCATGTGACTGCATGTATATAATTATTACATACATGTGACTGTTACACTCATGTGACTTTGCATGTATATGATTACTGCACACATGAGACTGTTACACACATATAACTATTGCCTGCATTGTGACTTTGCATGTATATGATTATTACAGTACACACTCATGACTGTCACTTACACGTGGTGTTACTATACAGACAGATCACCCAGATGATGAACCTGACCGCTTAAGCAACCGGTTGATACAGTATGACCCTGTTCAAGACAAATGGATCCAATTGGCACCAATGCAATATTCTAAATATCGATTCAGTGCGGCTGTGGTCAACAGCGAAATCTATGTCCTCGGTGAGTAATCCTATTTGTAGATTACAAACGGCAGGTCAGCTTTATACAGTGTAGCGTGTTACATATACAGCATTAAATACTGAGCATCTGAAGACAATGTGACCAAACTCTAGATATACAGGAACAGCAATATGATGAAAGATATAGAGATGTTGCAGAAATGGTGAATAGAGGTTCTGTATTACAATAAATATATATCTAGTGATTGTCATACAGTCATTATCATTACTGAAGCAAAAACCTACGCATTCTCCAAGATGTACTGGACACAAAATGTAAGAGGATACTGTGTGCGTCACCTTAGCAGCTGGGAAACTGACCCGAAGACATTTGTGCCTAGAAACAGGAAAGTAAAATGCCAGTTCACCATCACAAGCATAAGGACAAGCAGCACTATCTATAAGGGACACTATCTGTATCAGTATGGGACACTATCTGTATCAGTATGGGACACTATCTGTATCAGTATGGGACACTATCTGTATCAGAAAGGGACACCATCTGTATTAGTATGGGACACTATCTGTATCAGTATGGGACACTAGCTGTATCAGTATGGGACACTATCTGTATCAGTATGGGACACTATCTGTATCAGTATGGGACACTAGCTGTATCAGTATGGGACACTATCTGTATCAGTAAGGGACACTATCTGTATCAGTATGGGACACTATCTGTATCAGTAAGGGACACAATCTGTATCAGTATGGGACACTAGCTGTATCAGTAAGGGACACTAGCTGTATCAGTAAGGGACACTATCTGTATCAGTATGGGACACTATCTGTATCAGTAAGGGACACAATCTGTATCAGTATGGGACACTATCTGTATCAGTATGGGACACTATCTGTATCAGTATGGGACACTATCTGTATCAGTATGGGACACTATCTGTATCAGTATGGGACACTATCTGTATCAGTATGGGACACTATCTGTATCAGTATGGGACACTATCTGTATCAGTATGGGACACTATCTGTATCAGTATGGGACACTATTTGTATCAGTATGGGACACTATCTGTATCAGTATGGGACACTATCTGTATCAGTATGGGACACTATCTGTATCAGTATGGGACACTAGCTGTATCAGTATGGGACACTAGCTGTATCAGTAAGGGACACTATCTGTATCAGTAAGGGACACTATCTGTATCAGTAAGGGACACTATCTGTATCAGTAAGGGACACTATCTGTATCAGTATGGGACACTATCTGTATCAGTAAGGGACACAATCTGTATCAGTATGGGACACTAGCTGTATCAGTAAGGGACACTATCTGTATCAGTATGGGACACTATCTGTATCAGTAAGGGACACAATCTGTATCAGTATGGGACACTATCTGTATCAGTATGGGACACTATCTGTATCAGTATGGGACACTATCTGTATCAGTATGGGACACTATCTGTATCAGTATGGGACACTATCTGTATCAGTATGGGACACTATCTGTATCAGTATGGGACACTATCTGTATCAGTAAGGGACACAATCTGTATCAGTATGGGACACTATCTGTATCAGTATGGGACACTATCTGTATCAGTATGGGGCACTATCTGTATCAGTATGGGACACTATCTGTATCAGTATGGGACACTATCTGTATCAGTATGGGACACTATCTGTATCAGTATGCGACACTATCTGTATCAGTATGGGACACTATCTGTATCAGTATGGGACACTATCTGTATCAGTATGGGACACTATCTGTATCAGTATGGGACTCTATCTGTATCAGTATGGGACACTATCTGTATCAGTATGGGACACTAGCTGTATCAGTATGGGACACTATCTGTATCAGTAAGGGACACTATCTGTATCAGTAAGGGACACTATCTGTATCAGTAAGGGACACTATCTGTATCAGTAAGGGACACTATCTGTATCAGTATGGGACACTATCTGTATCAGTAAGGGACACAATCTGTATCAGTATGGGACACTAGCTGTATCAGTAAGGGACACTATCTGTATCAGTATGGGACACTATCTGTATCAGTAAGGGACACAATCTGTATCAGTATGGGACACTATCTGTATCAGTATGGGACACTATCTGTATCAGTATGGGACACTATCTGTATCAGTATGGGACACTATCTGTATCAGTATGGGACACTATCTGTATCAGTATGGGACACTAGCTGTATCAGTATGGGACACTAGCTGTATCAGTAAGGGACACTATCTGTATCAGTAAGGGACACTATCTGTATCAGTAAGGGACACTATCTGTATCAGTATGGGACACTATCTGTATCAGTAAGGGACACAATCTGTATCAGTATGGGACACTATCTGTATCAGTATGGGACACTATCTGTATCAGTATGGGACACTATCTGTATCAGTATGGGACACTATCTGTATCAGTATGGGACACTATCTGTATCAGTATGGGACACTAGCTGTATCAGTATGGGACACTAGCTGTATCAGTAAGGGACACTATCTGTATCAGTAAGGGACACTATCTGTATCAGTAAGGGACACTATCTGTATCAGTATGGGACACTATCTGTATCAGTAAGGGACACAATCTGTATCAGTATGGGACACTAGCTGTATCAGTAAGGGACACAATCTGTATCAGTATGGGACACTAGCTGTATCAGTAAGGGACGCTAGCTGTATCAGTAAGGGACGCTAGCTGTATCAGTAAGGGACGCTAGCTGTATCAGTAAGGGACGCTAACTGGATCAGTAAGGGACGCTAACTGGATCAGTAAGGGACGCTAGCTGGATCAGTAAGAGTTGGATGCTACTCAATTACAATTTAGAGTAAAAAAAAAAAAATAACGCCCCATTTCAATCCCTTTCAAGTTTGCATGTGACTTTGATTTTTTTTCAGGTAAAAGAGCTGATTACTTTGGGGCAATGCCCCGCAAAAGGCCCTTTTAAGGGCTATTTGTAATTTAGTATAGGGTAGGGCTTTTTATTATTTTGGGGGGCTTTTTATTTTATTAGGGGGATTAGATTAGGTATAATTAGTTTATAAAACTTGTAATTATTTTATTATTTTCTGTAATTTAGTGGGGGTTTTTTCGTACTTTAGATAATTTTTTTAAATTGTAATTAATTGTGTTTAGTTTAGGGAATTTATTTAATTATAGTGTAGTGTTAGGTGTAATTGTAACATAGGTTAGGTTTTATTTTACAGGTAAATTTATCTTTATTTTAACTAGGTAGTTATTAAATAGTTAATAACTATTTAATAACTATTGTACCTAGTTAAAATAAATACAGACTTGCCTGTAAAATAAAAATTAATCCTAAAATAGCTACAATGTAACTATTAGTTATATTGTAGCTATCTTAGGGTTTATTTTATGGGTAAGTATTTAGTTTTAACTAGGAATCATTTAGTTAATGGTAGTTATTTTATTTAGATTTATTTAAATTATATTTAAGTTATGGGGGTGTTAGGGTTAGGGTTAGACTTAGATTTAGGGGTTAATAACTTTAATATAGTGGCGGCGATCTTGGGGGCGGCAAATTAGGGGTTAATAAGTGTAGGTAGGTTGCGGCGACATTGGGGGTGGCAGATTAGGGGTTAATAAATATAATGTAGGTGTCAGCGATGTTGGGGGCAGCAGATTAGGGGTTCATAAGTATAATGTAGGTGGCGGCTGTGTCCGGAGCGGCAGATTAGGGGTTAATAATATAATGTAGGTTGCAGCGATGTCGGGGCGGCAGATTAGGGGTTAATAAGTGTAAGATTAGGGGTGTTTAGACTCGGGGTTCATGTTAGGGTGTTAGGTGTAGACATGAATGTATTTTCCCCATAGGAATCAATGGGGCTGCGTTAGGAGCTTTACGCTGCTTTTTTGCAGGTGTTAGGCTTTTTTTCAGCCGGCTCTCCCCCATTGATTCCTATGGGGAAATCGTGCACGAGCGTAAGCAGCGGTGGTATTGAGTTGAGATGTGGAGCTAAATTTTGCTCTACGCTCACTTTTTTGCGGCTAACGCCGGGTTTGTAAAAACCCGTAATACCAGCGTTATCTGTAGGTGAGCGGTGAGGGAAAACTGCTTGTTAGCACCGCACAGCATTACCGACACAACTTGTAATCTAGCCGTTATTTCTCTTGTTAAGTGTATCCAGTCCACGGATCATCCATTACTTATGGGATATTAACTCCTCCCCAACAGGAAGTGCAAGAGGATTCACCCAGCAGAGCTGCTATATAGCTCCTCCCCTAACTGCCATTACCAGTCATTCTCTTGCACCCAACGAATAGATAGGATGTGTGAGAGGACTGTGGTGATTATACTTAGTTTCATACCTTCAATCAAAAGTTTGTTATTTTATAATAGCACCGGAGTGTGTTATTCCTTCTCTGGTAGAATTTGAAGAAGAATCTACCTGAGTTTTTCTATGATTTTAGCCGGAGTAGTTAAGATCATATTGCTGTTTCTCGGCCATCTGAGGAGAGGTAAACTTCAGATCAGGGGACAGCGGGCAGATTAATCTGCAAAGAGGTATGTAGCAGCTTATTATTTTCTGACAATGGAATTGATGAGAAAATTCTGCCATACCGATATAATGTAAACTCAGCCTTAAATGCAGTAGCAGCAACTGGTATCAGGCTGTCATGTATGTATATTTTACACTTCAGTATTCTGGGGAATGGCACTTCACTGGAATTATACTGTATGCATAAAACTTTAGCCTAATTTGCAGGGACTAGCAACAGGCTTTTTAATAACACTCAATTTATTAATGTTAAACGTTTTTTGCTGGCATGTAAAATCGTTTAATTTTCTGAGGTACTGGGTGAAAAAATGTTTTGGGCACTATTTTTTTCCACTTGGCAGTCGTTTTATTTAATTTATGACAGTTTACTGATCTCTCTCACTGTTATGTGTGAGGGGGAGGGGCCTTTTTTGGTGCTTTTGCTACGCATCAAAAAATTCAGTCAGAAGTTTATTGTCTTCCCTGCATGATCCGGTTCATCTCTACAGAACTCAGGGGTCTTCAAAACTTGTTTTGAGGGAGGTAATCACTCACAGCAGAGCTGTGAGATTGTAGTTGACTGTGATAAAAAAACGTTTATTTCTGTATTTTTTTTTTTTTTTTTTTTTCTGCTATCAGGGTTAGTTATCCTTTGCTAATGGGAGCAATCCTTTGCTAAAATTGTGTTTTTTACAAAGATTTGATGCTATAACTTTTCAGTTTATTAATTTTCAACTGTCATAACTTTTTCTGTGCTTCTTATAGGCACAGTACGTTTTCATATTATAGTAAATTACTTGAAAAGTATTTCCAAGTTGCTAGTTTATTTGCTAGTGTGTTAAACATGTCTGATTCAGAGGAAGATATCTGTGCTATATGTGCTAAAGCCAAAGTGGAGCCCAATAGAAATTTATGTACTAACTGTATTGATGCTACTTTAAATAAAAGTCAATCTGTACAAATTGAACATATTTCACCAAACAACGAGGGGAGAGTTATGCCGACTAACTCGCCTCACGTGTCAGTACCTGCATCTCCCGCTCGGGAGGTGCGTGATATTGTAGGGCCGAGTACATCTGGGCGGCCATTACAAATCACATTACAGGATATGGCTACTGTTATGACTGAAGTTTTGGCTAAATTACCAGAACTAAGAGGTAAGCGTGATCACTCTGGGGTGAGAACAGAGTGCGCTGATAATATTAGGGCCATGTCAGACACTGCGTCACAATTTGCAGAACATGAGGACAGAGAGCTTCATTCTGCGGGTGACGGTTCTGATCCAAACAAACTGGATTCAGATATTTCAAATTTTAAATTTAAGCTGGAAAACCTCCGTGTATTACTAGGGGAGGTGTTAGCGGCTCTGAATGATTGTAACACAGTTGCAATACCAGAGAAAATGTGTAGGTTGGATAAATATTTTGCGGTACCGGCGAGTACTGACGTTTTTCCTATACCTAAGAGACTTACTGAAATTGTTACTAAGGAGTGGGATAGACCCGGTGTGCCGTTCTCACCCCCTCCGATATTTAGAAAGATGTTTCCAATAGACGCCACCACACGGGACTTATGGCAAACGGTCCCTAAGGTGGAGGGAGCAGTTTCTACTTTAGCTAAGCGTACCACTATCCCGGTGGAGGATAGCTGTGCCTTTTCAGATCCAATGGATAAAAAGTTAGAGGGTTACCTTAAGAAAATGTTTGTTCAACAAGGTTTTATATTGCAACCTCTTGCATGCATTGCGCCTGTCACGGCTGCAGCAGCATTTTGGTTTGAGTCTCTGGAAGAGACACTTGAATCAGCTCCATTAGATGAGATTACACACAAGCTTAAAGCCCTTAAGTTAGCTAACTCATTTATTTCAGATGCTGTAGTACATTTAACTAAACTTACGGCTAAGAATTCCGGATTCGCCATTCAGGCACGCAGAGCACTGTGGCTAAAATCCTGGTCAGCTGACGTTACTTCTAAATCTAAATTGCTTAATTTACCTTTCAAAGGGCAGACCTTATTCGGGCCCGGGTTGAAAGAAATTATCGCTGACATTACAGGAGGTAAAGGCCATGCCCTGCCTCAAGACAGAGCCAAACCTAAGGCTAGACAGTCTAATTTTCGTTCCTTTCGTAATTTCAAAGCAGGAGCAGCATCAACTTCCTCTGCACCAAAACAGGAAGGAGCTGTTGCTCGCTACAAACAAGGCTGGAGACCTAACCAGTCCTGGAACAAGGGCAAGCAGGCCAGGAAACCTGCTGCTGCCCCTAAGACAGCATGAATCGAGGGCCCCCGATCCGGGAACGGATCTAGTGGGGGGCAGACTTTCTCTCTTCGCCCAGGCTTGGGCAAGAGATGTCCAGGATCCCTGGGCGTTAGAGATCATATCTCAGGGATACCTTCTAGACTTCAAATTCTCTCCCCCAAGAGGGAGATTTCATCTGTCAAGGTTGTCAACAAACCAAATAAAGAAAGAGGCGTTTCTACGCTGCGTACAAGATCTTTTATTAATGGGAGTGATCCATCCGGTTCCGCGGTCGGAACAAGGACAAGGGTTTTACTCAAATCTGTTTGTGGTTCCCAAAAAAGAGGGAACTTTCAGGCCAATCTTGGATTTAAAGATCCTAAACAAATTCCTAAGAGTTCCATCGTTCAAAATGGAAACTATTCGGACAATTTTACCCATGATCCAAAAGGGTCAGTACATGACCACAGTGGATTTAAAGGATGCTTACCTTCACATACCGATTCACAAAGATCATTACCGGTATCTAAGGTTTGCCTTTCTAGACAGGCATTACCAGTTTGTAGCTCTTCCATTCGGATTGGCTACGGCTCCGAGAATCTTCACAAAGGTTCTGGGTGCTCTTCTGGCGGTACTAAGACCGCGAGGAATTGCGGTAGCTCCGTACCTAGACGACATTCTGATACAAGCTTCAAGCTTTCAAACTGCCAAGTCTCATACAGAGTTAGTACTGGCATTTCTAAGGTCGCATGGATGGAAGGTGAACGAAAAGAAGAGTTCTCTCTTTCCACTCACAAGAGTTCCCTTCTTGGGGACTCTTATAGATTCTGTAGAAATGAAGATTTACCTGACAGAAGACAGGTTAACAAAGCTTCAAAATGCATGCCGTGTCCTTCATTCCATTCAACACCCGTCAGTAGCTCAATGCATGGAGGTGATCGGCTTAATGGTAGTAGCAATGGACATAGTACCCTTTGCACGCCTACATCTCAGACCGCTGCAATTGTGCATGCTAAGTCAGTGGAATGGGGATTACTCAGACTTGTCCCCTACTCTGAATCTGGATCAAGAGACCAGAAATTCTCTTCTATGGTGGCTTTCTCGGCCACATCTGTCCAGGGGGATGCCATTCAGCAGGCCGGACTGGACAATTGTAACAACAGACGCCAGCCTACTAGGTTGGGGCGCTGTCTGGAATTCTCTGAAGGCTCAGGGACAATGGAATCAGGAGGAGAGTCTCCTACCAATAAACATTCTAGAATTGAGAGCAGTTCTCAATGCCCTTCTGGCTTGGCCCCAGTTAACAACTCGGGGGTTCATCAGGTTTCAGTCGGACAACATCACGACTGTAGCTTACATCAACCATCAGGGAGGGACAAGAAGCTCCCTAGCAATGATGGAAGTATCAAAGATAATTCGCTGGGCAGAGTCTCACTCTTGCCACCTGTCAGCAATCCACATCCCGGGAGTGGAGAACTGGGAGGCGGATTTCTTAAGTCGTCAGACTTTTCATCCGGGGGAGTGGGAACTTCATCCGGAGGTCTTTGCCCAAATACTTCGACGTTGGGGCAAACCAGAGATAGATCTCATGGCGTCTCGACAGAACGCCAAGCTTCCTCGTTACGGGTCCAGATCCAGGGATCCGGGAGCGGTTCTGATAGATGCTTTGACAGCACCTTGGACCTTCGGGATGGCTTATGTGTTTCCACCCTTCCCGATGCTTCCTCGATTGATTGCCAGAATCAAACAGGAGAGAGCATCAGTGATTCTAATAGCGCCTGCATGGCCACCCAGGACTTGGTATGCAGATCTAGTGGACATGTCATCCTGTCCACCTTGGTTGCTACCTCTGAAACAGGACCTTCTGATCCAGGGTCCCTTCAAACATCAAAATCTAATTTCTCTGAAGCTGACTGCTTGGAAATTGAACGCTTGATTTTATCAAAACGTGGTTTTTCTGAGTCAGTTATTGATACCTTAATACAGGCTAGGAAGCCTGTTACCAGAAAGATTTACCATAAGATATGGCGCAAATACTTATATTGGTGCGAATCCAAGAGTTACTCATGGAGTAAGGTTAGGATTCCGAGGATATTGTCTTTTCTACATGAAGGTTTAGAAAAGGGTTTATCCACTAGTTCCTTAAAGGGACAGATTTCAGCTCTGTCCATTCTTTTACACAAACGTCTGTCAGAAGTTCCGGACGTTCAAGCTTTTTGTCAGGCTTTAGCTAGGATCAAGCCTGTGTTTAAAACTGTTGCTCCACCATGGAGTTTGAACTTAGTTCTTAATGTTTTACAGGGGGTTCCGTTTGAACCCCTTCATTCCATTGATATCAAGTTGTTATCTTGGAAAGTTCTGTTTTTAATGGCGATTTCCTCGGCTCGAAGAGTCTCTGAGTTATCTGCCTTACATTGTGATTCTCCTTATCTGATTTTTCATTCAGACAAGGTAGTTCTGCGTACTAAACCTGGGTTCCTACCTAAGGTGGTCACTAACAGGAATATCAATCAAGAGATTGTGGTTCCATCTTTGTGTCCTAATCCTTCTTCGAAAAAGGAACGTCTGCTACACAATCTAGATGTAGTCCGTGCCCTGAAATTTTATCTACAGGCAACTAAGGATTTTCGACAAACGTCTTCCCTGTTTGTCGTTTATTCTGGTCAGAGGAGAGGTCAAAAAGCTTCGGCTACCTCTCTCTCCTTTTGGCTTCGTAGCATAATACGGTTAGCCTATGAGACTGCTGGACAGCAGCCTCCTGAAAGAATTACAGCACATTCTACTAGAGCTGTGGCTTCCACTTGGGCCTTTAAGAATGAGGCTTCTGTTGAACAGATTTGCAAGGCTGCAACTTGGTCTTCTCTTCATACTTTTTCCAAATTTTACAAATTTGACACTTTTGCTTCTTCGGAGGCTGTTTTTGGGAGAAAGGTTCTTCAGGCAGTGGTTCCTTCCGTATAAAGAGCCTGCCTGTCCCTCCCGTCATCCGTGTACTTTAGCTTTGGTATTGGTATCCCATAAGTAATGGATGATCCGTGGACTGGATACACTTAACAAGAGAAAACATAATTTATGCTTACCTGATAAATTTATTTCTCTTGTAGTGTATCCAGTCCACGGCCCGCCCTGTCACTTTAAGGCAGGTAATTTTTCCATTAAACTACAGTCACCACTGCACCCTATGGTTTTCCTTTCTCTGCATGTTTTCGGTCGAATGACTGGTAATGGCAGTTAGGGGAGGAGCTATATAGCAGCTCTGCTGGGTGAATCCTCTTGCACTTCCTGTTGGGGAGGAGTTAATATCCCATAAGTAATGGATGATCCGTGGACTGGATACACTACAAGAGAAATAAATTTATCAGGTAAGCATAAATTATGTTTTTTGATGATATAGGATTGAAACCCTTCAGTATAGTCAGTAAAATTGTTCAGGAAGAAGCATATTGCCTCGATTCCTTTGTCATGAGGAATAGAGGAGTACAAGGACACAGCGGCCACTGTAAGCCATAAATATCCCTCTTTCCATTTTACATCATTAATAATATTCAAAATGTGTTTGGTGTCTTTTACATATGATGGTGAGAACAGAACGATCAGTTGAAAAATTGAATCCAACCACTGCGAGAGGTTGGCCAACAAGGACTCCACCTCACTAACTTTTGGGTGGCCCTGTACATTTGAAGTGGATTTGTGAACTTTCGGAAGGTGGTGGAACAAGGGCATCTTGGGATGGTCCACATTAAGATAATCCATAATGGCTCTGTCAATATACCCCTGATCCAGCCCTTTGTCCAAGATATGGCCTAGTTCTTCCCTAAACAAAATGTTAGGATTCCTATTTAGAACCAGATAATCATTGCTATTAGATAACTGTCTCAATGCTTCATCAATGTATTGGGATTTATTCATCACCACATTTGTACCACCCTTGTCAGCAGGTCTTATTACTAGGCATGCATTGTCCTGTAAAGATTTTAAGACTTTCCTTTCTGGGAGTGTTAAGTTGTGACTAGTCCTGTTCATATTATCCGTTAGAGCTACCAAGTCCGTCTCCACCCTATTCAAGAATGTTTCAATCACATTACCTATGCTTTGGATAGGGTAAAATCGAGATTTATCCTTGAAAGACCACCCCTAGCAGTATCATTTGCTGCTATTTGCAGTTCTTGTAAAAAGATCAAATCACAGGTCTCACTGAAATTATATGTATCTTGCATCACAGTTGAGGTGGCTCTCACTTGGATATCGGTCTCTATTTCCTTATTGCCTTGCCCAGAAAAGTGTTTCCTTAATGTGATATTTCTAATAAGTCTGTTCAGGTCAATAATTGTTTGAAATAAGTCAAAATTTGTGGTGGGGGAAAAGGTCAAACCATAAAATAGAACCTTGGTTTCAACTGGTGTTAGTGTGATGTTAGACAGATTTATTACATTACTCATTTGTACTTGCTCAGGGGACGAGCTGATATCTGTTCTGTGTATTTTGTGTGTTATCGTTGACCCCTCCCTATTTCTTTGGTCCAATGGAAAAACTTGATCCAAATTTGCCTGATCAGATCTAGACATAACCAGTCCCTGTGTGTTCTGGTGTATTGGAACATTAGATAACAGTATATTTGGTAACTTTGTTGCTAGTAATATAATTTACTTGATTCTTCGATCTAACTGAAGGACTTTAGGTATTGTTTGTACATTATCGTTTACTTTTAGAATGCCTCCCTATACACGGCCTGACTCCTCATTACCTGAGGCCCTTTCATCATATATCCTACCTCACTGTCTGAAAATGTGACAGATTTGGAGTTAGACCTGTTACCCCTTTGTCTGCGATTCCTGCGTCTAGCATTGCCTGTTTGCTGATTCTGATTCCTCCTAACCAAACCCCTTTGTTTCCTGTTCCAAATATAAACAGTGTTAGAAGAATAGTCTGTTTTATCTCTTAAGTATTTAGTATGTTTGTTTTCCATTATAGACGATTTACCTAGTGCAACGGAATCTTTTAATAAGCCATTGAATCTGGCAAAGTTAGGGTCACTACTCCTTTTATTCAGCTCACACTGTAAATCGTCTATTTCTTTCCTGATGTTTACAAGACAAGTATTTTGATAGTCAATTTACAATAACATTAAGCGGGTGAACAGTCTGATAATACTGTGTTCCAAGAATTAATAAAGTAATTATCATTATCATCCACCTCAAAGGGGGGAAATTTGTATAGACGTAACCCTCTTGGAATCAGTCCAACTTTAATGTATTGGTCAAATGTCCAAATATCCCACTGAATATAAATATTATGTATAGTCCTTAAATTATCTAAGAAAAATAATAAATTATTATTTATTATTCTGTCTTGTATACTTTATAACAGAGTTTATATCTGATGTTTGATTTATGTAATAAGTTGAATCTGTTATTGGAATATATTATGTTGTTAATAACAATTATATATAGTAGGCCGGTAAAATAAAATTATTTCTGTTTTCACAAACATTTATTTTATTTTTTAAATATACTTTGCTCTCTTAGTATCCTTTGTTGAAAAGCATACTGAGGTAGGTTCATCAGCAGCAATGCCCTTCTGGGAACGAGCAGGTGAGCTATTTAAGACAATAGATAATAAACAGTCAGTCATGTTATCAGGGGGCTGGAAGAAGGTTCCTAGATACAAGGTAATCACAGAGGTAAAAAGTATATTAATATAACTGTGTTGGTTATGCAAAACTAGGGAATGGGTAATAAAGGGATTATCTATCTTTTTTAACAATAACAATTCTATGGTAGACTTTCCCTTTAAGACCGCTGCTCCTTAACTTGTCTGCCTGCTCTGAGGCGGCGGACAGCAATACGATTGGCTGCAAATCTGCAAGGGGAGGCATTGCGCAAGCAGTTCGCCAGAACTGCTTGTGCAATGATAAATGCCGTTAGTGTATGCTGTCTGCATTTATCGATGTAGGGCGGACATGATCGCTACATCGGATCATGTCCGCCAGACACATAAATCCAAGGAGTAAAACTGGCCTTTTCGGCATGTCTCATGGTATTCCAGGGCAAGTTTATGTTTTGCATGTGCAATACACTCTGAAATGGTCACAGAGGTCACAGACTCCATTTTATAGGTATATATCAATATATGGTATGAGATGTATATATCAATATATGGTATTATAGGTATATAGCAATATATGGTATTATAGGTATATATTATTGTTGATTGGAAACTGAGATCAGTTACACAGGTTTTTACATAAGTCCCCAAAAAAGTGTTTTGAAAACCGCACTTTACAGTATCTAGGACCTCATGTTGCCATCTTATTACAGTAATAGTTTCTCTTGTTAAGTGTATCCAGTCCACGGATCATCCATTACTTGTGGGATATTCTCCTTCCCAACAGGAAGTTGCAAGAGGATCACCCACAGCAGAGCTGCTATATAGCTCCTCCCCTCACTGCCATATCCAGTCATTCTCTTGCAAGCCTCAACCAAGATGGAGGTCGTAAGAGGAGTGTGGTGTTTTATACTTAGTTTATTCTTCAATCAAAAGTTTGTTATTTTTAAATGGTGCCGGAGTGTACTGTTCCGGAGTGTACTGTTTATCTCAGGCAGTATTTAGAAGAAGAATCTGCCTGCGTTTTCTATGATCTTAGCAGAAGTAACTAAGATCCATGGCTGTTCTCACATATTCTGAGGAGTGAGGTAACTTCAGAGAGGGAATGGCGTGCAGGTTTTCCTGCAATAAGGTATGTGCAGTTAATATTTTTCTAGGGATGGAATTTGCTGCTGATACCGAACTAATGTAAGTAAAGCCTTAAATGCAGTTATAGCGACTGGTATCAGGCTTATTAATAGAGATACATACTTTTATAAAAATGTAATATAAAACGTTTGCTGGCATGTTTAATCGTTTTTATATGTATTTGGTGATAAAACTTATTGGGGCCTAGTTTTTTTCCACATGGCTGGCTTGAATTTTGCCTAGTAACCGTTTCCTTAGGCTTTCCACTGTTGTAATGGGAGTGGGAGGGGCCTTTTTTAGTCCTTTTCTGTGCAGCTAAAAATACTGACAGAGACATTCAGCTTCTTCCTGCATGATCCAAGACATCTCTGGAGGGCTCAAAACGCTTCAAAGTCGTTTTTGAGGGAGGTAAAAAGCCACAGTAGAGCTGTGGCAGTTGTTGTGACTGTTTGAAAAAAAACAAAAACAAAAACAAAAAAAAACGTTTTTGTCTTTTATTATTCAGTTTTGGGTATTAAGGGGTTAATCATCCATTTGCAAGTGGGTGCAATGCTCTGCTAACTTGTTACATACACTGTAAAAAATTTGTTAGTGTAACTGCCTTTTTTCACTGTTATTTCAAATTTTGACAAAATTTGTGTTTCTTAAAGGTGCAGTAACGTTTTTTATATTGCTTGTAAACTTGTTTAAAGTGTTTTCCAAGCTTGCTAATCTCATTGCTAGTCTGTTTAAACATGTCTGACACAGAGGAAACTACTTGTTCATTATGTTTGAAAGCCATGGTGGAGCCCCATAGGAGAATGTGTACTAAATGTATTGATTTCACCTTAAACAGTAAAGATCAGTCTTTAACTATAAAAGAAATATCACCAGAAGATTCTGACGAGGGGGAAGTTATGCCGACTAACTCTCCCCACGTGTCAGACCCTTCGCCTCCCGCTCAGGGGACGCACGCTAATATGGCGCCAATTACATCAGGGACGCCCATAGCGATTACCTTGCAGGACATGGCTGCAATCATGAATAATACCCTGTCAGAGGTATTATCCAGGTTGCCTGAATTAAGAGGCAAGCGCGATTGCTCTGGGGTTAGGAGAAATACAGAGCGCGCAGATGCTGTAAGGGCCATGTCTGATACTGCGTCACAATATGCAGATCATGAGGACGGAGAGCTTCAGTCTGTGGGTGACATCTCTGATTCGGGGAAACCTGATTCAGAGATTTCTCATTTTAAATTTAAGCTTGAGAACCTCTGTGTGTTGCTTGGGGAGGTATTAGCTGCTCTGAATGACTGTAACACAGTTGCAGTACCAGAGAAATTGTGTAGGCTGGATAAATACTATGCGGTACCGGTGTGTACTGATGTTTTTCCTATACCTAAAAGGCTTACAGAAATTATTAGCAAGGAGTGGGATAGACCGGGGGTGCTTTTTTCCCCACCTCCTATATTTAGAAAAATGTTTCCAATAGACGCCACTACATGGGACTTATGGCAGACGGTCCCTAAGGTGGAGGGAGCAGTTTCTACTTTAGCAAAGCGTACTACTAACCCGGTTGAGGACAGTTGTGCTTTTTCAGATCCAATGGATAAAAAATTAGAGGGTTACCTTAAGTTGAAAAATTGAATCCAACCACTGCGAGAGGTTGGCCAACAAGGACTCCACCTCACTAACTTTTGGGTGGCCCTGTACATTTGAAGTGGATTTGTGAACTTTCGGAAGGTGGTGGAACAAGGGCATCTTGGGATGGTCCACATTAAGATAATCCATAATGGCTCTGTCAATATACCCCTGATCCAGCCCTTTGTCCAAGATATGGCCTAGTTCTTCCCTAAACAAAATGTTAGGATTCCTATTTAGAACCAGATAATCATTGCTATTAGATAACTGTCTCAATGCTTCATCAATGTATTGGGATTTATTCATCACCACATTTGTACCACCCTTGTCAGCAGGTCTTATTACTAGGCATGCATTGTCCTGTAAAGATTTTAAGACTTTCCTTTCTGGGAGTGTTAAGTTGTGACTAGTCCTGTTCATATTATCCGTTAGAGCTACCAAGTCCGTCTCCACCCTATTCAAGAATGTTTCAATCACATTACCTATGCTTTGGATAGGGTAAAATCGAGATTTATCCTTGAAAGACCACCCCTAGCAGTATCATTTGCTGCTATTTGCAGTTCTTGTAAAAAGATCAAATCACAGGTCTCACTGAAATTATATGTATCTTGCATCACAGTTGAGGTGGCTCTCACTTGGATATCGGTCTCTATTTCCTTATTGCCTTGCCCAGAAAAGTGTTTCCTTAATGTGATATTTCTAATAAGTCTGTTCAGGTCAATAATTGTTTGAAATAAGTCAAAATTTGTGGTGGGGGAAAAGGTCAAACCATAAAATAGAACCTTGGTTTCAACTGGTGTTAGTGTGATGTTAGACAGATTTATTACATTACTCATTTGTACTTGCTCAGGGGACGAGCTGATATCTGTTCTGTGTATTTTGTGTGTTATCGTTGACCCCTCCCTATTTCTTTGGTCCAATGGAAAAACTTGATCCAAATTTGCCTGATCAGATCCAGACATAACCAGTCCCTGTGTGTTCTGGTGTATTGGAACATTAGATAACAGTATATTTGGTAACTTTGTTGCTAGTAATATAATTTACTTGATTCTTCGGTCTAACTGAAGGACTTTAGGTATTGTTTGTACATTATCGTTTACTTTTAGAATGCCTCCCTATACACGGCCTGACTCCTCATTACCTGAGGCCCTTTCATCATATATCCTACCTCACTGTCTGAAAATGTGACAGATTTGGAGTTAGACCTGTTACCCCTTTGTCTGCGATTCCTGCGTCTACCATTGCCTGTTTGCTGATTCTGATTCCTCCTAACCAAACCCCTTTGTTTCCTGTTCCAAATATAAACAGTGTTAGAAGAATAGTCTGTTTTATCTCTTAAGTATTTAGTATGTTTGTTTTCCATTATAGACAATTTACCTAGTGCAACGGAATCTTTTAATAAGCCATTGAATCTGGCAAAGTTAGGGTCACTACTCCTTTTATTCAGCTCACACTGTAAATCGTCTATTTCTTTCCTGATGTTTACAAGACAAGTATTTTGATAGTCAATTTACAATAACATTAAGCGGGTGAACAGTCTGATAATACTGTGTTCCAAGAATTAATAAAGTAATTATCATTATCATCCACCTCAAAGGGGGGAAATTTGTATAGACGTAACCCTCTTGGAATCAGTCCAACTTTAATGTATTGGTCAAATGTCCAAATATCCCACTGAATATAAATATTATGTATAGTCCTTAAATTATCTAAGAAAAATAATAAATTATTATTTATTATTCTGTCTTTTATACTTTATAACAGAGTTTATATCTGATGTTTGATTTATGTAATAAGTTGAATCTGTTATTGGAATATATTATGTTGTTAATAACAATTATATATAGTAGGCCGGTAAAATAAAATTATTTCTGTTTTCACAAACATTTATTTTATTTTTTAAATATACTTTGCTCTCTTAGTATCCTTTGTTGAAAAGCATACTGAGGTAGGTTCATCAGCAGCAATGCCCTTCTGGGAACGAGCAGGTGAGCTATTTAAGACAATAGATAATAAACAGTCAGTCATGTTATCAGGGGGCTGGAAGAAGGTTCCTAGATACAAGGTAATCACAGAGGTAAAAAGTATATTAATATAACTGTGTTGGTTATGCAAAACTAGGGAATGGGTAATAAAGGGATTATCTATCTTTTTTAACAATAACAATTCTATGGTAGACTTTCCCTTTAAGACCGCTGCTCCTTAACTTGTCTGCCTGCTCTGAGGCGGCGGACAGCAATACGATTGGCTGCAAATCTGCAAGGGGAGGCATTGCGCAAGCAGTTCGCCAGAACTGCTTGTGCAATGATAAATGCCGTTAGTGTATGCTGTCTGCATTTATCGATGTAGGGCGGACATGATCGCTACATCGGATCATGTCCGCCAGACACATAAATCCAAGGAGTAAAACTGGCCTTTTCGGCATGTCTCATGGTATTCCAGGGCAAGTTTATGTTTTGCATGTGCAATACACTCTGAAATGGTCACAGAGGTCACAGACTCCATTTTATAGGTATATATCAATATATGGTATGAGATGTATATATCAATATATGGTATTATAGGTATATAGCAATATATGGTATTATAGGTATATATTATTGTTGATTGGAAACTGAGATCAGTTACACAGGTTTTTACATAAGTCCCCAAAAAAGTGTTTTGAAAACCGCACTTTACAGTATCTAGGACCTCATGTTGCCATCTTATTACAGTAATAGTTTCTCTTGTTAAGTGTATCCAGTCCACGGATCATCCATTACTTGTGGGATATTCTCCTTCCCAACAGGAAGTTGCAAGAGGATCACCCACAGCAGAGCTGCTATATAGCTCCTCCCCTCACTGCCATATCCAGTCATTCTCTTGCAAGCCTCAACCAAGATGGAGGTCGTAAGAGGAGTGTGGTGTTTTATACTTAGTTTATTCTTCAATCAAAAGTTTGTTATTTTTAAATGGTGCCGGAGTGTACTGTTTATCTCAGGCAGTATTTAGAAGAAGAATCTGCCTGCGTTTTCTATGATCTTAGCAGAAGTAACTAAGATCCATGGCTGTTCTCACATATTCTGAGGAGTGAGGTAACTTCAGAGAGGGAATGGCGTGCAGGTTTTCCTGCAATAAGGTATGTGCAGTTAATATTTTTCTAGGGATGGAATTTGCTAGAAAATGCTGCTGATACCGAACTAATGTAAGTAAAGCCTTAAATGCAGTTATAGCGACTGGTATCAGGCTTATTAATAGAGATACATACTTTTATAAAAATGTAATATAAAACGTTTGCTGGCATGTTTAATCGTTTTTATATGTATTTGGTGATAAAACTTATTGGGGCCTAGTTTTTTTCCACATGGCTGGCTTGAATTTTGCCTAGTAACAGTTTCCTTAGGCTTTCCACTGTTGTAATGGGAGTGGGAGGGGCCTTTTTTAGTCCTTTTCTGTGCAGCTAAAAATACTGACAGAGACATTCAGCTTCTTCCTGCATGATCCAAGACATCTCTGGAGGGCTCAAAACGCTTAAAAGTCGTTTTTGAGGGAGGTAAAAAGCCACAGTAGAGCTGTGGCAGTTGTTGTGACTGTTTGAAAAAAAACAAAAACAAAAACAAAAAAAAACGTTTTTGTCTTTTATTATTCAGTTTTGGGTATTAAGGGGTTAATCATCCATTTGCAAGTGGGTGCAATGCTCTGCTAACTTGTTACATACACTGTAAAAAATTTGTTAGTGTAACTGCCTTTTTTCACTGTTATTTCAAATTTTGACAAAATTTGTGTTTCTTAAAGGTGCAGTAACGTTTTTTATATTGCTTGTAAACTTGTTTAAAGTGTTTTCCAAGCTTGCTAGTCTCATTGCTAGTCTGTTTAAACATGTCTGACACAGAGGAAACTACTTGTTCATTATGTTTGAAAGCCATGGTGGAGCCCCATAGGAGAATGTGTACTAAATGTATTGATTTCACCTTAAACAGTAAAGATCAGTCTTTAACTATAAAAGAAATATCACCAGAAGATTCTGACGAGGGGGAAGTTATGCCGACTAACTCTCCCCACGTGTCAGACCCTTCGCCTCCCGCTCAGGGGACGCACGCTAATATGGCGCCAATTACATCAGGGACGCCCATAGCGATTACCTTGCAGGACATGGCTGCAATCATGAATAATACCCTGTCAGAGGTATTATCCAGGTTGCCTGAATTACGAGGCAAGCGCGATTGCTCTGGGGTTAGGAGAAATACAGAGCGCGCAGATGCTGTAAGGGCCATGTCTGATACTGCGTCACAATATGCAGATCATGAGGACGGAGAGCTTCAGTCTGTGGGTGACATCTCTGATTCGGGGAAACCTGATTCAGAGATTTCTCATTTTAAATTTAAGCTTGAGAACCTCCGTGTGTTGCTTGGGGAGGTATTAGCTGCTCTGAATGACTGTAACACAGTTGCAGTACCAGAGAAATTGTGTAGGCTGGATAAATACTATGCGGTACCGGTGTGTACTGATGTTTTTCCTATACCTAAAAGGCTTACAGAAATTATTAGCAAGGAGTGGGATAGACCGGGGGTGCCTTTTTCCCCACCTCCTATATTTAGAAAAATGTTTCCAATAGACGCCACTACACGGGACTTATGGCAGACGGTCCCTAAGGTGGAGGGAGCAGTTTCTACTTTAGCAAAGCGTACTACTATCCCGGTTGAGGACAGTTGTGCTTTTTCAGATCCAATGGATAAAAAATTAGAGGGTTACCTTAAGAAAATGTTTATTCAACAAGGTTTTATTTTACAGCCCCTTGCATGCATTGCGCCTGTCACGGCCGCGGCGGCATTCTGGTTTGAGGCCCTGGAAGAGGCCATCCATACAGCTCCATTGACTGAAATTATTGACAAGCTTAGAAAACTTAAGCTAGCTAACTCATTTGTTTCTGATGCCATTGTTCATTTGACTAAACTAACGGCTAAGAATTCCGGATTCGCCATCCAAGCGCGTAGGGCGCTATGGCTTAAATCCTGGTCAGCTGACGTGACTTCGAAGTCTAATTTACTCAACATTCCTTTCAAGGGACAGACCTTATTCGGGCCTGGTTTGAAGGAAATTATTGCTGACATTACTTGAGGTAAGGGTCACACCCTTCCTCAGGACAGGGCCAAAGCAAATGCCAAACAGTCTAATTTTCGTGCCTTTCGAAATTTCAAGGCAGGTGCAGCATCAACTTCCTCCGCTTCAAAACAAGAGGGAACTTTTGCTCAATCTAAGCAGGCTTGGAAACCTAACCAGTCCTGGAACAAAGGCAAGCAGGCCAGAAAGCCTGCTGCTGCCTCTAAGACAGCATGAAGGAACGGCCCCCTATCCGGCGACGGATCTAGTAGGGGGCAGACTTTCTCTCTTCGCCCAGGCGTGGGCAAGAGATGTTCAGGATCCCTGGGCGTTGGAGATCATATCTCAGGGATATCTTCTGGACTTCAAAGCTTCCCCTCCTTAAGGGAGATTTCATCTTTCAAGGCGATCTGCAAATCAGATAAAGAAAGAGGCATTCCTACACTGTGTGCAAGACCTCCTAGTTATGGGAGTGATCCATCCAGTTCCGCGGATGGAACAAGGACAGGGTTTTTATTCAAATCTGTTTGTGGTTCCCAAAAAAGAGGGAACCTTCAGACCAATTTTGGATTTAAAGATCTTAAACAAATTCCTCAGAGTTCCATCTTTCAAAATGGAAACTATTCGGACCATCCTACCCATGATCCAAGAAGGTCAGTACATGACCACAGTGGACTTAAAGGATGCCTACCTTCACATACCGATTCACATCATTTTCTAAGGTTTGCCTTTCTAGACAGGCATTACCAATTTGTAGCTCTTCCCTTCGGGTTGGCTACAGCCCCGAGAATCTTTACAAAGGTTCTGGGCTCACTTCTGACGATTCTAAGACCACGATGCATAGCGGTGGCTCCGTATCTAGACGACATCCTGATACAGGCGTCAAGCTTTCAAGTTGCAAAGTCTCATACAGAGATAGTTCTGGCATTTCTGAGGTCGCACGGGTGTAAAGTGAACGAGGAAAAGTTCTCTATCCCCACTCACAAGAGTCTCCTTCTTAGGGACTCTTATAGATTCTGTAGATTCTATAGATTCTGTAGAAATGAAAATTTACCTGACGGAGTCCAGGTTATCAAAACTTCTAAATGCTTGCCGTGTTCTTCACTCCATTCCGCGCCCTTCGGTAGCTCAGTGTATGGAGATAATCGGCTTAATGGTAGCGGCAATGGACATAGTGCCATTTGCGCGCCTTCATCTCAGACCGCTGCAATTATGCATGCTGAGTCAGTGGAATGGGGATTACACAGATTTGTCCCCTCTGCTAAATCTGGATCAAGAGACCAGAGATTCTCTTCTCTGGTGGTTGTCTCGGGTACACCTGTCCAAGGGTATGACCTTTCGCAGGCCAGATTGGACAATTGTAACAACAGATGCCAGCCTTCTAGGTTGGGGTGCAGTCTGGAATTCCCTGAAGGCACAGGGATCGTGGACTCAGGAGGAGAAACTCCTTCTAATAAATATTCTGGAATTAAGAGCGATATTCAATGCTCTTCTGGCTTGGCCTCAGTTAGCAACACTGAGGTTCATCAGATTTCAGTCGGACAACATCACGACTGTGGCTTACATCAACCATCAAGGGGGAACCAGGAGTTCCCTAGCGATGTTAGAAGTCTCAAAAATAATTCGCTGGGCAGAGTACCACTCTTGCCACCTGTCAGTAATCCATATCCCAGGCATGGAGAACTGGGAGGCGGATTTTCTAAGTCGTCAGACTTTCCATCCGGGGGAGTGGGAACTCCATCCGGAGGTGTTTGCTCAGTTGATTCATCGTTGGGGCAAACCAGAGTTGGATCTCATGGCGTCTCGCCAGAACGCCAAGCTTCCTTGTTATGGATCCAGGTCCAGGGACCCAGAAGCGACGCTGATAGATGCGCTAGCAGCGCCTTGGTTCTTCAACCTGGCTTATGTGTTTCCACCGTTTCCTCTGCTCCCTCGACTGATTGCCAAAATCAAACAGTAGAGAGCATCGGTGATTCTGATAGCACCTGCGTGGCCACGCAGGACTTGGTATGCAGACCTAGTGGACATGTCATCCTTTCCACCATGGACTCTGCCTCTAAGACAGGACCTTCTGATACAAGGTCCTTTCAATCATCCAAATCTAATTTCTCTGAGACTGACTGCATGGAGATTGAACGCTTGATTCTATCAAAGCGTGGCTTCTCCGAGTCAGTCATTGATACTTTAATACAGGCACGAAAGCCTGTTACCAGGAAAATCTACCACAAGATATGGAGTAGATATATTTATTGGTGTGAATCCAAGACTTACTCATGGAGTAAAGTTAGGATTCCTAGAATATTGTCTTTTCTCCAAGATTGCTTGGACAAAGGATTATCAGCTAGTTCCTTAAAGGGACAGATTTCTGCTCTGTCTATTCTTTTGCACAAGCGTCTGGCAGAGGTTCCAGACTTCCAGGCATTTTGCCAGGCTTTGGTTAGATTTAAGCCTGTGTTTAAACCTGTTGCTCCCCCGTGGAGCTTAAACTTGGTTCTTAAGGTTCTTCAAGGAGTTCCGTTTGAACCCCTTCATTCCATTGATATTAAACTTTTATCTTGGAAAGTTCTGTTTTTGATGGCTATTTCCTCGGCTCGGAGAGTCTCTGAGCTATCTGCCTTACAATGTGATTCTCCCTATCTGATTTTTCATGCAGATAAGGTAGTTCTGCATACCAAACCTGGGTTTTTACCTAAGGTGGTTTCTAACAAGAATATCAATCAAGAGATTGTTGTTCCATCGTTGTGCCCTAATCCTTCTTCAAAGAAGGAACGTCTTTTACATAATCTGGACGTAGTACGTGCCTTGAAGTTTTACTTACAAGCTACTAAGGATTTTCGTCAAACATCTTTCCTGTTTGTCGTTTACTCTGGACAGAGGAGAGATCAAAAAGCTTCGGCAACCTCTCTTTCCTTTTGGCTTCGGAGCGTAATAAGCCTAGCCTATGAGACTGCTGGACAGCAGCCCCCTGAAAGGATTACAGCTCATTCTACTAGAGCTGTGGCTTCCACCTGGGCCTTCAAAAATGAGGCCTCTGTTGAACAGATTTGCAAGGCTGTGACTTGGTTTTTGCTTCACACTTTTCAAAATTTTACAAATTTGATACTTTTGCTTCTTCGGAGGCTGTGGTTCCTTCCGCTTAATCCTGCCTTGTCCCTCCCATCATCCGTGTACTTTAGCTTTGGTATTGGTATCCCACAAGTAATGGATGATCCGTGGACTGGATACACTTAACAAGAGAAAACATAATTTATGCTTACCTGATAAATTTATTTCTCTTGTAGTGTATCCAGTCCACGGCCCGCCCTGTCCTTTTAAGGCAGGTCTAAATTTTAATTAAACTACAGTCACCACTGCACCCTATGGTTTCTCCTTTCTAGTCTTGTTTCGGTCGAATGACTGGATATGGCAGTGAGGGGAGGAGCTATATAGCAGCTCTGCTGTGGGTGATCCTCTTGCAACTTCCTGTTGGGAAGGAGAATATCCCACAAGTAATGGATGATCCGTGGACTGGATACACTACAAGAGAAATAAATTTATCAGGTAAGCATAAATTATGTTTTTTACAAAGACGAACCTCATTCTTTGCAATGAGGTTTAGAATTTTTTTTTGGAGTATTTTATACCTCTACATACAGAACGAGAAGCTCTCTACCAGAAACAGCTCAGTAGCTTGTTCTATACTGAGTTACAACCTAGTAGCAGCCTCTTTTAGCCCAGTTGTGCTTTTCACAGAGGAGAATTTTCCTGAAGTATATTAGTCTGATCTCACCTAGTAAGATCAGTCCAGCCCTGAAATACCATGCAATTCTCCTCTGAAAAACAAATGTGACAGCCCCAGACGATCGTTTCGGCCTTCTGTGGGCCTCGTCAGTGAGGTGCAGCCATATTCCTCTAAGCACACTGGGCAAGGAGTCCACGACTGGTTTCCCCCATAATCCTTAGGGAGACCTCCCAAAGGGTGATAATATAAACGCATACAAACAGAGAAGCGCTCTACCAGGAACAAACAGCTCAATACCTTGTTCTATAGCTAGTTACAACCTAGGAGCAGCCTCTTTTTATTTTAAAACCTTGTTACTTAGCGGTTTCACGGTTTACAATATGAGAACTGTTCAAATCCAGTTCTAGAAGTTAAGTTGTGGCCATTTTATTCCCATGGAAATGAATTTCCAGCACTGCTCTTCTTGATTTTAGATGAAAATCTCACCAGAAGGAAAATGAGGTTTTCTTAATGAATGAACAATGAGTTAACAAAAGAACTTTTAACATATTAGTAGCCAGATTAAAGAAAGTCCGGCAGACAGGGGCTAGCATGCAATGTCGCCCAGGGGAATTGAGATACACACTACATAACAGGTGGCAATGTGGGTTAAGTAGCATCGGTCTGATGATAGCTGCTTCTTAACTCTCAGATGCAAGTTTCACTCATTCGCGCCGCAGCCGGAACCTTCCCTAAATCTGGCCCTAAAAATGATTCAGATAGAACATACTGTTTTAAACAACTTTCCAATTTACTTCTATTATCAAATTTTCTTTTTTTTTTCTTGTTATCCTTTGTTGAAAAGCAGGAAGTAAGCTCAGGAGTGTGCACGTGTCTGCAGCACTATATGGTCGCAGTTTTGCAACAATGTTATACATTAGCAAGAGCACTAGAGGGCAGCATGATTTCCTGTAATGCAGGGGTTAGCAACCTTGGACCCCCAGATGTTTTGGAACTACATTCCCCATGATGCTGAGGCACTCTTTAGGCTGTCTGAGCATCATGGGAAATATAGTTCTAAAACATCTGGGGGCCCAAGGTTGCTGACCACTGCTGTAATTTATTGCTCCGGCATGTGCACGCTAACTATCTAGATATCTCTTCAACAAAGAATAACAAGAGAATGAAGCAAATTTGATAAAAGAAGTAAATTAGAAACTTGTATAAAATTGTATTCTCTGTCTGAATCATGAAAGAAAACTGTTGGGTTTCATGCCCCTTTAACTCTTATCATAATCACTGATCCATCCAACTTCACACAAACTCCATTAACAACTTTAACCCATTTGGGATTTCAGTGATAGGCGCCAATTATCTGCAAATGTGGGGAAATGAAGATATTGGGGCTGATTTACTCTGCTGCGAATGCAGCAGTTTCTGTGTCAGGCTTCAGGCTTGCCGGAAACATAAGTTAAGAAGCAGCGGTCGTAAGACCGCTGCTCCTCAACTCATCCGCCACCTTTGAGGCTGCGGACAGCAATCAGCCCAATCGAATACGATCGGGATGATTGACACCCCCTGCTAGAGGCCGATTGGGCGCGAATCTGCAAGGGGAAGCATTGCACAAGCATTTCAAATGAAAGAAAAAGAAAAAGAAGAGAAGGCACACAGGGCAGGACTCAAGTGAAAAGCTTTAATCACAATTAATGCACACGCAAAATAAGTTGCACTTACTAGATACAAAGTTTAAAATGCATTCACAGGGAGCGCTGAGTTCATACAGCTAACTTGTCTCACAGACGTAGTTGGTTCACGCCAGGCAGAGTTTCCGGATCCTATGCCAAATTGCTGTTATAGCTTGTGAGGACAAATAGGCTTGTAAGTTACTGTTAACTCCAGGCAATATGCAAAAGCATGCGTATGCTGTCGGCATTTTTCCAAACATTGAGGGGAAAGTAAAAAGGATGTCAATACTTTATGCCACGGTAAGATCCAAATAAGAAATAATATATTTAATAAATCAGGTGCAAACTTCAGGGCATATTTATTTGTGTTTAAATAACATATGAGGGGCCATTGTTTATTGTTCCTCAGCAAATGACAATTAGTTCATCAGTTAATCTTCTGTAATCATTTCCTGTTTTAAAAGGTTAATGTCAGAAGACACACTAGGCACCATAGCTGTTCCTCTTTTTGTGCAAATAAATGTTCCCCTCAAACAGGAAATAGTTAATGGTAAGTACATTTCTTGTCAACCTTTCTTGAAATTCTTGGAATTTATCAGTAATTTGTGCTTAACATTGGTTCCATAGCTCCGCGTCCTGCCATGTGAAATGAACTGATATCTACAGTTAACGTTGTGCAATTTTGTTGCTTTTTAAAGGGACATGAAACACATGATTCAGGTATACCATATATTTTTAAACAAGTTGACCCCTGTTATTAAATTTTTAGTGATCTAGTGACCCAATGACAAGAGTTATGTGTGCAGCCACCAATCACTAGCTACACCATATGGCCAAAAGTGTGTGGAGATGCCTACTACTTATTAAATTCAGGTGTTTCAGCCACAATGGGTCGTACTGAATAACTCAGTGACTTTAAATGTGGCGCTGTTAAAGGGTGTCACCTTTGCCGGCATGTGCACGCTACCTATCTAGATATCTCTTCAACAAAGAATAACAAGAGAATGATCAGTTTGTGAATTTTCTGCCCTACAATATTTGCCCCCAGTCAATTGTAAGTTGTAAAGTGTAAGTGTCTAGGAGCAACGACAGCCCAGCCATGAAGTGGTAGACTATAAAGCATAACAGGCAAGGGTGCCAAGTGCTGGAGCAAGTAGCCCATAAAACCTCCTATCATCTGTTGCATCACTCACTACAGAGTTCCAAACTGCTTCTAGAAGCAATATCAGCACAAGAATTGTGAGTCGGGAGCTTCATAAAATGTATTTCCATGGCCGAGCAGCTGCACCAAGCCCCATATGAACATGCACAATAACAAGTGTCAGCTGAAGTAGTGTAAAGTACAATGCAACAAGACTTTGTAGCAATGGAAACGTTCTTCTGGATAATAAATCATACTTCACTATCTGGCAGACTGATGGAAGAATCTGGGTGTGGCAGATGGAACACAACCTACAGAAATGCATAGAGCCTGCTACTATAAGGTCTGCTGGTGGAGGGATAATGGTCTAGGCTGTTTGTTTAGGGTTTTTGCTAGATCCATTAGTTGCAGTAAAGGGTCATCTTAATGCTACAGGATACAAAGACATTTTAGACAATTGGGTGCTTCTAACTGTGTAGCTACAATTTGAGGAAGGCCCTTTCCTGTTCCAGCACCAAGCATGGTCCATAAAGACATGGGGGATAGTTATCAAGCCGTCAACCTCAAATACGCTGGAATTCCGCAGCGTATTTGTGGCGAGGCTGATTCGCCTTAGTTATCAAAGGCTAGAGACCGGCAAAAGTAGAATTTTGTGACATAAGGTTCGATGCGCCGGACTCAGTCCGACACAGATCGATTCTTACGTCACTCCAGATGTTCCGCACACAAGTGCGGCACAATCTGACTACTTTTGCTAGTTATCAAAAAACTAGCAGGTACACTCTGCACTTTTCCGGCCCAGCGTACCTGGTTTTCAATCCGCCGCCCTGGACGCGGCGGATCCCATGGGAATCAATGGGAGTTTGACCATAGCGAAAGTTCATGTTCGCTGCTGCTAGACATACCATTGATTCCTATGGGAGTTGTCTACACCTAACACCCTAACATGTACCCCGAGTCTAAACACCCCTAATCTGTCCCCCCCTACACCGCCGCAACTGAATAAATTTATTACCCCCTAAACCGCCGCTGCCGGAGCCCACCGCCACTCTAATAAAATGATTAACCCCTAAACCGCCGCTCCCTGACCCCACCGCAACTATAATATATGTATTAACCATATATTAACCCCTAAACCGCCGCTCCCAGACCCCGCCGCCACCTACATGATACCTATTAACCCCTATCCTGCCCCCCTATACCGCCGCCCTCTATAATAAAGTTATTAACCCCTATCCTGCCGATCCCGGACCTCGCCGCAACTAAATAAATAGTTTAACCCCTAAACCGCCGCTCCCGAACCCCGACGCAACCTATATTAAATTTATTAACCCCTATCCTGCCCCCCCCACACTGCCGCCACTGTAAAAAAATTATTAACCCCTAAACCTAAGTCTAACACTAACCCTAACACCCCCCTAACTTAAATATTAATTAAATAAATCTAAATAATATTTCTATTATTAACTAAATTAATCCTATTTAAAACTAAATACTTACCTGTAAAATAAACCCTAAGATAGCTACAATGTAATTAATAATTACATTGTAGCTATTTTAGGATTTATATTTATTTTACAGGTAACTTTGTATTTATTTTAGCTAGTTAGAATAGTTATTAAATAGTTATTAACTATTTAATAACTACCTAGCTAAAAGAAATACAAAATTACCTGTAAAATAAATCCTAACCTAAGTTACAATTAAACCTAACACTACACTATCATTAAATAAATTAAATAAATTAACTACAAATAACTACAATTAAATACAATTGCATAAACTAACTAAAGTACAAAAAATAAAAAAAGCTAAGTTACAAAAAATAAAAAAAATAAGTTACAAACATTTAAAAAATATTACAACAATTTTAAGCTACTTACACCTAATCTAAGCCCCCTAATAAAATAACAAAGCCCCCCCAAAATAAAAAAATGCCCTACCCTATTCTAAATTAAAAAAGTTCAAAGCTCTTTTACCTTACCAGCCCTTAAAAGGGCCTTTTGCGGGGCATGCCCCAAAGAAAACTGCTGTTTTGCCTGTAAAAGAAAAATACAAACCCCCCCAACATTAAAGCCCACCACCCACATACCCCTAATCTAACCCAAACCCCCCTTAAATAAACCTTTCACTACCCCCCTGAAGATCATCCTACCTTGAGTTGTCTTCAGCCAGCCGACCCGCCGATGGAACCGAAGAGGAGATCCGGAGCGGCAGAAGTGATCCTCCAAGGGGCGCTGAAGAAGTCTTCCATCCGATGAAGTCATCTTCCAAGCGGCGCTGAAGAAGTCTTCCATCCGGGCGATGGAAGATTGAAGTTCAATCCGATTGGCTGATCCAATCAGCCAATCAGATTGAGCTCGCATTCTATTGGCTGTTCCGATCAGCCAATAGAATGAAAGCTCAATCTGATTGGCTGATTCAATCAGCCAATCAGATTTTTCCTACCTTAATTCCGATTGGCTGATAGAATCCTATCAGCCAATCGGAATTGAAGGGACGCCATCTTGGATGACGTCCCTTAAAGGAGCCTTCATTCGTCGGTAGTCCGTCGGGGAAGAAGGATGTTCCGCATCGGCGGAATGAATATGGATCCTGAAGAAGAAGAATGAAGACCCCGCTTGGAAGATGACATCGCCCGGATGGAAGACTTCTTCAGCGCCGCTTGGAAGATGACATCGCCCGGATTGAAGACTTCTTCCGCGCCGCCTGGATGATGACTTCATCGGATGGAAGACTTCTTCAGCGCCCCTTGGAGGATCACTTCTGCCACTCCGGATCTCCTCTTCGGTTCCATCGGTGGGTAAGCTGGCTGAAGACAACTCTAGGTAGAATGATCTTCAGGGTGGTAGTGTTAGGTTTATTTAAGGGGGGTTTGGGTTAGATTAGGGGTATGTGGGTGGTGGGTTTTAATGTTGGGGGGGTTGTATTTTTCTTTTACAGGCAAAAGAGCAGTTTTATTTGGGGCATGCCCCGCAAAAGGCCCTTTTAAGGGCTGGTAAAGTAAAAGAGCTTTGAACTTTTTAAATTTAGAATAGGGTAGGGCATTTTTTTTATTTTGGGGGGCTTTGTTATTTTATTAGGGGGCTTAGATTAGGTGTAAGTAGCTTAAAATTGTTGTAATATTTTTTAAATGTTTGTAACTTATTTTTTTTTTTTTTTTTTTGTACTTTAGTTAGTTTATGTAATTGTATTTAATTGTAGTTATTTGTAGTTAATTTATTTAATTAATTTAATGATAGTGTAGTGTTAGGTTTAATTGTAACTTAGGTTAGGATTTATTTTACAGGTAATTTTGTATTTCTTTTAGCTAGGTAGTTATTAAATAGTTAATAACTATTTAATAACTATTCTAACTAGCTAAAATAAATACAAAGTTACCTGTAAAATAAATATAAATCCTAAAATAGCTACAATGTAATTATTAATTACATTGTAGCTATCTTAGGGTAGTGTAGTTTATTTTACAGGTAAGTATTTAGTTTTAAATAGGAATAATTTATTTAATGATAGTGTAGTGTTAGGTGTAATTGTAACTTAGGTTAGTTTTTATTTTACAGGTTAATTTCTCTTTATTTTAGCTAGGTAGCTATTAAATAGTTAATAACTATTTAATAGCTATTGTACCTAGTTAAAATAAATTGAAATTTGCCTGTAAAATAAAAATAAATCCTAAGATAGCTACAATATAATTATTATTTATATTGTAGCTATATTAGGGTTTATTTTAAAGGTAAGTATTTAGTTTTAAATAGGATTAATTTAGTTAATAATAGAAATATTATTTAGATTTATTTAATTAATATTTAAGTTAGGGGGGTGTTATGGTTAGTGTTAGACTTAGGTTTAGGGGTTAATAATTTTATTACAGTGGCGGCGGTGTAGGGGGGGGCAGGATAGGGGTTAATACATTTATTATAGGTGGCAACGGTGTAGGGGGGGCAGGATAGGGGTTAATAAGTTTAATATAGGTTGCGGCGGGGTCCGGGAGCGGCGGTTTAGGGGTTAAACTATTTTTCTCCAACATTGGTGTGTCCGGTCCACGGCGTCATCCTTACTTGTGGGATATCTCTTCCCCAACAGGAAATGGCAAAGAGTCCCAGCAAAGCTGGCCATATAGTCCCTCCTAGGCTCCGCCCACCCCAGTCATTCTCTTTGTCGTTGCACAGGCAACATCTCCACGGAGATGGTTAAGAGTTTTTTGGTGTTTAAATGTAGTTTTTATTCTTCTATCAAGTGTTTGTTATTTTAAAATAGTGCTGGTATGTACTATTTACTCTGAAACAGAAAAGGATGAAGATTTCTGTTTGTGAGAGGAAGATGATTTTAGCAGACAGTAACTAAAATCGATTGCTGTTTCCACATAGGACTGTTGAGATGAAGTAACTTCAGTTGGGGGAAACAGTTAGCAGACTTTTCTGCTTAAGGTATGACTAGCCATATTTCTAACAAGACCATGTAATGCTGGAAGGCTGTCATTTCCCCTCATGGGGACCGGTAAGCCATTTTCTTAGTCAAACAAACAGAATAAAGGGCTTAATATGGGCTATAAAACTGGTAGACATTTTTATGGGCTAAATCGATTGCTTTATTTGGGCATTTTATTCATATTTATGCTGACAATTCACATTTATAAACTTGGGGAACGTTTATTAAACGGCAGGCACTATGTTAGACACCTTTTCCAGTCAGGGGGCCTTCCTAGTTGTAGGCTGAGCCTCATTTTCGCGCCATTACTGCGCAGTTGTTTTTTGAGAGCAGGGCATGCAGATGCATGTGTGAGGATCTGAAAGTTGCTGGAAAAGTTTCTAGAAGGCGTCAATTGGTATCGTATTCCCCTCTGGGCTTGGTTAGGTCTCAGCAAAGGCTATAGCTGGGACTGTACAAGGGTTAAAGCTCTGAAATTTGGTGTGCAATACTCTTAATGCTTTAAGACACTGTGGTGAAATTTTGGTAATTTTTGAACAATTCCTTCATACTTTTTCACATATTCAGTAATAAAGTGTTTTCTGTTTAAAATTTAAAGAGACGGTAACGGTTTTGTTTTAAAACGTTTTTTGTGCTTTATTGACAAGTTTAAGCCTGTTTAACATGTCTGTGCCTTCGGATAAGCTATGTTCTATATGTATGAAAGCCAATGTGTCTCCCCATTTCAATTTGTGTGATAATTGTGCCATAGCGTCCAAACAAAGTAAGGACAGTACTGCCACAGATAATGAAATTACCCAAGATGATTCCTCAGATGAGGGGAGTAAACATGATACTACATCATCTCCTACTGTGTCTACACCAGTTTTGCCCACACAGGAGGCCCCTAGTACATCTAGCGCGCCAATGCTTATTACCATGCAACAATTAACGGCTGTAATGGATAACTCCATAGCAAATATTTTATCCAAAATGCCTACTTATCAGAGAAAGCGCGATTGCTCTGTTTTAAACACTGAAGAGCAGGAGGGCGCTGATGATAATTGTTCTGTCATACCCTCACACCAATCTGAAGGGGCCATGAGGGAGGTTTTGTCAGATGGGGAAATTTCAGATTCAGGAAACATTTCTCAACAAGCTGAACCTGATGTTGTGACATTTAAATTTAAATTAGAACATCTCCGCGCACTGCTTAAGGAGGTGTTATCTACTCTGGATGATTGTGACAACTTGGTCATTCCAGAGAAATTATGCAAGATGGACAAGTTCCTAGAGGTTCCGGTGCACCCCGACGCTTTTCCTATACCCAAGCGGGTGGCGGACATAGTGAATAAGGAGTGGGAAAAGCCCGGCATACCTTTTGTTCCCCCCCCTATATTTAAGAAATTATTTCCTATGGTCGACCCCAGAAAGGACTTATGGCAGACAGTCCCTAAGGTCGAGGGGGCAGTTTCTACTCTAAACAAACGCACTACTATTCCTATCGAGGATAGTTGTGCTTTCAAAGATCCTATGGATAAAAAATTGGAGGGTTTGCTTAAAAAGATGTTTGTACAGCAAGGTTACCTTCTACAACCCATTTCGTGCATTGTTCCTGTCACTACAGCAGCGTGGTTCTGGTTCGAGGAACTAGAAAACTCGCTTAGTAGAGAGACTCCATATGAGGAGGTTATGGACAGAGTTCACGCACTTAAGTTGGCTAACTCTTTTATTTTAGATGCCGCTTTGCAATTAGCTTGATTAGCGGCGAAAAATTAAGGGTTTGCTATCGTGGCGCGCAGAGCGCTTTGGCTAAAGTCTTGGTCAGCGGATGTGTCATCCAAGACAAAATTGCTTAACATCCCTTTCAAAGGTAAAACTCTATTTGGACCAGAATTGAAAGAGATTATTTCAGACATCACTGGGGGAAAGGGCCACGCCCTTCCACAAGATAGGCCTTTCAAGGCCAAGAATAAGTCTAATTTTCGTTCCTTTCGCAATTTCAGGAACGGACCGGCCTCTAATTCTGCATCCTCTAAGCAAGAGGGTAATGCCTCACAACCCAAACCAGCCTGGAAACCGATGCAAGGCTGGAACAAGGGTAAGCAGGCCAAGAAGCCTGCCGCTGCTAACAAAACAGCATGAAGGAGTAGCCCCCGATCCGGGACCGGATCTAGTGGGGGGCAGACTCTCTCTCTTTGCTCAGGCTTGGGCAAGAGATGTTCAGGATCCCTGGGCGCTAGAAATAGTTTCTCAGGATTATCTCCTGGAATTCAGGGAACTACCCCCAAGGGGAAGGTTCCACATGTCTCACTTATCCTCAAACCAAATAAAGAGACAGGCGTTCTTACATTGTGTAGAAGACCTGTTAAAGATGGGAGTGATACACCCAGTTCCAATAAAGGAACAAGGAATGGGATTTTATTCCAATCTGTTCGTAGTTCCCAAAAAAGAGGGAACTTTCAGACCAATTTTGGATTTGAAGATCCTAAACAAATTTCTCAGGGTACCATCGTTCAAGATGGAAACCATTCGAACGATTCTACCCACTATCCAGGAAAGTAAATTTATGACTACCGTGGATCTAAAGGATGCGTACCTACATATTCCTATCCACAAAGAACATCATCAGTTCCTAAGGTTCGCCTTTCTGGACAAGCATTACCAGTTTGTGGCCCTCCCATTCGGGTTAGCCACTGCTCCAAGGATTTTCACAAAGGTACTAGGGTCCCTTCTAGCGGTTCTAAGACCGAGGGGCATTGCAGTAGTACCTTACTTGGACGACATTCTAATACAAGTGTCGTCTCTGTCAAAAGCAAAGGCTCATACAGACATCGTTCTGGCCTTTCTCAGATCACACGGATGGAAGGTGAACATAGAAAAAAGTTCTCTGTCTCCGTCGACAAGAGTTCCCTTCTTGGGAACAATAATAGATTCCTTAGAAATGAGGATTTTTCTGACAGAGGTCAGAAAGTCAAAACTTCTAAGCACTTGTCAAGTTCTTCATTCTGTTCCTCGTCCTTCCATAGCGCAGTGCATGGAAGTAGTAGGTTTGATGGTTGCAGCAATGGACATAGTTCCTTTTGCACGAATTCATCTAAGACCATTACAACTGTGCATGCTCAAACAGTGGAATGGGGACTATACAGACTTGTCTCCAATGATTCAAGTAGATCAGAAGACTAGAGATTCACTCCGTTGGTGGCTGACCCTGGACAATCTATCCCAGGGAATGAGCTTCCGCAGACCAGAGTGGGTCATTGTCACGACTGACGCCAGTCTAGTGGGCTGGGGCGCGGTCTGGGAATCCCTGAAAGCTCAGGGTCTATGGTCTCGGGAAGAGTCTCTTCTCCCGATAAACATTCTGGAACTGAGAGCGATATTCAATGCTCTCAGGACTTGGCCTCAACTAGCAAAGGCCAGATTCATAAGATTCCAATCAGACAACATGACGACCGTTGCGTATATCAATCATCAGGGGGGAACAAGGAGTTCCCTGGCGATGAAAGAAGTGACCAAAATAATTCAATGGGCAGAGGATCACTCCTGCCACCTGTCTGCGATCCACATCCCAGGTGTGGAAAACTGGGAGGCGGATTATCTGAGTCATCAGACATTCCATCCGGGGGAGTGGGAACTCCACCCGGAGATCTTTGCCCAAATAACTCAATTATGGGGCATTCCAGACATGGATCTGATGGCGTCTCGTCAGAACTTCAAGGTTCCTTGCTACGGGTCCAGATCCAGGGATCCCAAGGCGACTCTAGTAGATGCACTAGTAGCCCCTTGGACCTTCAACCTAGCTTATGTATTTCCACCGTTTCCTCTCATTCCCAGGCTGGTAGCCAGGATCAATCAGGAGAGGGCCTCGGTGATCTTGATAGCTCCTGCATGGCCACGCAGGACTTGGTATGCAGATCTGGTGAATATGTCATCGGTTCCACCATGGAAGCTACCTTTGAGACAGGACCTTCTTGTTCAGGGTCCATTCGAACATCCAAATCTGGTTTCCCTCCAGCTGACGGCTTGGAGATTGAACGCTTGATTCTATCGAAGCGTGGGTTTTCAGATTCCGTGATAGATACTCTGGTTCAGGCCAGAAAACCGGTAACTAGAAAGATTTACCATAAGATATGGAAAAGATATATCTGTTGGTGTGAATCCAAAGGATTCCCATGGAATAAGATAAAAATTCCTAGGATTCTCTCCTTTCTACAAGAAGGTTTGGAGAAAGGATTATCTGCAAGTTCTCTAAAGGGACAGATCTCTGCTTTATCTGTCTTACTACACAAAAGACTGGCAGCTGTGCCAGATGTTCAAGCATTTGTTCAGGCTCTGGTTAGGATCAAGCCTGTTTACAGACCTTTGACTCCTCCCTGGAGTCTAAATCTAGTTCTTTCAGTTCTTCAAGGAGTTCCGTTTGAACCTTTACATTCCATAGATATTAAGTTACTATCTTGGAAAGTTTTGTTTTTGGTTGCTATTTCTTCTGCTAGAAGAGTTTCTGAGTTATCTGCTCTGCAGTGTTCTCCGCCCTATCTGGTGTTCCATGCAGATAAGGTTGTTTTGCGTACTAAGCCTGGTTTTCTTCCAAAGGTTGTTTCTAACAAAAATATTAACCAGGAGATAGTTGTACCTTCTTTGTGTCCGAATCCAGTTTCAAAGAAGGAACGTTTGTTACACAATTTGGACGTAGTCCGTGCTCTAAAATTCTATTTAGAGGCTACAAAGGATTTCAGACAAACATCTTCTTTGTTTGTTGTTTATTCTGGTAAAAGTAGAGGTCAAAAAGCGACTTCTACCTCTCTTTCCTTTTGGCTTAAAAGCATCATCCGATTGGCTTATGAGACTGCCGGACGGCAGCCTCCTGAAAGAATCACAGCTCACTCCACTAGGGCTGTGGCTTCCACATGGGCCTTCAAGAACGAGGCTTCTGTTGACCAGATATGTAAGGCAGCGACTTGGTCTTCACTGCACACTTTTGCCAAATTTTACAAATTTGATACTTTTGCTTCTTCGGAGGCTATTTTTGGGAGAAAGGTTTTGCAAGCCGTGGTGCCTTCCGTTTAGGTAACCTGATTTGCTCCCTCCCTTCATCCATGTCCTAAAGCTTTGGTATTGGTTCCCACAAGTAAGGATGACGCCGTGGACCGGACACACCAATGTTGGAGAAAACAGAATTTATGCTTACCTGATAAATTACTTTCTCCAACGATGTGTCCGGTCCACGGCCCGCCCTGTTTTTTTAATCAGGTCTGATGAATTATTTTCTCTAACTACAGTCACCACGGTACCATATGGTTTCTCCTATATTTTTCCTCCTGTCCGTCGGTCGAATGACTGGGGTGGGCGGAGCCTAGGAGGGACTATATGGCCAGCTTTGCTGGGACTCTTTGCCATTTCCTGTTGGGGAAGAGATATCCCACAAGTAAGGATGACGCCGTGGACCGGACACACCGTTGGAGAAAGTAATTTATCAGGTAAGCATAAATTCTGCTATTTAGTTGCGGCGAGGTCCGGGATCGGCAGGATAGGGGTTAATAACTTATTATAGAGGGCGGCGGTATAGGGGGGGCAGGATAGGGGTTACTAGGTATAATGTAGGTGGCGGCGGTGTCCGGGAGCGGCGGTTTAGGGGTTAATACATTTATAATAGTTGCGGCGGGGTAGTTGCGGGGGGCGCCGGTATAGGGGGTAGAACAGTGTAGTTTAGTGTGGGTGCTTAGTGACAGGCTAGCAATAAAGCTGTCAAAAAGCCGAAGAGCAGCGAGATCGGATGAGTGATAACTATCACAATCCGCTGCTCATCGCCCCGTACTTGGTGCGCGGCTTTTTGACAGCTTTTTTGATAACTTAGGCGAAATTTTGCAGGTCCGCGGCGGCGATGTGAGGCGAGCTTAGGCGGGCGTATTGGGCCGGCGAAGGCAGGTAAAGTAGACACGTTGATAACTGTCCCTCATGGTTTGACAAGTTTGGTGTGGAGGAACTCAAGTGACCTGCACAGAGCCCTGACCCCAACTCTACTGAACACATTTGGGATGAAATAGAACACTTATTGCAAGCCAGACCTTCTTGTCCTCATCATCAGTCCCTAAGCCCACAAATGCTTGGCTGAATGGGCACAAATTCCCACGGACATGTTCCAAAGTCTTATAGAAAGCCTTCCCAGAAGAGTTGTCACTTATAGCCACAAATGGGGGGGGGGGGCTCCATATTAAAGTCCATTGATTTGGAATTGGATGTCCAACAAGCTCATATAGGTGTAATAGTCAGGTGTCCACATACTTTTAGCCATGCTTTTCAGGAGATTGAAGTAAAAATGCTAACAGATATTAATAGAAGTAAATAGAAAAGTCCCTGTTCTATCTGAGCCATGAAAGTGAGTGTTATGTCCATTTAACTTGGGTATATTTTTTTGTATTGAGTGTGTTGAAAGCCAGAGGTAAATTGGTAATGTTTTCACTTGTATTTGGAGGTTGTTAGCTAGACATTCTCCTAAGATTCTTGATAGTGTCCTGATAGTCCAGCCTGGTGGAACCACTAATTATTTGTGTATTTTTGGAACAATACAAAGGACTGGAATACTTGTGCTTTGTACCATTACGGAATGTATTATCTGCTCTCTAAGGGGCTGATCATCTATAAAGCACTCTGCTCTGGTGATATGATCTAAAGCTCTCTGGTCTAGTGAGATGATCTAAAGCTCTCTGTTCTGGTGAAATGATCTAAAGCTCTCTGCTCTGGTGAGATAATCTAACACTCTCTGCTCTGGTGAGATGATCTAAAGCTCTCTTCTCTGGCGAGATGATCTAAAGTTCTCTGCTCTAGCGAGATGATCTAAAGCTCTTTGCTTTAGCGAGATGATCTAAAGCTCTCTGCTCAGGTGAGATGATCTAAAGCCCTCTGGCGAGATGATCTAAAGCTCTCTGCTCTAAAGCTATCTGATCTGGTGGGATGATCTAAAGCTATTTGATCTGGTGGGATGATTTAAAGTTCTCTGATCTGGTGAGATGCTCTAAAGCTCTCTACTTTGGTGAGATGCTCTAAAGCTCTCTGCTTTGGTGAGATGCTCTAAAGCTCTCTGCTTTGGTTAGATGCTCTAAATCTCTCTGCTTTGGTGAGATGATCTAAAACTCTCTGCTCTGGCGAGATGATCTAAAACTCTCTGCTCTGGCGAGATGATCTAAGAGGTCTCGTTACTATGGTGAGGTCCCTCAAATAATTTTAGAAAGGTAAATTTTAGTCTGAGATCTATTTATCTAGTTATATAGGGTTTAGGATGTGAAGGAGAGACACTATGCAATATAATGTCTAGAAAAAAGGCCCTAAAGATGTTTGCTTGATTTCTCTTTCATGATGGTGAGGTTTTTATCATCAGGCCCTAAGTCCCTCTGTGATATTATAGAATATCAGGTCACTTACAGTCGCATAGGGTAAACACACACAACTATAAAAACAGATTGTATGGGTTCTTTGCACAACTAAAGAGAAGCAAAATATCCAAAGTAAACATACAACATTTCAGCTGATTCTTTATTGAATGGTTACCATATTTGTTTCAATGCACCTTTTATTTACCTGGTAATAAAATGGTGATTGCTACTAAAAATGAAATGAAAGGCAAATTGCCTCAAATGCACATAAGGGTTAAGGCCCTGACAATTTGAGTGGGAGAGATGTGTGTGCAACATTGTTACTATTATCTAGGTTCTAGGAAGGGTTAGACTCACCACTTAAAGAGCTGAACGGGAAGTCCAGTCCCTCTTTCTGCTTGGATCCTTGAAGCTTCCCCTCCCTTCCTGCCCGGTATTTTGTAAGAATTGTTAGTCTGAACCATCACTAGGGTGGTTTTCAGTAGGTATCTGAGGCTTGATGAGGGTTACGTGACCCATTTCTGTCAGTCAGAGGACGGTAATTTTCAGCTTCCCAGGTTTCAACATGCTGTGCGACTAGTTGACCCTTATCCTCCTGGTCTGGAGTGGTGGGTCAGCACCCCAGTTCAGGCAGTTGGTCCGGGCTCGTGGTGCAGGATGAGAAGAGGCTGAGTGACACCTAATTTCAGACAGGGGTGATGTCCTTGGATGCACGTCTGAGGGTCCCCTGTCCGTGTTGCCTAGTGCAGAGAACTCCCTAAGTCATCTTTGTGTGGTAGCTGATCTCTGCTTGTCTCTTGCATCGCTGGCATAGCCCATCTTCCTAGGGGTTATATAGTACAGGATTGTGTTCCACAATAAATTTGACCTGCTTGTTATTTCTCAGGTTATAGAAGAATTGTAAGTTTATATAAAACAAATATAGTTAGGTTATTAGTTATTTTCACCCATGGCAAGGAGGATAGGGCATTTAATCCCTTATGTCTTATTAATTTCCTAATTTTTATAATTAACTTCTTTATTACAATCACAAAAGAATACTCTGATTATCATGATTTGAGTTATGTTTTTAGCTTTTTATGAAAACAGGAAACAATTGTGTTTCTTATGTGAACGGCACGTGCATGCACCTTATACATTAGTACAATCTGCATGATATGTGCACAAAACAGGGCAGAACTGGTTATCATGTGGTCATGACGGCTGAATTTAATAATAAAACTAGTGCAATTTTTTTTTTTTTTTCGTAAACAGGAATACTGCTGGTGAGTGAGTTGTTACCTGATGTCTGATGTGACAAAATGTAACAAACTGTTATAGTCACCTGCTTGTGTAACGTCTTACGTTTTAGCCATGGACTTCATAGATCAGGTTGTCAGTGATATGGTCTGATAAAGGGGTATATTTACCATGGTGCGGACAGACATGATCCACTATAGCGAATCATGCCCGCCACACATCTATAAATGCCGACAGCATACGCTGTCTGCATTTATCATTGCACCAGCAGTTCTTGTGAACTAGCAGGGGGTGTCAATCAGCCCGATCGTACATCGCCGCTCAGAGGCGGCGTATGAGTTAAGGAGCAGCGGTCTTAAGACCGCTGCTTCTTAACTCCTGCTTCCGGCGAGCCTGAAAGCTCGCGTGGAAACAAGGAGAACAGGGGCCATTCGGCCCTTGTTAAATAGACCCATTTACTCAAATAATAAATTTGATTGGTGCAGACCCTTAAGCACAATTATTTAGACCAGAAGAAAACTCACAAACAGCTGTTGTGAGCTTGAACACCTAAATTGCAATGAGTTCAAAAGGAAAGACAGGGAATTCAGCACGTCTTTAACTTATGTCCAATTTTTATTAACTGTGTCATAATTGACAATACAATATAAATGCATGTCTCAGAGGCAGAATGTAACACGGCTCCAAACACACAATGTAAATGTTCAGCAGTACAATCATAAAATACAAACATCCAATATTAAAAACTTAGCAGGAATAAGGACTAGATATGTATCAAAAGGGGTTAACACCATAGCCGTGACCAGGCACCACAAGAGAGGATAATGCCTGGGCGGGTACACAAATAGGATCTATGTTATCCCCTAGTACATATCGTGTGTAAGCACATTGCAATTAAAGGGTACAGACAAAGGCGTAACTAGAAACCACAGGGCCCAGGTGCAAGAATCTAAGAAGGGCCCCCCACACAAAAAAATAGTGAATTTGATACATATCATTTTTTTTTATTATAACATTTAACACAGAAAAAAATGTGCATCAGATTACATGTCTGCAAAAGGGGGTACCCTGTGCCCACAGTCTGTAAGATGGTGTGACCCCCTATTACTGTATTTAGTGGCACTGTTTTACCCACCAGTACTGTATATAGTGAGTTAGTAACACAGTCTGTAATCTGCCGGTGAGATGGCTGGCCTGACCCTACTCACCCCAGTACTTTATAGAGTGACCACAGTAGTCCAGCCCCCCATTCTGTATATAGTGGTACTGTATAGTGACACTGTTTACACCCCCACTCCTCCCCATGCTGTAGTAACAAGGTCTGTAATCTGCTGGTTCCACAAACATACACACACACACATACATGCATAAATACACACACAGTCACATACATACATACACACATACACACACTCACACACAAACACCAATGGGTAAAATTGAAACACTAACCCCTGTAGTCAGACACTAGTGAAGCATCATGTCACTCTCACATTATATCAGTGCAGGCAGCTGTAGGTCAACATTTTTTATTGGGAAAAAAAGCAGATTTTTTTTCTTTTCTGAAGTGCCCCCACCCCCCACCCCCCTTGGGTGGCTTGGTCGCAGTTGCGACCTATGCAGCACCAGTAGTTCCACACCTGGGTACAGAACATCAAGAGAGAAAACAGCTACACCCAACCTCCACCAGCCCCAACTGCAAGCGGAAGGGAAATTAGCTGGTGAGGATAATAGCACAGGGATCTATGCTGCTTCAATCCTACAATACTGCAATACAAGGTATCCAGCTACAACTGATTTGCAATGTAACAAGAAAAGATCATACGCTGATACAAAGTATAATATGGCAGTATACTGAGCTATAGTTGCAGCCCATACAGTTCATGTAAAGTGAATCCTGAACATTGAATGCACTTGCGGCTCAATTATTTTCCATGCAGATATAGCAGTTTCTGCCGCACACAATGACCCTTCAATAATGGTGTATGTAAGCCAAGTAGTGCTAGATGTTGGCAAATAAACTGCTAGTTAGTAATCTCAAAAATGTTCAGCATCAACCGCTGGGTATTTGTAGAAGAATTAAGAATTAAGAATAATTAAGAATTAAGAATAATTAACTGTTGGGTCGCAAGCAAAAGACTGCTTCTTATGAGACTCACCACCGCTTCCCATACATATTCCACCTCCATACGGGCACCACAGCAGGGGCGTCACCATGTGGAAGTCTCACCGATGGAGGAATTCAGCGCTAATTCTGGTCCAATCAGTTCTGTATGATAGTCAGCGTGAGTCCAAAGAGTTCCTGTGTAGCATGAGATACAGCCAACAGCTGTTTGTGAGTTTTCTTCTGGTCTATATACAGTGTATGTATGTGTGTGTATGTATATATGTGTGTGTATATATGTATGTATATATATATATATATATATATTTATACTTGTGTATATGTGTATGTGGACATTTACATACACATGTATAATGTATTGACACATACACACACACATATATATATATATACATACACCCTCGTTTGAGCACTTCCCAGACCAGCATGTGTTGTGTTATGCTTTTATTCTAGCCCTAGCACTTTACTTCAGGTCTCCAGTTGTGCTTGAGTGTAACATAGAACTCACATAATTTGAGAGATGTTCAGCACGGCGCATTATCCATTGAAAATATAGGGTTTGCTAAAAAAAATAAATGATGGCCACGTTAAACATTTTCTGGTAATTCTTTGGTACCATGTAGTTATAATATTAGATTGTGTTCTATTCTTGGCGCAGGCCCACAATATTGATAGAACACCCTGCGTTATCAATAGCGCTCAACTTCTGGGCCTTATTGATATCTCCATTTCTCAGGTATCCTGAACAGACCACATGTAAAGTACTTCCCTTGCTAGAGTGCTCATTCTAGGCAGGAAATATTAGACCTCAGATTACAGTCATGAAACGTCTGTCAGATTTATGCCCACATCACACCTCACATTTCAGCAATGGCTTGTATCAAACATATGCCACTTAACATCCGACCCGTGTTCCTGCAGCTTGTATCAAACATATGCCACTTAACATCCGACCCGTGTTCCTGCAGCTTGTATCAAACATATGCCATTTAACATCCGACTTGTGTTCCTGCAGCTTGTATCAAACATATGCCATTTAACATCCGACTTGTGTTCCTGCAGCTTGTATCAAACATATGCCATTTAACATCCGCCGCGTGTTCCTGCAGCTTGTATCAAACATATGCCACTTAACATCCGACTTGTGTTCCTGCAGCTTGTATCAAACATATGCCACTTAACATCCGACCTGTGTTCCTGCAGCTTGTATCAAACATATGCCACTTAACATCCGACCCGTGTTCCTGCAGCTTGTATCAAACATATGCCATTTAACATCCGACTTGTGTTCCTGCAGCTTGTATCAAACATATGCCATTTAACATCCGCCCCGTGTTCCTGCAGCTTGTATCAAACATATGCCACTTAACATCCGACCCGTGTTCCTGCAGCTTGTATCAAACATATGCCACTTAACATCCGACCCGTGTTCCTGCAGCTTGTATCAAACATATGCCACTTAACATCCGACCCGTGTTCCTGCAGCTTGTATCAAACATATGCCACTTAACATCCGAACCGTGTTCCTGCAGCTTGTATCAAACATATGCCACTTAACATCCGACCCATGTTCCTGCAGCTTGTATCAAACATATGCCATTTAACATCCGACCCGTGTTCCTGCAGCTTGTATCAAACATATGCCACTTAACATCCGACCCGTGTTCCTGCAGCTTGTATCAAACATATGCCACTTAACATCCGACCCGTGTTCCTGCAGCTTGTATCAAACATATGCCAATTAACATCCGACCCATGTTCCTGCAGCTTGTATCAAACATATGCCACTTAACATCCGACCCATGTTCCTGCAGCTTGTATCAAACATATGCCACTTAACATCCGACCTGTGTTCCTGCAGCTTGTATCAAACATATGCCACTTAACATCCGACCCATGTTCCTGCAGCTTGTATCAAACATATGCCACTTAACATCCGACCTGTGTTCCTGCAGCTTGTATCAAACATATGCCACTTAACATCCGACCCATGTTCCTGCAGCTTGTATCAAACATATGCCACTTAACATCCGACCTGTGGTCCTGCAGCTTGTATCAAACATATGCCACTTAACATCCGACCCATGTTCCTGCAGCTTGTATCAAACATATGCCACTTAACATCCGACCTGTGTTCCTGCAGCTTGTATCAAACATATGCCACTTAACATCCGACCCGTGTTCCTGCAGCTTGTATCAAACATATGCCACTTAACATCCGACCCGTGTTCCTGCAGCTTGTATCAAACATATGCCACTTAACATCCGACCTGTGTTCCTGCAGCTTGTATCAAACATATGCCACTTAACATCCGACCCATGTTCCTGCAGCTTGTATCAAACATATGCCAATTAACATCCGACCCGTGTTCCTGCAGCTTGTATCAAATGTATGCCACTTAACATCCGACCCATGTTCCTGCAGCTTGTATCAAACATATGCCACTTAACATCCGACCTGTGGTCCTGCAGCTTGTATCAAACATATGCCACTTAACATCCGACCCATGTTCCTGCAGCTTGTATCAAACATATGCCACTTAACATCTGACCTGTGGTCCTGCAGCTTGTATCAAACATATGCCACTTAACATCCGACCTGTGTTCCTGCAGCTTGTATCAAACGGGTTTCACCTTACATCCAACCTGTGTTCCTGCAACTTTTATCAAACATGTGCCGTCTTACATCTGACCCCTAGGCTTGCATCTTCTGAAGAATGTATCAGTTATATGCCAATGCTAACCTCAGATCATTTCCCTGCAGCCTCTGTTAGACACATGCCCACATCACACCACCAACCCCTTGTCCTAAAGAATGTGTTATTTATATATGAGCCACAGACCTCAGATCAGACCCCTGATCCTAAAGCATGTGTCCTTTATATGTCAGCCACCGACCTCAGATCAGACCCCTGATCCTAAAGCATGTGTCCTTTATATGTCAGCCACCGACCTCAGATCAGACCCCTGGTCTTTAAGCATGTGCAATTTATATGCCAACCAAAGACCTCAGATCAGACCCCTGGTCCTGAAGCATGTGCCGTTTATATGCCAACCACAGACCTCAGATCAGATCCCTAGTCTTTAAGCATGGGCCATTTATATGCCAACCAAAGACCTCAGATCAGACCCCTGGTCCTGAAGCATGTGCCATTTAAATGCCAACCGCAGATCAGATCCCTGGTCTTTAAGCATGTGCCATTTAAATGCCAACCACAGACTGCACATCAGATCCCTGGTCTTTAAGCATGTGTCATTTATATGCCAGCCACAGACCGCAGATTAGACCCCTGGTCTTTAAGCATGTGTCATTTATATGCCAACAGACCTCAGATCAGACCACTGATCCTTAAGCATGTGTCATTTATATGCCAACAACAGACCTCAGATCAGACCACTCATCCTTAAGCATGTGTCATTTATATGCCAACCACAGACCTCAGATCAGACTACTGATCCTTAAGAATGTGTCATTTATATGCCAACCACAGACCTCAGATAAGATCCCTGGTCTTTAAGCATGTGTCATTTATATGCCAGCCACAGACCTCAGATCAAATCCCTGGTTTTTAAGCATGTGTCATTTATATGCCAACCACAGACCTCAGTTTAGACACCTGATCCTAAAGCATGTGTCATTTATATGCCAGCCACAGACCTCAGATCAGATCCCTGGTCTTTAAGCATGTGCCATTTAAATGCCAACCACAGATCAGATCCCTGGTCTTTAAGCATGTGTCATTTATATGCCAGCCACAGACCTCAGACCAGATCCCTGTTTTTTAAGCATGTGTCATTTATATGCCAACCACAGACCTCAGTTTAGACACCTGATCCTAAAGCATGTGTCATTTATATGCCAACAACAGACCTCAGATCAGACCACTGATCCTAAAGCATGTGTCATGTATATGCCAACCACAGATCTCAGATCAGCCATCTGGCCCTGCAGTCTCTGTTAGACATGTGTCCGCATCACACCTCACAAAGCATGTGTCAGTTATATGCCAGCACTGACCTCAGATCAGGTTTTAACATATAGTTTAAGGAAACAGCCAGTTTAACTATCAGACTGCCCAGTTAAATTATTCACACCTGGCAGCAGCTTGCAGTTATGTTTCTGTATATAAATAGTTTGTAAGTCACCTGTGTGTGCCTGCAGCCATTATCCCTGTAAACTATGTGACTGCGTCATGCTTCGCTGCAAGTCAAGTGCAGAGAGAAGGACATTTTGCCAAGGGGGTTCCTGGCAGAAGTGAGGCAGTGTTCGCAGAACATTAGTATCAGAAAGCTGAAGCTCCTCTTGGTATCAGGTAATAGTACTGAGGTGCACTGTAACACCTGTTTTATATTCTGACCGTGCTAAATAACACCACTGCGCAGTCACAGGAGTCTGTAGTCTCAGCTCTGTGTTAACCATGTTGGGATTTTTTTTATCCATTTATTTAGTTCTTGTGGCCTCTTTCTGTTCTGATAGATCTGATGCAGTTTGCGGAAAATATCCCATAGGAGATTAAAGAGGATTAATTTACCAGAGAGAAAGCTCTCAATTAAATGATCTCAGGCTGCGTGTACGTTTCATGTTAATGAGATTAATATGGTGTCATGTGAGCACAACGTGACAACACAAGTCTGACATCACGGTAGTATTAAAATTGCTTATTATACAACTAAAAATGTAAAACTCTATAACATGGTTAAACATAAGGTCATAAGATTCAAAATTTAAACTTTCTTGGATCAGACAGAGCAACAATATTAAGAGAATATTCAATTTAATTCTATTATCAAATGTGCTTCATTCTTTTGGTATCCTTTGTTAAAAAGCATTCCTAGGTAGGCTCAGGAGCAGTGTTGCACTATGGGAGCTAGTTGTTGATTGGTGGCTGCACACATACTGTTATTAGCTCACCAGCTGTGCTCAGCTAGCACCCAGTAATGCTTTGCTGCTCTAAAGCAAATTTGATGATAAAAGTAAATTGGAAAGTTGTTTAAAATTGCTGCCCTATCTGAATCCTCAGTTTCTTTTTGACTAGACTGTCCCTTTAATGTCCCTTTAAAGGACAAGTCAACACAGTAGATTTGCATAATCAACAAATGCAAGATAACAAGACAATGCAATAGCATTTACTCTGAATTTCAAATGAGTAGTAGATTTTTTTTCTATCAAATTTCAAAGTTATGTATATTTCCACTCCCCCTGTACCATGTGATAGCAATCAGCCAATCACAAATGCATATACGTATAGTCAGTGAATTCTTGCACATGCTCAGTAGGAGCTGGTGACTCAAAAAGTGTAAATATAAAAGAACGTGCACATTTTTTTTTAATGGAAGTAAATTGGAAAGTTGTTTAAAATTACATGCTGTATCTGAATCATGAAAGTTTAATTTGACCTGAGTGGTCCTTTAACAATGAAAACAAAGCTGCACATATAGCTAAGTTCTGCTTCTCCACGCAGACAAAAAATACTGATTTTCCACAGGACCAATGTACAGAATATGAAGCCAACACTCTGTATATTACACACATTTCCATCGCTTTTCCCAGTAAACAGTCTGGTTTAAGATTCCCATAATTAACAAAACCTCTGGTATGTGACACACAGAGAGGAGACCAGCATGAACTATGTTTTAATTAGCTGAATTTCCATGGTGAGAGACAAGGAGACTTCTTAAAGCCGTCAGTAATGGGATTTGTTCATCAGCTTTTCATAACTTGTTTATAAGTAAATGGGATGAAGCACTCAGCTATTACCCAGGATTATTAAAGATGATGTCACATTGTCATCTATTTAGGTCCTTCTTCTGAGAATTCTTTAGGGACATTTGAGGGTGTTTTTGTCCAGTACAAATGAGCTGCTACAGAAATACCCCAGGCCCCCGCTCACAAAGCACATTCTATATTTCCCTTTCTTCTAAACATTCCATTAAGATGCTGGTCTTGAATTGCAGCCTCTGTTTCTGGGGCTCGTCCAAGATGCTTCCAATCAGCTTCCTCTATACCCAGACAAAGCCATTATTTATAGTGCATCCTGCCAGTAGAATTGAAAGCATGGGAAAGAATGCAGTGGGTACCCTGCGCTGGCTCTGTTAGGCGCCCAGGAGAGGATGCTAGGTTTGCAATAGTGTTACCTTGATATCTCTAATAAAGTAAAGTGAGCTATGTGCTGTATAGATCCCCCCCCCATCACATGCTCCTTATAAAATGTACATTTCTAGACTATTTAACAGAAATATACACTAATTTCAGATTAGTGGAGAGCTTGGCTCATCAGTAAGCATTTTGATCTGCAATAGGAAAAAAGCTACTGAAAATATATATGCTACGTGTGTTTAAGTAATGGCTTACACCAGTAAATTACACCCCAACTTCAGTGCACTATTGTTGTGCTAGGCAGTGGTGCTCCTGGGGGGAGGGTCTATGGATGCTATGCACCCCATTCATTACTGCAGCTTATGGGGCTGCCAGTTGTCCATACATATTGGACACTTAAACGTCTAGTTTTTTTCTAAAAGTCCATAAGTGTTAAATGTATAGGGCCAGATTATGAGGCCTATTTAACAAAGGTCTGTTGGACCTGATCCGACAGTGCGGATCAGGTCCTACAGACCTCGCTGCTGGTGCAACGCCGCCCCCTGCAGATTCGCAGCCAATCGGGGGGTTGTCAATCAATCTTGAGACCGCTGCTCCATAACTTGGGTTTCTGGCGAGTCTGAAGGCTCGCCAGAAACACAGGGCGTCAAGCTCTATACGGAGCTTGATAGATATGCCCCTATAAGTGGAGCGCAAAATATCGCTCTCAAAACAGACAAAACACTCTTAAAACACAATCAAAACACTCTCAAAACACAATCAGAACACACAAAGCACTCTCAAAACACAGAACATACTCACAAAACACACACAAAATACACAAGGCACACACAAAACACAATCAAAATACACAACACACACACAAAACATTCTCAGAACACAATCAGAACACACTCAAAATACACACAAAAACACATAACACACACAAAACACTCTCAAAACACAATCAAAATACACAACACACACACAAAACATTCTCAAAACACAATCAGAACACACACAAAACACTTTCAAAACACAATCAAAATACACAACACACACAAAACATTCTCAAAACCCTTACCCAATCAAAACACACACAAAACACACACACAAAACACTCTCAAAATACAATCAAAATACACAACACACTCTCAAAACACACAACACTCTCAAAACACAATCAAAACACACAAAAAAACACACAAAACACTCTCAAAACACTCTCAAAATACACTCAAAACACACAACGCACACACAAAACACTCTCAAAACACAGAACACACTCACAAGACACACACAAAATACACAGGCCACACACAAAACACTCTCAAAACAAACACAAAACACTCAAAACACACTCAAAAGACACACAAAACATCAAAATACACAACACACACACAAAGCATTATCAAAACACAATCAAAATACACAAAACACTCTCAAAACACAGAGAACACACAAAACAGACACAGAACACACTGAAAAAAACACAGAAAACACAAGAAACACTCTCAGAACACAGAGATCACACACAAAACACTCTCAAAACAAAGAAAACACACAAAACACACAAACGCTCTCAAAATACACTAAAAACACACAAAACGCACAACACACTCAAAACACTCTCAAAACACACACAAAAAACATAGGCCACACATGTAAAACACTGAGAGAACACATTCAAAATACACACAAAACACTCTTAAAACACTTAGGGCACACAACACACACTCAAACTACACTTAAAACACACAAAAAACACATTCAAAATACAAAGCACACACAGAACAAACTGAAAATGAACAAAAAACATCCCTTGTCGTCAGCGGCAGATCATTAACTAAAGGGTGACTTGCTAAAACTTGCGCACTACTTTGGGGAGAAATATTGATCGCGCTTATTTAAGTTAGTTTAGCTGCTAAATTCTGAGCAAATGGCAACATCAGCCAGTCAGTCTGTAACTATAACAACTTTAAAGGGATATTAGACTTACGTGAAGAAGTGGATTCTGCAGCGGAGGGGTTAACAGGAAGTTATTCTGTGCATAGCAGGAATCAGCATTAAACACTGCACTCCAAAAGATCTGCTACAAAACATATGTTTTCAAATAATTTAATACAATATTTTACAAAGTTCTGCAAATTAAACACAGTCCAGTGATACAACCATTGCCTGCTGGGATTAATGCTCCTGTGGGCCAGTTATAGGGGTCAATTTATTAATGTGCGAGTGGACATGATACAATGTAGCGTATCATGTCCGTCGCACATTGATAAATGCCGACAGCATACTCTGTCGGCATTTATCATTGCACCAACAGTTCTTGTAAACTGCTGGTGCAATGCCACCCCCTGCAGATTCGTGGCCAATCGGCCGCTAGCAGGGGGTGTCAATCAACCCGATCGTATTCGATCGGCTTGATTTCTGTCCGCCGCCTCAGAGCAGGTGGACAGGTTATGGAGCAGCGGTCTTTAGAAAAACAAGGGAAACAAGGGGCATGATAAATTGATGGAGCTTGATAAATTGACCCCATGGACTCATGTGAATGTGTGTGTGCTTTGAGCTAGTGAGTAGATTTTTATAGAAGGCGCAAGATAGAGGGTGTATACTGGTATGTTCAGTGGGGTTTTCCTCAAATCCCCTGTAAATAATCAATGGTGCGAAGTTAGGTAGAAACAAACCAGCGCCTATGATAGGCTAAAAAACCCATAGAATGGATACAGTATGTTTTCTCAAAAAAATATTATATTTTACTTTTCTAAAAGAGTGATTAAAATATATATATATAGAAAAAACTTTTTCATATGATATGTTTCTGTCAAAATGCCCAAATTTTTAAAAAACAAAAGAGTGGTTGGCCAACCTATTAAAACAAAACGAAATAGTACATTTAGCGCAAGTACCTAACTTTTTAAAACTCTAATATAGCTTAAAAAGATAGAATCAAAAGATACAATACTGTTAATGGTATTAAGTTGTGATTCTGTGTAATATCACTCACAAAATAGTAAATAGTAAACTCCGCTATATTACTATGTAGCCTTCACATTTGAATATATAAGCACTGTAAACATATGTGATAAGGTTTCCCCAATCGCTGCATATAAATGGTCAAGTTTTTGCAGCTTCCAAGTTGTTTCCTTATATCTATGGGAGGATCGGGTGGCACAATCAAAAGTCAATACTTTTTCTGATATCCATAAAGTTCCAAATAGTACCTGTGTTCCGTGTACAAGTGCACTTGTTTCCTGAATTATTGAGGTAAAGTAGTTACCTGGTCCGTTGATGGTTTGTCGTCTTTGCCGGTTATGGAGCCGCCAGAGAGTTTTTCGGCGTCCTCCCGCTGTGTGAACAGAGACCGCGCCTTCTCCAGAAGGGGCTCTGATTGGTTCACTTCTTGGGGGTGTTTTCGCTCTGACAGTAATGACGGCTCTGCGGCAGTTTCTCCTTGTCGGTCTGTGGATCTGTATGGAGTTGTAAGCAACGCGTTTCCGCTGAACTCAATCAGCCTTTCTCAAGCTATCACTCCATGTAGTACCTGTTGTTTCAATGTCCTGTCCCTTGCTCCCATTGGCTAATCCACTTAATTATTGCTTTATAGTTATATCGATTAGCTATTATGTAAGTACTATGAAATAAACAATATCAAGTTTATATAAATCAAATAGAATATTAAACTTTTTGTACTATTCTATTAAAACTTTCTATTTACAAGTTTGGGCATTTCAATCAATTAAACATGAACTCTAATTGTCTATGGGAGAGCAAAAAAGGGGGAACATGTTTCAATGTCTCTGGCTTCCATTTATAAAAAAGGGAGAGAAGAAAAGGGGAGATACAAGGGGAGTTAAATATGATTTTTATTACATATTTTTGTTTTTAGATTTGAAAAATCCCCTAGTGCGCGATATCATAGTTAATTCATAGTAAACATTCTTTGTGTTTAGTTCTTAAATGGAAATATAAGTCATTGAGTAGGTTCATTTTATTCAAGTATTAAAAAATATGTCCAATGTTTAAAACAGAGAAATTTAGGAGTTTAGAAAGCAGTTTAAACTGAAGTCTAGGTTTAAACCTCTTGGTTTTAGTGTTTGGAGTTCGAAAATCCACTTAGCCTCTTTTTGTAGGAGTGCATTTGATAAATTGCCCCCTCTTTTTTTCTCGTTCAATTTGGTTATTGCAGTGAAGCTGAAAAATTGTAGGTTGTTATTGCAACATGTTCTAAAGTGTTTAGCTACCGGAAGATCTTTATTCCTCTCTTTTTCTGAGTTTTCAATAGAGTTCAGATGCTCTCTTATTCTCTCTCTCACTGTTCTTTCCGTCTCTCCTGCCCCCTTATCTCAGTTTTACCTCTGTGATTACCTTGTATCTAAGCCTCTGTAGACAGCCCCCTTAACTCAGTTTTACCTCTGTGATTGTTTACCACATTTTTTGCAAGTTATTAGGTAGATAACATTAATATCCACACATCTAATAGTTTCTCTAATTTTATATTCCCTGTTGGTATTAGTAGATCTAAAAGTTTGTTTTATTCGCATATTTACATGCCTTGCAAGTTATGCAGGGATAAAATCCCTGTAATCTATCACCTAATACTCCTCTAGTAACCATACAGTTGTCTTGTTTAAAGGTGGGAGCCAATTTACTTTTTAGATTTTTTGTCTTTTTATAAATAAACTTAGGGACCTCTGGTAGTTTGTCTCCTAGATGAGGGTCTGATTTAAGAACCCTCCAATGTGATTTTATTATTTTTTCTAATATTAACCTGTCTTCACTGTACTCCGTTATGAAGGGCAGGAAGATTTCTTCATTTGGTGCATTAGTTAATGTAGTTTTTTTGGGTTTATATTGTAATATATCCTTTCTGTTTACCTCTCTAACTTTCGTTCTTTCAATCTCTATTTTTTCTTCTGAGTAGCCTCTATCTATGAACGTATTCTTTAGGATTTCAGACTGGGTCTCAAAATCTTTTGTCTCTTTACAATTCCTTTTTAAACGTAAGAATTGTCCTCTTGGGATATTCCCTTTCCATTTTTGGAGGTGACAGCTCGTTTCGTGAATAAAATTATTCGCATCTACCTCTTTAAAAAACGTTTTCGTTGTTAAGATATTATTTTTTATGTTAATTTCTAAATCTAAGTAGTGAACTTTTACTTTACTGATTTCTGCTGTAAACTTTAGATTGAGGTTGTTAATATTCATACTTTCAAGGTATACTTGTAGGTCCTCTGAGCTACCTTTCCATATGAAGAACAGATCTATGAATCTTTTATAGATGATTATATTATTTCTATATGGGCTTTGATTCAAGAACTGTGTTTCCCAATTTCCCATGAACAGATTTGCGTAGCTAGGGGCAAACTTAGTGCCCATAGCTGTGCCGCAAATCTGCTCATAGTATTGGTCTTCATACAGAAAAAAGTTGTGGGTTAAAATAAACCTAATGCTATCAAGTAAAAACTCTCTTTGTTCTTTCTTAATTAGAGGGTCCTGTTTGAGAAAATGTTCAATAGAGTTAATCCCATCCTCATGTCTTATGGATGTGTAAAGTGATTGTACATCACATGTTACTAAGGTAAATTCATCTGTCCATTCAAAGTCTTCAAATAGTAATAAGAGACTTGTAGAGTCTCTAAGGTATGATTCCAGTGTAACCACATATTTTTGCAGATACTTATCAATATAAGCTGACAGTTTTGCTGTAAGTGAATCTATCCCTGCTATAATTGGTCTACCCGGTGGTTTCGATATGGATTTATGAATTTTCGGTAGAGCATAAAGTACTGGCATAATAGGGAATTGTGGGAGTAAAAAATCATGTTATTTATTATTCAGGATGCCTATTTCTTGGGCCTTATCTAGATGGTGTTTAAGAAACAACTTATATATTCCTGTCGGATTACACCTCAGTTTGTTGTAAGTATTCTCATCACTGATTAAATCATTTACCATATTTCTGTACATTTCTCTGTCTAAAATAACAATACCCCCACCCTTGTCCGCTGGCTTTATCACCACTTCTTTATTTGATTCTAATTCCCTGATTAGTGCTTTTTGTTTCAAAGACATATTATGTTTGACTCTTTTGTCTTGTTTGATATTACTTATGTCATCTAGTATTAGCTTCTCAAATGTTTCTATGCAAGACCCTTTTTCTTGTTTGGGATAAAAATTTGATTTTCTTTTGAATCCTGAGTGAATATATTCACTAGTACTAGCAATGCTTGGATCATTGTCTAATGATGCTGGATTTGAATTCTTTTCATATGGGGATTTTAGAAAATATTTTTTAAGGGTCAAATTCCGAATGAATTTATTAGCATCTATAAATGACTCAAATTTATTCAGTTTTTTAGTTGGTGCGAAAGATAGCCCTTTGTTAAAAATTTCTACATGTTTGGTTTCTAACTTCAATTTACTTAAATTGAATATACCATTTTGTGTTATCTCATTCTTTTCACCTTTTGTATGTGTCTGTATGTTCCTTCTGTCTTTTCTCTGTAAGCCTCTTCCTCGTTTGCATCTTCTTCTGAGAGGTTTCTTTTTCTTCGATTTGTGTGGTATTGTTGCCCCCCCCCCCCTAAAAAACGTGGTTCAGAGTGTTCTATTTGACCATGTTCCATATTATTTGTTTTATCTTTTTCAGGTTTATTCTCTAGGGGTCTAAACCTATTGGAAGTGGGTATTCTCCATTCATTTTGGTTGTCCCTTTCATCTCCCATTTCTTTCCCTGTTTTCTGAGAATTGTTATCTGATCTCTGGAAGTCACTCTTATTTTTATAGTAATTCTGTTGGTAGGGGCCATTTCTAGGGGAGTTATAGTAAGAGTAGTTACTAGTATAGTCAGAGTTTCTTCTATTATTTCTATAAGTTACTCTCTGCCATTCTGGACGGAAGTTAAAACTATTCTCTCTATTTTCCTCTTGTGCACTTTTGTGACGGAGGTAGAAACCTTGTGTGTCTGATTTATTATGACTATAACTATGTGAACCCCTTCTGTCTTCCTCATATCTCCGTCCTCTTTGATCATGTCTATTAGTTCTCTCTTTCTCAAAATTATTTCTATTTATGTTCTGATTGTCTTCTTTTAATGGGAGTTGTATGTTCGTTTCTGAAGGTTTCACCTTTTTGTCCCTTCTCCATTTGTGACTTATATAAGAATCACTATTAGGATTTTTTTCATTATCCTCATAGTCCTCTCTATCTCTCTCAAACTTATTAAGTTTAATTCTTATAAGACCATCTTTAGTGTCTTTCATCAGTTTCTTTAGAGATTCTTCTCTCTTCTTATAATCATCTAAATCTTTAAATTCTAATAGTTTAGTTTCAAGATCATTAATTTCGTTACCTATTTTCAGGAGAAGTTCTTCCCTGTAATCTTTAATTAATGTCATTAATTTGGCAGAGGCTTCCTCTAGTATTTCGTTCCACTTTCTCTTAAAGTCTTCTGAATCAGTTTTAAACGAGCATTATTTTTTAATTCGTAGGCCACGAGGGACTCTTTTAGCTCTAAGGTATTCGTTGATAAAGATACATTCAGTTTTGTGTCTAATTTCTAATATTAATCTTTTTTCTAGTTCATCCATATATTCTTTAATTTTTTGTTTGTCATTTATATTTATTGGTAAGCAATTTTTATTTTTTTATTTTTCAAAAATATTATGGATGTTATCGTATATGGAAGATCTCAGTTCGAATATATCTTTTTTATTTGTTTTTTTAGTAGCTTTACAGTTTAAACTATTGTCAGTTGAATTTGTCATTGATTCTAGATTTACACTAGAGCTTTCCATTTCTCTTGTAAGGTGTATCCAGTCCACGGATCATCCATTACTTGTGGGATATTCTCATTCCCAACAGGAAGTTGCAAGAGGACACCCACAGCAGAGCTGTAATATAGCTCCTCCCCTAACTGTCATAGCCAGTCATTCTCTTGCAACTCTCAACAAGCAAGGACGTTGTAGGAGAGAGTGGTTAAATATAGCTAGTTTATTTTCTTCAATCAAAAGTTTGTTATTTTTAAATAGTACCGGAGTTGTGCTATTTTATCTCAGGCAGTAAATAGAAGAAGAATATGCCTGAGGTTTCTATGATCTTAGCAGGTTGTAACTAAGATCCATTGCTATTCTCACATATGTCTGAGGGGATTACACAGATGAGGTAACTTCAGCGAGAGAATAGCGTGCAGTTTATTCTGTTATCAGGTATGTGCAGTTATAATTTTTTCTAGAGATGGAAAACACTAGAAAATGCTGCTGACCGGATTAATGTAAGTTAAGCCTGAATACAGTGATTTAATAACGACTGGTATCATGCTTACTCCCAGGGGTAATACCCTTATGATATTTACAATATAAAACGTTTGCTGGCATGTTTAATCGTTTTTATATATGCTTTGGTAATAAAACTTTATTGGGGCCTAGTTTTTTCCACATGGCTGGCTTAAATTTTGACTAGAAACAATTTCCACTGTTGTAGTATAAAAATTACAGTTGGTGCAGTTTGGTTGGTGCAAATTACAAACTGTGACATCCAGCTTCCCTCAAAGGCCCTCTGAATGCTATAGGACATCTCTAAAGGGCCCAAAGGCTTTCCAAAGTCGTTTATTGGGGAAGGTAGGGCCACAGCTTGCTGTGGCAGTTGGTTGTGACTGTTAAAAAACGTCTATTTCGGGTTTTTTTATCCGTTTTTTGAACTAAGGGGTTAATCATCCATTTGCAAGTGGGTGCAATGCTCTGTTAGCCTATTATACACACTGTAAAAATTTCATTTGATTTACTGCATTTTTTCACTGTTTTTCAAATTCTGACAAAATTTGTTTCTCTTAAAGGCACAGTACCGTTTTTTTATATTTGCTTGTTAACTTGATTTAAAGTGTTTTCCAAGCTTGCTAGTCTCATTGCTATTCTGTATAAACATGTCTGACATAGAAGAAACTCCTTGTTTATTATGTTTAAAAGCCATGGTGGAACCCCCTCTTAGAATGTGTACCAAATGTACTGATTTCATTTTATGCAATAAAGATCATTTTCTGTCTTTAAAAAATGTATCACCAGAGGAATCTGACGAGGGGGAAGTTATGCCGACTAACTTTCCCCACGTGTCAGACCCTTTGACTCCCGCTTAAGGGACTCTCGCTCAAATGGTGCCAAGTACATCTAGGGCGCCCATAGCGTTTACTTTACAAGACATGGCGGCAGTCATGGATAATACACTGTCAGCGGTATTAGCCAGACTACCTGAACTTAGAGGTAAGCGAGATAGCTCTGGGGTGAGACAAAATGCAGAGCATACTGACGCTTTAAGAACCATGTCTGATACTGCCTCACAATATGCAGAAGCTGAGGAAAAAGAGCTTCAGTCAGTGGGTGATGTTAATGACTCAGGAAAGATACCTGATTCTAATATTTCTACATTTAAATTTAAGCTTGAACACTTCCGCGTGTTGCTTAGGGAGGTTTTGAATGACTGTGATACCATTGCAGTGCCAGAGAAATTGTGTAGACTGGATAAATACTTTGCAGTGCCGGTGTGTACTGATGTTTTTCCAAATACCTAAAAGGTTTACAGATATTATTAATAAGGAATGGGATAGACCAGGTGTGCCGTTCTCTTCCCCTCCTATTTTTAGAAAAATGTTTCCAATAGACGCCACCACATGGGACTTATGGCAGACAGTCCCTAAGGTGGAGGGAGCAGTTTCTACTCTAGTAAAGCGTACTACTATCCCTGTCGAGGACAGTTGTGCTTTTTTTTTTTAGATCCAATTTATAAAAAATTAGAGGTTACCTTAAGAAAATATTTATTCAACAAGGTTTTATCCTACAGCCCCTTGCATGCATTGCCCCTGTCACTGCTGCTGCGGCGTACTGGTTTGAGTCTCTGGAAGAGGCTTTACAGGTAGCGACTCCATTGGATGACATACTTGGCAAACTTAGAGCACTTAAGCTAGCCAATTCTTTTATTCTGATGCCATTGTTCATTTGACTAAACTAACGGCTAAGAATTCTGGTTTTGCTATACAGGCGCGCAGAGCGCTATGGCTTAGATCATGGTAAGCTGACGTGACTTCAAAATCTAAGCTACTTAACATTCCCTTCAAGGGGCAGACCCTATTCAGGCCTGGTTGAAGGAGATTATTGCTGATATCACTGGAGGAAAAGGTCATGCCCTTCCTCAGGACAGGTCCAAATCTAGGGCCAAACACAAAACTTCAAGGCAGGTGCGGCATCAACTTCCTCTAATAATAAACAAGAGGGAACTTTTGCTCAATCCAAGACGGTCTGGAGACCAAACCTGACATGGAAAAAAGGTAAGCAGGTAAAAAAGCCTGCTGCTGCCTCTAAGACAGCATGAAGGAACGGCCCCCTATCCGGGAACGGATCAAGTAGGGGGCAGACTTTCACTCTTTGCCCAGGCGTGGGCAAGAGATGTTCAGGATCCCTGGGCGTTGGAAATTATATCCCAGGGATATCTTCTGGACTTCAAAGCTTCCCCCCCAAAAGGGAGATTTCACCTTTCACAATTATCTGCACACCAGTTAAAGAGAGAGGCATTCTTACACTGTGTACGAGTCCTCCTAGTTATGGGAGTGATCCATCCAGTTACAAAGGCGGAACAGGGACAGGGTTTTTACTCAAATCTGTTTGTGGTTCCCAAAAAAGAGGGAACCTTCAGACCAATTTTGGATCTAAAGCTCTTAAACAAATTCCTCAAAGTTCCGCCGTTCAAGATGGAAACTATTCGTACCATCCTACCACTGATCCAGGAGGGTCAATATATGACTACAGTGGATCTAAAGGATGCTTATCTTCACATTCCGATACACAAAGATCATCATCGGTTTCTCAGGTTTGCCTTTTAAGACAGGCATTACCAGTTGTAGCTCTTCCCTTGGGATTAGCTACAGCCCCAAGAATCTTTACAAAGGTTCTAGGGTCACTTATGGCGGTCCTAAGGCCACGGGGCATAGCAGTAGCCCCTTATTTAGACGACATCCTGATACAGGCGTCAAACTTCCAAATTGCCAAGTCTCATACGGACGTAGTACTGGTATTTCTGAGGTCGCATGGGTGGAAAGTGAACGAGGAAAAGAGTTCTCTATCCCCACTCACAAGAGTTTCCTTTCTAGGGACTCTGATAGATTCTGTAGAAATGAAAATTCACCTGACGGAGTCCTGGTTATCAAAGCTTCTAAATTCCTGCCGGGTTCTTCATTCCATTCCGCGCCCTTCGGTGGTTCAGTGTATTGAAGTAATCGGCTTAATGGTAGCAGCAATGGACATAGTGCCGTTTGCACGCTTACATCTCAGACTGCTGCAACTATGCATGCTCAGTCAGTGGAGCGGGGATTACACAGATTTGTCCCCTCAACTGAATCTGGACCAAGAGACCAGGGATTCTCTTCTCTGGTGGCTATCTCTGGTCCATCTGTCCAAAGGTATGACCTTTTGCAGGCCAGATTGGACAATTGTTACGACAGATGCCAGCCTTCTAGGTTGGGGTGCAGTCTGGAACTCCCTGAAGGCTCAGGGATCGTGGACTCAGGAGGAGTCTCTCCTTCCATTAAATATTCTGGAACTAAGAGCAATATTCAAGGCTCTTCAGGCTTGGCCTCAGCAACTCTGAGGTACATCAGATTTCAGTCGGACAACATCACGACTGTAGCTTACATCAACCATCAAGGGGGAACGAGAAGTTCCCAAGAGATGTTAGAAGTTTCAAAAATAATTTGCTGGGCAGAGATTCACTCTTGCCACCTATCAGCTATCCATATCCCAGGTGTAGAGCACTGGGAGGCGGATTTTCTAAGTCGTCAGACTTTTCATCCGGGAGAGTGGGAACTCCATCCGGAGGCATTTGCACAACTGATTCATCGTTGGGGCAAACCAGAACTGGATCTCATGGCGTCTCGCCAGAATGCCAAGCTTCCGTGTTACGGATCCAGGTCCAGGGATCCCAAGGCGACACTGATAGATGCTCTAGCAGCGCCCTGGTCTTTCAACCTGGCTTATGTGTTTCCACCGTTTCCTCTGCTCCCTCGACTGATTGCCAAGATCAAGCAGGAGAGAGCATCGGTGATTCTGATAGCACCTGCGTGGCCACACAGGACCTGGTATGCAGATCTAGTGGACATGTCATCCTTTCCACCATGGTCTCTGCCTCTGAAACAGGACCTTCTACTTCAGGGTCCTTTCAACCATCCAAATCTAATTTCTCTGAGGCTGACTGCCTGGAGATTGAACGCTTGATTTTATCAAAGTGTGGCTTCTCCGAGTCAGTTATTGATACCTTAAGACAGGCACAAAAGCCTGTCACCAGGAAAATTTACCATAAGGTATGGCGTAGATATCTTTATTGGTGTGAATCCAAGGGTTACTCATGGAGTAAGGTCAGGATTGCTAGGATATTATCTTTTCTCCAAGAAGGTTTGGAAAAAGGATTGTCAGCTAGTTAAGCGTCTGGCAGATGTTCCAGACGTTCAGGCATTTTGTCAGGCTTTAGTTAGAATCAAGCCTGTGTTTAAACCTGTTGCTCCACCATGGAGCTTAAACTTGGTTCTTAAGGTTCTTCAAGGAGTTCCGTTTGAACCTCTTTATTCCATAGATATCAAGCTTTTATCTTGGAAAGTTCTTTTTTTGGTAGCTATTTCCTCGGCTCATAGAGTCTCTGAGCTAACTGCCTTACAATGTGATTCTCCTTATCTGATTTTTCATACGGATAAGGTAGTCCTGCGTACCAAACCTGGGTTCTTACCTAAGGTGGTATCTAACAAGAATATCAATCAAGAGATTGTTGTTCCATCCTTGTGTTACACAATTTGGACGTGGTCCGTGCTTTAAAGTTTTACTTACAAGCTACTAAAGATTTTCGTCAAACATCTGCTTTGTTTGTTGTCTACTCTGGACAGAGGAGAGGTCAAAAGGCTTCGGCAACCTCTTTTTCTTTTTGACTAAGAAGCTTAATCCGCTTAGCCTATGAGACTGCTGGACAGCAACCTCCTGAAAGGATTACAGCTCATTCCACTAGAGCTGTGGCTTCCACTTGGGCCTTTAAAAATGAGGCTTCTTTTGATCAGATGGTCTTCGCTTCATATTTTTTCAAAATTTTACAAATTTGATACTCTTGCTTCTTCGGAGGCTATATTTGGGAGAAAGGTTTTACTGGCAGTGGTTCCTTCCATTTAAGTTCCTGCCTTGTCCCTCCCTTCATCCGTGTACTTTAGCTTTGGTATTGGTATCCCACAAGTAATGGATGATCCGTGGACTGGATACACCTTACAAGAGAAAACACAATTTATGCTTACCTGATAAATTTATTTCTCTTGTGGTGTATCCAGTCCACGGCCCGCCCTGTCATTTTAAGGCAGGTAATTTTTAAATTTAAACTACAGTAACCACTGCACCCTATGGTTCCTCCTTTCTCGGCTTGTTTTCGGTCGAATGACTGGCTATGACAGTTAGGGGAGGAGCTATATTACAGCTCTGCTGTGGGTGTCCTCTTGCAACTTCCTGTTGGGAATGAGAATATCCCACAAGTAATGGATGATCCGTGGACTGGATACACTACAAGAGAAATACATTTATCAGGTAAGCATAAATTGTGTTTTCTGCAGCCCAACTATAAGCAGAGGAAAAATTACAAGTAAGTGAGTAGATTTTTATAGAAGGCGCAAGATGGAGGGTGTATACTGATATGTTCAGTGGGGTTTTCCTCAAATCCCCTGTAAATAATCAATGGTGCGAAGTTAGGTAGAAACAAACCAGCGCCTATGATAGGCTAAAAACCCCAAAGAATGGATACAGTGTGTTTTCTCAAAAAAATATAATGAGTTTATTAGAATCAAGAATATTATATTTTACTTTTCTAAAAGAGTGATTAAAATATATATATAGAAAAAAACTTTTTCATATGATATGTTTTTTAAAAATTTGGGCATTTTGACAGAAACATGAGTGGTTGGCCAACCTATTAAAACAAAACGAAATAGTACATTTAGCGCAAGTACCTAACTTTTTAAAACTCTAATGTAGCTTAAAAAGATAGAATCAAAAGATACAATACTGTTAATGGTATTAAGTTGTGATTCTGTGTAATATCACTCACAAAATAGTAAATAGTAAACTCCGCTATATTACTATGTAGCCTTCACATTTAAATATATAAGCACTGTAAACATATGTGATAAGGTTTCCCCAATCGCTGCATATAAATGGTCAAGTTTTTGCAGCCACCAAGTTGTTTCCTTATATCTATGGGAGGATCGGGTGGCACAATCAAAAGTCAATACTTTTCTCTTGTTAGGTGTATCCAGTCCACGGATCATCCATTACTTTTGGGATATTCTCCTTCCCAACAGGAAGTTGCAAGAGGATCACCCACAGCAGAGCTGCTATATAGCTCCTCCCCTAACTGCCATATCCAGTCATTCTCTTGCAAGCTCTCAACATAGCTGGAGGTAGTAAGAGGAAAGTGGTAAAATATAGTTAGTTTTTTCTTCAATCAAAAGTTTATTGTTTTTAAATGGTACCGGAGTTGTGCTATTTTATCTCAGGCAGCATTTAGAAGAAGAATCTGCCTGCGTTTTTCTATGATCTTAGCAGAAGTAACTAAGATCCACTGCTATTCTCACATATGTCTGAGGAGTGAGGTAACTTCAGAGGGAGAATGGCGTGCAGGGTATCCTGCAATAAGGTATGTGCAGTTAAGTTTTTCTAGGGATGGAATTTGCTAGAAAATGCTGCTGATACCGGATTAATGTAAGTTAAAGCCTAAATACAATGATTTAATAGCGACTAGTATCAGGCTTGCTTTCAGAGGTATATACTCTGATTTATGTGCAATATAAAACGTTTGCTGGCATGTTTAATCGTTTTTATATATGCTTTGGTGATAAAACTTATTGGGGCCTAGTTTTTTCCACATGGCTGGCTTTATTTTTGCCTAGAAACAGTTTCCTGAGGCTTTCCACTGTTATAGTATAAAAGTTACAGTTGGTGCAGTTAAAATTAGAAACTGTGACATTCAGCTTCCCTCAGCAGTCCCCTGCATGCTATAGGACATCTCTGAAGGGCTCAAAAGGCTTCAAAAGTAGGAGCTGTGGCAGTTGTTATGACTGTTTAAAAAACATATTTTTCGTTTTGTTAATCTGTTTTTTGTATTAAGGGGTTAATCATCCATTTGCAAGTGGGTGCAATGCTCTGCTAACTTGTTACATACACTGTAAAAATTTCATTAGTTTAACTGCCTTTTTTCACTGTTATTTCAAATTTTGGCAAAATGTATTTCTCTTAAAGGCACAGTAACGTTTTTTTTTTGTTTTTTTTTATATTGCTTGTTAACTTGATTTAAAGTGTTTTCCAAGCTTGCTAGTCTCATTGCTAGTCTGTATAAACATGTCTGACATAAAGGAAACTCCTTGTTCATTATGTTTAAAAGCCATGGTGGAACCCCATAGGAGAATGTGTACTAAATGTATTGATTTCACTTTAAACAATAAAGATCAGCTGTTATCTTTAAAAGAATTATCACCAGAGGATTCTGACGAGGGGGAAGTTATGCCGACTAACTCTCCCCACGTGTCGGACCCTTTGACTCCCGCTCAAGGGACTCACGCTAAAATGGTGCCAAGTACATCAAAGACGCCCACAGCGATTACTTTGCAGGACATGGCGGCAATCATGGATAATACCCTGTCAGCGGTATTAGCCAGACTGCCTGAATTCAGAGGAAAGCGCGATAGCTCTGGGGTTAGACGTAATACAGAGCGCGCAGATGTTTTAAGGCCCATGTCTGATACTGCGTCACAATATGCAGAAGCTGAGGAAGAGCTTCAGTCTGTGGGTGACGTCTCTGACTCGGGGAAACCTGATTCAGATATGTCTACTTTTAAATTTAAGCTTGAGAACCTCCGGGTGTTGCTTGGAGAGGTTTTAGCTGCTCTGAATGACTGTGACACAATTGCAGTGCCAGAGAAATTGTGTAGACTGGATAAATACTATGCGGTGCCGGTGTGTACTGACGTTTTTCCAATACCTAAAAGGTTTACAGAAATTATTACTAAGGAGTGGGACAGACCCGGTGTGCCGTTTTCCCCCCCTCCTATTTTTAGAAAAATGTTTCCAATAGACGCCACCACACGGGACTTGGCAGACGGTCCCTAAGGTGGAGGGAGCAGTTTCTACTTTAGCAAAGCGTACCACTATCCCTGTCGAGGACAGTTGTGCTTTTTCAGATCCAATGGATAAAAAATTAGAAGGTTACCTTAAGAAAATGTTTATTCAACAAGGTTTTATCCTGCAGCCCCTTGCATGCATTGCTCCTGTCACTGTTGCTGCGGCGTTCTGGTTTGAGTCTCTGGAAGAGGCCTTTCAGACAGCTACTCCATTGACTGAAATACTTGACAAGCTTAGAACACTTAAGCTAGCTAATTCTTTTGTTTCTGATGCCATTGTTCATTTCACTAAACTAACGGCTAAGAATTCTGGATTCGCCATCCAGGCGCGTAGGGCGCTATGGCTTAAATCTTGGTCAGCTGACGTGACTTCAAAGTCTAAATTACTTAACATTCCCTTCAAGGGGCAGACCCTATTCGGGCCTGGTTTGAAGGAAATTATTGCTGACATTACTGGAGGTAAGGGTTATACCCTTCCTCAGGACAGGACCAAATCAAGGGCCAAACAGTCAAATTTTTGTGCCTTTTGAAACTTCAAGGCAGGTGCAGCATCAACTTCCTCTGCTACAAAACAAGAGGGAACTTTTGCGCAATCCAAGCCGGCCTGGAAATCTAACCAGGCCTGGAGCAAAGGCAAGCAGGCCAGAAAGCCTGCTGCTGCCTCTAAGACAGCATGAAGGAACGGCCCCCTATCAGGCAACGGATCTAGTAGGGGGCAGACTTTCTCTCTTCGCTCAGGCGTGGGCAAGAGATGCTCAGGATCCCTGGGCGTTGGAGATCATATCTCAGTGATATCTTCTGGACTTCAAAGCTTTCCCCCCACAAGGGAGATTTCACCTTTCGAGATTATCTGTAAACCAGATAAAGAAAAAGGCATTCTTACGCTGTGTGCAAGACTTCCTAATAATGGGAGTGATCCATCCAGTTCCACAGATGGAACAAGGACAGGGATTTTATTCAAATCTGTTTGTGCTTCCCAAAAAAGAGGGAACCTTCAGACCAATTTTGGATCTAAAGATCTTAAACAAATTCCTCAGAGTTCCATCGTTCAAAATGGAAACTATTCAGACAATCCTACCTATGATCCAGGAGGGTCAGTACATGACCACAGTGGATTTGAAGGATGCTTACCTTCACATACCGATTCACAAAGATCATCATCGGTTCCTAAGGTTTGCCTTTCTAGACAGGCATTACCAGTTTGTGGCTCTTCCCTTCGGGTTAGCTACAGCCCCAAGAATTTTTACAAAGGTTCAGGGGTCTCTTCTGGCGGGTCTAAGACCACGGGGCATAGCAGTGGCCCCTTATCTAGACGACATCCTGATACAGGCGTCAAACTTCCAAATTACCAAATCTCATACGGACATAGTGTTGGCATTTCTGAGGTCTCATGGGTGGAAAGTGAACGAGGGAAAGAGTTCTCTATCACCCCTCACAAGGGTTTCCTTCCTAGGAACTCTGATAGATTCTGTAGAAATGAAAATTTACCTGACGGAGTCCAGGTTATCAAAGCTTCTAAATTCCTGCCGTGTTCTTCACTACATTCCGCGCCCTTCGGTGGCTCAGTGCATGGAAGTGATCGGCTTAATGGTAGCGGCGATGGACATAGTGCCATTTGCGCGCCTACATCTCAGACCACTGCAATTATGCATGCTCAGTCAGTGGAATGGGGATTACACAGATTTGTCCCCTCTGCTAAATCTGGATCAAGAGACCAGAGATTCTCTTCTCTGGTGGCTATCTCGGGTCCATCTGTCCAAAGGTATGACCTTTCGCAGGCCAGATTGGACAATTGTAACAACAGATGCCAGCCTTCTAGGTTGGGGTGCAGTCTGGAATTCCCTGAAGGCTCAGGGATCGTGGACTCAGGAGGAGAAACTCCTCCCAATAAATATTCTGGAGTTAAGAGCAATATTCAATGCTCTTCTAGCTTGGCCTCAGTTAGCAACCCTGAGGTTCATCAGATTTCAGTCGGACAACATCACGACTGTGGCTTACATCAACCATCAAGGGGGGACCAGGGGGGACCAGGAGCTCCCTAGCGATGTTAGAAGTCTCCAAGATAATTCGCTGGGCAGAGACTCACTCTTGCCATCTATCAGCGATCCATATCCCAGGTGTAGAGAACTGGGAGGCAGATTTTCTAAGTCGTCAGACTTTTCATCCGGGGGAGTGGGAACTCCATCCGGAGGTGTTTGCTCAATTGGTTCATCGTTGGGGCACACCAGAATTGGATCTCATGGCGTCTCGCCAGAACGCCAAGCTTCCTTGTTACGGATCCAGGTCCAGGGACCCAGAAGCTACGCTGATAGATGCTCTAGCAGCACCGTGGTTCTTCAACCTGGCTTATGTGTTTCCACCGTTTCCTCTGCTCCCTCGACTGATTGCCAAAATCAAACAGGAGAGAGCATCAGTGATCTTGATCGCGCCTGCGTGGCCACGCAGGACCTGGTATGCAGACCTGGTGGACATGTCATCCTTTCCACCTTGGCCTCTGCCTCTGAGACAAGACCTTCTACTACAAGGTCCTTTCAATCATCCAAATCTAATTTCTCTGAGACTGACTTGCCTGGAGATTGAACGCTTGATTTTATCAAGGCGTGGCTTCTCCGAGTCAGTCATTGATACCTTAATACAGGCACGAAAGCCTGTAACCAGGTAAATCTACCATAAGATATGGCGCAAATATCTTCATTGGTGTGAATCCAAGAATTACTCATGGAGTAAGGTTAGGATTCCTAGGATATTGTCCTTTCTTTCATGTAATTAGCAAGAGTCCATGAGCTAGTGACGTATGGGATATACATTCCTACCAGGAGGGGCAAAGTTTCCCAAACCTCAAAATGCCTATAAATACACCCCTCACCACACCCACAAATCAGTTTTACAAACTTTGCCTCCTATGGAGGTGGTGAAGTAAGTTTGTGCTAGATTCTACGTTGATATGCGCTCCACAGCAGGTTGGAGCCCGGTTTTCCTCTCAGCGTGCAGTGAATGTCAGAGGGATGTGAGGAGAGTATTGCCTATTTGAATTCAATGATCTCCTTCTACGGGGTCTATTTCATAGGTTCTCTGTTATCGGTCGTAGAGATTCATCTCTTACCTCCCTTTTCAGATCGACGATATACTCTTATTTATATACCATTACCTCTGCTGATTTTCGTTTCAGTACTGGTTTGGCTTTCTACAACATGTAGATGAGTGTCCTGGGGTAAGTAAGTCTTATTTTCTGTGACACTCTAAGCTATGGTTGGGCACTTTTTTATAAAGTTCTAAATATATGTATTCAAACATTTATTTGCCTTGACTCAGGATGTTCAACATTCCTTATTTCAGACAGTCAGTTTCATATTTGGGTTAATGCATATGAATCAATCAATATTTTTCTTACCTTAAAATTTGTCTTTTTCCCTGTGGGCTGTTAGGCTCGCGGGGGCTGAAAATGCTTCATTTTATTGCGTCATTCTTGGCGCGGACTTTTTTGGCGCGAATTTTTTTTTTCTGTTTCCGGCGTCATACGTGTCGCCGGAAGTTGCGTCATTTTTTACGTTCTTTTGCGCCAAAAGTGTCGGCGTTCCGGATGTGGGCGTCATTTTTGGCGCTAAAAAAATATGGGCGTCACTATTGTCTCCACATTATTTAAGTCTCATTTTTTATTGCTTCTGGTTGCTAGAAGCTTGTTCACTGGCATTTTTTTCCCATTCCTGAAACTGTCATTTAAGGAATTTGATCAATTTTGCTTTATATGTTGTTTTTTCTATTACATATTGCAAGATGTCCCACGTTGAAACTGAGTCAGAAGATACTTCTGGAAAATCGCGCCTGGGGCTGGAGCTACCAAAGCTAAGTGTATCTACTGTAAACTTATGGTATCTGTTCCTCCAGCTGTTGTTTGTACTGTTTTGTCATGACAAACTTGTTAATGCAGATAATATTTCCTTTAGTACTGTTACATTACCTGTTGCTGTTCTGTCAACATCTAATACTCAGAGTGTTCCTGATAACATAAGAGATTTTGTTTCTAAATCCATTAAGAAGGCTATGTCTGTTATTCCTCCTTCTAGTAAACGTAAAAAGTCTTTTAAAACTTCTCATTTTTCAGATGAATTTTTAAATAAACATCATCATTCTGATTCTGATAATGGTTCTTCTGGTTCAGAGGATTCTGTCTCAGAGGTTGATGCTGATAAATCTTCATATTTATTTAAAATGGAATTTATTCGTTCTTTACTTAAAGAAGTCCTAATTGCATTAGAAATTGAGGATTCTGGTCCTCTTGATACTAAATCTAAACGTTTAGATAAGGTTTTTAAATCTCCTGTAGTTATTCCAGACGTTTTTTCCTGTCCCTAGTGCTTTTTCTGAAGTAATTTCCAGGGAATGGAATAATTTGGGTAATTCTTTTACTCCTTCTAAACGTTTTTAAGCAATTATATCCTGTGCCATCTGACAGATTAGAGTTTTGGGACAAAATCCCTAAAGTTGATGGGGCTGTCTCTACTCTTGTTAAGCGTACTACTATTCCTACGGCAGATGGTACTTAATTTAAGGGTCCTTTAGATAGGAAAATTTAATCCTTTCTAAGAAAAGCTTACTTGTGTTCAGGTAATCTTCTTAGACCTGCTATATCTTTAGCGGATGTTGCTGCAGCTTCATCTTTTGGTTAGAAGCTTTAGCGCAACAAGTAACAGATCATAATTCTCATAGCATTTTTATTCTTCTTCAACATGCTAATAATTTTATTTGTGATGCCATCTTTGATATCATTAGAGTTGATGTCAGGTATATGTCTCTAGCTATTTTAGCTAGAAGAGCTTTATGGCTTAAAACTTGGAATGCTGATCTGTCTTCTAAGTCTACTCTGCTTTCCCTTTCTTTCAAGGGTAATAATCATTTTTGTTCCTTTCGTCACAACAAGGAACAAAAACCTGATCCTTCATCCTCAGGAGCGGTATCAGTTTGGAAACCATCTCCAGTCTGGAATAAATCCAAGCCTTTTAGAAAATCAAAGCCAGCTCCTAAGTCCACATGAAGGTGCGGCCCTCATTCCAGCTCAGCTGGTAGGGGGCAGATTACGTTTTTTCAAAGAAATTTGGATCAATTCCGTTCACAATCTTTGGATTCAGAACATTGTTTCAGAAGGGTACAGAATTGGCTTCAAGATAAGGCCTCCTGCAAAGAGATTTTTTCTTTCCCGTGTCCCAGTAAATCCAGCGAAGGCTCAAGCATTTCTGAAATGTGTTTCAGATCTAGAGTTGACTGGAGTAATTATGCCATTTCCAGTTCTGGAACAGGGACTGGGGTTTTATTCAAATCTCTTCATTGTACCAAAGAAGGAAAATTCCTTCAGACCAGTTCTGGATCTAAAAATATTGAATCATTATGTAAGGATACCAACATTCAAAATTGGTAACTGTAAGGACTATCCTGCCTTTTGTTCAGCAAGGGCATTATATTTCTACAATAGATTTACAGGATGCATATCTGCATATTCCGATTCATCCAGATCACTATCAGTTTCTGAGATTCTCTTTCCTAGACAAACATTACCAGTTTGTGGCTCTGCTGTTTGGCTTAGATACAGCTCCAAGAATTTTTTACGAAGGTTCTCGGTACCCTTCTGTCTGTAATCAGAGAACAGGGTATTGTGGTATTCCTTATTTGGACGATATCTTGGTACTTGCTCAGTCTTCACATTTAGCAGAATCTCATACGAATCGACTTGTGTTGTTTCTTCAACATCATGGTTGGAGGATCAATTTACCAAAAAGTTCATTGATTCCTCAGACTCAGGTAACCTTTTTAGGTTTTCAGATAGATTCAGTGTCCATGACTCTTTGACAGACAAGAGACGTCTAAAATTGATATCAGCTTGTCGAAATCTTCAGTCACAATCTTTCCCTTCGGTAGCCTTATGCATGGAAATTCTAGGTCTTATGACTGCGGCATCGGACGCGATCCCCTTTGCTCGTTTTCACATGCGGCCTCTTCAGCTCTGTATGCTGAACCAGTGGTGCAGGGATTACACAAAGATATCTCAATTAATATCTTTAAAACCGATTTACGACACTCTCTGACGTGGTGGACAGATCACCATCGTTTAGTTCAGGGGGCTTCTTTTGTTCTTCCGACCTGGTCTGTAATTTCAACAGATGCAAGCCTTACAGGTTGGGGAGCTGTGTGGGGGTCTCTGACAGCACAAGGGGTTTGGGAATCTCAGGAGGTGAGATTACCGATCAATATTTTGGAACTCCGTGCAATTTTCAGAGCTCTTCAGTCTTGGCCTCTTCTAAAGAGAAAATCGTTCATTTGTTTTCAGACAGACAATGTCACTACTGTGGCATACATCAATCATCAAGGAGGGACTCACAGTCCTCTGGCTATGAGAGAAGTATCTCGAATTCTAGTATGGGCGGAATCCAGCTCCTGTCTAGTTTCTGCGGTTCTTATCCCAGGTATAGACAATTGGGAAGCGGATTATCTCAGTCGCCAAACGTTACATCCGGGCGAATGGTCTCTTCACCCAGAGGTATTTCTTCAGAATGTTCAAATGTGGGGTCTTCCAGAAATAGATCTGATGTCTTCTCATCTAAACAAGAAACTTCCCAGGTATCTGTCCAGATCCAGGGATCCTCTAGCGGAAGCAGTGGATGCGTTGTCACTTCCTTGGAAGTATCATCCTGCCTATATCTTTCCGCCTCTAGTTCTTCTTCCAAGAGTAATCTCCAAGATTCTGAAGGAATGTTCGTTTGTTCTGCTGGTGGCTCCAGCATGGCCTCACAGGTTTTTGGTATGCGGATCTTGTCCGGATGGCCTCTTGCCAACCGTGGACTCTTCCGTTAAGACCAGACCTTCTGTCACAAGGTCCTTTTTTCCATCAGGGTCTCAAATCCTTAAATTTAAAGGTATGGAGATTGAACGCTTGATTCTTAGTCAAAGAGGTTTTCTCTGACTCTGTGATTAATACTATGTTACAGGCTCGTAAATCTGTATCTAGGGAGATATATTATAGAGTCTGGAAGACTTATATTTCTTGATGTCTTTCTCATCATTTTTCCTGGCATTCTTTTAGAATTCCGAGAATTTTACAGTTTCTTCAGGATGGTTTGGATAAAGGTTTGTCTGCAAGTTCCTTGAAAGGACAAATCTCTGCTCTTTCTGTTCTTTTTCACAGAAAGATTGCTAATCTTCCTGATATTCATTGTTTTGTACAAGCTTTGGTTCGTATAAATCCTGTCATTAAGTCATTTTCTCCTCCTTGGAGTTTGAATTTGGTTCTGGGGGCTCTTCAAGCTCCTCCGTTTGAACCTATGCATTCTTTGGACATTAAATTACTTTCTTGGAAAGTTTTGTTCCTTTTGGCCATCTCTTCTGCCAGAAGAGTTTCTGATTTATCTGCTCTTTCTTTTGAGTCTCCTTTTCTGATTTTTCATCAGGATAAGGCGGTGTTGCGAACTTCTTTTAAATTTTTACCTAAGGTTGTGAATTCTAACAACATTAGTAGAGAAATTGTGGTTCCTTCATTATGTCCTAATCCTAAGAATTCTAAGGAGAAATCATTGCATTCTTTGGATGTAGTTAGAGCTTTGAAATATTATGTTGAAGCTACTAAGAATTTCCGAAAGACTTCTAGTCTATTTGTTATCTTTTCCGGTTCTAGGAAAGGTCAGAAGGCTTCTGCCATTTCTTTGGCATCTTGGTTGAAATGTTTAATTCATCATGCTTATGTCGAGTCGGGTAAAACTCTGCCTCAAAGGATTAAAGCTCATTCTACTAGGTCAGTTTCTACTTCCTGGGCGTTTAGGAATGAAACTTCGGTTGTTCAGATTTGCAAAGCAGCAACTTGGTCTTCTTTGCATACTTTTACTAAATTCTACCATTTTGATGTGTTTTCTTCTTCTGAAGCAGTTTTTGGTAGAAAAGTACTTCAGGCAGCTGTTTCAGTTTGATTCTTCTGCTTATATTTTCAGTTTTTTTTTCATTATAAGTTTTAAACTTTGTTTGGGTGTGGATTATTTTCAGCGGAATTGGCTGTCTTTATTTTATCCCTCCCTCTCTAGTGACTCTTGCGTGGAAGATCCACATCTTGGGTAGTCCTTATCCCATACGTCACTAGCTCATGGACTCTTGCTAATTACATGAAAGAAAACATAATTTATGTAAGAACTTACCTGATAAATTCATTTCTTTCATATTAGCAAGAGTCCATGAGGCCCACCCTTTTTTGTGGTGGTTATGATTTTTTTGTATAAAGCACAATTATTCCAATTCCTTATATTAATGCTTCGCACTTTTTTCTTATCACCCCACTTCTTGGCTATTCGTTAAACTGATTTGTGGGTGTGGTGAGGGGTGTATTTATAGGCATTTTGAGGTTTGGGAAACTTTGCCCCTCCTGGTAGGAATGTATATCCCATACGTCACTAGCTCATGGACTCTTGCTAATATGAAAGAAATGAATTTATCAGGTAAGTTCTTACATAAATTATGTTTTCTCCAAGAGGGTTTGGATAAAGGATTATCAGCTAGTTCTCTAAAGGGACAGATTTCTGCTCTGTCCATCCTTTTGCACAAGCGTCTGGCAGAGGTTCCAGACGTCCAGGCATTTTGTCAGGCTTTGGTTAGAATTAAGCCTGTGTTTAAACCTGTTGCTCCTCCATGGAGCTTAAACTTGGTTCTTAAGGTTCTTCAAGGAGTTCCGTTTGAACCCCTTCATTCCATTGATATCTAACTTTTATCTTGGAAAGTTCTGTTTTTGATGGCTATTTCCTCGGCTCGTAGAGTCTCTGAGTTATCAGCTTTACAATGTGATTCTCCTTATCTGATTTTTCCATACAGATAAATTAGTTCTGTGTACAAAACCTGGGTTTTTACCTAAGGTAGTTTCCAACAAGAATATCAATCAAGAGATTGTTGTTCCATCATTGTGTCCTAATCCTTCTTCAAAGAAGGAACGTCTTTTACATAATTTGGACATAGTCCGTGCTTTAAAGTTTTACTTACAAGCGACTAAAGATTTTCGTCAAACATCATCCCTGTTTGTTGTTTACTCTGGACAGAGGAGAGGTCAAAAGGGTTCGGCAACCTCTCTTTCTTTTTGGCTTCGGAGCGTAATATACTTAGCCTATGAGACTGCTGGACAGCAGCCCCCTGAAAGGATTACAGCTCATTCTACTAGAGCTGTGGCTTCCACCTGGGCCTTTAAAAATGAGGTTTCTGTTGAACAGATTTGCAAAGTGGCGACTTGGTCTTCGCTTCATACCTTTTCAAAATTTTACAAATTTGATACTTTTGCTTCTTCAGAGGCTATTTTTGGGAGACAGGTTCTACAGGCAGTGCCAGTGGTCCCTTCCGTTTAAGTACCTGCCTTGTCCCTCCCTTCATCCGTGTACTTTAGCTTTGGTATTGGTATCCCACAAGTAATGGATGATCCGTGGACTGGATACACCTAACAAGAGAAACATAATTTATGCTTACCTGATAAATTTATTTCTCTTGTGGTGTATCCAGTCCACGGCCCGCCCTGTCCTTTTAAGGCAGGTCTAAATTTTAAACTACAGTCACCACTGCACCCTACGGTTTCTCCTTTCTCGGCTAGTTTTGGTCGAATGACTGGATATGGCAGTTAGGGGAGGAGCTATATAGCAGCTCTGCTGTGGGTGATCCTCTTGCAACTTCCTGTTGGGAAGGAGAATATCCCACAAGTAATGGATGATCCGTGGACTGGATACACCACTAGAGAAATAAATTTATCAGGTAAGCATAAATTATGTTTTTCTGATATCCATAAAGTTCCAAATAGTACCTGTGTTCCGTGTACAAGTGCACTTGTTTCCTGAATTGTTGAGGTAAAGTAGTTACCTGGTCCGTTGATGGTTTGTCGTCTTTGCCAGTTATGGAGCCGCCACAATTCCCTATTATGCCAGTACTTTATGCTCTACCGAAAATTCATAAATGCATATCGAAACCACCTGGTAGACCAATTATAGCAGGGATAGATTCACTTACAGCAAATCTGTCAGCTTATATAAGTATCTGCAGAAATATGTGGTTACACTGGAATCATACCTTAGAGCAGTGTTTTTCAACCAGTGTGCCGTGGCACACTAGTGTGCCGTGAGAGATCCTCAGGTGTGCCACGGCAGACTGACAACAGTGTGACATATTTTTTAAACTTTGCTTGTTTTTTACTCCCAGTACAGGGATAGTTTGTAGGAGGCATGGCATAACAGCACAATACATACACTATGTGTGTGTTTGTGTGTATGTGTATATATATATGCTGTATTAGGCTACAATGTGTGATTTTTTTACAATTTTGGGATGGTGGTGTGCCACAGGATTTTTTAATGTAAAAAAGTGTGCCACGGCAAAAAAAAGGTTAAAAATCACTGCCTTAGAGACTCTACAAGTCTCTTATTACTATTTGAAGACTTTGAATGGGCAGATTAATTTACCTTAGTAACATGTGATGTACAATCACTTTACACATCCATAAGACATGAGGATGGGATTAACTCTATTGAACATTTTCTCAAACAGGACCCTCTAATTAAGAAAGAACAAAGAGAGTTTTTACTTGATAGCATTAGGTTTATTTTAACCCACAACTTTTTTCTGTATGAAGACCAATACTATGAGCAGATTTGCGGCACAGCTATTGGCACTAAGTTTGCCCCTAGCTACGCAAATCTGTTCATGGAAAATTGGGAAACACAGTTCTTGAATCAAAGCCCATATAGAAATAATATAATCATCTATAAAAGATTCATAGATCTGTTCTTCATATGGAAAGGTAGCTCAGAGGACCTACAAGTATACCTTGAAAGTATGAATATTAACAACCTCAATCTAAAGTTTACAGCAGAAATCAGTAAAGTAAAAGTTCACTACTTAGATTTAGAAATTAACATAAAAAATAATATCTTAACAACGAAAACGTTTTTTAAAGAGGTAGATGCGAATAATTTTATTCACGAAACGAGCTGTCACCTCCAAAAATGGAAAGGGAATATCCCAAGAGGACAATTCTTACGTTTAAAAAGGAATTGTAAAGAGACAAAAGATTTTGAGACCCAGTCTGAAATCCTAAAGAATAAGTTCATAGATAGAGGCTACTCAGAAGAAAAAATAGAGATTGAAAGAACGAAAGTTAGAGAGGTAAACAGAAAGGATATATTACAATATAAACCCAAAAAAACTACATTAACTAATGCACCAAATGATGAAATCTTCCTGCCCTTCATAACGGAGTACAGTGAAGACAGGTTAATATTAGAAAAAATAATAAAATCACATTGGAGGGTTCTTAAATCAGACCCTCATCTAGGAGACAAACTACCAGAGATCCCTAAGTTTATTTATAAAAAGACAAAAAATCTAAAAAGTAATTTGGCTCCCACCTTTAAACAAGACAACTGTATGGTTACTAGAGGAGTATTAGGTGATAGATTACAGGGATTTTATCCCTGCATAACTTGCAAGGCATGTAAATATGTGAATAAAACAAACTTTTAGATCTACTAATACCAACAGGGAATATAAAATTAGAGAAACTATTAGATGTGTGGATATTAATGTTATCTACCTCAGTGATTTTTAACCTTTTTTTTGCCGTGGCACACTTTTTTACATTAAAAAATCCTGTGGCACACCACCATCCCAAAATTTTTAAAAAAATCACACATTGTAGCCTAATACAGCATATATATATACACATACACACAAACACACACATACTGTATGTATTGTGCTGTTATGCCATGCCTCCTACAAACTACCCCTGCACTGGGAGTAAAAAACAAGCAAAGTTTAAAAAATATGTCACACTGTTGTCAGTCTGCCGTGGCACACCTGAGGATCTCTCACGGCACACTAGTGTGCCACGGCACACTGGTTGAAAAACACTGATCTACCTAATAACTTGCAAAAAATGTGGTAAACAATACACAGGAGAGACGGAAAGAACAGTGAGAGAGAGAATAAGAGAGCATCTGAACTCTATTGAAAACTCAGAAAAAGAGAGGAATAAAGATCTTCTGGTAGCTAAACACTTTAGAACATGTTGCAATAACAACCTACAATTTTTCAGCTTCACTGCAATAACCAAATTGAACGAGAAAAAAAGAGGGGGCAATTTATCAAATGCACTCCTACAAAAAGAGGCTAAGTGGATTTTTGAACTCCAAACACTAAAACCAAGAGGTTTAAACCTAGACTTCAGTTTAAACTGCTTTCTAAACTCCTAAATTTCTCTGTTTTAAACATTGGACATATTTCTCCAACATAGGTGTGTCCGGTCCACGGCGTCATCCTTACTTGTGGGATATTCTCTTCCCCAACAGGAAATGGCAAAGAGCCCAGCAAAGCTGGTCACATGATCCCTCCTAGGCTCCGCCTTCCCCAGTCATTCTCTTTGCCGTTGCACAGGCAACATCTCCACGGAGATGGCTAAGAGTTTTTTGGTGTCAGGGTTTGGAGAAAGGATTATCTGTAAGTTCTTTGAAGGGACAGATTTCTGCTTTATCTGTTTTACTTCACAAAAAGCTGGCGGCTGTGCCAGATGTTCAAGCTTTTGTTCAGGCTCTGGTTAGAATCAAGCTTGTTTACAAACCTTTGACTCCTCCTTGGAGTCTCAATTTAGTTCTTTCAGTTCTTCAAGGGGTTCCGTTTGAACCCTTACATTCCGTAGATATTAAGTTATTATCTTGGAAAGTTTTGTTTTTGGTTGCAATTTCTTCTGCTAGAAGAGTTTCAGAGTTATCTGCTCTGCAGTGTTCTCCTCCTTATCTGGTGTTCCATGCAGATAAGGTGGTTTTGCGTACTAAACCTGGTTTTCTTCCGAAAGTTGTTTCTAACAAAAATATTAACCAGGAGATAGTTGTGCCTTCTTTGTGTTCGAATCCAGTTTCAAAGAAGGAACGTTTGTTGCACAATTTGGATGTAGTTCGTGCTCTAAAATTCTATTTAGAGGCTACAAAGGATTTCAGACAAACATCTTCCTTGTTTGTTGTTTATTCTGGTAAAAGGAGAGGTCAAAAAGCAACTTCTACCTCTCTCTCTTTTTGGCTTAAAAGCATCATCCGATTGGCTTATGAGACTGCCGGACGGCAGCCTCCTGAAAGAATCACAGCTCATTCCACTAGGGCTGTGGCTTCCACATGGGCCTTCAAGAACGAGGCTTCTGTTGATCAGATATGTAAGGCAGCGACTTGGTCTTCACTGCACACTTTTACCAAATTTTACAAATTTGATACTTTTGCTTCTTCTGAGGCTATTTTTGGGAGAAAGGTTTTGCAAGCCGTGGTGCCTTCCATCTAGGTGACCTGATTTGCTCCCTCCCATCATCCGTGTCCTAAAGCTTTGGTATTGGTTCCCACAAGTAAGGATGACGCCGTTGACCGGACACACCTATGTTGGAGAAAACAGAATTTATGCTTACCTGATAAATTACTTTCTCCAACGGTGTGTCCGGTCCACGGCCCGCCCTGGTTTTTTAATCAGGTCTGATGAATTATTTTCTCTAACTACAGTCACCACGGTATCATATGATTTCTCCTATGCATATTCCTCCTTTACGTCGGTCGAATGACTGGGGAAGGCGGAGCCTAGGAGGGATCATGTGACCAGCTTTGCTGGGCTCTTTGCCATTTCCTGTTGGGGAAGAGAATATCCCACAAGTAAGGATGACGCCGTGGACCGGACACACCGTTGGAGAAAGTAATTTATCAGGTAAGCATAAATTCAGTTTTTTTAATACTTGAATAAAATGAACCTACTCAATGACTTATATTTCCATTTAAGAACTAAACACAAAGAATGTTTACTATGAATTAACTATGATATCGCGCACTAGGGGATTTTTCAAATCTAAAAACAAAAATATGTAATAAAAATCATATTTAACTCCCCTTGTATCTCCCCTTTTCTTCTCTCCCTTTTTTATAAATGGAAGCCAGAGACATTGAAACATGTTCCCCCTTTTTTGCTCTCCCATAGACAATTAGAGTTCATGTTTAATTGATTGAAATGCCCAAACTTGTAAATAGAAAGTTTTAATAGAATAGTACAAAAAGTTTAATATTCTATTTGATTTATATAAACTTGATATTGTTTATTTCATAGTACTTACATAATAGCTAATCGATATAACTATAAAGCAATAATTAAGTGGATTAGCCAATGGGAGCAAGGGACAGGACATTTAAACAACAGGTACTACATGGAGTGATAGCTTGAGAAAGGCTGATTGAGTTCAGCGGAAACGCGTTGCTTACAACTCCATACAGATCCACAGACCGACAAGGAGAAACTGCCGCAGAGCCGTCATTACTGTCAGAGCGAAAACACCCCCAAGAAGTGAACCAATCAGAGCCCCTTCTGGAGAAGGCGCGGTCTCTGTTCACACAGCGGGAGGACGCCGAAAAACTCTCTGGCGGCTCCATAACCGGCAAAGACGACAAACCATCAACGGACCAGGTAACTACTTTACCTCAATAATTCAGGAAACAAGTGCACTTGTACACGGAACACAGGTACTATTTGGAACTTTATGGATATCAGAAAAAGTATTGACTTTTGATTGTGCCACCCGATCCTCCCATAGATATAAGGAAACAACTTGGTGGCTGCAAAAACTTGACCATTTATATGCAGCGATTGGGGAAACCTTATTACATATGTTTACAGTGCTTATATATTCAAATGTGAAGGCTACATAGTAATATAGCGGAGTTTACTATTTACTATTTTGTGAGTGATATTACACAGAATCACAACTGTGCTTTGAGCTAACCATTCACTTGGTAGAATATATATATAGGTTATATTAATCTTAAAGGGATATTAAACAGTATAAGATTGTAATATAAAATGTGTGTAGTCAATGTTTAATATACGTTCATTATTTATTTTGTCCCCTTTTCCTGTAATTTAAGTCTGAAAATTGTTGGTTTCTGTAAAGTAATTGGTGCCACTATGTTTGAACCATAAGTTTTCTATCGCTCTATCTCTTGCTGAGGACATGTAGGGACAGGTATGAAACAGGCAATAAAATAGTGTATGTATACAGGGCTGTGTGGAAAATAGGATTGTTAAATTAAATACCTAACAGGGTTTCCACACTACCATGTTTGCAGTCTATTATAGTGATTGTTTTATATTTGTCCCTAACTATTCTCAGCAGGAGGGAGAGATAAACCAAATTCGCTTTGAATACATCACTATGGGGCCTATGTATCAAAGATCTTGCGAACCTGATCCGACAGTGCGGATCAGGTCCGCAAGACCTCGCTGAATGCGGAGAGCAATACGCTCTCCATATTCAGCATTGCACCAGCAGCTCACAATGCCGCCCCCTGCAGACTCGCGGACAATGGGCCACCAGCAGGGAGCTGTCCCCCTGCTCAGAGCAGACGGACAGGGTTATGGAGCAGCGGTCTTTAGTCTGAAGACTCGCCAGAAACACTGGCCCACAAGTTCCATACGGAGCTTGATAAATGGGCCTCTTTGTCTTGCATGTCTTAACTGTTTAAAGGGACCCTGAACCTAATTTTTTTCTTTTGTAATTCAGAAAGAACATGCAATTTTAAGCAACTTTCTAATTTACTCCTATTATCAATTTTTCTTCGTTCTCATGCTATCATTATTTGAAAAAGAAGGCATCTAAGCTTTTTTTTGGTTTCAGTACTCTGGACAGCACTTTTTTATTGGTGGATGAATTTACCCACCAATCAGCAAGGACAACCCAGGTTGTTCACAAAAATGGGCCGGCATCTAAACTTACATTCTTGCATTTCAAATAAAGATACCAAGAGAATGAAGACAATTTGATAATAGGAGTAAATTAGAAAGTTGCTTAAAATTTCATGTTCAATCTGAATCACAAAATAATTTTTTTGGGTACAATGTCCCTTTAATGTAATTTAGAAGCTGCATCTTCTCTGGGAGGGAGCAGAACAAGAAGAATTTTCAGGGACAGAAAGCATTGCACTCATGAGAGCGCAGAGAAGGAAGTATGTAGAGCAGCATTTTAAAATATGTATGTATATGATTATGATTATGATTATATACATATATATTTAAAGGGAACACACAATCCCCATATACCTCAATGTAAAGGCACTTTTCAGTGCCGTTTTTTTCCCCCAATACCCCACAGCCGCCAACTTTAAAGCCCCAAAACTGCCCAGTGCAATTATTTCTTTTGCATGATGTACCGAGTCCACGGATTCATCCTTATTTGTGGGATATTATCCTTCCTAACAGGAAGTGGCAAAGAAAGCACCACAGCAGAGCTGTCTATATAGCTCCCCCCTTAACTCCACCCCCCCAGTCATTCTCTTTGCCGGCTCTAAGCAGGAAGGGTAAAGTGAAGGTGTTAAACTGTTAGTTTTATTTTGTCTTCAATCAAGAGTTTGTTGATTTTAAATGGTACCGGTGTTGTACTATTTACTCTCAGGCAGGACATAGATGAAGATTTCTGCCTGGAGGATGATGATCTTAGCATTTGTAACTAAGGTCAACTGCTGTTCCCACAGAAGCTGAGGAGTACAGGAAAACTTCAGTGTAAGGACCGGTTTCTTGCTATACAGCAATGAGGTATGTTCAGTCATTTTTTCTGCAGAGACTGTGTTAACTCAGAAAGGCTGACAGTATCCCCATTAGCTTGCATAAAGGGCTCATTTTTTGGGCACTCAGTTTGTATATGATTGGGCAAACATTTGTGTGTTCTGGGAGTAACGTTTTTTATTTGGGACATTTGTTTGAGGGTTTATTTGGCTTATTTTTGGTTTTTATAACCCACATGGCTTGCAAACAAGGTTTGTTGGATTTTGTGTAGGCCCCAGGAACATCGAGTGTGGTGGGCGGGGCCTATTTTCGCGCCTCAGTTGCGCATTTAGTTATACAGTCAAGCAGCAAGCAACTTTTCCAGAGGTCCTGACACTCTTCTGGGGCTATAATCAAAGCTTTATCCTCATATTATTGTTCTCTAAGGGCAGGTAGGGCCACAGCAGAGCAGTGGCAAGGTGCTAACAGGTTTTTTTTTACCGGTTTTAAACATTTATCAATCTGTTTTTTTCATTTGGGGGTTTATTGCTTATTTACTTGTGGTGCAATCCTTCTAAAGCTTAGTGGGTACACTGTTAAACACCTCCGCTTATTGCTCAGGGAGGTTTTAGCGACTCTGGATGATTGTGACCCTATTGTAGTTCCAGAGAAATTGTGTAAAATGGACAAATATTTAGAGGTTCCTGTTTACACTGATGTTTTTCCGGTCCCTAAGAGGATTTCGGACATTGTTACTAAGGAGTGGGATAGACCAGGTATTCCGTTTGTGGGATAGACCAGGTATTCCGTTCGCTCCCCCTCCTGTTTTTAAGAAAATGTTTCCCATATCTGACACCATAAAGGACTCATGGCAGACAGTCCCTAAGGTGGAGGGAGCTATTTCTACTCTGGCTGAGCGTACAACTATACCTATCGAAGACAGTTGTGCTTTCATTGATCCTATGGATAAAAAATTAGAGGGTCTCCTAAAGAAAATTTTTGTTCATCAAGGTTTTCTTCTTCAACTTATAGCGTGCATTGTTCCTGTAACCACTGCAGCTGCCTTTTGGTTTGAAGCTCTAGAAGAGGCTCTTCAGATGGAGACCCCACTAGATGATATTCTGGACATAATTAAGTCTCTTAAGTTAGCTAATTCTTTTATTACAGACGCCGCTTTTCATATTGCTAAGTTAGCAGCAAATAATTCAGGTTTTGCCATTTTAGCACGTAGAGCGTTATGGCTTAAGTCCTGGTCGGCTGATGTGTCATCTAAATCTAAGCTTTTGTCCATCTGAAAGAGATCATTTCAGACATTACTGGAGGGAAGGGTCATGCCCTCCCTCAAGATAAGTCAAATAAGACAAGGACCAAACAAAATAATTTTCGTTCCTTTCGAAACTTCAAGAGTGGTCCCACTTCCTCTTCCTCTGCTGCAAAGCAAGAGGGGAACTTTGCTCAATCCAAGCCAACCTGGAGACCTAATCAGGCTTGGAACAAGGGTAAACAGGCCAAAAAGCCTGCTGCTGCCACTAAGTCAGCATGAAGGGGTAGCCCCCGATCCAGGACCGGATCTAGTAGGGGGCAGACTCTCTCTCTTTGTTCAGGCCTGGGCAAGAGACGTTTAGGATTCCTGGGCAGTAGAAATTGTAACCCAGTGATACCTTCTAGATTTCAAGGATTCTCCTCCATGGGGGAGGTTCCATCTTTCTCAATTGTCTGTAAACCCGACAAAAAGAGAGGCGTTCTTACGCTGTGTAGAAGACCTTTTTACAATGGGAGTGATCTGCCCAGTTCCAAAAGCAGAGCAGGGGCAGGGGTTCTACTCCAATCTGTTTGTGGTTCCCAAGAAAGAGGGAACTTTCAGACCAATTCTAGATCTCAAGATCCTAAACCAATTCCTAAGAGTCCCATCTTTCAAGATGGAGACCATTCGGACTATCTTACCATTGATCCAGGAGGGTCAATATATGACCACCGTGGACTTAAAGGATGCGTATCTACACATTCCTATCCACAAAGATCATCACCAGTTCCTCAGGTTCGCCTTTCTGGACAAGCATTATCAGTTTGTGGCTCTTCCCTTCGGGTTGGCCACAGCGCCACAAATCTTCACAAAGGTGCTAGGGTCCCTTCTGGCGGTTCTAAGGCCGCGGGGCATAGCAGTGGCGCCTAATCTAGACGACATTCTAATTCAAGCGTCGACTTTCCAATTAGCCAAGTCTCACACAGACTTAGTGTTGGCTTTTATAAGATCTCACGGGTGGAAGGTGAACGTAAAAAAGAGTTCTCTTTCCCCCTTCACAAGAGTTTCATTTCTAGGGACTCTGATAGACTCGGTGGACTTGAAAATATTTCTGACGGAGGTCAGGAAATCAAAGATTTTGTCCACCTGCCGAGCTCTTCATTCCATTCCTCGGCCGTCAGTGGCTCAGTGTATGGAGGTAATCGGTCTAATGGTAGCGGCAATGGACATAGTTCCGTTTGCTCGCTTGCATCTCAGACCACTGCAACTATGCATGCTCAATCAGTGAAATGGGGATTATGTGGATTTATCTCCTCAGATAAATCTGGATCAAGAGACCAGAGACTCTCTTCTTTGGTGGTTGTCACAGGATCATCTGTCCCAGGGAATGTGTTTCCGCAGGCCAGATTGGGTTATAGTGACGACAGACGCCAGCCTTCTGGGCTGGGGTGCAGTCTGTAATTCCCTGAAAGCACAGGGTTTGTGGACTCGGGAGGAGGCTCTCCTACCGATAAATATTCTGGAATTAAGAGCAATATTCAATGGTCTCCAGGCATGTCCTCAGCTGGCTTCGGCCAGATTCATCAGGTTTTAGTCGGACAACATCACGACTGTGGTTTATATCAATCATCAGGGCGGAACAAAAAGTTCCTTAGCGATGATAAAAGTCTCAAGGATAATCCGATGGGCAGAGGCTCACTCTTGCCATCTGTCAGCGATCTATATCCCAGGAGTAGAGAACTGGGAGGCAGATTTTCTAAGTCGTCAGACTTTTCATTCGGGGGAGTCGGAACTTCATCCGGAGGTGTTTGCTCAACTAGTTCGGCTATGGGGCACACCAGAATTGGATCTGATGGCGTCTCATCAGAATGCCAAACTTCCTTGTTACAGATCCAGGTCAAGGGATCCTCAGGCAGTACTGATAGATGCTCTAGCAGTACCCTGGTCGTTCAACCTGGCTTATGTGTTTCTACCATTTCCTCTCCTTCCTTGTTTGATTGCCAGAATCAAACAGGAGAGAGCTTCGGTGATCTTGATAGCTCCTGCATGGCCACGCAGGACTTGGTATGTAGACCTGGTGGACATGTCATCTCTGCCACCATGGACTTTGCCACTGAGATGGGACCTTCTCATTCAAGGTCCATTCAAGCATCCAAATCTAATTTCTCTGCAACTGACTGCTTGGAGATTGAACGCTTGATTCTATCAAAGCGGGGTTTCTCTGAGTCGATCATAGATACCTTGATTCAGGCTCGAAAGCCTGTTACCAGGAAAATCTATCATAAGATATGGCATAAACATCTTTTTTGGTGCAAATCCAAAGGCTACTCCTGGAGTAAAATCAGGATTCCTAGGATTTTGTCTTTTCTCCAAGAGGGATTGGAGAAAGTATTGTCAGCTATTTCCCTAAAAGAACAGATATCTGCTCTGTCTATTCTGTTGCACAAGCGTCTGGCAGATGTTCCAGATGTTCGGGTTTTTTGTCAGGCTTCAGCTAGAATTAAGCCTGTGTTTAAACCTGTTGCTCTGCCATGGAGTCTAAATTTAGTTCTGAAAGTTCTTCAGGGGGTTCCGTTTGAACCCATGTATTCCATAGATATTAAGCTTTTATCTTGGAAAGTTTTGTTCCTAGTTGCTATCTCTTCAGCTCGAAGAGTTTCTGAACTATCTGCATTACAATGTGATTCGCCTTATCTTGTTTTCCATGCTGATAAGGTAGTTTTGCGTACCAAGCCTGGGTTCCTACCTAAGGTTGTTACTAACAGGAATATCAATCAGGAAATTGTTGTTCCTTCTCTGTGTCCTAATCCTTCTTCTAAGAAGGAACGTCTGTTGCACAACTTGGACGTGGTTCGTGCTTTGACGAAAATCTTTGGTTGTCTGCAAATTAATTTCAAACATCTTCTTTGTTTGTTGTCTATTCTTGAAAGTGTAGGGGTCAAAAGGCTACGGCGACTTCTCTTTCCTTTTGGCTGAAAAGCATCATCCGTTTGGCTTATGAGACTGCTGGACAGCAGCCTCCTGAAAGGATTACAGCTTATTCTACTAGAGCGGTAGCTTCCACATGGGCTTTTAAAAATGATGCTTCTGTTGAACAGATTTGTAAGGCTGCGACTTGGTCTTCGCTCCATACCTTTTCAAAGTTTTACAAATTTGATACTTTTGCTTCTTCGGAGGCTGTTTTTGGGAGAAAGGTTTTGCAAGCAGTGGTGCCTTCCGTTTAGGTTCCTGTCTTGTCCCTCCCTTCATCCGTGTCCTAAAGCTTTGGTATTGGTATCCCACAAGTAAGGATGAATCCGTGTACTCGGTACATCATGCTAAAGAAAACAAAATTTATGCTTACCTGATAAATTTCTTTCTTTTTCGATGTACCGAGTCCACGGCCCGCCCTGCCTATTCAAGACAGATGGTATTTTTTATTAAAAACTTCAGTCACCTCTGCACCTTATAGTTTCTCCTTTTTCTTCCTTGGCCTTCGGTCGAATGACTGGGGGGTGGAGTTAAAGGGGGAGCTATATAGACTGCTCTGCTGTGGTGCTCTCTTTGCCACTTCCTGTTAGGAAGGATAATATCCCACAAGTAAGGATGAATCCGTGGACTCAGGTAAGCATAAATTTTGTTTTTTTATTAAAAAAAAAAGCTACAAACAAACTGTAATGCCCTCTATTTTAAAGGCATTTGGGGCACTTTTAGAAAATTAACCAGAGATCTAATCACTGGTTAATTTTCGGAGCTCTAATTTGTACCCCGAGCTCACGGTAGCAATAATCAGCCACTTGTAATAACTGGTTAATTATTGTATTTGCTCGTTTGCGGGAGCGCAAAAATGTAGCACTCCACTTGTAATCTAGCCCATTATTTAATACGGCTGACATCTCTTTAGGGTCCCCTATACTTTCAAAGGGTAGTACAGCCAAACATTGCTCATATTACAAGTTGTGCGTTGTGCTTAAGTGCACCACATAACAGCTAAACTATTTAGCGCAACTTGAGACCTGGGGGTAGATTTACCAATGTCTTTCTGACATGATATGCTGTAGCGTATCATGTCCGACAGACATCGCTGAATGCTGACAGCATACGCTGTCGGCATTTATCATTGCACAAGCAACTCACCAGAACTGCTTGTGCAATGCCGCCCCCTGCAGATTTGCGGCCGCTAGTAGCCCAATCGTATAGGATCAGGCGGATTGAAGACCGCAGCCTCAGAGGCAGCTGACAAGTTATGGAGCAGCGGTCTTTAGACAGCTGCTTCATAACTGCTGTTTGCGGCGAGCCCTTGTTAAATCGACCCCCTGAAGTAAAGTGTTACAATTACAATAAAAAAACACATGTAAAACATATTCAAATAAAATATTACACATATATATATATATATATATATATATATATATAAAATATATTTTTATTATTGTAATAAATGTATAAAAAGTCTTTTAAATCATAAATTATATGGTATGTTTGACTGAGAAGGTGCTTAAAGGTGTATTTATATATGGGTGTATACATACATATGGATACAGTATATAACTATATATATTTATATTTAATATGTATGTACTGTATGTATGTGTGTATTTATGTGTGTGTGTGTATATATATATATATATATATATATATATATATATATATATATATATATATATATATATATATGTAATACGTTATTTTCTTCTGAGTGAAGAACAATGCTATTCCAACTATTTCTTAACACACTTTGGCTTAGTGCACCTTTGAGTTAGTGCTCAAGTAAAACCCAGAACAGGGTTTTGTAGCGCACCATGTAGAAGTCTATGGGGAGAGGTTCTCCAGATGTTACCGCGTCTGGGGCTCTCACTCAAGCAATAACTTTTTACTTTCACCATGTAATATGAGTGCAAGAATAGGAACAGTATCAGCACTCAATAATGCTAATATATTTATGCACCATTCGTAATCTAGCCCTAAACTAAGTGAATTCCTAGCTATTAAATGAAGACAACTAATCTCATGGCAGGCGGTATGTTATTTAGTGATGGGACACTATAAATATCTACAAGTGAGCGTGTTTTGTGCCCACAGGTGGCATTGGCTGTGCTGGTGTGGACAGAGGCCAGGCCAGGAGGTGCCTGGATAACGTGGAAATATACAATGCGGATGGTGACTTCTGGAGGGATGGCCCTGCCCTGCCCCAGCCGCTCCTCTCCCTGAGAACCAACGCTAGCTGCGCAGGAGCCGTGGAGGGCAAGCTGTACGTCTGTGGAGGGTATCGAGGAGCAGGTAACAGGGGATAAGACAAAGAGGATAGTAAACTACACCTTATGTGATTGTTCAAGCCAAGGTCTATGGGGCTTACTGTGACTTCCTGTTTGTTTTAATTGTACTGAACCACAACGGTATTGTGTTATTGTGCCGCTCATATTTATATGCAGCTTGTAGCTATAAATAGGCATTTGAATGTGATTCTACATTACTTCACTATACACTCCCCGGCCACTTTATTAGGTACACCTGTTCAATTGCTTGGTAACACAAATTGCTAATCAGCCGGTGAAGACCACAAAGTTCAAACCGAGCATCAGAATGGGGAAGAAAGAGGATTTAAGTGACTTTGAACCTGGTATGGTTGTGGGTACCAGATGGGCTGGTCTGAGTATTACAAAACCTGCTGCTCTACTGGGATTTTCATCCACAACCATCTCTAGGGTTTACAGAGAATGGTCCGAAAAAGAGAAACTATCCAGTGAGCGGCAGTTGTATGGACGATAATGCCTTGTTGAGGTCAGAATAGAATGGGCAGACTGGTTTGAGATGATAGAAAGGCAACAGTAACTTAAATAACCCCTCATTACAACCAAGGTATGCAGAATACCATCTCTGAAACTTGAAGCAGATGGGCTACAGCAGCAGAAGACCACACCGGGTGCCACTCCTGTCAGCTAAGAACAGAAAACTAAGGCTACAATTCGCACAGAGGATTGGATTGGAAAAATGTCTGGTCTGATGAGTCTCAATTTTAGGTGCGACATTCAGATAGTAGGATCAGAATTTGGCGTAAACAACATGAAAGCATGGATCCATCCTGCCTTGTATCAACGGTTCAGGCTGGTGGTGGTGGTGGTGTAATGGTGTGGGGGATATTTTCTTGGCACACTTTGGGCTCCTTAGTACCAATTGAGCATCATTTAAATGCCACGGGCTACCTGAGTATTATTGCTGACCATGTCCATCCCTTTATGACTACAGTGTAGCCATCTTCTGATGGCTACTTCCAGCAGGAAAATGCACCATGTCACAAATCTCAAATCATCTCAAACTGGTTTCTTGAACATGGCAATGGGTTCACTGTACTCCAATGGCCTCCAAAGTCACCAGATCTAAATCCAATAGAGCACTTTTGGGATGTGGTGGAAAGTGAGATTCGCATCATGGATGTGCAGCCAACAAATCTGCAGCAACTGCGTGATGCTATCATGTCAATATGGACCAAAATGTCTGAGAAATGTTTCCAACACCTTGTTGAATTTATACCACAAAGAATTAAGGCAGTTCCGAAGGCAAAAGGGGGTCCAACCCGGTTCTAGCAAGGTGTACCTAATAAAGTGGCCGGTGAGTGTATATCCCCATTATATATATATATATATATATACACATCTGCACACATAAGCATACACACAAAGAACATGCCTATAAACTCTACAAGCACATCTGCACACACATCTATATGAGCATCTCTGCCTTGCCGCTACACTTTGTCTGCATCACTTTGCACTAGAGTACCATTTTGCAGTTTTGCCTCTATCAAGCTGATTAGAGCATCACATCTTATTAAAATAAAACTCTAATCCCTCATTCTATGCACTGGAGGAATACAGGTGTAGCAGCAGAAATTAGCCTGAGATAAAACAGTGTCTGTACATGTTACACTCTGTGCACTGCAGGAATTAGACTGAGATAAAACAGTGTCTGTATATGTTACATTCTGTGCACTGCAGGAATTAGACTTAGATAAAACAGTGGCTGTATATGTTACATTCTGTACACTGCAGGAATTAGACTGAGATAAAACAGTGTGATGCGGGAATCCAAACGTGGACCCGTTGCTCAGTGTGCCTAGAGGGATATGGCTGCACCTCACTGACGAGGCCCACAATAGGCCGAAACGTACGTCTGGGGTTTTGCTGTTTCTCTCGTTCAGAGAGGGATTGCCTGGTATTTCAGGGCTGGACTATACTGTGAAGTCAGGATCAGACTGATATGCTTCAGGAGAGTTCTTCTCTGTGAAAGGCACATATTGTGAGGAATCAGTGTAACACCCTTCTATGTGTATCTATGTTTAATCAGCCACTCAGTCTCACACCCCACTTCGGGTATTATTTCAAGAATAAACCCTGGTTTGCTCATAGACATGAGGGTGACCTGCATAGGTCAAAGGTAGTGGAACAGTACTGCAAAGTACCTATACACTGATGAGTAAATGAAGGTAGCTAAACTAACTAAAAGCAATATGTGAGAGGTATGTGTGAAAAGTAAAATACCAGAGCTCATAGAATAGATAAATGCAGCAGAACTTTAAGTGTGTAAAATGTGTTTTGTATCGTCTCAGGCAAGAACAGTGGTAAAGCAACAGTTTTGGTATGGTATAGCACAAGCAAACTGAATGGAAGTAGATTGAAACTTAAATGGACACAATACCATAAATTTGTTGTGATCTCCGGAGCTGTTTGAGCTAACACACTGCAAGACTTCAGGGAATCCTGTGACTGAGACTCAATTTTGGCGCGCCGCTCTGCAGAGTGACGTAACATGCTCCAGCGTGTTTGCGGTGCAGTACTGTGAGGAAAGGAAAACTGGTGAGAAAATGCAAGTTATAAATTACCAATCAGATGGTAAGATTGAGGTCCGATATTGAGGAGTAACAAGACGAAAATCCAGAATACATAAATAAGACTTCAGGTTCCAATTGAGGAAATTCTAATAGTGGCTAGCATAAAGATTCCAGTGAATTCAAATTACCTAGCAACGTATGGTGTGCAAGGTAAGCTTAAATAGGAAGTGCTGGTCACATGATGTAAAAGTTAAAGTGACAGTATGACGATCAGCTGTATCCTGACACATATTGAGCAAAAAGAGTCTGCTTCTTGGGTGGTAACTAGCCATAGAGCAAGCTATTATGCTATTGTTCGTTCCCAGGTTGAGCACTTCTCTCTTTTTATTTATGCAAATTATGACATTTTGGGAAGTCTCCCTAAGTGTGATGCGGGAATCCAGACGTGGACTCGTTGCTCAGTGTGCCTAGAGGGATATGGCTGCACCTCACTGACAAGGCCCACAATAGGCCGAAACATACGTCTGGGGTTTTGCTTTTTCTCTTTCAGTGAGGGATTGCCTGGTATTTCGGGGCTGGACTGTACTGTGAAGTCAGGATCAGACTGATATGCTTCAGGAGAGTTCTTCTCTGTGAAAGGCACATATTGAGCAAAAAGAGGCTGCTTCTTGGGTGGTAACTAGCCATAGAGCAAGCTATTATGCTATTGTTCGTTCCCAGGTTGAGCGCTTCTCTCTTTTTATTTATGCAAATTATGACATTTTGGGAAGTCTCCCTAAGTGTGATGCGGGAATCCCGACGTGGACCCGTTGCTCAGTGTGCCTAGAGGGATATGGCTGCACCTCACTGACGAGGCCCACAGAAGGCCGAAACGATCAGCTGAGGTTGCTTCTCGGGCCTTTGGCTTGGATCAAGTGCAGTTTTCTGTGCTTGGTCATGGCTGAAAGATTTGCTGCCTGGAGACCTGCTCCTTCGGCCTGGGGTCCTTTCCCTTTGGGGTTTGGGCTCCTGCTGCTATTGGGGGGGTGGCTACTCCTTAGGCGTAGAGCAACTGGGTAGTAGGGCCGTCCCCTTGGCCTTGTGGCATCATCCCTGGACTTCAGCCACATGCTGCTTTTGGGGGGGCGCTCTGAAATCCAGCCTAAAGAGGCAATAGGGCAAATATGGCTACCAATGTGCCAAATGTTCCCCATACACTTCGGGTGTTGATTTCTGAGGACTTTCGAGAGAAGATTGGTTTGGCTCATGTCCAGCAGGTGGTTTTGGAGGGTGTTTTGAAGATGCCAAGAGCAAGTTTGCATTGTGTTCAGTCATTCCCTTCAAGAGGGATTTTTGATGTGGCTTTCACAGATGAGCATTATTTACAGACCTGCTATCAACGGACTATTGATATGGCTGCTGCTCCAGAGTTGGTTGGCATGAAATTTGTTGCCTGTGTGCAGAGAGAGAGAAGAATCCCGGTGACAGTACATATGTACAACCCTTGGGTCACTGATGTGGAAATTCGTCTGTTTCTTTGTCGCTACTTTGATGATGTTCAAGGAGGTAGCAAGCTGAAGAATCAGTTTGGGACTTTCAATGGAAAGCGCAGGTTCTGGGTGCGGTTTGTGCCAGATGAATTAGGTATTGGTGGAAAGAAACACCCTCCACAGACTTTCACCATTGGTGGAAATAGAGGTTTCCTATATTATGATGACATGCCTCTTTTTTGCCGTAGTTGCAACCTGTTTGGTCACATTGCTGAAAATTGCCCAGGTGCCAGATGTCGAAATTGCGGTGAGGAGGATCATCTTGTTGCCCACTGTAGTAAACGCCGGACCTGTGACCTGTGTGGTTCTTCAAGTCATCTGTGCAGGATGTGTCCTTTGAAGATGTTTCAGGGGCTTAATAGAGTGAAGCATTCCTATGCTGATGTTGCAAAAAAAACATCTTCAGTTGCAGTTGAGCCATCTGTGAATGAGGAGGAGGTCTCTGATGAGGCATTGAACTCTATATTACCTCTTTTGTGTAAGAAATCTGCAGTTGGGGTCCCTGTCGGAGAGGTGTCTGATGTTCCTGTGGTGGTTCCTGTGGCTGAGAAGGTAGAGGAAGCCCAATCTCATCTTCAGGAGGTGGATCTTGCTACATCTAATGTGATAGCTGCTTCAGATGTTCTTGAAGCCCTGTTGCCCAATTCTGTGGATGATACTGTTGCTGTTCCTGGGACAGAGAATTTTTCCTTCACTGAGTCATCTTGTGATGCTGCTCTTGATGCTGTTCTTTGTGAAGGGGAGAACATTGATTGGTCTGCTGTTGTGTCCTCTAGTTCTGAGGAGGATATGGACACTGAAGGGAAAAAATCTGCCTCCAAGCGAAAAATAGATGCGGATTCTGATGGATGAGAGAGTCCTGATTTGAATCTTCCAGTAGTTAAGGGTGCAGATCCAGATACTACAAGTGATGCTGACTCTTTCATTTCAGAGTTTCCTTCTGTCTCTACTAAAGACGTTCCTTCTGACTCAAGCCAGTGTATAGGTGACTTTTCTGATGCCTCTTCTGTTGGTTATCTAGATAAAAGAGATGTGAACCAACTTGCTGAAGTTACTGGTTATGAGGCTGGCAAACGGGAGCCAAGGAGGTCGGAACGTCACAGAGGCAGATTTAAAGGATCTCCTTTGAGTCCTAAGAAAAAGAAAGGAAAGAAGAAGTCCTGATGTTGTTTCTTTTTTTTTTTTTTTCTTTAATTAATTTTTGTGATGTTTCTGACCATTTCTTCCCTTAATGTCAGGTGTATGACAACTATAGCAAGGAGAGCTGCAATTTTTAAATTATTATCTGTATGTTCTGCTAATATTTTTTGTTTGCAGGAATGTGGTCTCTCTGAACATCCTAAATGTGCTGACTGGGAATATGGTCCTAAAGTATGGTCTTGTTCTTCTGATAGGAATGGGGGGGGGGGGGGGAGTTTTGTTTAAGGGGTTTAGTTTTTCTATCCTTAATGTAGTTCATATTGTCCCAGGTCGGGTACTTTTGGTTAGTTTTAGTTTTTGTGGGACTGTTTTTCGTTTGTTTAATGTATATGCTTCTCCAAATAGGGTAGAACGTTTGCTTAATTTTGAAACTTTAAAGTTTTTTCTGCCAGGTCGAGAGTCAACTTTTTTGGTTGGGGATTTTAATTGTATTATTAAGAATGGGGACAGAGAGGGTGGGAGTGATTGTAGGGTGGATAGCTCAGGGAAGTTTTTACTTGATTTGCTTAAATCTTTCGGTTTGAAGGATGCCTTCGGGTCTGTTTCTTTTTCAGGGGAGGGTTTTACTTTCTTTAGTGATAGTGGTGGGATAAAATCTCGAATTGATTTTTGTTTTTTATCTAAATTTTTATGTGTTGATGATTTTTCTTTAAAGCGGATGCCCTTTACGGATCATGCCCTTTTGATGTGTAAGGTGAATTGTGATTTGAAGATCAAGTATGGTAAGGGTGTTTGGAAACTGAATGTGGATTTGTTAGAAGATGAGAAGTTTAAGCGTCAGTTTGTTTGGATGTATGAAAGGTGGCGTGAAAGAAAATGTGATTTTAGTAATGTGCTTATGTGGTGGGAATGGTTGAAGGTGGAAATAAAGAGGTTTTTTATTAAGAAAGGCTGTGAGAAAGCTAGAATGGAAAGGGAGTTGTATGATAAATGGTATCTGAGGTTGTTGTATTTGTATGAATTGAGAAATTGTGGTATTGATGTGCACGAGGAAATTGCTGAAGCAAGAAAGATAATTAAAAAGTGTATGCATGAAAAAGGAAAGAAAATTGTTTTTATGGCAAGATTGGAGAAAATGGAAAAGGATGAGTCTTGTAGTAAATATTTTTTTAAGAAAGCTTTTGAAGGAAAGACTGGTTTGTTAGTGTTTTTGATAAGGTTGAATGTGAAGTTAATGGTACAGATGGTGTTTTGCGTGAAGTTCATGGGTTTTACAGTGAGCTGTATAAAGAAAAAACAAGAGATGTTTTATTGGAAAATGAGTTGTTGGAAAACATTGAGGTTAGGTTGGAAAAATATGATAATGATTTGTTAGAAAGGGATCTAAGTTTGGATGAGATTGCAGAGGTTGTTAGGAGTTTTAAGAATGGGAAGGTACCTGGTTGTGATGGTTTGCCTGTTGAATTTTATACTTGTTTTTGGAATTTGATTGGGGTTGATATGTTGGATGTTTGTAAGTTTGTTTTTAGAATGAATGTTTTGCCTGTTTCAATGAAGAAAGGTTTGATTGTTTTGTTATTTAAAAAGGGTGATAAGAGAGATTTGAGGAATTGGAGGCCGATTACGTTGTTGAATGTTGACTATAAGGTTATTGCAAAGGTGTTGGCAAATAGAATGCGTGGAGTGATTGGTAAGGTTGTGGGTGAAGAGCAAGTGTGTGCTGTTCCTGGGCGTCAGATTTCTGAAAGTTTGTTGTTACTACGTGATGTACTGTGGTATGTGAGGGAGAGGATGAGGTCTGTTGCTGTTGCTATTGTGGATTTTGAAAAAGCGTATGATAGGGTAGTGCATGATTTTATGTTTCATGTTTTAGAACGTTTAGGTTTTTCTGGTAAGATTATTGGATGGTTTAAATGTTTGTATAGTGATATTGTGAGTCAAGTCCAGGTTAATGGTTTTTTGACTGAGGAATTTTGTGTTAAATCTGGAGTGCTTCAAGGATGTCCTTTGTCTCCTGTGTTATTTGTATGTGTCATTGAGCCATTATTAACTAGTTTGAGGAAGGATAAATTAGTTAGAGGTGTGAGTGTTCCTGGTAGTAATGGAAGGTGTTTAAAAGTGATTGGGTATATGGATGATGTGAGTGTGGTATGTGAGACTCAGGCTGGTTTGAGGAGGGTGAAAACTTTAGTTGAATGTTTTTGTATGGCAAGTGGTTTCAGAGTTAATTGGAATAAGTGTAAAGTTAGTTTTTGGTAATGATAGGGAGATTGATTCTTGTGGATGGCCTGTGACTGAAGGTGCAATTGAGGTGTTGGGTGTGAAATTTAATGTGGATTTGAAAGGCTTGGAAAGTTGGGAGAATGTTTTTGATAAAGTGAGTAGAAAACTTCAGTTTTGGTCTTTAAGGACTTTATCTTTGGAAGGAAAAATGTTAGTTATTATATCGGTTTTGATCCCTATTATGTTATATTTGGCGTTAGTTTTTCCGCCACCTGAGAGGATTTTTCGGAGAATTTTTAGAGTGTTGTTTTCTTTTTTCTGGAGTTCTGGTATGGAGCGTTTGAAATGAGATGTTGTTGTTAAGAGTAAGAATGTTGATGGTAAGGGTTTTCCAAATGTGGAGAGATTTTTGGCTGTGAAATATGTTAGTAGGTGTGTGGTTCTGAGTGGTAAGGATAGCATGGCTGGTTGTATGGTAAAGTATGCTTGTGGAAATGTTTTAAGACGATATGGTTTATTTGAGATTGATAGAAAGAAACCGGTATGTTTTGCTGTTCCGTGGTTTTATGTAAGGGTGGAATGTTGGATTAAAAAATATGGTTTGGAGAATGTTAGTAGGGAGATGTGGTGTGCAAACAGAATGGTGTTGAAAATGTTGGAGAAGAAGGAAGGTCTTGAGTTGATTGGGGGTTTGAATGAAAATGAATGTGTGTTGGTATGGAAAAATGTGTGTAATAAGTATTTGATGAATAGGCAGAAAGATATTAGTTGGATGAGTGTGCATAAGTGTTTGCCAACAAGGGATTTTCAGAGAATGCGTCGTTTAGTGGCTTCAGAAGTGTGTCCTAGAGATGGTTGTTTTCAAAGCGAGAGTGTTATTCATTTGTTTTGGAATTGTGAGTATGCTAGGGATGTTTGGAGAAGTTTGAAAAGGATGATTAAGGGTTTGACTGGAGTGCAGTTTTTTACTTTTAATATGATAATGTATGGTTTGTGTGGAAGTGGTGTGGAAAAGGAGAAAGCAAGATTGATATGGTTGTTGGCATGTTGTGTGAAGGAGGTTTTGTGGGATGTGCGTAATATTTAGATTTTTAAGAAAGAGGTAGTTACTGTACGTAATTGTGTGGGTATGATCCGTGGGAAGTTGTTTTTGTATTTTTCTTTTGATAGGAGGCGATATTTAGTTTTTTTTTTTTTTCCTACAGTTTGTTTTTGTCTGTATTTGAAATATGTTTAATTTTATTTTGTGTGATTATTTAAGTTTAATGTTTGCATTTTGATTTTTTTCTGATGACAAAAATTTGGGTCAATATTTCAGTTTTGTAACAAGAGATATTTTGTTTGCATTTGTTATTATGATTTTATTTTGTATATATGCATATATGATTATTTTTCTAATAAAAGAATTACGAAACGTACGTCTGGGGTTTTGCTGTTTCTCTCGTTCAGAGAGGGATTGCCTGGTATTTCGGGGCTGGACTGCACTGTTAAGTCAGGATCAGACTGATATGCTTCAGGAGAGTTCTTCTCTGTGAAAGGCACATATTGAGCAAAAAGAGGCTGCTTCTTCGGTGGTAACTAGCCATAGAGCAAGCTATTATGCTATTGTTCATTCCCAGGTTGAGCGCTTCTCTCTTTTTATTTATGAGATAAAACAGTGTCTGTACATGTTACATTCTGTACACTGCAGGAATTAGACTGAGATAAAACAGTGTCTGTACATGTTACATTCTGTGCACTGCAGGAATTAGACTGAGATAAAACAGTGTCTGTACATGTTACATTCTGTGCACTGCAGGAATTAGACTGAGATAAAACAGTGTCTGTATATGTTACATTCTGTGCACTGCAGGAATTAGACTGAGATAAAACAGTGTCTGTATATGTTACATTCTGTGCACTGCAGGAATTAGACTGAGATAAAACAGTATCTGTACATGTTACATTCTGTGCACTGCAGGAATTAGACTGAGATAAAAAAGTGTCTGTATATGTTACATTCTGTACACTGCAGGAATTAGACTGAGATAAAACAGTATCTGTACATGTTACATTCTGTGCACTGCAGGAATTAGACTGAGATAAAACAGTATCTGTACATGTTACATTCTGTGCACTTCAGAAATTAGACTGAGATAAAACAGTGTCTGTACATGTTACATTATGTGCACTGCATGAATTAGACTGAGATAAAACAGTGTCTGTATATGTTACATTCTGTGCACTGCATGAATCAGACTGAGATAAAACAGTGTCTGTACATGTTACATTCTGTACACTGCATGAATCAGACTGAGATAAAACAGTATATGTATATGTTACATTCTATACACTGCAGGAACTAGACTGAGATAAAACAGTGTCTGTACATGTTACATTCTGTGCACTGCAGGAATTAGACTGAGATAAAACAGTGTCTGTATATGTTACATTCTGTACACTGCAGGAATTAGACTGAGATAAAACAGTGGCTGTATATGTTACATTCTGTGCACTGCAGGAATTAGACTGAGATAAAACAGTGTCTGTATATGTTACATTCTGTGCACTGCAGGAATTAGACTGAGATAAAACAGTATCTGTACATGTTACATTCTGTGCACTGCAGGAATTAGACTGAGATAAAAAAGTGTCTGTATATGTTACATTCTGTACACTGCAGGAATTAGACTGAGATAAAACAGTGTCTGTACATGTTACATTCTGTGCACTGCAGGAATTAGACTGAGATAAAACAGTGTCTGTATATGTTACATTCTGTGCACTGCAGGAATTAGACTGAGATAAAACAGTATCTGTACATGTTACATTCTGTGCACTGCAGGAATTAGACTGAGATAAAAAAGTGTCTGTATATGTTACATTCTCTACACTGCATGAATTAGACTAAGATAAAACAGTGTCTGTACATGTTACATTCTGTGCACTGCAGGAATTAGACTGAGATAAAACAGTATCTGTACATGTTACATTCTGTGCACTTCAGAAATTAGACTGAGATAAAACAGTGTCTGTACATGTTACATTATGTGCACTGCATGAATTAGACTGAGATAAAACAGTGTCTGTATATGTTACATTCTGTGCACTGCAGGAATTAGACTGAGATAAAACAGTATCTGTACATGTTACATTCTGTGCACTGCAGGAATTAGACTGAGATAAAACAGTGTCTGTACATGTTACATTCTGTACACTGCATGAATCAGACTGAGATAAAACAGTATATGTATATGTTACATTCTATACACTGCAGGAACTAGACTGAGATAAAACAGTGTCTGTACATGTTACATTCTGTGCACTGCAGGAATTAGACTGAGATAAAACAGTGTCTGTATATGTTACATTCTGTACACTGCAGGAATTAGACTGAGATAAAACAGTGTCTGTACATGTTACATTCTGTGCACTGCAGGAATTAGACTGAGATCAAACAGTGTCTGTATATGTTACATTCTGTGCACTGCAGGAATTAGACTGAGATAAAACAGTATCTGTACATGTTACATTCTGTGCACTGCAGGAATTAGACTGAGATAAAAAAGTGTCTGTATATGTTACATTTTGTGCACTGCAGGAATTAGACTGAGATAAAACAGTGTCTGTACATGTTACATTCTGTACACTGCATGAATTAGACTAAGATAAAACAGTGTCTGTACATGTTACATTCTGTGCACTGCAGGAATTAGACTGAGATAAAACAGTATCTGTACATGTTACATTCTGTGCACTTCAGAAATTAGACTGAGATAAAACAGTGTCTGTACATGTTACATTCTGTGCACTGCATGAATTAGACTGAGATAAAACAGTGTCTGTATATGTTACATTCTGTGCACTGCAAGAATTAGACTGAGATAAAACAGTATCTGTACATGTTACATTCTGTGCACTTCAGGAATTAGACTGAGATAAAACAGTGTCTGTATATTTTACATTCTGTGCACTGCAGGAATTAGACTGAGATAAAACAGTATCTGTTCATGTTACATTCTGTGCACTGAAGGAATTAGACTGAGATAAAACAGTGTCTGTACATGTTACATTCTGTGCACTTCAGGAATTAGACTGAGATAAAACAGTGTCTGTATATTTTACATTCTGTGCACTGCAGGAATTAGACTGAGATAAAACAGTATCTGTTCATGTTACATTCTGTGCACTGAAGGAATTAGACTGAGATAAAACAGTGTCTGTACATGTTACATTCTGTACACTGCATGAATCAGACTGAGATAAAACAGTATATGTATATGTTACATTCTGTACACTGCAGGAACTAGACTGAGATAAAACAGTGTCTGTACATGTTACATTCTGTGCACTGCATGAATTAGACTGAGATAAATCAGTGTCTGTATATGTTACATTCTGTAAACTGCAGGAATTAGACTGAGATAAAACAGTATATGTATATGTTACATTCTGTACACTGCAGGAATTAGACTAAGATAAAACAGTGTCTGTACATGTTACATTCTGTGCACTGCAGGAATTAAACTGAGATAAAACAGTATCTGTACATGTTACATTCTGTGCACTGCAGGACTTAGCCTGAGATAAAACAGTGTCTGTATATGTTACATTCTGTGCACTGCAGGAATTAGACTGAGATAAAACAGTGTCTGTACATGTTACATACTGTGCACTGCATAAATTAGACTGAGATAAAACAGTGTCTGTATATGTTACATTCTGTGCACTGCAGGAATTAGACTGAGATAAAATAGTATCTGTACATGTTACATTCTGTGCACTTCAGGAATTAGACTGAGATAAAACAGTGTCTTTACGTGTTACATTCTGTGCACTGCAGGGATTAGACTGAGATAAAACAGTATCTGTACATGTTACATTCTGTGCACTTCAGGAATTAGACTGAGATAAAACAGTGTCTGTACATGTTACATTCTGTGCACTGCAGGAATTAGACTGAGATAAAACAGTATCTTTACATGTTACATTCTGTACACTGCATGAATTAGACTGAGATAAAACAGTGTCTGTACATGTTACATTCTGTGCACTGCAGGAATTAGACTGAGATAAAACAGTATCTGTACATGTTACATTCTGTGCACTTCAGGAATTAGACTGAGATAAAACAGTGTCTGTACATGTTACATTCTGTGCACTGCAGGAATTAGACTGAGATAAAACAGTGTCTGTATATGTTACATTCTGTGCACTGCAGGAATTAGACTGAGATAAAACAGTGTCTGTACATGTTACATTCTGTGCACTTCAGGAATTAGACTGAGATAAAACAGTGTCTGTACATGTTATATTCTGTGCACTGCAGGAATTAGACTGAGATAAAACAGTATCTTTACATGTTACATTGTGTACACTGCAGGAATTAGACTGAGATAAAACAGTGTCTGTACATGTTACATTCTGTGCACTGCATGAATTAGACTGAGATAAAACAGTGTCTGTACATGTTACATTCTGTGCACTGCATGAATTAGACTGAGATAAAACAGTGTCTGTACATGTTACATTCTGTGCACTGCAGGAATTAGACTGAGATAAAACAGTGTCTGTACATGTTACATTCTGTGCACTGCAGGACTTAGCCTGAGATAAAACAGTGTCTGTATATGTTACATTTTGTGCACTGCAGGAATTAGGCTGAGATAAAACAGTGTCTGTACATGTTACATTCTGTGCACTGCAGGAATTAGACTGAGATAAAACAGTGTCTGTACGTTACATTCTGTGCACTGCAGGAATTAGACTGAGATAAAACAGTGTCTGTATATGTTACATTCTGTACACTGCATGAATTAGACTGATATAAAACAGTGTCTGTATATGTTACATTCTGTACACTGCATGAATTAGACTGAGATAAAACAGTGTCTGTACATGTTACATTCTGTGCACTGCAGGAGTTAGACTGAGATAAAACAGTATCTGTACATGTTACATTCTGTGCACTTCAGGAATTAGACTGAGATAAAACAGTGTCTGTATATGTTACATTCTGTGCACTGCAGGAATTAGACTGAGATAAAACAGTATCTGTTCATGTTACATTCTGTGCACTGAAGGAATTAGACTGAGATAAAACAGTGTCTGTACATGTTACATTCTGTACACTGCATGAATCAGACTGAGATAAAACAGTGTCTGTACATGTTACATTCTGTGCACTGCATGAATTAGACTGAGATAAAACAGTGTCTGTATATGTTACATTCTGTGCACTGCAGGAATTAGACTGAGATAAAACAGTATCTGTACATGTTACATTCTGTGCACTTCAGGAATTAGACTGAGATAAAGCAGTGTCTGTATATGTTACATTCTGTGCACTGCAGGAATTAGACTGAGATAAAACAGTATCTGTACATGTTACATTCTGTGCACTGCATGAATTAGACTGAGATAAAACAGTGTCTGTATATGTTACATTCTGTACACTGCATGAATTAGACTGAGATAAAACAGGGTCTGTATATGTTACATTCTGTACACTGCATGAATTAGACTGAGATAAAACAGTGTCTGTACATGTTACATTCTGTGCACTGCAGGAGTTAGACTGAGATAAAACAGTGTCTGTACATGTTACATTCTGTGCACTGCAGGAATTAGACTGAGATAAAACAGTGTCTGTACATGTTATATTCTGTGCACTGCAGGAATTAGACTGAGATAAAACAGTATCTTTACATGTTACATTGTGTACGCTGCATGAATTAGACTGAGATAAAACAGTGTCTGTACATGTTACATTCTGTGCACTGCAGGAATTAGACTGAGATAAAACAGTGTCTGTATATGTTACATTCTGTGCACTGCAGGAATTAGACTGAGATAAAACAGTGTCTGTACATGTTACATTCTGTGCTCTGCATGAATTAGACTGAGATAAAACAGTGTCTGTACATGTTACATTCTGTGCACTGCATGAATTAGACTGAGATAAAACAGTGTCTGTACATGTTACATTCTGTGCACTGCAGGAATTAGACTGAGATAAAACAGTGTCTGTACATGTTACATTCTGTGCACTGCAGGACTTAGCCTGAGATAAAACAGTGTCTGTATATGTTACATTTTGTGCACTGCAGGAATTAGGCTGAGATAAAACACTGTCTGTACATGTTACATTCTGTGCACTGCAGGAATTAGACTGAGATAAAACAGTGTCTGTACGTTACATTCTGTGCACTGCAGGAATTAGACTGAGATAAAACAGTGTCTGTATATGTTACATTCTGTACACTGCATGAATTAGACTGAGATAAAACAGGGTCTGTATATGTTACATTCTGTACACTGCATGAATTAGACTGAGATAAAACAGTGTCTGTACATGTTACATTCTGTGCACTGCAGGACTTAGCCTGAGATAAAACAGTGTCTGTACATGTTCCATTCTGTACACTGCAGGAATTAGACTGAGATAAAACAGTATCTGTACATGTTACATTCTGTGCACTGCATGAATTAGACTGAGATAAAACAGTGTCTGTATATGTTACATTCTGTGCACTGCAGGAATTAGACTGAGATAAAACAGTGTCTGTATATGTTACATTCTGTACACTGCATGAATTAGACTGAGATAAAACAGGGTCTGTATATGTTACATTCTGTACACTGCATGAATTAGACTGAGATAAAACAGTGTCTGTACATGTTACATTCTGTGCACTGCAGGAGTTAGACTGAGATAAAACAGTGTCTGTACATGTTACATTCTGTGCACTGCAGGAATTAGACTGAGATAAAACAGTGTCTGTACATGTTCCATTCTGTACACTGCAGGAATTAGACTGAGATAAAACAGTATCTGTACATGTTACATTCTGTGCACTGCATGAATTAGACTGAGATAAAACAGTGTCTGTATATGTTACATTCTGTGCACTGCAGGAATTAGACTGAGATAAAACAGTGTCTGTACATGTTACATTGTGCACTGCAGAAATTAGACTGAGATACAACACTGTCTGTACATGTTACATTCTGTGCACTGCATGAATTAGACTGAGATAAAACAGTGTCTGTATATGTTACATTCTGTACACTGCAGGAATTAGACTGAGATAAAACAGTGTCTGTATATGTTACATTCTGTGCACTGCAGGAATTAAACTGAGATAAAACAGTGTCTGTACATGTTACATTCTGTGCACTGCAGGAATTAGACTGAGATAAAACAGTATCTGTACATGTTACATTCTGTGCACTGCAGGAATTAGACTGAGATAAAACAGTGTCTGTACATGTTACATTCTGTGCACTGCAGGAATTAGACTGAGATAAAACAGTTTCTGTACATATTCCATTCTGTACACTGCAGGAATTAGACTGAGATAAAACAGTGTCTGTACATGTTACATTCTGTGCACTGAAGGAATTAGACTGAGATAAAACAGTATCTGTACATGTTACACTCTGCACACTGCAGGAGTTAGACTGAGATAAAACAGTGTCTGTACATGTTACATTCTGTGCACTGCAAGAATTAGACTGAGATAAAACAGTATCTGTACATGTTACATTCTGTGCACTGCAGGAATTAGACTGAGATAAAACAGTATCTGTACATGTTACATTCTGTGCACTGCAGGAATTAGACTGAGATAAAACAGTGTCTGTATATGTTACATTCTGTACACTGCAGGAATTAGACTGAGATAATCAGTGTCTGTACATGTTACATTCTGTGCACTGCAGGAATTAGACTGAGATAAAACAGTGTATGTACGTGTTACATTCTGTGCACTGCAGGAATTAAACTGAGATAAATCAGTGTCTGTATATGTTATATTCTGTGCACTGCAGGAATTAGACTGAGATAAAACAGTGTCTGTACATGTTACATTCTGTGCGGTGCATGAATTAGAGTGAGAGAGCTCTAATCTTGCTGAGTGACCTGTGTTCCCAATGAATGAGCTCTAAGCTTGCTGAGTGAGCTGTGATCCTAGTGAGAGAGCTCTAATCTTGCTGAGTGAGCTGTGATCCCAGTGAGTGAGCTCTAATCTTGCTGAGTGAGCTGTGATCCCAGTGAGTGAGCTCTAATCTTGCTGAGTGAGCTGTGATCCCAGTGAGAGAGCTTTAATCTTGCTGAGTGAGCTGTGATCCCAGTGAGAGAGCTCTAATTTTGCTGAGTGAGCTGTGATCCCAGTGAGTGAGATCTAATCTTGCTGAATGAGCTGTGATCCCAGTGAGTGAGCTCTAATCCTGCTGAGTGAACTGTGATCCCAGTGAGTGAGCTCTAATCCTGCTGAGTGAGCTGTGATCCCAGTGAGAGAGCTCTAATCCTGCTGAGTGAACTGTGATCCCAGTGAGTGAGCTCTAATCCTGCTGAGTGAGCTGTGATCCCAGTGAGTGAGCTCTAATCTTGCTGAGTGAGCTGTGATCCCAGTGAGAGAGCTCTAATCTTGCTGAGTGAGCTGTGATCCTAGTGAGAGAGCTCTAATCTTGCTGAGTGAGCTGTGATCCCAGTGAGTGAGCTCTAATCTTGCTGAGTAAGCTGTGATCCCAGTGAGTGAGTTATAATCTTGCTGAGTGAGCTGTGATCCCAGTGAATGAGCTCTAAACTTGCTGAGTGAGCGGTGATCCCAGTGAGTGAGCTCTAATCTTGCAGAGTGAGCTGTGATCCCAGTGAATGAGCTCTAAACTTGCTGAGTGAGCTGTGTTCCCAGTGAGTGAGGTCTAATCCTGCTGAGTGAGCTGTGATCCAGTGAGAGAATTCTAATCTTGCTGAGGGAGCTGTGATCCCAGTAAGAGAGCTCTAATCTAGCTGAGTGAGCTGTGATCCCAGTGAGAGAGCTCTATTCTTGCTGAGTGAGCTGTGATTCCAGTGAGAGAGCTCTGATCTTGCTGAGTGAGCTGTGATCCCAGTGAGTGAACACTAATCTTGCTGAGTGTGCTGTGATCCCAGTGAGAGAGCTGTGATCCCAGTGAGTGAGCTCTAATCCTGCTGAGTGAGCTGTGATCCCAGTGAGAGAGCTCTAATCTTGCTGAGTGAGCTGTGATCCCAGTGAGTGAGCCTCTAATCTTGCTGAGTGAGCTGTGATCCCAGTGAGTGAGCTCTAATCTTGCTGAGTGAGCTGTGATCCCAGTGAGTGAGCTCTAATCTTGCTGAGTGAGCTGTGGTCTCCCTAAGTGAGTTGTGATCCCAGTGAGTGAGCTCTAATCCTGCTGAATGAGTTGTGATCCCACTGAGAGAACTCTAATCTTGCTGAATGAGCTGTGATCCCAGTGAGTGAGCTCTAATCTCCTCAAGTGAGCTGTGTTCTCCCTGAGTGAGCTGTGATCTCCCTGAGTGAGCTCTGATTTCCCTGAGTGAGATTTAAACTTGCTGAGTGAGCTGTGGTCCCAGTGAGAGAGCTCTAATCTTGCTGAGTGAGCGGTGATCCCAGTGAGAGAGCTCTAATCTCCCCAAGTGAGCTGTGATCTCCCTGAGTGAGCTGTGATCTCCCTGAGTGAGCTGTGATCTCCCTGAGTGAGCTGTGATCTCCCTGAGTGAGCTGTGATCTCCCTGAGTGAGCTGTGATCTCCCTGATTGAGCTCTGATTTCCCTGAGTGAGCTTTAACCTTGCTGAGTGAGCTGTGATCCCAGTGAGAGCGCTCTAATCTTGCTGAGTGAGCTGTGATCCCAGTGAGTGAGCTCTAATTTTGCTGAGTGAGCTGTGATCCCAGTGAGTAAATTCTAATCCTGCTGAGTGAGCTGTGATCCCAGTGAGAGAGCTCTAATCTTGCTGAGTGAGCTGTGATCCAAGTGAGAGAGCTCTAATCTTGCTGAGTGAGCTGTGATCCCAGTGAGTGAGCTCTAATCTTGCTGAGTGAGCTGTGATCCCAGTGAATGAGCTCTAATCTTGCTGAGTGAGCTGTGGTCTCCTTGAGTGAGTTGTGATCCCAGTGAGTGAGTTGTGATCCCAGTGAGTGTGTTGTGATCCCAGTGAGTGAGTTGTGAGAGCTCTAATCTTGCTGAGTGAGCTGTGATCCCAGTGAGTGAGTTGTGATCCTAGTGAGTGAGTTGGGATCCCAGTGAGTGAGCTCTAATCTTGCTGAGTGAGCTGTGATACCAGTGAGTGAGTTGTGATTCCAGTGAGTGATTTGTGATCCAAGTGAGTGCGCTCTAATCTTGCTGAGTGAGTTGTGATCCCAGTGAGTGAGCTCTAATCTTTCTGAGTGAGCTGTGTTCCTAGTGAGTGAGCTCTAATCTTGCTGAGTAAGCTGTGATCCCAGTAAGAGAGAGCTCTAATCTTACTGAGTGAGCTGTTATCCCAGTGAGAGAGCTCTAATCTTGCTGAGTGAGCTGTGATACCAGTGAGTGAGTTGTGATTCCAGTGAGTGATTTGTGATCCAAGTGAGTGCGTTCTAATCTTGCTGAGTGAGTTGTGATCCCAGTGAGTGAGCTCTAATCTTTCTGAGTGAGCTGTGTTCCTAGTGAATGAGCTCTAATCTTGCTGAGTGAGCTGTGATCCCAGTAAGAGAGAGCTCTAATCTTGCTGAGTGAGCTGTGATCCCAGTGAGAGAGCTCTAATCTTGCTGAGTGAGCTGTGGTCCCAGTGAGTGAGCTCTAATCCTGCTGAGTGAGCTGTGATCCAGTGAGTGAACTCTAATCTTGCTGAGTGAGCTGTGAACCCAGTGAGAGAGCTCTAATCTTGCTGAGTGAGCTGTGATCCCAGTAAGTGAGCTCTAATTCTGCTGAGTGAACTGTGATCCCAGTGAGCGAGCTCTAATCCTGCTGAGTGAGCTGTGATCCCAGTTAGAGAGCTCTAATTTTGCTGAGTGAGCTGCGATCCCAGTGAGTAAATTCTAATCCTGCTGAGTGAGCTGTGATCCCAGTGAGAGAGCTCTAATCTTGCTGAGTGAGCTGTGATCCAAGTGAGAGAGCTCTAATCTTGCTGAGTGAGCTGTGATCCAAGTGAGAGAGCTCTAATCTTGCTGAGTGAGCTGTGATCCCAGTGAATGAGCTCTAATCTTGCTGAGTGAGCTGTGGTCTCCTTGAGTGAGTTGTGATCCCAGTGAGTGAGTTGTGATCCCAGTGAGTGTGTTGTGATCCCAGTGAGTGAGTTGTGAGAGCTCTAATCTTGCTGAGTGAGCTGTGATCCCAGTGAGTGAGTTGTGATCCTAGTGAGTGAGTTGGGATCCCAGTGAGTGAGCTCTAATCTTGCTGAGTGAGCTGTGATACCAGTGAGTGAGTTGTGATTCCAGTGAGTGATTTGTGATCCAAGTGAGTGCGCTCTAATCTTGCTGAGTGAGTTGTGATCCCAGTGAGTGAGCTCTAATCTTTCTGAGTGAGCTGTGTTCCTAGTGAGTGAGCTCTAATCTTGCTGAGTAAGCTGTGATCCCAGTAAGAGAGAGCTCTAATCTTACTGAGTGAGCTGTTATCCCAGTGAGAGAGCTCTAATCTTGCTGAGTGAGCTGTGATACCAGTGAGTGAGTTGTGATTCCAGTGAGTGATTTGTGATCCAAGTGAGTGCGCTCTAATCTTGCTGAGTGAGTTGTGATCCCAGTGAGTGAGCTCTAATCTTTCTGAGTGAGCTGTGTTCCTAGTGAGTGAGCTCTAATCTTGCTGAGTGAGCTGTGATCCCAGTAAGAGAGAGCTCTAATCTTGCTGAGTGAGCTGTGATCCCAGTGAGAGAGCTCTAATCTTGCTGAGTGAGCTGTGGTCCCAGTGAGTGAGCTCTAATCCTGCTGAGTGAGCTGTGATCCAGTGAGTGAACTCTAATCTTGCTGAGTGAGCTGTGAACCCAGTGAGAGAGCTCTAATCTTGCTGAGTGAGCTGTGATCCCAGTAAGTGAGCTCTAATTCTGCTGAGTGAACTGTGATCCCAGTGAGCGAGCTCTAATCCTGCTGAGTGAGCTGTGATCCCAGTTAGAGAGCTCTAATCTTGCTGAGTGAACTGTGATCCCAGTGAGTGAGCTCTAATCTTGCTGAGTGAGCTGTGATCCCAGTGAGAGATCTCTAATCCTGCTGAGTGAGCTGTGATCCCAGTGAGCGAGCTCTAATCCTGCTGAGTGAGCTGTGATCCCAGTTAGAGAGCTCTAATTTTGCTGAGTGAGCTGCGATCCCAGTGAGTAAATTCTAATCCTGCTGAGTGAGCTGTGATCCCAGTGAGAGAGCTCTAATCTTGCTGAGTGAGCTGTGATCCAAGTGAGAGAGCTCTAATCTTGCTGAGTGAGCTGTGATCCAAGTGAGAGAGCTCTAATCTTGCTGAGTGAGCTGTGATCCCAGTGAATGAGCTCTAATCTTGCTGAGTGAGCTGTGGTCTCCTTGAGTGAGTTGTGATCCCAGTGAGTGAGTTGTGATCCCAGTGAGTGTGTTGTGATCCCAGTGAGTGAGTTGTGAGAGCTCTAATCTTGCTGAGTGAGCTGTGATCCCAGTGAGTGAGTTGTGATCCTAGTGAGTGAGTTGGGATCCCAGTGAGTGAGCTCTAATCTTGCTGAGTGAGCTGTGATACCAGTGAGTGAGTTGTGATTCCAGTGAGTGATTTGTGATCCAAGTGAGTGCGCTCTAATCTTGCTGAGTGAGTTGTGATCCCAGTGAGTGAGCTCTAATCTTGCTGAGTGAGCTGTGATCCAAGTGAGAGAGCTCTAATCTTGCTGAGTGAGCTGTGATCCAAGTGAGAGAGCTCTAATCTTGCTGAGTGAGCTGTGATCCCAGTGAATGAGCTCTAATCTTGCTGAGTGAGCTGTGGTCTCCTTGAGTGAGTTGTGATCCCAGTGAGTGAGTTGTGATCCCAGTGAGTGTGTTGTGATCCCAGTGAGTGAGTTGTGAGAGCTCTAATCTTGCTGAGTGAGCTGTGATCCCAGTGAGTGAGTTGTGATCCTAGTGAGTGAGTTGGGATCCCAGTGAGTGAGCTCTAATCTTGCTGAGTGAGCTGTGATACCAGTGAGTGAGTTGTGATTCCAGTGAGTGATTTGTGATCCAAGTGAGTGCGCTCTAATCTTGCTGAGTGAGTTGTGATCCCAGTGAGTGAGCTCTAATCTTTCTGAGTGAGCTGTGTTCCTAGTGAGTGAGCTCTAATCTTGCTGAGTAAGCTGTGATCCCAGTAAGAGAGAGCTCTAATCTTACTGAGTGAGCTGTTATCCCAGTGAGAGAGCTCTAATCTTGCTGAGTGAGCTGTGATACCAGTGAGTGAGTTGTGATTCCAGTGAGTGATTTGTGATCCAAGTGAGTGCGCTCTAATCTTGCTGAGTGAGTTGTGATCCCAGTGAGTGAGCTCTAATCTTTCTGAGTGAGCTGTGTTCCTAGTGAGTGAGCTCTAATCTTGCTGAGTGAGCTGTGATCCCAGTAAGAGAGAGCTCTAATCTTGCTGAGTGAGCTGTGATCCCAGTGAGAGAGCTCTAATCTTGCTGAGTGAGCTGTGGTCCCAGTGAGTGAGCTCTAATCCTGCTGAGTGAGCTGTGATCCAGTGAGTGAACTCTAATCTTGCTGAGTGAGCTGTGAACCCAGTGAGAGAGCTCTAATCTTGCTGAGTGAGCTGTGATCCCAGTAAGTGAGCTCTAATTCTGCTGAGTGAACTGTGATCCCAGTGAGCGAGCTCTAATCCTGCTGAGTGAGCTGTGATCCCAGTTAGAGAGCTCTAATCTTGCTGAGTGAACTGTGATCCCAGTGAGTGAGCTCTAATCTTGCTGAGTGAGCTGTGATCCCAGTGAGAGATCTCTAATCCTGCTGAGTGAGCTGTGATCCCAGTGAGTGAGCTCTAATCCTGCTGAGTGAGCTGTGATCCCAGTGAGTGAGCTCTAATCTTGCTGAGTGAGCTGTGATCCCAGTGAGAGAGCTCTAATCTTGCTGAGTGAGCTGTGATCCTAGTGAGAGAGCTCTAATTCTGCTGAGTGAACTGTGATCCCAGTGAGCGAGCTCTAATCCTGCTGAGTGAGCTGTGATCCCAGTTAGAGAGCTCTAATCTTGCTGAGTGAGCTGTGATCCCAGTGAATGAGCTCTAAACTTGCTGAGTGAGCTGTGTTCCCAGTGAGTGAGTTCTAATCCTGCTGAGTGAGCTGTGTTCCCAGTGAGTGAGGTCTAATCCTGCTGAGTGAGCTGTGATCCAGTGAGAGAATTCTAATCTTTCTGAGGGAGCTGGGATCCCAGTAAGAGAGCTCTAATCTAGCTGAGTAAGCTGTGATCCCAGTGAGAGAGCTCTATTCTTGCTGAGTGAGCTGTGATCCCAGTGAGAGAGCTCTGATCTTGCTGAGTGAGCTGTGGTCCCAGTGAGTGAACACTAATCTTGCTGAGTGTGCTGTGATCCCAGTGAGAGAGCTCTAATCCTGCTGAGTGAGCTGTGATCCCAGTGAGTGAGCTCTAATCCTGCTGAGTGAGCTGTGATCCCAGTGAGAGAGCTCTAATCTTGCTGAGTGAGCTGTGATCCCAGTGAGTGAGCCTCTAATCTTGCTGAGTGAGCTGTGATCCCAGTGAATGAGATCTAATCTTGCTGAGTGAGCTGTGATCCCAGTGAGTGAGCTCTAATCTTGCTGAGTGAGCTGTGATCCCAGTGAGTGAGCTCTAATCTTGCTGAGTGAGCTGTGGTCTCCCTGAGTGAGTTGTGATCCCAGTGAGTGAGCTCTAATCCGGCTGAGTGAGTTGTGATCCCACTGAGAGAACTCTAATCTTGCTGAGTGAGCTGTGATCCCAGTGAGTGAGCTCTAATCTCCCCAAGTGAGCTGTGATCTCCCTGAGTGAGCTGTGATCTCCCTGAGTGAGCTGTGATCTCCCTGAGTGAGCTCTGATTTCCCTGAGTGAGCTTTAAACTTGCTGAGTGAGCTGTGGTCCCAGTGAGAGAGCTCTAATCTTGCTGAGTGAGCGGTGATCCCAGTGAGAGAGCTCTAATCTCCCCAAGTGAGCTGTGATCTCCCTGAGTGAGCTGTGATCTCCCTGAGTGAGCTGTGATCTCCCTGAGTGAGCTGTGATCTCCCTGAGTGAGCTGTGATCTCCCTGAGTGAGCTGTGATCTCCCTGAGTGAGCTGTGATCTCCCTGAGTGAGCTGTGATCTCCCTGATTGAGCTCTGATTTCCCTGAGTGAGCTTTAACCTTGCTGAGTGAGCTGTGATCCCAGTGAGAGCGCTCTAATCTTGCTGAGTGAGCTGTGATACCAGTGAGTGAGCTCTAATTTTGCTGAGTGAGCTGTGATCCCAGTGAGTAAATTCTAATCCTGCTGAGTGAGCTGTGATCCCAGTGAGAGAGCTCTAATCTTGCTGAGTGAGCTGCGATCCAAGTGAGAGAGCTCTAATCTTGCTGAGTGAGCTGTGATCCCAGTGAGTGAGCTCTAATCTTGCTGAGTGAGCTGTGATCCCAGTGAATGAGCTCTAATCTTGCTGAGTGAGCTGTGGTCTCCTTGAGTGAGTTGTGATCCCAGTGAGTGAGTTGTGATCCCAGTGAGTGAGTTGTGATCCCAGTGAGTGAGTTGTGATCCCAGTGAGTGAGTTGTGATCCCAGTGAGTGAGTTGTGATCCCAGTGAGTGTGTTGTGATCCCAGTGAGTGAGTTGTGAGAGCTCTAATCTTGCTGAGTGAGCTGTGATCCCAGTGAGTGAGTTGTGATCCTAGTGAGTGAGTTGTGATCCCAGTGAGTGAGCTCTAATCTTGCTGAGTGAGCTGTGATACCAGTGAGTGAGTTGTGATTCCAGTGAGTGATTATGTGATCCAAGTGAGTGCACTCTAATCTTGCTGAGTGAGTTGTGATCCCAGTGAGTGAGCTCTAATCTTTCTGAGAGAGCTGTGTTCCTAGTGAGTGAGCTCTAATCTTGCTGAGTAAGCTGTGATCCCAGTAAGAGAGAGCTCTAATCTTGCTGAGTGAGCTGTGATCCCAGTGAGAGAGCTCTAATCTTGCTGAGTGAGCTGTGATCCCAGTGAGTGAGCTCTAATCCTGCTGAGTGAGCTGTGGTCCCAGTGAGTGAGCTCTAATCCTGCTGAGTGAGCTGTGATCCAGTGAGTGAACTCTAATCTTGCTGAGTGAACTGTGATCCCAGTGAGTGAGCTCTAATCTTGCTGAGTGAGCTGTGATCCCAGTGAGTGAGCTCTAATCTTGCTGAGTGAGCTGCAATCCAGTGAGTGAGTTGTGATTCCAGTGAGTGATTATGTGATCCAAGTGAGTGCACTCTAATCTTGCTGAGTGAGTTGTGATCCCAGTGAGTGAGCTCTAATCTTTCTGAGTGAGCTGTGTTCCTAGTGAGTGAGCTCTAATCTTGCTGAGTAAGCTGTGATCCCAGTAAGAGAGAGCTCTAATCTTGCTGAGTGAGCTGTGATCCCAGTGAGAGAGCTCTAATCTTGCTGAGTGAGCTGTGATCCCAGTGAGTGAGCTCTAATCCTGCTGAGTGAGCTGTGGTCCCAGTGAGTGAGCTCTAATCCTGCTGAGTGAGCTGTGATCCAGTGAGTGAACTCTAATCTTGCTGAGTGAACTGTGATCCCAGTGAGTGAGCTCTAATCTTGCTGAGTGAGCTGTGATCCCAGTGAGTGAGCTCTAATCTTGCTGAGTGAGCTGCAATCCCAGTGAGTGAGCTCTAATCTTGCGGAGTGAGCTGTGATCTCCCTGAGTGAGCTGTGATCTCCCTGAGTGTGCTCTGATTTCCCTGAGTGAGCTTTAACCTTGCTGAGTGAGTTGTGAACCCAGTGAGAGAGCTCTAATCTTGCTGAGTGAGCTGTGATCCTAGTGAGTGAGCTCTAATCTTGCTGAGTGAGCTGTGCTACCAGTGAGAGAGCCCTAATCTTGCTGAGTGAGCTGTGATCTCCCTGAGTGAGCTCTGATTTCCCTGAGTGAGCTTTAACCTTGCTGAGTGAGCTGTGATCCCAGTGAGAGAGCTCTAATCCTGCTGAGTGAGCTGTGATCCCAGTGAGTGAGCTCTAATCCTGCTGAGTGAGCTGTGATCCCAGTGAGAGAGCTCTAATCTTGCTGAGTGAGCTGTGATCCCAGTGAGTGAGCCTCTAATCTTGCTGAGTGAGCTGTGATCCCAGTGAATGAGATCTAATCTTGCTGAGTGAGCTGTGATCCCAGTGAGTGAGCTCTAATCTTGCTGAGTGAGCTGTGATCCCAGTGAGTGAGCTCTAATCTTGCTGAGTGAGCTGTGGTCTCCCTGAGTGAGTTGTGATCCCAGTGAGTGAGCTCTAATCCGGCTGAGTGAGTTGTGATCCCACTGAGAGAACTCTAATCTTGCTGAGTGAGCTCTGATCCCAGTGAGTGAGCTCTAATCTCCCCAAGTGAGCTGTGATCTCCCTGAGTGAGCTGTGATCTCCCTGAGTGAGCTCTGATTTCCCTGAGTGAGCTTTAAACTTGCTGAGTGAGCTGTGGTCCCAGTGAGAGAGCTCTAATCTTGCTGAGTGAGCGGTGATCCCAGTGAGAGAGCTCTAATCTCCCCAAGTGAGCTGTGATCTCCCTGAGTGAGCTGTGATCTCCCTGAGTGAGCTGTGATCTCCCTGAGTGAGCTGTGATCTCCCTGATTGAGCTCTGATTTCCCTGAGTGAGCTTTAACCTTGCTGAGTGAGCTGTGATCCCAGTGAGAGCGCTCTAATCTTGCTGAGTGAGCTGTGATCCCAGTGAGTGAGCTCTAATTTTGCTGAGTGAGCTGTGATCCCAGTGAGTAAATTCTAATCCTGCTGAGTGAGCTGTGATCCCAGTGAGAGAGCTCTAATCTTGCTGAGTGAGCTGCGATCCAAGTGAGAGAGCTCTAATCTTGCTGAGTGAGCTGTGATCCCAGTGAGTGAGCTCTAATCTTGCTGAGTGAGCTGTGATCCCAGTGAATGAGCTCTAATCTTGCTGAGTGAGCTGTGGTCTCCTTGAGTGAGTTGTGATCCCAGTGAGTGAGTTGTGATCCCAGTGAGTGAGTTGTGATCCCAGTGAGTGTGTTGTGACCCAGTGAGTGAGTTGTGAGAGCTCTAATCTTGCTGAGTGAGCTGTGATCCCAGTGAGTGAGTTGTGATCCTAGTGAGTGAGTTGTGATCCCAGTGAGTGAGCTCTAATCTTGCTGAGTGAGCTGTGATACCAGTGAGTGAGTTGTGATTCCAGTGAGTGATTATGTGATCCAAGTGAGTGCACTCTAATCTTGCTGAGTGAGTTGTGATCCCAGTGAGTGAGCTCTAATCTTTCTGAGAGAGCTGTGTTCCTAGTGAGTGAGCTCTAATCTTGCTGAGTAAGCTGTGATCCCAGTAAGAGAGAGCTCTAATCTTGCTGAGTGAGCTGTGATCCCAGTGAGAGAGCTCTAATCTTGCTGAGTGAGCTGTGATCCCAGTGAGTGAGCTCTAATCCTGCTGAGTGAGCTGTGGTCCCAGTGAGTGAGCTCTAATCCTGCTGAGTGAGCTGTGATCCAGTGAGTGAACTCTAATCTTGCTGAGTGAACTGTGATCCCAGTGAGTGAGCTCTAATCTTGCTGAGTGAGCTGTGATCCCAGTGAGTGAGCTCTAATCTTGCTGAGTGAGCTGCAATCCAGTGAGTGAGTTGTGATTCCAGTGAGTGATTATGTGATCCAAGTGAGTGCACTCTAATCTTGCTGAGTGAGTTGTGATCCCAGTGAGTGAGCTCTAATCTTTCTGAGTGAGCTGTGTTCCTAGTGAGTGAGCTCTAATCTTGCTGAGTAAGCTGTGATCCCAGTAAGAGAGAGCTCTAATCTTGCTGAGTGAGCTGTGATCCCAGTGAGTGAGCTCTAATCCTGCTGAGTGAGCTGTGGTCCCAGTGAGTGAGCTCTAATCCTGCTGAGTGAGCTGTGATCCAGTGAGTGAACTCTAATCTTGCTGAGTGAACTGTGATCCCAGTGAGTGAGCTCTAATCTTGCTGAGTGAGCTGTGATCCCAGTGAGTGAGCTCTAATCTTGCTGAGTGAGCTGCAATCCCAGTGAGTGAGCTCTAATCTTGCTGAGTGAGCTGTGATCTCCCTGAGTGAGCTGTGATCTCCCTGAGTGTGCTCTGATTTCCCTGAGTGAGCTTTAACCTTGCTGAGTGAGTTGTGAACCCAGTGAGAGAGCTCTAATCTTGCTGAGTGAGCTGTGATCCTAGTGAGTGAGCTCTAATCTTGCTGAGTGAGCTGTGCTACCAGTGAGAGAGCCCTAATCTTGCTGAGTGAGCTGTGATCTCCCTGAGTGAGCTCTGATTTCCCTGAGTGAGCTTTAACCTTGCTGAGTGAGTTGTGAACCCAGTGAGAGAGCTCTAATCTTGCTGAGTGAGCTGTGATCCTAGTGAGTGAGCTCTAATCTTGCTGAGTGAGCTGTGCTACCAGTGAGAGAGCCCTAATCTTGCTGAGTGAGCTGTGATCCCACTGAGTGAGCTGTGATCCCACTGAGTGAGCTGTGATCCCAGTGAGTGAACTGTGATCCTAGTGAGTGAATTGTGATCCCAGTGAGAGAGCTCTACTCTTGCTGAGTCAGCTGTGAACCAAGTGAGTGAGCTGTTATCCCAGTGAGTGAGCTTTGATCCTTACATTTTCTCACTCAGCGATATCCTTACAACCTGTTCTGTTTTCTGCCATTGAGGATGAATATCAGGCATGTAAATAAATCGCACTATCATCTTATCTGACATCTCCCAGTTTCCTCAGTTCATTTCCTGCTATTTTATTACTGGGCCATTAGTACCTGCTTGTTGCATTTTATAACATCTTTATTTGGCCTGATAACTCTCAGCATGATGTTTGCTGCTTATACACAAACTGGCCCCCAGGCAATCTGCACACTCCCTGCCACCTGCACACTAATGATTTGGAATTTTAGTTCCCTGGACCCTGACTGTGAAAAATAAAATGTCATTTCTCCACAAGTGTGAAGGCTGCATAGCACACTCCAGGGCTGAAGGAGTTAACTTCCTTTAATCCCATACGGCTCCCTCCTCGCGAATCAGCCATTATGTGAATTAAACATAGAAATGTTATTTTAAGTCTGTTGATTACAGTTGAGGCAAAACCGTATACAGTTTACAGTACTGCAGGAAATGCAACAAGGAATTAAAATGTTTTTTTTCTGGCTAGGATTAGGGTTTAAAAAAAAACGTAATTATTGTGCTACAACTACAGTGTTCATATTGTGACGCTGGTGTAATGCTCTGGCAGTTTATACAAATATTAAATATTATTTTGTAGACATATTAAATATTATGTATGTATAAGCAGTCCAGCGAAATAATTCAAGACTGATCAGTACTAGAATAAGGACACAAAGATATAAAATGTGTTAGCATGAAGAGAGATATCACGCCGACCCTCTTATGGGCAGACCTCACAGAATTATCTAAGAAAAAGGGCTGAACCAGGAATTCCTTTCAACTTGTAATATGAGCCCTACACCCGACGTGCGCAAATAGCCACAATAAACCCATTTTTGCTTGCACAAAACTGTTAGCGTGCCACTCGTAATCTGGCACTAGGTAGGCTGATAGGAGCTCAGGAGCAGTTTATAGCAGAGGTGTATGTAACTATGTATAACATTATTATAAACACTAGGGGCTAGATTATAAATTGTGCGGTAAAACGCATTTTCACGATTGCGAAACCTTCGCTAGAGGTAAGCTTTTTGCACGAGGGTTAAGCTCATATTACAAGTTTAAAAAATATATATTTTGCACGAGCGGTAAAGCAAAAATCCGCACTTAAATGATCAAGTGCGCATGCATGTATTCCCCCCATAGAAATCAATGGAGAGAAAAATAGTCGAAAAAACCTAGCAGCCGAATATCGTGCAAACCAGATTACATTTTCGCCTTTCCCATAGAAGTCAATGGAGAAAAAATAGTTGAAACACCCATCATGCAAACAACATAACATAGCATATTCGCATTAGCAAATGTAAAATATTTACAGTAAATATATAGTTAAAATCTTTTATATATGAATATTGCATAAATATGTTTTATCATGGTTTTATCTGCTTAATGGCAAAGGGCTGTAATGCACTTATATATATGTGTGTACATATATATGAATGTGTTTATATATATATATATATATATATATATATACAGTGGGGGGAAAAGTATTTAGTCAGCCACCAATTGTACAAGTTCTCCCACTTAAGAAGATGAGGGAGGCCTATAATTTTCATCATAGTTATACCTCAACTATGAGAGACAAAATGTGGAAACAAATCCAGACAACCACATTGTCTGATTTGGAAAGAATGTATTTGTTTGTTCATTAAGTTAATTGAACAAACCTCTCTCCTCTCCTTTTCCTCTTCCCCTTCCCCTCTTCCCCTGACCTCATAATGGAGACACTTCCAAACAATATCACTTTTCCAACTTTAAATGCTGTGGGGCTTAATTCCCCGGATAAGAGAAGCCTTCTTACTAATTCCATGAAGGCTCTAAAGATACAGGTTGTATTTCTACAAGAAACTCACTGGCTTACATCTTCCCAGAACCCATAGAGATCCTCCGACTACCCTGTGGTGTTTACGGCCTCTCATTCTGAGAAATCTAGAGGAGTGGCGATTGTCATTCATAAATCTATACATTTTGAGCGTATACATGAAGAGAGAGACAATCAAGGGAGGTTTTTGTTGCTTCTCTGCAAATTAAATGGCCTCCTATTTACCCTGGTCAATATATATGTCCCGAACCAATCTCAGCGCAGCTTCTTGAAAGGAGTGCTATATAAAATCGAGCTTCACAAAGTCGGAACCATAGTCCTAGGGGGTGACTGTAATATGGTGTGGGACCCATCGGTTGACAAAAAAGTTCCAAAGGGGAAAATAATTGACACATATACAATACATACTGCTACCAAATTTCGTCAGCACATAATTCAATACAATCTATATGACATTTGGAGAGACTACACTTATTTTTCCAAACCGCATAACTCCTACTCGAGACTGGACCATTTTTTCACCGATTCCTGGACGCTGGATAAAGTTATATCTTCACATATTAAAATTTGTCCATGATCTGATCATGACATACTCACATTTACTCTCTCCACTGACTTAACTAAAACTCCTAGACCTAGCTGGAAACTTCCGAGACAATTGCTCCATGATAGAGACTTTAGGGCCTCCCTCCAAAACTCTATAGTTGAATTCCTACGAATAAACAAAACTCCTCGTATGTCATCCCAAACAGTGTGGGCTGCGCTTAAAGCATACGTTAGAGGGATATGTATCAGGAGGCAGGCCGTGCTTAGACACCAGGCTTGTGCTCCTCTAGGCCTTTTAGTTTCTGAATTAAGGTCCGCGGAACTAGCGAATAAAAATTCCCCATCCTTGCCCCTAGCAGATAGAATTAAGAAACTTAGAACGCAACTAGCAGACAAGGAACTAGAAAATAAAGATGATCATTATGTTATAAGGGGTTAAAGTGAGGGGATGTGGGGTGTTAGAAAAAACCTGGTCCTTAAGTGCCTTTCCATGGAAGTCAATGGGGGACTGTGTTTTCTCTATAAATATTTATGTATCTACTCATATACATATATAGGGGTCCATTTATCATTGTGCGGATGGACATGATCCGCTATAACGAACCATGTCCGCCGCACATCGATAAATGCCCACAGCATACGCTGTCATCATTTATCATTGCACCAGCAGTTCTTGTGAACTGCTGGTGCAACGCTGCATCCTGCAGATTTGGGGGTGTCAATCAACCCGATCGTATTGGATCGGGTTGATTTTCTGCAATTTCTGTCTGCCGCCTCAAAACAGACGGACAGGTTATGGAGCAGCGGTCTTTAGAAACACGGGGCATCAAGCTGTGTATATACACATATAAACACATAAATATATGTATATATTCATATATATTTATTTATTGCCGCCCAACACTTAACAAATTGCCCCTTGCACTGCACTAGGTTGTTTGCCATGGCCGCCGTCATAAAAATGAGGCTCCCATTGGAGCCTATGGAAGCGCGCTCTCGTGAGTGCTTGGCTTGCGGCTGTACTTGTAATATCAGTGCACATTTAGGTGCGATGGTATTACTGAGTGGCGCACAAATATCGTGCTTGTGTAAGCGCAATATTGCACTCCACTTGTAATCTGGTTCTAGGTTGACTGATAGGAGCTCAGGAGCGTGCACGTGTATTTAGCAGTCTATGGGACATATTTATCAAGCTCCGTATGGAGCTTGAAGGGCCGTGTTTCCGGCGAGCCTTCTAAAGACCGCTGCTCCCTAACCTGTCCGCCTGCTCTGAGGAGGCGGACAGAAATCAACCTGATCAAATACAATCGGGTTGATTGACACCCCCTTCTAGCGGCCGATTCTGCAGGGGGCGGCATTTCACCAGGAGTTCACAAGAAGGTAATGTACTGTTAGCAGTCATACGCTTTCTATGAATAGGTTAACTAAAGTTGGTTCTTTTGGGTTTAAAGGGATATTAAACAATGCTCCTTTGGTAAAAAGAAATATGTTAAATCAAAGTAAATATAAAAAGAAAATGAACTGACTTGTATTCTTGCAGAATTAGCGCTTAGAAACTCTCAGTGTAGCCGCTGCCCCCAGTGTTTTAAGAGTAGAGGATTTTAAAAACCTAAGTTTTATTCTGTCAGTTCTGGGCATGAGCAGATCTGACTCCGTGGGGCATATTTATCAACCTCCATATGAAGTTTGAGGCCCCTTGTTTCCGGCGAGCTTGCTCCATAACTGCGCTATAACTTGTCCGCCTGCTCTGAGGCGGAGGACAGAAATCAACCCAATCGAATACAATCGGGTTGATTGACACCCCCTGCTAGCAGCTGATTGGCCGCGAATCTGCAGGGGGCGGCATTGCACCAGCAGTTCACAAGATAAATGCAGACAGCGTATGCTTCGTATCATGTCCGCTCGCACATTGATACATATGCCCCCCTGTTATCTAGTCTATTCACTAGAGGTTTTATGTCATCAGGCTAAGATAAAACTTCCTGCAAAGGCTCCTCCTCCTTGTAGGGCTGTGACAGGAAGTAAAAAACAGTGCACAAATGTAATGTAAAAAATAAATAAAGGGTGAAATCAATTTAAATAGATACATATCGCATTGCATTCTATTAAGTATAAGCAGCGGTTTAGTGCCTTTTTTATTACAGCAATGAAACAGACTTAATTCTGATTATGTTTTTCTTCTTAACTGTATAATTATAATAGATCAATGAAACAAAGTACTAAATAATAAATAAAACCATATGCTCATTTTTTTATTTATAAGGTAGGAGTCTGTATAAAGACATTTATTTTATTGTTGACCAGTATTTAGCGTGAATTTTCTATCATAAATTACATTAGACTGAAATTCATACCACGACTATACCGTGAGCGTCACACATATTACAAGCCCGAGCGCAAAATACCAGAGTTGAAAGTAAACCATGATTCATATTGTGAACTTACAAGTAACCTACAAGTTTCATGTTATACAAATCACAAATACAATGGTTATTCAGCAGGAATATTACTTACAATATAAGTATTTCTATCAATACCGTTGTACAATGTGACATTACAATTTACATGTGAGGAATTAACCTTTTCACTTCTAAAAGAACATCAAATCTTGAAACAAATCATACATTTTAGCTGGGGCATTATACAGTACGTGTGTGTATACTATACAGTACCTGTGTGTATACTATACAGTGCCTGTGTGTATACTATACAGTACGTGTGTGTATACTATACAGTACGTGTGTGTATACTATACAGTACCTGTGTGTATACTATACAGTGCCTGTGTGTATACTATACAGTACCTGTGTGTATACTATACCGTGCCTGTGTGTATACTATACAGTATATGTGTGTATACTATACAGTACCTGTGTGTATACTATACAGTGCCTGTGTGTATACTATACCGTGCCTGTGTGTATACTATACAGTACCTGTGTGTATACTATACAGTACGTGTGTGTATACTATACAGTACGTGTGTGTATACTATACAGTACCTGTGTGTATACTATACAGTGCCTGTGTGTATACTATACAGTACCTATGTGTATACTATACCGTGCCTGTGTGTATACTATACAGTATATGTGTGTATACTATACAGTACCTGTGTGTATACTATACAGTGCCTGTGTGTATACTATACAGTATATGTGTGTATACTATACAGTACCTGTGTGTATACTATACAGTACCTGTGTGTATACTATACAGTACCTGTGTATATACTATACAGTACCTGTGTGTATACTATACAGTACCTGTGTGTATACTATACAGTGCCTGTGTGTATACTATACAGTACCTGTGTGTATACTATACCGTGCCTGTGTGTATACTATACAGTATATGTGTGTATACTATACAGTACCTGTGTGTATACTATACAGTACCTGTGTGTATACTATACAGTACCTGTGTGTATACTATACAGTACGTGTGTGTATACTATACAGTACCTGTGTGTATACTATACAGTACCTGTGTGTATACTATACAGTACCTGTGTGTATACTATACAGTACCTGTGTGTATACTATACAGTACCTGTGTGTATACTATACAGTGCCTGTGTGTATACTATACCGTGCCTGTGTGTATACTATACCGTACCTGTGTGTATACTATACAGTGCCTGTGTGTATACTATACAGTACCTGTGTGTATACTATACCGTACCTGTGTGTATACTATACAGTACCTGTGTGTATACTATACCGTACCTGTGTGTATACTATACAGTGCCTGTGTGTATACTATACAGTACCTGTGTGTATACTATACAGTACCTGTGTGTGTACTATACAGTGCCTGTGTGTATAATGTGTAATTTATATGCTTTATACTGTAAAAATGTTTATCATACATTTTTCATTGTATGGTTGAATGGTTTTGGTGTATAAACAAGATTAAGGGGTACATTAAATAAACAGCGAATGCCGCTATCTACCCCCGTAGTTTCTGGCTCGCTGGAATAATAAGTTGAGAAACAGTGGTCAAAAGACCACTGCTCCTTAACGTATTCGCCACCTTTTAAGTTCGATCAGAATGATTGACACCCCCTGCTAGCGGACGATTGGCCGCAAATGTGCAGGGGGTAGCATAGCACGAGCATTTCACTAGAATATTTAGCGATGTCGGGCGGACATGATTCACTACAGCAAATCATGTCCGCCTGACATATGATAAATTGTCCCCTAAGATTACAGGATATTAATATATTGCATTAAAAAAATGGTTGTGGCTTTTCCTGTTTACAATTGTGAGCATTTCCTGCACTGTGAAACGTCTTTTGTAAAATCGCACCTTTTTTACCATTGAAACTAATCAGCCGCTTTGCAGGATCCCACTCTGTACAGTGAGAAATTACAGTTTTACAAGAAAGAGGCTCACAATATTTTTTTCACACCTGAATTGTAATTTAGGTTCTAGAGGTAAAACAATCTAATACTTTGGAATAAAGTAATTAAGTTATTATGGTTAGGTTCTGACAGTTTAGTAATCTTATACCAAAAAAGAGTTGAGGGATAAATAGAGTGCCAAAAATGTTATTCAGACAGCTGTGTCACATCGCATTAATTAGCAAGCTGATGAACACAAGAGTATCAGGCTGATATATAACCATTTTTACAAAAATGCAACAAATGTGGCACAACTGAGAAAGAGCCTTATTCTTGTTAAAAATTAGCAAAGAAGGGGGGCGTGTCTGAACTACGATCGGGAACGGACGCTTTTTCTTAAGCTCCAGTGGAATCTCGTTTAATCTGCCGGTTAAAAGAGTAGCCACACAGCTATTTCACCGTTATTGTATGCTGCACTATCACAGTTACGTGGGGCAACGCATATCATCTACACTAAGCTGTATTTGTGAAGCTGCGGCTGGAAATCAGATAAAGGAGGCCTAGTGCGGCAGCACATACTAGGCAGAGCCACCCCCTCGGATAACTAAGGTAATTTGCTACAACTGGGCAAGCTAGCGTGTATACCCGAATTCGCTCATTAACACTCCTACCATTAAAAGATAAAAGAGGAAAAGGACAATTCATAGCTACCTACGGCAATCAGGCGCCGAAAATCCACTGCGTGCTATGACCAAAAGGGCCGCCACAGAGGACATCAGCTCTCAGGACATCTTTAATAATGAGCACTGGCAAAGATTCAAAACACTTTGCGTCCTCATTGAAAATGTGCCCCAAGATTCTGCAACAGCTATAGAAGGAACCCTGGAACTAACTCTCCTAGAGGAAAATCAGCAGCGGGAAGACTATGTAGAAGCCATTGGTATCTCCTCACCCAAGATGACACAGTGAATTCAGAGACACTAAACAACATGCAAATTGGAACCATAGTCTCCAAGAAGAAAGGCTCAGCAATAATAGGGATCACCTTGGACAGCACTCCTTGCCGATTGTGACCCACAGGGGTTTTGGGGGTACCCCCAGGAAGCTAAAGCCAAGGGCCAGAAATAATACCAGCTGGAGGCTCCACTCCCTGACCATGATAACCACAGCCACCTCCTGAAGACAACCTATACCAAAGACAGGTACTCTCAAATGCCGGGTGATTTATGTTCAATTATAACCACTTGGACTTGGACTCATATTGTTTCATAGGTCCAAAAATGGCCTAATATATTGAAAAAGAAGGGGGGAAAACGAGGTATATTGTTTTATACGCATCTTAGCTCGGATATGACGCAAATGTTTGAATTACTGTCTGCAACTAATGTTATCTGTATTTCTTTTTTGACCTCAATAAAAATATTTAAAAAAAAAAATTTTGCCAAGAAATATAAAGGTGGAAGCATACCACACATGCATATCAAATAACTTTATTAGAATTTGTAAGGAGCATAAAAAAACAGTCAACCGATGCAAAGGCGCACACACACGCAGATTAAAAATGGCTTGAACACAGGGTGTTTTATAGAGAGAGTCTCCACAATTATGCTGAGTAAGCGGTTAGATTATTGCAATAAATAATGCTAAGTGGGGGGATTGCTTAATAACGACTAATTCCCAAACATGAAGAGGTTTAATAGTGCGTAGCATACCCACAAATTAAAGCACAGAGGATACTCGTAAAAAAAGCTCCTTCTATAGCGGGAGCTTGATTACATTTAATCTGACTAATAAGGTAAAAATAACATAATTTATGCTTACCTGATAAATTCCTTTCTCCTGTAGTGTAGTCAGTCCACGGGTCATCCATTACTTATGGGATTATATCTCCTCCCTAACAGGAAGTGCAAGAGGATCACCCAAGCAGAGCTGCTATATAGCTCCTCCCCTCTACGTCATACCCAGTCATTCGACCGAAACCAAACGAGAAAGGAGAAACTATAGGGTGCAGTGGTGACTGGAGTTTAATTTAAAATATAGACCTGCCGTAAAACAGGGCGGGCCGTGGACTGACTACACTACAGGAGAAAGGAATTTATCAGGTAAGCATAAATTATGTTTTCTCCTGTTAAGTGTAGTCAGTCCACGGGTCATCCATTACTTATGGGATACCAATACCAAAGCTAAAAGTACACGGATGACGGGAGGGACAGGCAGGACCTTTACACGGAAGGAACCACTGCCTGAAGAACCTTTCTCCCAAAAATAGCCTCCGAAGAAGCAAAAGTGTCAAATTTGTAAAATTTTGAAAAGGTGTGAAGTGAAGACCAAGTTGCAGCCTTGCAAATCTGTTCAACAGAGGCCTCATTTTTAAAGGCCCAAGTGGAAGCCACAGCTCTGGTAGAATGAGCTGTAATTCTTTCAGGAGGCTGCTGTCCAGCAGTCTCATAGGCTAAACGTATTATGCTACGAAGCCAGAAGGAGAGAGAGGTAGCCGAAGCCTTTTGACCTCTCCTTTGTCCAGAATAAACGACAAACAGGGAAGAAGTTTGTCGAAAATCTTTAGTTGCCTGCAAATAAAATTTCAGGGCACAGACGACGTCCAAATTGTGCAGAAGTCGTTCCTTTTTTGAGGAAGGGTTAGGGCACAGTGAAGGAACAACAATCTCTTGATTGATATTTCTGTTAGTGACTACCTTAGGTAAGAACCCAGGTTTAGTACGCAAAACTACCTTGTCTGAATGAAAAATCAGATAAGGAGAATCACAATGTAAAGCCGATAACTCAGAGACTCTTCGAGCCGAGGAAATAGCCATTAAGAACAGAACTTTCCAAGATAACAGCTTGATATCAATGGAATGAAGGGGTTCAAACGGAACACCCTGTAAAACGTTAAGAACTAAGTTTAAGCTCCATGGCGGAGCAACAGTTTTAAACACAGGCTTAATCCTGGCCAAAGCCTGACAAAAAGCCTGAACGTCTGGAACTTGAATGGCGAATCCAGCATTCTTAGCCGTAAGTTTAGTTAAGTGTACTACGGCATCGGAAATAAATGAATTAGCTAGCTTAAGGACTGTAATCTCATCCAATGTAGCTGAGCTAATGGTCTCTTCCAGAGACTCAAACCAAAATGCCGCCGCAGCCGTGACAGGCGCAATGCATGCAAGGGGTTGTAATATAAAACCTTGTTGAACAAACATTTTCTTAAGGTAACCCTCTAACTTTTTATCCATTGGATCTGAAAAAGCACAGCTATCCTCCACCGGGATAGTGGTGCGCTTAGCCAAAGTAGAAACTGCTCCCTCCACCTTAGGGACCGTCTGCCATAAGTCCCGTGTGGTGGTGTCTATTGGAAACATTTTTCTAAATATAGGAGGGGGAGAAAAAGGCACACCGGGTCTATCCCACTCCTTGTTAACAATTTCTGTAAGCCTTTTAGGTATAGAAAAAACCTCAGTACACGTCGGTACCGCAAAATATTTATCCAGCCTACATATTTTCTCTGGAATTGCAACCGTGTTACAATCATTCAGAGCCGCTAATACCTCCCCTAGCAATACACAGAGGTTCTCAAGCTTGAATTTAAAATTTGAAATGTCTGATTCCAGTTTACTTGGATCAGATCCGTCACCCACAGAATGAAGCTCTCCGTCCTCATGTTCTGCAAATTGTGACGCAGTATCAGACATGGCTCTATTATTATCAGCGCACTCTGTTCTCACCCCAGAGTGGTCACGTTTACCCCTAAATTCTGGCAATTTAGATAATACTTCAGTCATAACATTAGCCATGTCTTGCAAAGTGATTTGTATGGGCCGCCCTGATGTACTTGGCGCCACAATATCACGCACCTCCTGAGCGGGAGGCGAAGGTACTGACACGTGAGGGGAGTTAGTCGGCATAACTTCCCCCTCGTTGTCTGGTGAAATTTTCTTTACATGTACAGATTGGCTTTTATTTAAAGTAGCATCAATGCAATTAGTACACAAATTTCTATTGGGCTCCACATTGGCCTTTAAACATATTGCACAAAGAGATTCCTCTATGTCAGACATGTTTAAACAAACTAGCAATGAAACTAGCAAGCTTGGAAAATACTTTTCAAATAAATTTACAAGCAATATAAAAAAAAAACGTTACTGTGCCTTTAAGAAGCACAAAGAAACTGTCACAGTTGAAATAACAATGAACCAAATTAGTTATAGCAACCAAATTTTCACAGTAAATGCATTAAGTTAGCAAAGGATTGCACCCACCAGCAAATGGATGATTAACCCCTTAGTACCCAAAAAACGGATAACAGATTAATATAAACGTTTTATCACAGTCAAAAGCACAGTCTCACAGGTCTGCTGTGAGTGATTACCTCCCTCCCTCAAAACTAGTTTTGGAGACCCCTGGGCTCTGTAGAGACGTCCTGGATCATGGAGGAAGAAATAGGAAGACTGTGACAGAATTTTTACTGCGCAATAAAGCGCCAAAATAGGCCCCTCCCACTCATATTACAACAGTGGGGAAGCTTAGTAAACTGAATTTATTCATAATAAACGACAGCCATGTGGAAAAGTAATGCCCAAAAAAGTTTTATCACCAAGTACCTCAGAGAAAAATGATTAACATGCCAGTAAACGTTTTAAAATAAAATTATGAAATGATATTAATAAGCCTGCTGCTAGTCGCTTTCACTGCAGTGGGGCTCAATACAAATTAAATGTATACAGTATTTTCTTAGTGAAATTCCATTCCCCAGAAATACCTCAGTTTAAATATACATACATATCAGCCTGATACCAGTCGCTACTACTGCATTTAAGGCTGCACTTACATTATAACGGTATTAGCAGTATTTTCTCAGTCAATTCCATTCCTTAGAAAATAATATACTGCAACATACCTCCTTGCAGGTGAACCCTGCCCGCTGTCCCCTGTTCTGAAGTTACCTCACTCCTCAGAATGGCCGAGAACAGCAAATGGATCTTAGTTACGACCGCTAAGATCATACACAAACTCAGGTAGATTCTTCTTCTAATGCTGCCTGAGAAAAAACAACACACTCCGGTGCTGTTTAAAATAACAAACTTTTGATTGAAGATATAAAAACTAATTTTAATAACCACAGTCCTCTCACACGTCCTATCTATTAGTTAGGTGCAAGAGAATGACTGGGTATGACGTAGAGGGGAGGAGCTATATAGCAGCTCTGCTTGGGTGATCCTTTTGCACTTCCTGTTAGGGAGGAGATATAATCCCATAAGTAATGGATGACCCGTGGACTGACTACACTTAACAGGAGAAAAATATTAGTACCAAAAGAAGTCTGCAATGCAATTTTATTATTTATTTTACCCTGGCTGTACAGTCGTAGGGGCCGAATTATCAAAGTGCAAGCGGATATGATCCACTGTAGCGGATCATGTCCGCTGCAAATCGATAAATGCCGACAGCATACGCTGTCAGCATTTATCAATGCACAAGCATTCCTTGTAAAATGCTTGTGCTATGCCGCCCCTGCAGATTCTCGGCCAATCGGCCGCTAGCAGGGGGTGTCATTCAACCCGATCAGGCTGATTTCTGTCCGCCACCCCAGAGGTGGCGGACCAGTTAAGGAGCAGCGGTCTTAAGACCACTGCTTCTTAACTCATGTTTCTGGCGAGCCAACAGATACATTAGGCTTAATACAGGGCTTGATAAATCGGCCCCATTGGCTGAAATGTGCAGGACTTTACTTATCTCTGTCCTTTTCTGGCCGCTGCAAAGGAAATATCTGTAACATCAGCAACATTCAAGAGGTTTTTTTAAGCGGTGTGTCCTGAGCCTCCAACCGAATGCCCATTCTTCTAACAAAATGACAAAAGTAAATGCATTTAAAACATTTAGGTCTAGATTAGGAGTGGAGCGCTATTTCAACGTGCGCCCATAAAGGGGCAAATTTACGGGTGCACGTTAAATAACCAGCAATTACAAGTGGCTGGTTAATGCTCCTGAGAGCTTGCGGTTTCACCTTGCACTAAGCGCAGTTAACTAGTTAAAGGGCCATGATACCCAAATGTTGAAACACTTGAAAGTGATGCAGCAAAGCTGTATAAAGCTGACTAGAAAATATCACCTGAACATCTCTATGTAAAAAAGAAAGATATTTTACCTCAAAAATTCCTCAGTAGCCACATCCCATTGTAAAGGACTTCTAAGCAGCAAATCAGTATGTCTGTCCCGGGACAGCTAAGGGAGTGAGCTTCGTGCACACTCATCTTATTTGCCTATTTAGTTTAAGGAAGTTTGCTATGAAATCTCATGAGAGTTAAGTGAAATCTCATGAGATCACAGTAAAATAGTTCATGACCTCAGCACTGTTGATGCTGATTGGCTGCTGTTCATGTTTTCATTTTTTTTTTTTTTTTACCTTCAGCTGGGCAGCAGCTGAGTGTAACTTTTTGCACAGAACTTACTCTGCTGAACTGAGGAAATTGTGAGGTAAAATATCTTCCTTTTTTACATAGAGATGTTCAGGTGATATTTTCCTGTCAGCTTTTTACAGTTATACTGCATCAGTTTCAAGTGATTTAGCATATGGGTATTATGTCCCTTTAATGAAAAAAATGGCCCGCGATTGCCCCCACAATAAAGAGGACAGTACTGTAGAAATAAAAAAAAATATATGATCATCTTTATTTTTATTAAAAAAAAACTGCACAAAGCAGTTATAAGGGGTTAAAGTGACTGTGTTATTAAAAAAGCAACCCCCATTTAAAGCTAAAGCGATATTTTGTGCTCCACTTGTAATATAGCCCAAAATGTTTCCTTAATGAAAATGAAACATTATTGCAATATAAATTATTTATTTTACAGCTTTTTATTGTAAAATACATATAAAAAATGTGCTTGTTTGACTTTCTACAAGGGTGGTTTGGGGTTAATATTTTAAGGCAATTTATGTGAGCTTTTGTTTACTTTTCCCTCCCTCCCTAAGCTTCTATGATGTCACATCATTTTAAAAGGTGGCTGATCAGTTTTGCATCAACAATCATGATAAGCAAATCATTCTTTGCATTAGTAGCCAAGTTGAATCAGTGCTAAACCACCTTAAGGGAATACAAGAGTGGAGGCTACTCCAGTCTGCATATGTGCATACAGACGGCTAGATTACGAGTTTTGCGTTTAGGCTTAAAAAGCAGCGTTAGCTGGTCCTAACGCTGCTTTTTAACGCCCGCTGGTATTACAAGTCTTGCAGGTACAGGTGTACCGCTCACTTTTTTGGCCAGACTTGGAAATACAGCAAATCCACTTACGTAAATTGCATATCCTCTTTTTTTCAATGGGACTTGCATAGCGCCGGTATTACGAGTGTGCCAAAAAGTGAGCGGTAGACCCTCTCCTTTCAAGACTGGTACCGCATTTTAAAGTCAGTAGTTAAGAGTTTTACACTACAACGCCATAGCATAAAACTCTTAACTAAAGTGCTAAAAATTACACTAACACCCATAAACTACCTATTAACCCCTAAACCGAGGCCCTACCACATCGCAAACACTAAAAGAAAAATTTTAACCCCTAATCTGCCGAACTGGACATCGCCGCCACTATAATAAATATATTAACCCCTAAACCGCCACACTCCCGCCTCGCAAACACTAGTTAAATATTATTAACCCCTAATCTGCCATCCCTAACATCGCCACCACCTACCTACATGTAGAATCTGCTAACTTTTTAGTTACTATTTCCACACTAATATTACCTTTAGCTTAGGAAATCAGGACGCTGCTTGATGAAATTATTTCTTTTATTAGACAGAAAATAAGTATTTACATAGAAACATGTTGCTAACTAATGTAAGGGAAGGAAAGGGAAGTTGGAAAAGGGGAGAGGGAGAGATGGAAGGAGAGAGGTGAGTGAGAAGAGAGAGCTTGCTTAGCCTACAATGGCAACTAACTTATATAGTCATTCATTCTTTCTCACAGCCCAGCCCACACTCTATAAATTCTTCAGAGACCAGATGACATCATTAGATCAGGGGGGTAGAATGTGACGTCCTTATGCTGTTGGTGATAGGAACTGAGATAAAATCAGGGCCTTGTACACCATCTGTGCTGAAATGCTAAAATGTTTGTAAGGGTTGTAAAATGTCTTAGTGAATCCTGTGGTATCCTTCTGATCTATTGTTTACATCAGATCTCCAACTGGTTTCCACTTGTCTTGTCACCTCTGAACTGGAACTGTAGGTCAGTGTGCATTTAACCCTTTGTATAGACAAATGTCCCTTAGCATTTCATTATTCAATAATGTCCATGGAAATAACAGTCTGATATTAAAGTTAGGTGTGTTCATAAAATACAACATTCCCCTCTTTGATCATTAAATCACTTATGATCATAACGTTGTACTGCTCACTTTATAGTTTCTTCTGTGAGTGGGGCAACCTGAAATAAAACCATTCATTCGCATCCATACTCTAAATAAATACTAAAATACAATCCCCTTACAATGTGTAGCACATTCTAACAATCACATTATGAATATGATGATTAGATCAATTTTACAAATACAATATATATTTTTCCCGGTTAGAATTAACAATAATCTGAGATGTATATCAAATCATCGGCATATTTAGAGTAATTATACATATGATACAAATTAATTATTACATATCACACACAATCTTAATGACTACTACTAGGAGTAGTGCTCGAACTTTGCTAATTATTCTCTAGCACATTGTGAGATTTGAATGTTATACATATGTGACAGATTATAATTTATTAATACAAAATACTTGCTATCTGAGGTCATAAACAAAACGTAGCCTATAGCTTTGCAAAACATGTATACTAATGTCATTTTAACATTAAATCATAGTATCATTATCTGCTTCAAGGCATGCACACAGTCTTATAATCTACTGGTCAGCACTTAAACCTATAAGTAGACAATGTTATACTCTTTAAACATAACTGGCTTATGAAAAAAAAATTACTGAAAACCATTGTGGCAAAACAGATTTAAAAATAAAAAAAAACTAATACGGAAGCATTTAAAAAAAATGTTACCTATTGTGATAAAAAAAAACAAAAAGAGAGAAAAAATAAAAATGTGCCTAAAAATACAAAAATGTTAGTGAATAAAAAATGTCCTTAAAAATAAAAAATGTCCTCAAAAATACAAAAATGGTAGTGAAGGGATCCCCCGTTTGGTTCCTTGATAGAAAAGGAACCATATTACAAAAAATAACAATAATTCATTTTAAACATATAAAACAGAGACAACACAGAACAAACACAACATAAAAACAGTACGCCACACAAAACATGTTGCTGTTCTCTTTAAATATAACAGCGTTCTTAAATAACTAAATTTGGATTTTGCATTAAATTATCCAATTTAAAATATCTAGTCTTCTCTACAGTAAATGATTTGTGCTTCTTTGGGTGATGGTATAGGTTGCTTCTGTAAGTAATCAGAATTGTTAGTTCATGACATTAATAACACAAACAAAATAACATAGACATATAAAACAGTACTTGAAACCATGACTTTTAAAATAAACTGGTTATGATCAATTGTTTTCAAACAATTCATTGTGACTATATTACATTTATGTAACTGATGAGCTCATCATAAAGTACCACGTGGTCTTTAAGAAAAAGGGGGAAATGCATTTCTTTATACTATAAACATTTTATTCATGGATAGCAACAACCTGTGAATAAAAATAAACAATTACAAAATTCTTAATTTCTAGAAGTAGACTGTACAAAGTTCACTTCTCTTCAAGTAATAGCCCTAAAAAAAGAAACATAGCATTAATATAGACATAAATACAAAGTAAATAAATGAAACAAAATAAATCTCTACTTGCCTATAGTAAAAATCTACCATCACTATACATGGAATACCTGGTAATAGAATGTAGAGAATAGAGACAGATTTCTGCAATTAATTGGCAATATACACAGGCTGAGCTAAATTCAATATCAATAGATGCATTGCCAATTGTGTATAATTAAACAGTGCCCAAAATGGCCAGTTTATGTAAGGCATCTGAAATGGAACATTTGTCCCTTCTTTTTTAGATGGGGGCTCTTTGCAAGTTTCCTCCCTAGTAGGTTCTTCTATTATTTCTTTCTTTGTTAAAGAAGATATATTCTGTTCCTTTTCACCTTCAAATATAGCACTGTATTTTCCTTCCTTACTTAAATATGATATTTTGTTCTGCCTCATAATGTAATTTTTATTCCTGATATCTCTCATTGATGTCACACATTCCCTCATGATGTGCCCAAACTTTCCACATTTAAAACAACGTCTCAAAAATCTCTGCTTTCCCTGACTCTCAGTTAGCATAGATATATTATTATGAGTAGCATTCTTATGCGTTGAGTCTTTAAACCAGTCTTTAAGTATATTAACAAAGTTTGTATAGGAGCTGGCATTTCTAAGAGTGATTCTTGCACTACTGTCAATTAATGTGCATTTATTTGCCATAGAATGCAGAAAATCTGCATCATCTGGGGACATGTTGTGGCAGTCATAAGTTATCTTATACAGTGCAAGGTACTCGGTGCAAAACAAAATCGGGTCATCTCCTTCCTTTAAACTTGCATTTGCTATGGCACTGGTACCTCTGGCATCACGACAACACATAACATACTGTAATTCCTTTAATCTGTCCCCTGAATTTCCCCAGTTTGCATCAATATCAGGAGACACTCCTTTATAGGTGCCTACTGGTGCCCTTAGCTGTGCAGCTACTTGTGATGGCAACCAGGCCCTAAGCAAAGCACAGGCATCTCTGTTGCCTAAATTATACTGAGTAATAACAGCTTCTAACTTATTAGAAAGGATTACAGGTGGTGTGGAGGTATCAAAGTGACCTAAAATATGGCACAAATTATTACGGTCTTGTATTGTAAGGGGGGCAGAGTTACTATGATTATTTACTTTAGTCTGTAATTGAGGGTTACTTTGTCTGCATTCTTTTTGAGGAGTTAGAGTAGAGGGGACCTGGTTTAAAGTTAACAAAGAACTGTCAGGAATGTTAGGGGTTTGTCCATCTAGTTCTATAGTTTGACTTTCATTACCATCTACTTCTAAAGGACACACATGTGCTAGACTACTCCTGTAACAGTTGCATTTGTCTTGTATCCCCTGTGCTTTAAGAGACAAGATACATTGTTCCTTATTTAAAAGCTGTGATTCAGACTCCCATAAATCTGCCTTAAGTGATGCAATAACATTCTCTCTCTGCATTTCCTTTTGTTCCATACATGTTACTAATTGTTCTCCCATGCCACACCTCACTTCACATTCATTAAGCCTCTCTTGTAGCTCAGCATTCAGTTTAGTAAGTTTGTCTATCTCTTCACTCAGTGTATCACACTCACATCTCTTTTCAGAGTGACTAGCAACAGCCATAATAGATTGACCAAGTTTATCCAGCTGTTCTATGATATCAGTTCTTTCTGCCTTCCATTCCAACTCTTTCTGTTCAGCAATCTCTTTTATTCTTAGAAACATACTCAGTAAATTACATAGCTCTCTTTTTTCTATGTCTTTCTGAAACAGTTTTCTACTTAGTTCATTATTGTGCTTTTCACATTGTTTAATTACATTATAAAACTGACGTGTCAATGGATCTTCTGCACATGTAATAAATGTGACAGAGGCATATTTCTTAATGTATTTCTCAACCAGTTCCATTCTTATTAACAATACACACACCAGATTCACACAACACACTATACACAGTACAGATGTACACAATGATCACACAACACACTATACACAGTACAGATGTACACAATGATCACACAACACACTATACACAGTACAGATGTACACACTGATCACACAACACACTATACACAGTACAGATGTACACACTGATCACACAACACACTATACACAGTACTTATGTACACACTCACAAGTACACATCTAACATCAACAAACCTTTTGCATTATTAGCCTAAAATCTAGACCTAGAGGGATCTCCTTTTGAGCTGCATGTAAAACTGGGCTATGCCTATTACACTTTACCCTCAGAGATGTCTGTTTACTCTCTTGTTTTCAGATTTTAGTAAACTTAATTCAGCAAGAAACAATTAATACATTTACTTTTCTGTAGCATACAGGAACATAACATAAAGAAACATATACTTACGGTACTTGCAGCTTTCTCACTACACAGTGTCTTGTAGATCTGCACACTTCCCACTCAGATAGGTCCGGTCTGGCCTCTATTCACAAAGAGTTCTTGCAGCTCCAGTACTTCAGTTTAGCAAATTCAGCTGTAGTTCAACGTGGAATTAGTGATTTATCCACGTCCCGTCTGGGGTGCCAAATGTAGAATCTGCTAACTTTTTAGTTACTATTTCCACACTAATATTACTTTTAGCTTAGGAAATCAGGACGCTGCTTGATGAAATTATTTCTTTTATTAGACAGAAAATAAGTATTTACATAGAAACACGTTGCTAACTAATGTAAGGGAAGGAAAGGGAAGTTGGAAAAGGGGAGAGGGAGAGATGGAAGGAGAGAGGTGAGTGAGAAGAGAGAGCTTGCTTAGCCTACAATGGCAACTAACTTATATAGTCATTCATTCTTTCTCACAGCCCAGCCCACACTCTATAAATTCTTCAGAGACCAGATGACATCATTAGATCAGGGGGGTAGAATGTGACGTCCTTAGGCTGTTGGTGATAGGAACTGAGATAAAATCAGGGCCTTGTACACCATCTGTGCTGAAATGCTAAAATGTTTGTAAGGGTTGTAAAATGTCTTAGTGAATCCTGTGGTATCCTTCTGATCTATTGTTTACATCAGATCTCCAACTGGTTTCCACTTGTCTTGTCACCTCTGAACTGGAACTGTAGGTCAGTGTGCATTTAACCCTTTGTATAGACAAATGTCCCTTAGCATTTCATTATTCAATAATGTCCATGGAAATAACAGTCTGATATTAAAGTTAGGTGTGTTCATAAAATACAACACTACATTTATTAACCCCTAATCTGCCTCCCCTAACGTCGCCGCCACTATATTAAAGTTATTTACCCCTAAATCTGTCTAACCCTAACAACCCCTAACTTAAATATAATTAAAATAAATCTAACTAAAAATTCCTATCATTAACTAAATTATTCCTATTTAAAACTAAATACTTACCTGTAAAATAAACCCTAAGCTAGCTACAATATAACTAATAGTTACATTGTATCTAGCTTAGGGTTTATTTTTATTTTACAGGCAAGTTTGTATTTATTTTAACTAGGTAGAATAGTTACTAAATAGTTATTAACTATTTAATAACTACCTAACTAAAATAAATACAAAAGTACCTGTAAAATAAAACCTAACCTAAGTTACAATTACACCTAACACTACACTATAATTAAATAAATTAACTAAATTAAATACAATTAAATAAATTACATACAATTACCTAAATTAAATTAAAGTACAAAACCCCCCCACTAAATTACAGAAAATAATAAACAAATTACAGAAATGTAAACTAATTACACCTAATCTAATAGCCCTATTAAAATAAAAAAGCCCCCCCCAAATAAAAAAAAAACCTAGCCTAAACTAAACTATCAATAGCCCTTAAAAGGGCCTTTTGCGGGGCATTGTCCCAAAGTAATCAGCTCTTTTACCTGTAAAAAATCAAACAAACAACCCCCCCAACAGTAAAACCCACCACCCACACAACCAACCCCCCAAATAAAAACCTATCTAAAAAAACCTAAGCTCCCCTTTGCCCTGAAAAGGGCATTTGGATGGGCATTGCCCTTAAAAGGGCAGTTAGCTCTTTTGCCGCCCAAAGTCCCTAACCTAAAAATAAAACCCACCCAATACACCCTTAGAAAAACCTCCGGCGCGGAGCTGGTCCATCTTCAAGACATCCGACGTGGAGCATCCTCTTCATCTGACTACTAACACAGAAATGAAGGTACCTTTAAGTGACGTCATCCAAGATGGCGTCCCTTAGATTCCGATTGGCTGATAGAATTCTATCAGCCAATCGGAATTAAGGTAGAAAAAATCCTATTGGCTGATGCAATCAGCCAATAGGATTGAAGTTCAATCCTATTGGCTGATCCAATCAGCCAATAGGATTGAGCTCGCATTCTATTGGCTGTACTCCCCTTTGCCCTGAAAAGGGCATTTGGATGGGCATTGCCCTTAAAAGGGCAGTTAGCTCTTTTGCCGCCCAAAGTCCCTAACCTAAAAATAAAACCCACCCAATACACCCTTAGAAAAACCTAACACTAACCCCCTGAAGATCAACTTACTGGGAGACGTCTTCATCCAAGCCGGGCGAAGTGGTCCTCCAGACGGGCAGAAGTCTTCATCCAAGCCTGGCAGAAGTGGTCCTCCAGACGGCATCTTCTATCTTCATCCATCCGGCGCGGAGCTGGTCCATCTTCAAGACATCCGACGTGGAGCATCCTCTTCATCTGACTACTAACACAGAAATGAAGGTACCTTTAAGTGACGTCATCCAAGATGGCGTCCCTTAGATTCCGATTGGCTGATAGAATTCTATCAGCCAATCGGAATTAAGGTAGAAAAAATCCTATTGGCTGATGCAATCAGCCAATAGGATTGAAGTTCAATCCTATTGGCTGATCCAATCAGCCAATAGGATTGAGCTCGCATTCTATTGGCTGTACTACTTTAATTCCGATTGGCTGATAGAATTCTATCAGCCAATTGGAATCTAAGGGACGCCATCTTGGATGACATCACTTAAAGGTACCTTCATTCTGTGTTAGTCGTCGGATGAAGAGGATGCTCCGCGTCGGATGTCTTAAAGATGGACCCGCTCTGGATGGATGAAGATAGAAGATGCCGTCTGGATGAAGACTTCTGCCCGTCTGGAGGACCACTTCTGCCCGGCTTGGATGAAGACTTCTGCCATTCTGGAGGACCACTTTGCCCGACTTAGATCAAGACGTCTCCCGGTAAGTCGATCTTCAGGGGGTTAGTGGTTTTTTTAGTGTTTTTTTTAGTGTTTTTTTAAGGGTGTATTGGGTGGTTTTATTTTTAGGTTAGGGACATTGGGCGGCAAAAGAGCTAACTGCCTTTTTAAGGGCAATGCCCATCCAAATGCCCTTTTCAGGGCAATGGGGAGCTTAGATTTTTTTAGATAGGTTTTTATTTGGGGGGTTGGTTGTGTGGGTGGTGGGTTTTACTGTTGGGGGGGTTGTTTGTATTTTTTTTTTACAGGTAAAATAGCTGATTACTTTGGGGCAATGCCCCGCAAAAGGCCCTTTTAAGGGCTATTGGTAGTTTAGTTTAGGCTAGGGTTTTTTTTATTTTGGGGGGCTTGTTTTATTTTAATAGGGCTATTAGATTAGGTGTAATTAGTTTAAATTTCTGTAATTTGTTTATTATTTTCTGTAATTTAGTGGGGGGGGGGGGGTTGTACTTTAGCTAATTTAATTTAATTTAGGTAATTGAATGTAATTTATTTAATTGTATTTAATTTAGTTAATTTATTTAATCATAGTGTAGTGTTAGGTGTAATTGTAACTTAGGTAAGGTTTTATTTTACAGGTACTTTTGTATTTATTTTAGCTAGGTAGTTATTAAATAGTTAATAACTATTTAGTAACTATTCTACCTAGTTAAAATAAATACAAACTTGCCTGTAAAATAAAAATGAACCCTAAGCTAGATACAATGTAACTATTAGTTATATTGTAGCTAGCTTAGGGTTTATTTTACAGGTAAGTATTTAGTTTTAAATAGGAATAATTTAGTTAATGATAGCAATTTTATTTAGATTTATTTAAATTATATTTAAGTTAGGGGGTGTTAGTGTTAGGGTTAGACTTAGGTTTAGGGGTTAATAACTTTAATATAGTGGCGGCGACGTTGGGGGCGGCAGATTAGGGGTTAATAAGTGTAGGTAGCTGGCAGCGACATTGGGGGTTAATAAATATAATATATGTGTCGGCGATGTTGGGGGCAGCAGATTAGGGGTTCATAAGTATAATGTAGGTGGCGGCGGTGTCCGGAGCTGCAGATTAGGGGTTAATAATATAATGCAGGTGGCGGCGATGCCGGTGGCGGCAGATTAGGGGTTAATAAGTGTAAGATTAGGGGTGTTTAGACTCGGGGTTCATGTTAGGGTGTTAGGTGTAAACATAAATTTTATTTCCCCATAGGAATCAATGGGGCTGCGTTAGGGAATTTTACTCTGTTTTTTGGCAGGTATTAGACTTTTTTTCAGCCGGCTCTCCCCGTTGATTCCTATGGGGAAATTGTGCACGAGCACGTTACACCAGCTCTCCGCTGACTTAAGCAGCGCTGGTATTGGAGTGCGGTAATGAGCAAAATTTTGCTCAACGCTCACTTCTTGTCTTTAACGACAGGTTTGTAAAAACCCGTAATACCAGCGCTGTAGGTAAGTGAACGGTGAGGGAAAACTGCTCGTTAGCACCGCAAAAGCCTCTAACGTAAAACTCGTAATCTAGGTGAGAGTTTGTGCTATATCTGAATATTATATATATATATATATGTGTGTGTATTTATTTATCTATATATGTATTTACAGATATATACACATATAAACATATGTATACATATATATATATGTAGGCATTGGAGCCCTTTGCAGTCAAGTAGATGAAAAATCATATTCATGCAATATTTATATTTAATAAAGGGCTAGATAGTGAGGCGCAAATGGTTTTGCGCTAGCATAATTGTGTTTTCGCAAGTCATTTTCATTGCACTGATAGTACAAGTGGAGCTTCAATCCTTACCGCAATCTCAGAGCTGTGGTTAACGGTTTTCCCAAACAAAAAAGTTGCACAAAACATTTAAAATTGGGGCCGATTTATCAAGCCTTGTATGATCGAATACGATAGGGTTGATTGACACCCCCTGCTAGCGGACGATTGGCCGCAAATCTGCAGGGGGCGGCATTACACCAGCAGTTCTCAAGAACTGCTGATTCAATGGTAAATGCTGAGAGTGTATGCTGTCTGCATTTATCGATGTGCAGCGGACATGATCCGCAATATCGGATCATGTCCACTCGCACTATGATAATTAGGCCTCTATATATCTGTGGTTCATCTATCTATCTCTGGCTGGCTGTCTATCTCTCTGTCTGTTGTCTGTCTATCTTTCCATCTCTCTGTCTGTTTGTCTATCTCTCTGTTTGTCTATCTATTTATCTGTCTGTCTATTTTCTGTCTGTGTGTGTGTGTATATCTATCTAGGCACTGTCTAATACTCTAGTCTACTATAATAACAATTTGTGGTACATTAAATTAAAAACAGGAACCTACCAAAACATTATAAATAGCTAGTAAATTCTTAATTATATTTTTTAAAAATATGAATGTATCGTACAAGTCTTAGTAAAAAAGATACAAAAAAACAGCCTTCCAGACACATCAGAGTTCTAGTCACAAGTAAATATGCATAAATGCCTGAGATATGGTGATTAATAAAGCATTTATTTCAGACAAGATAACCAGTCCTGGTATTATCTGTTGTTTGCTTTTATGTTTCTAAATACTGAATTCTTGTGGCTAATAATTGTCCTGCTCAGGCTGCAGTGTTAATCCCAGACGTTATTTAGCACTCTGATTAATGAGAAGCTGTGGGTAACAGGAAGGTGTTGTTTATTCCATCATGTCTGCTGACCTCTCACCTACTTCCCAGGGGACACCCCCCCCCCCCCTCGCTGTACAGAAATGCGTATAACGCAGTCTCGCACTGAGGCAGCAGGAGGGCTGGTAAAGCAGATAACAAAATGGTAGCTGACATGTAACCACAGCTACTCGCCACACTCTTCAGAACATCTACTTAAATCTAAAGAGCTAAATCCGCACACAAACCAGGAGCAAAACCCACAGCTCACAGACACCTAATATTTTATACCAGTTTATCACCGGCCACATCTGTTGTGTATTGCAGGTTCACTTGCATGCCACTACCCAGAATGCTTAGCTGCAGTGGGGCAGAATACAAGTGGCGCTAATTTTTTATGCTTGCGCGTTAACACCGCTGGAAGTAAAGTTTTAATGTGGGCGGGTTAGAGTGCAAATTACAAGTTGAAAGTAAAAAGTTTTCGCAACCCGATGCACACTACCTTCAGGACTTTGGATATCGAAACTGCATTAAATTCTTGTGCAATAACCTGACACTGCGTCAGATCAACTGTGATAAAGCAAAAGGTTGTTATGAATATTTCACATTCCAATGTTCTTCACATAGAAGAAAATGTTATTTTTTGTTTTAAATATATATTTCTATATAAAAATCTGATTATTTGTTTTGTAAAATATATATTTATACATATATATATATATATATATATATATATATATACACACACATATATATATATATATATATATATATATATATATATATGTGTGTGTATATATATATATATATAATTATATAAAGGTATAAATATATACATATATATAATTCCAGAACAAAAGTGCACTCAGGATTTTCCAGAAAAAAGTCAGCTTTATTGGATGACGTTTCAGGGATATCCCTTTCATCAGATCAATTTTTGATCTGATGAGAGTGATATCATATCCCTGAAACGTCATCCAATAAAGCTGACTTTTTGGAAAATCCTGAGAGTGCACTTTTGTTCTGGAATTATTACTTGCTTACTTGCACCCAGGTGGCTGATCTTGTGCACTTTTTCTAGTTTGGGAGTACGGCTACGTCGCCGACTAAGATTAACTTCGTCCTGAAGAAGGCTCATATGGATTTTTCATATGTTTTCTACCATGTTTTTTTTTACAACAGGAAATTAAACATTTGTGTGTTATCATGTTCTTGGACAGACCAGACTGTCTGTTGCACACGCATTCTGTCCGAGAAACTTTAAAAGCACGTCGGGGGGGGGGGGGGGTGACCCATGGTTAGGTTTCCAGAGGCGGTTGCGGCCCTCGAGGCTCTGATTAGAACAGAACTCTCTGGAGCGTATCTGCCCTCGGCCGTTAATGCATGATCGGATTGGTCCATGTCTCCGTGAGGTCATTGGAGGCACAACCAATCGGATAAGATCATGCATTAACAGCCGGGGGCAGATACGCTCCAGAGAGTTCTGTTCTAATCAGAGCCTCGGGCACTGCAACCGCCTCTGGGAACCTAACCATGGGTCCCACCCCCCACGACTTGCCCTCCAGACCGCGATCACATCCCTAAGCACCATTGGCTTCAGGACAGCCAAACGGCTATGACTTTGTATTCCATCTTAACAGCGCCATAACGGCACTAAAAGGTTAATTTCCTGTTGTTGTAACAAAACATGGTACAAAACTTATGAAAAATCCATATATGAAATATAAAAACATTGTACAACATATAAGTGTAATCCAAAATAAAAATGTTTAATTTACTGCTGGTTTGTTTTCCTAGCATTACCCGGGTAAAGCCCATTATAAGATATATATTTGAGTGTAACTTTATTTTAATGTATTTTTGATACAATAGTTCTTGTATGTATGAGTAGTCTTGTGCTGTAATGGAGTGAACTTGGTGCTAATAGTATATTGGGGCTATTTAAAGGGACAGTACAGTCAAAAATAAACATTAAAGGGACAGTCTACTCCAGAATTTGTATTGTTTAAAAAGATAGATAATCCCTTTATTACCCATTCCAAAATTTTGCATAACCAACACTGTTATATTAATATACTTTACCTCTGTGATTACTTTGCGCACAATTATGTAATCGCAATCCACATGTTTCAAAAGAATGTGTGGAATGCTATTACGTAATTAAAAGCATGTGTACATCTTTGGTAAGTTTAAAAAATGCAAAACATCCTGTTGAATAATTATATATATATATATATGTGTGTGTGTGTGTGTGATCAAGGACATGCATGGCCGTATGGTGATTATGACGTACGTTAGTAAGAACGTTGTGTGATTGTATAAGATCGTCAAAATTTGTTTCTTTTAAATGCGCATGCCCACATGTCCGTGGACGCTACTTGACAATAAAGGATAGGATAATCAGGCAGTCCGTTGAAATTTGCTACCAAATGATGTGCACATGCTTTTAATTACATAATCGCATTCCACAGATTCTTTTGAAATATATGTGGAGTGTGATTACGTTTTTGTGCGCATGCGCACATTGAGGTAGCAAAATTTGATAAAGGAGCAAAATCCGACAGAACACCGGCAACCCCAGATGAGAAATCAGCAGCAGTGGTAACTCACTTTCAGACTCTGAGACGATGAATCGAACAACTGCCTGATTATCATCTATCACTTTCTGTGTAAAGTAACAATGAAATCATTAACAGAAAGTGAGGTTAATGAAAGCTCTGGTATGTGACAGTCACACTGAGCCAAGTCATGTGCCAGCCACGGTCAGTAACGAAGTGAATGACATGCTCTCATGCTAATGGCTCTGTGCACTACTTTACATAATCACTGCATAGTATGAAGCCAGATCAGACAATCCGCAGTAAAGAAACTGTTACTGAATTTGCTTTCTGGTCTCTCTAGGGGTTAATATTCCTTTTGGTCAGGGCGTGCTGGTGTAGTAATAAATATTAACCCCTTGCTGCCTTAGAGGACTGAAACACAGGGAGGTCTGGGGTTAATATTCCTTTTGGTCAGGGCGTGCTGGTGTAGTAATAAATATTAACCCCTTGCTGCCTTAGAGGGCTGAAGCACAGGAAGGTCTAGGGTTAATGTTCCTTTTTGTCAGGGCGTGCTGGTGTAGTAATAAATATTAACCCCTTGCTGCCTTAGAGGGCTGAAGCACAGGAAGGTCTAGGGTTAATGTTCCTTTTTGTCAGGGCGTGCTGGTGTAGTAATAAATATTAACCCCTTGCTGCTTTGGAGGACTGAAGCACAGGGAGGTCTTGGGCTAATGTTCCTTTTGGTCCGGGCATTTGTATTAATAACTATTAACCCCTTGCTGTCTTAGAGGGCTGAAGCACAGGGAGGTCTGGGGTTAATATTCCTTTATGTCCGGGCGTTCAGGTGTATTAATAAATATTAACCCTTTGCTGCCTTAGAGGGCTGAAGCACAGGGAGGTCTGGGGTTAATAATCTTTTTGGTCTGGGCATTTGTATTAATAACTATTAACCCCTTGCTGTCTTAGAGGACTGAAGCACAGGGAGGCCTAGGGTTAATGTTTCTTTTGGTCAGGGCGTGCTGGTGTATTACCTCTTAACCCTTTGCTGCCTTTAAGGGCTGAAGCACAGGGAGGTCTGGGGTTAATATTCCTTTATGTCTGGGCGATCAGGTGTATTAATAAATATTAACCCTTTGCTGCCTTAGAGGGCTGAAACACAGGGAGGTCTGGGTTTAATAATCTTTTTGGTCCAGGCGATCTGGTGTATTAATAACTATTAACCCCTTACTGCCTTAAAGGACTGAAGTACAGGGAGGTCTGGAGTTAATGTTTCTTTGGTCAGGGTGTTCTGGTGTATTAATAACTCTTAACCCCTTGCTGCCTTTAAGGGCTGAAGCACAGGGAGGCCTAGGGTTAATGTTTATTTTGGTCAGGGCGTGCTGGTGTATTACCTCTTAACCCTTTGCTGCCTTTAAGGGCTGAAGCACAGGGAGGTCTGGGGTTAATATTCCTTTATGTCTGGGCGATCAGGTGTATTAATAAATATTAACCCTTTGCTGCCTTAGAGGGCTGAAGCACAGGGAGGTCTGGGTTTAATAATCTTTTTGGTCCGGGCGATCTGGTGTATTAATAACTATTAACCCCTTGCTGCCTTAAAGGACTGAAGCACAGGGAGGTCTGGAGTTAATGTTTCTTTGGTCAGGGTGTTCTGGTGTATTAATAACTCTTAACCCCTTGCTGCCTTTAAGGGCTGAATCACAGGGAGGTCTGGGGTTAATGTTCCTTTTGGTCAGGGCGTGCTGGTGTATTAATCTTAACCCCTTGCTGCCTTTAAGGGCTGAAGCACAGGGAGGTCTGGGGTTAATGTTCCTTTTGGTCAGGGCATGCTGGTGTATTAACTCTTAACCCCTTGCTGCCTTTAAGGGCTTCAGCACAGGGAGGTCTGGGGTTAATGTTCCTTCTGGTGAGGGCGTGCTGGTGTATTATCTCTTAACCCCTTGCTGCCTTTAAGGGCTGAAGCACAGGGAGGTCTGGGGTTAATGTTCCTTTTGGTCATGGCGTGCTGGTGTATTAACTCTTAACCCCTTGCTGCCTTTAAGGGCTGAAGCACAGGGAGGTCTGGGGTTAATGTTCCTTTTGGTCAGGGCGTGCTGGTGTATTAACTCTTAACCCCTTGCTGCCTTTAAGGGCTGAAGCACAGGGAGGTCTGGGGTTAATGTTCCTTCTGGTCAGGGCGTGCTGGAGGTCTGTTTGGTCTGGAGCTCTCAGCTTTAGGACAGGCACAAAACTATTATAAATATCAAATAAAATAGACTTAGAGAATTCAGCACTTTGAGCATTTTAAATGCATTTTCTCCCTGAATCCATTCATAATAAGTCTGACTGCTTCCCTGGGAGAATTATTCTATCACAATTTTCAAGACATGAGGAATAAATCAGACATCAGGAACAGAGGGGACAAAAGACATAAAAGCTGCATTTCAGGCTGTCCCAGCATGCACCACTCTATTGGCCCTCACAGCTAGCGCAGAGATAAAGAGGCCGCAGAACGCACACAGCAAAGCCTCGTCTTTTACTTCAAAATAGGACACATTATCAAAGATTCTATGGAAATATAACCCTTTTATAACTCACAAAGGCCTCTCTAGTGTTCTCTGATTTATATGTGCACAGAAAACGATAAGAATTTAAATTGAGAGACAGGAGCAGCGGAGCGCGCAGTTATATCAGAGGCCACAAGTGCTCTTACGCTGTTATACAATCAGTTATCATTTACCTTACACACCAATTTAAAGACGTTTGCTAGGGTTGTCATGCAGTTGGTATTACTGGGGTGTTCTGTATTTATCTACTTTAGGTCTGTATAGTCTAATAAAGGATAAATATAGAAATAACGGTCATGTTATGGTGAAACGGATTCTAAGTGTGTGGGGAATCTAATGTGAAACAAACATTCATTTCAAATCAGCCCTAGTGGCTTTAATTAGTGAATTGTGTTGCATAGTTATTAATGCAAATGCATGCAAATTATCAGGGCCTGTATCATTTCCCCCGAAAGGTCCCTATTCTTTATTGTAGTTGCAATAGTAACTGTGGATAGTAGTGAATTAGAGAGTGACTAGATAGATATACATATAGGGGCCGATTTATCATATCGGGCACACATGATCCGCTGTAGAATGTGTTGGGCGGACATCGATAAATGCTGACAGCATACGCAGGTGGTCGCAAACGTCCGCTAGCAGGGGGTGTCAATCAACCCAATCGTATCCGATCGGGATGATTGCTATCCGCCACCTCAGAGGTGGCGGACGAGTTAAGGAGCAGCGGTCTTAAGACTTATGTTTTAGGGGAACCTGAAACTATGGGAGTAGATTACAGCATCCGCTGCTTGATACATCTACCCTATAGACCCAAATAGAAGATAGATAGCTAGATAGACAGACAGACAGATAGATAGATAGATAGATACACAGACATACAGATAGATGATTGATTGATAGACATACAGACAGATTATATATAGACAGACACATAGATGCTTGATAGATAAATAGACAGAAAGACATACAGACAGACTGATAGATAAGACATATAGATATAATATATATTAGATAGATATATAAATAGATAGATAGATACATAGATACAGATAGATAGATAGATAGATAATAGATAAACAGACAGATGATATATAGACAGATAAATAGATAGACAGCCAAACAAACATATAGATAGATAGATAGATAGATAGATAGATAGATAGATAGATAGATAGATAGATAGATAGATAGATAGCAATTAGGCTTTTTCCTCTAGTTAATGTTTTCAAGTTTTCTCCTTGACTAGTATCCGGCAGCTATCTGGTCTAGTGTTTCGTCAGTGGGCGTTCCTGACATTAACATATATAAGTTGTGCCCCAACACATATCTCGCACAGCACACAGGAATTGTTATCAATGCTTAAAAACAATAAATTCAACCAAAACACTTCAGATAAACATTTGCAAAACATTTGAAATTGTAAAATATTCATGTCTGTTCTACTGGGATAACGCAGTCTCACTGGGCGGAGGCAGTCTATACATAGGTGTGTGCAGAATGTGTACAATCCTAATGCAGGGGAGCCTTTTTTAGTGTAGTTTGCAAGTCTACCTACCTATCTATCTATTTTTCTATCTACCTATCTATCTATCTATCTATCTATATATCATCTATCATCTATCTATCATCTATCTATCATCTATCTATCTATTTATCTATCTATCATCTATCCAGGGGTCAAGTCCTACAAAAAAAAAAGTGTGGAAACCCACCCCCCTCACAATTAATATTGTTTTATACACACACACACACACACACACTTACACAGTCACACACACACTGTAATTATATGTATATAATCTATACACTTTGGTTAATGAAAGCAAATTAAATCAAATGAAGGGTTGAATGGTTGCCTTTGGGCCTGAGAATCCTCCTCTGTCACAGAGTGTCACCCACTTAAGGCGCAATAGTCCTATTTCTGCTGAGGGGAGCTAAATAACCCCAGAGCAAGCCACGCAGAAATGTAAGCACCATGTGTTACACACAGTGCGGGGTGATCACACAGCAGGACCACTGACAGACTTGCATTTAGTGTATTGTAGGAAGTGTAACTGCCCATTACTAGAGGATCTCACTATCCCTCTAACCAGACTGTGCTCTATCTCCTCCCAACACCAGCAGCAGCAGTGTTTACTGAAGTATTTCTGTTCTCTGTCCAGAGGGAACTTAGTTCCTCCTGCAAAAATAGTGCAGGAACTCCGTTCCCATCCGTTCCCATGCGTTCCCGCTATCAATCATCTATCCGTCTATCTATCATCTATCTATCAATCTAGCTAGCTATTTATTTATCAATTTATCTTCAAAAAATCATCATGCAGAGCAGCATGTATACAAATACTGTTGCTTACTACCGATTTGCATTTGTGGATCCAAAAACATGTCCCCTTTTTTGAGTAGGTCCATTACTGATAGGAGCTAGGGTAAACGTATTTTAGCCAGTGGCTCCTGGGTTTGTCGAGCCCTGCTGTAAGGTTGTGAAGACATGTTTATGATGCTCCTGTACTTCACAGTGTAACTTGTTCTATGCAGCGAGAAGTTAGTGGTTACGATAAACATGCAGTTCCACTGATTATAATGGAACAGGACTCGCATCTCTCTGCTGAGACAAGGAACAATTATTTATGAATTCTGCAATTAAGTTGCTGTAAGTTTTTTTTAATTTTCAACCAGATAAATTTGTTTCAAGAATGAATTTTATTAGTGCCATTATCTCAACCTATAAATATTAGCATGATAACATTGATGCTGAACTATCTTTAACATTATTTGTAATCTAATAAAAAAATCATTAAAAAACAAGCTAATAACGCAAACACAAAATAGTTGCTATGCAGTGTCGCAGTGTGTATATCACAGTACATATTGGATAACATTAGCATTGTTGTAATGGTGGTTGTTTGCATATTAGTTTTATACTCCTGTATTTGTGCTGAAAGTGGCTGCTGCACATTTTAAATAACACTATATTGTTTATATCCTTCCTAGCATTTAACAATATGCTGACCCCAATTAAAAGGACATAAAAAGATTAAAAACACCTTTTGCTTTTATGCAAAAATTGTTTGTGCTTGTCCCACGTTTCCTAGAGTCCAAAAAACAAATTCTGTAATCTGCAACTGCTGCAAATCAAACAGCTGTGCCTTATGAATTAAGGCCTTAATCCAGAGAAACTTGACAATGAAAGAAAGAGAAAGTCTTACAGCTTTTGTGGCCTCAACATAAAATGTTAATACCCTCACTACATATTAGTCATGAAGAAGTCGCTCCTTAGAATTTTTAGGAGCTGAAAAAAATGGAGATAAAAAGAAATGGAGGGTTTTGGGTGCACAGCCAAACAAACAATATAAGGACTAATTATAAGAACCGTTCTTTTTTATTGTTTGTTTTCCCCCTTTATTTATGGTTTGTTCTACAAGTGGAGCGCAAAGGTTTGAGCCAGAGCGATAAGGGATTTATCTTGGGTGTTTGTGCTCCTTGGGCTTACTGCTCATATTACAGGTAGAAAGTAAACGCGATCGCTTGAGCACAATTGCGATTTACGCTAGGATGATTACTGCATCCTTCAGAGCTCTGGTTAATTGATTTGCAAAACTAAAAATACATTTCAAAGTACAGTTACACTCATAATAACACCTTCTAATAAAAATTATTCACACAAAAATATTGCACACAAAAGTTATAAGGGCTCAAAGATATGAGGTCTGGAATAGGGGCAACACATTCATGTGGACTTGTAGGCTAGAGCAGACGTTTTGGTCTACTTTGTTTTAGACAAGGAGGGGTAGCAATTCAAATAATTTGTGGGAGAACCTGATTGCTTTTTTGTTTTTGGACTGCTGAAAGGACCATAAATATCCTGAGGCCCCATGTTTACCCTACTATTTTTTATCTTGTAGTAAGAAAGTTCCCTTACCTCCAGTGACTGTGGTAATAATTGCATCCAGTCCAGGGCTAAACAGGATTTTACCATGAAAATGAACAGATAATAGTCTGCTTTGAGAGACCATGTCTGGCCACCAAGATTAATCTTGCCAAAACAACCATAGCATTGCTCTTCGCATTAATGCGTTACGTATCATTTCAACTGCTGCATAGCATATAAAGCTGTTTGTGGTCCTTAGGAGATTTAAATGATCCTGGATCTCCTCCAGAGTTGCATTACCAGAAATGAGTTGTCACACCAGACTGTAGTAGCTGCAGTTACACAAGCTACAGTGACAGTTGGTCTTAACATAAAACATGCCTGCTGAAATAATTTTCTGTGAAAGTCTTCAAGCTTTCTGCCCATGGGATCCTTGAAAAAGGTACTATCCTATAAAGGAATGGTAATCCACCTAACAAGTGTAGCAATTGCTTTGTCCACCTTAGGAGTAGTTCCCATAATTTTGCAGAAGGGAGAAGAAACATAGGGGCTGATTTACTAATGTGCAGGCAGACAGGCATACGCTATCGGCATTTATCATTGTACAAGCATTTCTAGTGAAATGCTTGTGCAATGCTGCCCCCTGCACAGCAGGGAGTGCAATCAACCCGATCAGGCTGATTGCTGTCCGCCGCCTCAGAGGTGGCGGATGAGTTAAAGAGCAGCGGTCTTGCGAACACTGCTTCTTAACTTCCAGTTCAGGCGGACCTGAAGCGTAGTGGGTCGGAAGCAACATCCGCTGCTTCATAAATTGAACCCGTAGGGTCTGATTCTAAAATATGTGCAACTCTAGACGTGGTTTTCCACGCAGACACTCGCAGGGGTAGCCCTCATGGAATTCTATTAAAAAAAAGCTGTCCCTGCGAGTGGCAAGATAAATCCCATAGAAATAATGAGAGCTCTCTGCTATTTAAAAGTTTGCAATGGAGGACAAAGAACACAGGGAGAATTCTGCATATGTTTGCAATTTACGCCTAGTAAAAATAAAATTACACTGTTTTTAGTGCACTGTACCTTACAATACCTGTTATAGCATAGGTTTTCCTTTTAGAGTAATTAGTGTTTTATATATTTTGATAAAAGCTTGGTATTTTTTAATTTGCAAGAAAAAACAGCAAGATCTGTAGGTGGAAAATGTTTACACAATTACACTTGGATTTGAGAGACAATTTCATATACATCCATGTTCAGCCCATTTTACGAAAAATCAACAATTACGCTTTTTCCTTTGTATTTATAAATATGAATTTCTATGTGTTTTTTGCACATGCAGTGTACCTTTTACGCTGTGCATATTTAATACATACAAATTTTATGTTTTTGATCAAATACAATTTTTGACAAAACTGTCCTAATTTAAAAACGTGTTGGTTTTTTAAGATTTATTAAAAAGGTTGCAGTAATATTCTAATATTTATCTGATTTAGTTTTGGACAACCTGAATAGGTGATTCAAGTGATATCTCATCCTAAGCTACAAATTCATCACAGCTTTTGAGCAGTAGAATGTAACAAGAAAGCTAGTGTTGGGCAAAAGTTAGCCCGAAGCTTACCTAAGGGTTAATGCCCTTAGGAGATTAATGCTGAGTGTGTGATACATTGTTGCATAAAGGGGGGAGGAGTGATATTTACCCTTTATATTTTTTGATCCTGAAGCTTCCCCACCCTCCCATTCCCCTTGTTTGTTTGCAGGATTGGTGGCAATTGTTTTTTTGGGTTCCCCCTTAAGGTATCCTGAAGTTGGTTTGCGTTTTGAGGAGGGTTAGTAGAACTATCTCTGTAAGTCCAAGGACGGTAATTTTCAACTCCCCAAGTGCCAACATTCTGTCCGTCTATTTGCTCTTTGTCCTAGAGGTTTAGAGTTGATAAGATATTTTGCACCCTGGCTTAAGCGGTTGGTGAGGTTGAGTGATGGCCATTGCAGTGTTAGTGATGTCCTGAAGCACAAGCCTGAGGGTGCTCCACTGTTTTGAGATGGGCTGAGAACTCCCTAAGGTAAACCTTGTGCGTTTAGCTGTGCTCCGCTTCTGTCAGCTGTTTGACCATCTCTTTTGCAGAGGTTTTCTATACTTAGGCCCCTATTGCCACCACATGTTATTGGGTATTTGAAATTGAGTTGGGACGTCTGAGATTACTTTTCTTTGGATGAACCTTATCACTTTCAGCCAAGCTTCAGAGCCCGCATATACCGTTCTCACCTGCAGAAGCATATCCCAGTCCCATTTGAATTGTGCACAGCGTGTGACGTCATTAATGACTACCAGAGGAGCCGGCCGTGGAGCGAGCGTTAACCCGAAAGCGGAGTATCGAGGGAGACAAGGTTCAGGTAGTGGGGAGAGCAGGTAGACACAGTGTGACACACTCCTCATAGAGTTGTAGTGTTGTGTAGCCTCCTCACGAAGGGGTCTGGACTTGGAACCTACCTTTACCTGTGGAAGTGCATTTGACTCCACTCTTTTCCTGGTAAGAAGATGCCGTTATTTGTAATACTGGGATATGGCTTTTATTAAAAGTACTGAGGTTGTAACACTATCTTGTTCCATTTGAAATTGAATGCCAGATTTCTGTTGGCTTCACAATAAATGCAACCCATAGGTCTTTCATCCAAACAAGTGTCCTGTATTTATTTCTTATTTAAGTTATTACAATGTAAGTTAGGTACGGTTATTAATTTATTATGTCAGCAGATTAGGACAATAGGGCATTTAATCCCTTATACTCAAGATTCTCTTCCTGTTTGCCCTGCACCTCTGACCTCATTACTCAGGGTTCTGTCTTAGTGAACACCTCTGATGTTACACTTCCTAATTTTGGAAAGCAGAGTTCAAAGCTAATACATAATACTCAGGGAAATCTAAATAAATCACTCAGAAATAGAACCAAATGTGAAGCAAATTTTAAAACCTGTAAAAACTCTTAATCCTGTAAAGTTTATAAGGAAGACAAACAGCAGTTTTGTCACAATGACCTTAACTACTGAACAGATTTCTATTTGCTAATGTGCCTTTAAACGCCAGTAATAGTTGTCATGGTGCGCTGGCCTCTTTGCAGATTTGCTCTTTAGTAAGTTCCCTGTGTTTGCTTTGCAGATCGCCATGAGGTCATCATAAAAGAAATTCTGGAGCTTGACCCTTGGGAAAACCAATGGAACGTTGTGTATATGAGAGCCCCCATGCACGATACGTACGATGTTTGTCTTGTAGCCAAACTCAATCCCCGGGACCTTATTCCTCCACCTCGCGACTTGGAGCAAAGATGACACAATGGAGAAATACTCCGGTAGCAAAACGCGTTCATATAATATATATCAATATCATAAATAAGGCTCATGTTAATTACAAAATGATAATGATTTTATGCCACATAATTTAGTAGTGTTTATAAGCAAAAGCGGTTTTACCATTGCCCACTGCCCGGTGATGGAACTCATCATTATGTAAATCTATCATAACGTCTGAGGGTCAAACTTAAATAATAAACAAAATAATCTGTTTTACCTATTTTGTTCTTCCTCGGCCCACAGCCCTTTCATTATATCCCCGAGTCTTTTTAGTTTCTCCTTTTTGTCTCTTGGTATTTTGAACAATAAGCAGATTTAAAGATTCAAGGGACCTGGACATTTATATAAAAATTCTTGACTATATAGAATGTGCAATTTTTAAAAAATGTCTAATTTACTTCTGTTATCAAATTGACCTATGTCTTGTTGAAACTGACCTCCTTATAAGGAGAGTGCACGTGCATAACATTGTTACAATCATTGTTGCAAACACTGCAGCCATATAGTGCTCAGTACACGTGCATGCTCACCAGCCTACCTCCGTGTGCTCTCATATAGTGTTCAGTACACGTGCATGATCCTCAGCCTACCTCCATGTACCATTATAGAAAGGAGATGTTACAATAAAAAAGTGAGTGCACAATGTTAGCTATATAGCACACATGAACTAGCACTGCCTGGCTGTAGTGTACAATGTTATCTATATGTAGTGAGCACAATGTTATCTGTATGGCACACATGAACTAGCACTGTCTGGCTGTAGTGCACAATGATTTCTATATGGCACACATGAACTAGCACTGTCTGGCTGTAGTACACGAGAGTGAGCACAATGCTATCTATATGGCACACATGAACTAGCACTGTCTGGCTGTGTGCAAGATTTTTAAAAAGCACTAAGATAAGGGGCAGCCTACAGTGGCTTAGAAACAGGAAATCTTATAGGTTATAAAGTATATTAATATAAAAATTTTGTTTATGCAAAGCTGGGGAATGGGTAGTAAGGGCGTTATCTATCTTTTTAAACAATTAAAATAATTAAGTAGACTGTCCCTTTAAAAAGATTTGGAACATTGGAGGTAGTCATAATTTATTGCCAAACTACCACTCACCCCATAATACCTCAGCTGTCAAATGAGAGGATTAGTATAATGATTCAGCTTCTTAGTGTAAAATATTAACACAACCTGCACACTGAAATACAACAGCCTTATAAATGAGTTAGTGTATTTTTCATGACTATCACTCAGTGATCAGGGCGTATGTTGTATTTGCTTCTATATAAACAAGCGACTCACTATTAATTTCCTTCCACTGGCGACCCCGCCTGCAGCAGAAATAGAATCACCCGGAGATTACTATTTACTGTAGATGGGAATAGGATTATCTGGCAGACATGTCATGCACGGGCCTCTGTCTGTATTACTATTTATTTGTTATGTGCCAAATGTACTGCAGCACCTTACGCCACAGTTACTCACACACAAAATATATACAATGAGCAATATAGGTGCCTTGTGATAGAGATAAAGTGACTTGCACCTCTGAGAGCTTAAAAGGACCAGAAACTCATTTTTAACCCCTAAATGACCTGCAGTGTACCCTGTGCACCGCTGGTATGTCTATCAGGTTGACTTTTTCAATAGCGTGGTCTTGCCGCCAGCCGCAAGATCCGCGCTTTTATACCCAGATAATCCCTTAACGACTAGCAATGTACAAGGTACATTGTGGTCGTTAAGGGGTTAATACCTGCACAGTATATATCAGCAATGGAACAATCAATTACAAAAGGTCTGACACACAATAAATGTTTTATATGTGCACAGTATATAGACTATGGGCCACATTACAAGTCGCATATTCTCATGCGCTAACCCAACATAAAAATATGAATATTTCAGAGTGCAATGTTCTGCACATAACAAAATATGTACTATTTATTCATAAATACATATTTCTATATATATCTTATGGTATTTTCAAACACTATATATCTATACATATATATATATATATATATATATATATATATAGGTATAGATATATAAAGATATATATATATGAATATCTACTATTACACATACTTATACTGCTATATGCCAAACATTGGAATGTGAAATATTTACAGTAAATACACACTAACACTTTATTAAATATGAATATTGCATAAATATGATTTTACATGTTTCATCTACTTGACTGCAAAGGGCTCATATGCATTTATATATATTATGTATACATATGCATTTATGCCTTTATATGTCTATATACACATATGTACACATATATAGACATATATATATATATATATATATATATATATACAGGGAGTGCAGAATTATTAGGCAAATTAGTATTTTGACCACATCATCCTCTTTATGCATGTTGTCTTACTCCAAGCTGTATAGGCTCGAAAGCCTACTACCAATTAAGCATATTAGGTGATGTGCATCTCTGTAATGAGAAGGGGTGTGGTCTAATGACATCAACACCCTATATCAGGTGTGCATAATTATTAGGCAACTTCCTTTCCTTTGGCAAAATGGGTCAAAAGAAGGACTTGACAGGCTCAGAAAAGTCAAAAATAGTGAGATATCTTGCAGAGGGATGCAGCACTATTAAAATTGCAAAGCTTCTGAAGCGTGATCATCGAACAATCAAGCGTTTCATTCAAAATAGTCAACAGGGTCGCAAGAAGCGTGTGGAAAAACCAAGGCGCAAAATAACTGCCCATGAACTGAGAAAAGTCAAGCGTGCAGCTGCCAAGATGCCACTTGCCACCAGTTTGGCCATATTTCAGAGCTGCAACATCACTGGAGTGCCCAAAAGCACAAGGTGTGCAATACTCAGAGACATGGCCAAGGTAAGAAAGGCTGAAAGACGACCACCACTGAACAAGACACACAAGCTGAAACGTCAAGACTGGGCCAAGAAATATCTCAAGACTGATTTTTCTAAGGTTTTATGGACTGATGAAATGAGAGTGAGTCTTGATGGGCCAGATGGATGGGCCCGTGGCTGGATTGGTAAAGGGCAGAGAGCTCCAGTCCGACTCAGACGCCAGCAAGGTGGAGGTGGAGTACTGGTTTGGGCTGGTATCATCAAACATGAGCTTGTGGGGCCTTTTCGGGTTGAGGATGGAGTCAAGCTCAACTCCCAGTCCTACTGCCAGTTTCTGGAAGACACCTTCTTCAAGCAGTGGTACAGGAAGAAGTCTGCATCCTTCAAGAAAAACATGATTTTCATGCAGGACAATGCTCCATCACACGCGTCCAAGTACTCCACAGTGTGGCTGGCAAGAAAGGGTATAAAAGAAGAAAATCTAATGACATGGCCTCCTTGTTCACCTGATCTGAACCCCATTGAGAACCTGTGGTCCATCATCAAATGTGAGATTTACAAGGAGGGAAAACAGTACACCTCTCTGAACAGTGTCTGGGAGGCTGTGGTTGCTGCTGCTGCACGCAATGTTGATGGTGAACAGATCAAAACACTGACAGAATCCATGGATGGCAGGCTTTTGAGTGTCCTTGCAAAGAAAGGTGGCTATATTGGTCACTGATTTGTTTTTGTTTTGTTTTTGAATGTCAGAAATGTATATTTGTGAATGTTGAGATGTTATATTGGTTTCACTGGTAAAAATAAATAATTGAAATGGCTACTTCCAAAACTATTCAGCTTTGATATAAATGAGTTTTTTGGGTTCATTGAGAACATGGTTGTTGTTCAATAATAAAATTAATCCTCAAAAATACAACTTGCCTAATAATTCTGCACTCCCTGTATATATATATATATATATATATATATATATATATATATATATATATATATATATATATATATATATAAAATACTTAGCTGATGGCCCAGCACTCCTTCCACATTGGTGTAATCACCGCCTGGGTGCTATCCTTATTGAGATTAAATAGAACTGTATTGATGAAGGAGGGCACTCACAAGACTTTTTTTTAATCAAAAAGTAGTGTAAATTTATTTCCAAATGTGTGACAACGTTGGATATAATGTCGACGTTTCGAACCCATTATGGGCTTTCTTCAAGACAAATTTGATGTGACGTCAGAATGTTATTTTGAAGGCCCATAATGGGGTTGAAACGTCGACATTCTATCTAATGTTGTCACGCATTTGGAAATAAATTTACACTACTTTTTGATGAAAATAAAAGTCCTGCGAGTGCCCTCATTCATCAATACAGTTATATATATATATATATATATACAGTTGTGCTCATAAGTTTACATACCATGGCATAATTTATGATTTCTTGGCCATTTGTCAGAGAATATGAATGATAATACAAAAACTTTTCTTTCACTCATGGTTAGTGTTTGGCTGAAGCCATTTATTACCAATCAACTGTGTTTACTCTTTTTAAATCATAATGACAACAGAAACAACCCAAATGACCTGATCAAAAGTTTACATACCCTGGTGATACTCCTGACAGACCTTTGCATCTTTCATCCAGTGCTGTACTGACGATTCTGCATTCTGAGTCATGGGGAAAGCAAAAGAATTGTCAAAGGATCTGCGGGAAAAGGTAGTTGAACTGTATAAAACAGGAAAGGGATATAAAAAGATATCCAAGGAATTGAGAATTCAAATCAGCAGTGTTTAAACTCCAATAAAGAAGTGGAAAATGATGGGTTCTGTTGAAACCAAACCACGGTCAGGTAGACCAACTAAAATTTCAGCCACAACTGCCAGGAAAATTGTTCGGGATGCAAAGACAAACCCACAAATAACTTCAGGTGAAATACAGGGCATGTGGTGTGGCTGTTTCAAGATGCATAATAAGGAGGCACTTGAAGAAAGATGGGCTGCATGGTCGAGTCACCAGAAGAAAGCCATTATTACGCAAATGCCACAAAGTATGCCGCTTACAATATGCCAAACAGCACAGAGACAAGCCTCAAACCTTCTGGCACAAAGTCACTTGGAGTGATGAGACCAAAATTGAGCTTTTTGGCCACAACCATAAACGCTACATTTGGAGAGGAGTCAACAAGGCCTATGATAATAGGTACACCATTCCTACTGTGAAACACGGAGGTGGATCGCTGAAGATTTGGGGATGTGTGAGCTACAAAGGCACAGGAAATTTGGTCAGAATTTATGGCAAGATGAATGCAGTATGTTATCAAACAGAACACCTCATTTTCCACTTCTTTATTAGAGTTTGAACATTGCTGATTTTCATTCTCAATTCCTTGGATATCTTTTTATATCCCTTTCCTGTTTTATACAGTTCAACTACCTTTTCCTGCAGATCCTTTGACAATTCTTCTGCTTTCCCCATGACTCAGAATCCAGAAATGTCAGTACAGCTTTGAATGAAAGATGCAAGGGTCTGTCAGGAGTCCAGAAACTCATTGACCTACACTAATTACAAGGAAGCAGATCAGTTACCTTTAATAGCCATTCAAACCCATTTGTGTCAACTTGTGTGCATGTTATCAGGCCAAAATCACCAGGGTATGTAAACTTTTGATCAGGATAATTTGCGTAGTTTCTGTTGCCATTATGATTTAAAAAGAGTAAACACAGTTGATTGATAATAAATGGCTTCAGCCAAACACTAACCATGAGTGAAAGAAAAGTTTTTGTGTTGTTATTCATATTCTCTGAAAAATGGCCAAGAAATCATAAATTCTGCCAGGGTATGTAAACTTATGAGCACAACTGTATATATCCCACTCCCTATCTGCCAAATAGGAAACTTTCATAATAAACATAAAGCCCATTATATATACAGTATATATATATATATATATATATATATATATATCCAAAATAGGTAAAAGCACTCCAAGTTAAAGGCAGTAAGACTGCAAGTAAATGCCCTAGGTGCGCTTCAAGCACAATATACAGAAAGAAAAACACAGAAGGCACTCACAGGGTCTTAGAATTCCAAGGTAATTTAATACCTTGGAATTCTAAGACCCTGTGGGTGCCTTCCGTTTTTTTGCTATCTCTCTCTCTATATATATATATATATATACACTGCCTTCTGGTGATATCACTGGTGCTCAGTGCATGTGCAGGAGGCAAATGTGTGCAAGCGCAGCCTTCGGTTGCTCCCGCAACAAGTAATATACACATTAAAATCTTTATTCTAAAATTGATAATATAAACAGTAGAACTTCTGAAGGCAAAACTATATTGCAAACAATGTATGTGAGCGTATTTACAATATACCACCTCTCTGTACCATAGTCCTCTCCTCATTTGTAACACACATATCATTCTGCTCTGTAACCTGGATCAATACTGTGTGTATTCATCTTATATATATTTCTAGTCTGGTCAAATCTCTATAAAAGTGGATTTATTTAAATTAAAACAAATTCTACAAAAATGTGTTTACAACTTTGTGAGTGACAAATAATGGCAGCTTAGCCTGTCCTTGGAGTTGTAAAGGTCGGTCAGTGACCACAAGAGATATTTTACAGATTCCAGTCACTAGAGTGGTGGGTACTTGGTACATTGTCAGTAATGTAAATGCCAGTCTATTAGTAAACTGGGCACATAGTGTGTTTCTCGCTTTCTCCGAGCAGATGTTTTCCATTGCCTGTAAACAAGGAAGAACAATGCTTTAATTATAATGACCAGTGGAGAAATCCACAACTTGGCTGCACTCACACATCTGCACAGTGCTGGCGAATCAGGAATGAATGCTGAGAAGATGAACGATTAATGGAGATTCAGAAGCAGGTGGAATTTTAACCCCATCACTCCTGTGTAGCGCATAGATATGACTAGTTATTACTGTTGTGTACTGCAGCAAATTGCCATCTCCTGGGTTTGTTCATTTGTAAGGAAGCTTAGTTTTAATGCTAAACTTGTGTAGCCATGTGCTGCTGCACGCAAAAGGCATCCAAGGGGTTAATGAGAATATTATTCATTTTACACCTAGATGTATAGAGGTTTTATTCTGAAACCATGACTGATACAAAGGGAAACTCTTCCTCATGTAAGTTGAACATTAATGTCATGTGACCATATGGCAAGAAATGCCCAGTGCAGGGCTAGTGCGGGGAAAGTTGCTGCTGAAAGGCAGACTACTATTGTCCCCTTTAAAGGGACAATATATACACTAATTTTCATATAACTGCATGTAATAGACACTGCTATAAAGAAGAATATGTACAGATTCTGATCTAAAATACAGTATAAAACCTTTTAAAAACTTACTTAGAAGCTCCCAATTTAGCACTGTTGATGAGGTTTGGCTGGGACACCCAGTGAAAGGGGCTGGGGAAACAGGAAGAGTAGACAAGCCCTTCCCTGCATATGAAAAGACAGATAACATGAACAAGAGTCTGTAAAAGCGTGTATACATCTGGCACTGTAGGGCTTGGTTAGGAGTCAGAAAATCAGCTCCATGTTATTAAAAAAACATAATTTATGTAAGAACTTACCTGATAAATTCATTTCTTTCATATTAGCAAGAGTCCATGAGCTAGTGACGTATGGGATATACATTCCTACCAGGAGGGGCAAAGTTTCCCAAACCTCAAAATGCCTATAAATACACCCCTCACCACACCCACAAATCAGTTTAACGAATAGCCAAGAAGTGGGGTGATAAGAAAAAAAGTGCGAAAGCATAAAAAATAAGGAATTGGAATAATTGTGCTTTATACAAAAAATCATAACCACCACAAAAAAGGGTGGGCCTCATGGACTCTTGCTAATATGAAAGAAATGAATTTATCAGGTAAGTTCTTACATAAATTATGTTTTCTTTCATGTAATTAGCAAGAGTCCATGAGCTAGTGACGTATGGGATAATGAATACCCAAGATGTGGATCTTTCACGCAAGAGTCACTAGAGAGGGAGGGATAAAATAAAGACAGCCAATTCCGGTGAAAAAATAATCCACACCCAAAACAAAGTTTAAATCTCATAATGAAAAAAACTGAAATTATAAGCAGAAGAATCAAACTGAAACAGCTGCCTGAAGTACTTTTCTACCAAAGACTGCTTCTGAAGAAGAAAACACATCAAAATGGTAGAATTTAGTAAAAGTATGCAAAGAAGACCAAGTTGCTGCTTTGCAAATCTGATCAACCGAAGCTTCATTCCTAAATGCCCAGGAAGTAGAGACTGACCTAGTTGAATGAGCTGTAATCCTTTGAGGCGGAGTTCTACCCGACTCAACATAAGCATGATGAATCAAAGACTTTAACCAAGAAGCCAAAGAAATGGCAGAAGCCTTCTGACCTTTCCTAGAACAAGAAAAGATAACAAATAGACTAGAAGTCTTTCGGAAATCTTTAGTAGCTTCAACATAATATTTCAAAGCTCTAACTACATCCAAAGAATGCAACAATCTTTCCTTAGAGTTCTTAGGATTAGGACACAATGAAGGAACTACAATTTCTCTACTAATGTTGTTAGAATTCACAACCTTAGGTAAAAATTTAAATGAAGTTCGCAAAACCGCCTTATCCTGATGAAAAATCAGAAAAGGAGACTCACACGAAAGAGCAGATAATTCAGAAACTCTTCTAGCAGAAGAGATGGCCAAAAGAAACAAAACTTTCCAAGAAAGTAATTTAATATCCAGCGAATGCATAGGTTCAAACGGAGGAGCTTGAAGAGCCCCTAGAACCAAATTCAAACTCCAAGGAGGAGAGATTGACTTAATGACAGGTTTTATACGAACCAAAGCCTGTACAAAACAATGAATATCAGGAAGATTAGCAATCTTTCTGTGAAAAAGAACAGAAAGAGCAGAGATTTGTCCTTTCAAGGAACTTGCAGACAAACCTTTATCCAAACCATCCTGAAGAAACTGTAAAATTCTAGGAATTCTAAAGGATGCCAAGAAAAATGATGAGAAGAACACCAAGAAATGTAAGTCTTCCAGACTCGATAATATATCTTCCTAGATACAGATTTACGAGCCTGTAACATAGTATTAATTACGGAGTCAGAGAAACCTCTATGACTGAGAATCAAGCGTTCAATCTCCATACCTTCAAATTTAAGGATTTGAGATCCTGATGGAAAAAAGGACCTTGCGATAGAAGGTCTGGTCTTAACGGAAGAGTCCACGGTTGACAAGTAGCCATCCGGACAAGATCCGCATACCAAAACCTGTGAGGCCATGCTGGAGCCACCAGCAGAACAGACGAACGCTCCTTTAGAATCTTGGAAATCACTCTTGGAAGAAGAACTAGAGGCGGAAAGATATAGGCAGGATGATACTTCCAAGGAAGTGACAATGCATCCACTGCCTCCGCCTGAGGATCCTTGGATCTGGACAGATACCTGGGAAGCTTCTTGTTTATATGAGAAGCCATCAGATCTATTTCCGGAAGTCCCCACATTTGAACAATCTGAAGAAATACCTCTGGGTGAAGAGACCACTCGCCCGGATGCAATGTCTGGCGACTGAGATAATCCGCTTCCCAATTGTCTATACCTGGGATGTGAACCGCAGAAATTAGACAGGAGCTGGATTCCGCCCATACAAGTATTCGAGATACTTCTTTCATAGCCAGAGGACTGTGAGTCCCTCCTTGATGATTGACATATGCCACGGTTGTGACATTGTCCGTCTGAAAACAAATGAATGACTCTCTCTTTAGAAGAGGCCACGACTGAAGAGCTCTGAAAATCGCACGGAGTTCCAAAATGTTGATTGGTAATCTCGCCTCCTGAGATTCCCAAACCCCTTGTGCTGTCAAAGACCCCCATACAGCTCCCCAACCTGTCAGACTTGCATCTGTTGAGATCACAGTCCAGGTCGGAAGAACAAAAGAAGCCCCCTGAACTAAACGATGGTGGTCTGTCCACCACGTCAGAGAGTGTCGAACAATCGGTTTTAAAGATATTAACTGTGATATCTTTGTATAATCCCTGCACCACTGGTTCAGCATACAGAGCTGAAGAGGTCGCATGTGAAAATGAGCAAAGGGGATCGCGTCCGATGCAGCAGTCATAAGACCTAGAATTTCCATGCATAAGGCTACCGAAGGGAATGATTGAGACTGAAGGTTTCGACAAGCTGAAACCAATTTCAGACGTCTTTTGTCTGTCAGCGACAGAGTCATGGATACTGAATCTATCTGGAAACCTAAAAAGGTTACCTTTGTCTGAGGAATCAACAAACTCTTTGGTAAATTGATCCTCCAACCATGTTCTCAAAGAAACGATACAAGTTGATTCGTATGAGATTCTGCTAAAAGTGAAGACTGAGCAAGTACCAAGATATCGTCCAAATAAGGAAATACCACAATACCCTGTTCTCTGATTACAGATAGAAGGGCACCGAGAACATTTGTAAAAATCCTTGGAGCTGTTGCTAGGCCAAACGGCAGAGCCACAAACTGGTAATGCTTGTCTAGGAAAGAGAATCTCAGAAACTGATAGTGATCTGGATGAATCGGAATATGCAGATATGCATCTTGTAAATCTATTGTGGACATATGCCCTTGCTGAACAAAAGGCAGAATAGTCCTTATAGTTACCATTTTGAATGTTGGTATCCTTACATAACGATTCAATATTTTTAAATCCAGAACTGGTCTGAAGGAATTCTCCTTCTTCGGTACAATGAAGAGATTTGAGTAAAACCCCAGCCCCTGTTCCAGAACTGGAACTGGCACAATTACTCCAGCCAACTCTAGATCTGAAACACATTTCAGAAATGCTTGAGCCTTCACTGGATTTATTGGGACATGGGAAAAAAAAATCTTCTTGCAGGAGGCCTTATCTTGAAGCCTATTCTGTATCCTTGTGAAACAATGTTCTGAATCCAAAGATTGTGAATCGAATTGATCCAAATTTCTTTGAAAAAACGTAATCTGCCCCCTACCAGCTGGGCTGGAATGAGGGCCGCACCTTCATGTGGACTTGGGAGCTGGCTTTGGCTTTCTAAAGGGCTTGGATTTATTCCAGACTGGAGAAGGTTTCCAGACTGATACCGTTCCTGTAGGGGAAGGATCAGGCTTTTGTTCCTTATTATGACGAAAGGAACAAAAACGATTAGCGGACCTAAATTTACCTTTAGATTTTTTATCCTGTGGTAAAAAAGTTCCTTTCCCCCCAGTAACAGTTGAAATAATAGAATCCAACTGTGAACCAAACAATTTATTACCCTGGAAAGAAAGGGAAAGCAAAGTTGACTTAGAAGACATATCAGCATTCCAAGTTTTAAGCCATAAAGCTCTTCTAGCTAAAATAGCTAAAGACATATACCTGACATCAACCCTAATGATATCAAAGATGGCATCACAAATAAAGTTATTAGCATGTTGAAGAAGATTAACAATGCTATGAGTATTATGATCTGTTACTTGTTGTGCCAAAGCTTCTAACCAGAAAGTTGAAGCTGCAGCAACATCCGCCAAAGATATAGCAGGTCTAAGAAGATTACCTGAACATAAGTAAGCTTTTCTTAGAAAGGATTCAATTTTCCTATCTAAAGGATCCTTAAAGGAAGTACTATCTGCCGTAGGAATAGTAGTACGTTTAGCAAGAGTCGATATAGCCCCATCAACCTTAGGGATTTTGTCCCAAAACTCTAATCTGTCAGATGGTACAGGATATAATTGCTTAAACCGTTTAGAAGGAGTAAATGAATTACCCAGATTATTCCATTCCCTGGAAATTACTTCAGAAATAGCATCAGGGACGGGAATAACCTCCGGAATAACTACAGGCGGTTTAAAAACCGTATTCAAACGTTTAGATTTAGTATCAAGAGGACCAGATTCCTCTATTTCTAATGCAATTAATACTTTCTTAAGTAAAGAACGAATAAATTCCATCTTAAATATATATGAAGATTTATCAGTATCAATCTCTGAAACAGAATTTTCTGATCCAGAACAATCAGTATCAGAAACAGAATCAGAATGATGATGTTCGTTTAGAAAGTCATCTGAAACATGAGAAGTTTTAAAAGACCTTTTACGTTTACTGGAAGGAGGAATAACAGACATAGCCTTCTTAATAGATTTAGAAACAAAATCTCTTATGTTAACAGGAACACCCTGAATATTAGATGTTGATGGAACAGCAACAGGTAATGAAATATTACTAAAGGAAATATTATCTGCATTAACAAGTTTGTCATGACATTCATTACAAACAACAGCCGGAGGAACAGTTACCACAAGTTTACAACAAATACACTTAACTTTGGTAGATCCAGCATCAGGCAGCGATTTTCCAGAAGTAGCTTCTGATTCAGGGTCAATCTGAGACATCTTGCAATATGTAATAGAAAAAACAACATATAAAGCAAAATTGATCAAATTCCTTAAATGACAGTTTCAAGAATGGGAAAAAATGCCAATGAACCAGCTTCTAGCAACCAGAAGCAAATAAACAATGAGACTTAAATATTGTGGAGACAATAATGACGCCCATATTTTTTAGCGCCAAAAAAGACGCCACATCCGGGACACTTTTGGCGCAAAAACGTCAAAAAAATGACGCAACTTCCGGTGACAAGTATAACGCCGAAAATGACAAAGAAAATGTTTGCGCCAAAAAAGTCTGCGCCAAGAATGACGCAATAAAATGAAGCATTTTCAGCCCCCGCGAGCCCAACAGCCCACAGGAAAAAAGTCAAATTTAAAGGTAAGAAAAATATTGGTTTATTCATATGCATTATCCCAAATATGAAACTGACTGTCTGAAATAAGGAACGTTAAACATCCTGAATCAAGGCAAATAAATGTTTAAACACATATATTTAGAACTTTATATAAAAGTGCCCAACCATAGCTTAGAGTGTCACAGAAAATAAGACTTACTTACCCCAGGACACTCATCTACATGTAGTAGAAAGCCAAACCAGTACTGAAACGAGAATCAGTAGAGGTAATGGTATATATAAGAGTATATCGTCGATCTGAAAAGGGATGTAAGATATGAATCTCTACGACCGATAACAGAGAACCTATGAAATAGACCCCGTAGAAGGAGATCATTGAATTCAAATAGGCAATACTCTCTTCACATCCCTCTGACATTCACTGCACACTGAGAGGAAAACCGGGCTCCAGCCTGCTGCGAAGCGCATATCAACGTAAAATCTAGCACAAACTTACTTCACCACCTCCATAGGAGGCAAAGTTTGTAAAACTGATTTGTGGGTGTGGTGAGGGGTGTATTTATAGGCATTTTGAGGTTTGGGAAACTTTGCCCCTCCTGGTAGGAATATATATTCCATACGTCACTAGCTCATGGACTCTTGCTAATTACATGAAAGAAATAAGCAAAACGATACATTTTTATAAAAACACTCCCAGGGCTATATAAATGGATCATCTACAAAACATTCATGCACAAAAAAATCTAGTGTACAATGTCCCTTTAATGTCAGGGGTTAATGGAATGCAAGGGGTTAACTTCAAATTCACATTACACACCTTAACAGCTAACTGCAACCTTTCCCTGATATTTAGATCGCTGGCCAGGAAAGTGTCTGAGGTCTGATGACAGCAAGAATGTATAGAAAAATTTGTTAAAGGGACATGAAACCAAACATTTTTTCTTTTATAATTCAGATACGGCTAGATTTAGGGTTTGGCGTTAGCCGTCAAAACCAGCGTTAGAAGCTCCTAACGCTGGTTTTGGGCTACCGCTGGTATTTGGAGTCAGTCAGGAAAGGGTCTAACGCTCACTTTGCAGTTGCGACTTTTCCATACCGCAGATCCCCCTACGCCATTTACGTATCCTATCTTTTCAATGGGATCTTTCTAACGCCGGTATTTAGAGTCGTGGCTGAAGTGAGCGTTAGAAATCTAACGACAAAACTCCAGCCGCAGAAAAAAATCAGTAGTTAAGAGCTTTCTGGGCTAACGCCGGTTTATAAAGCTCTTAACTACTGTGCTCTAAAGTACACTAATACCCATAAACTACCTATGTACCCCTAAACCGAGGTCCCCCCACATCGCCGCCACTCTATTAAAATTTTTTAACCCCTAATCTGCCGACCGCACACCGTCGCCACCTACGTTATCCCTATGTACCCCTAATCTGCTGCCCCTAATACCGCCGACACCTACATAATATTTATTAACCCCTAATCTGCCGCCCCCAACGTCGCCGCCACCTACCTACAATTATTAACCCCTAATCTGCCGACCGCACACCGCCGCCACCTACGTTATCCCTATGTACCCCTAATCTGCTGCCCCTAATACCGCCAACCCCTATATTATATTTATTAACCCCAAATCTGCCGCCCCCGCTATCGCTGACCCCTGCATATTATTATTAACCTCTAATCTGCCGCTCTGTACACCGCCGCCACCTATGTTATCCCTATGTACCCCTAATCTGCTGCCCCTAACACCGCCGACCCCTATATTATATTTATTAACCCCTAATCTGCCGCCCCCAACGTCGCCTCCACCTACCTACAATAATTAACCCCTAATCTGCCGACTGGATCTCACCGCTACTCTAATAAATGTATTAACCCCTAAAGCTAAGTCTAACCCTAACACTAACACTAAGTTAAATATAATTTAAATCTAACGAAATAAATTAACTCTTATTAAATAAATTAATCCTATTTAAAGCTAAATACTTACCTGTAAAATAAACCCTAATATAGCTACAAGATAACGAATAATTATATTGTAGCTATTTTAGGATTTATATTTATTTTACAGGCAACTTTGTATTTATTTTAACTAGGTACAATAGATATTAAATAGTTAATAACTATTTAATAGCTACCTAGTTAAAATAATTAAAAAATGACCTGTAAAATAAATCCTAACCTAAGTTACAATTAAAACTAACACTACGCTAGCAATAAATTAATTAAATACAATACCTACAATTAAATACAATTAAATAAACTAACTAAAGTACAAAAAATAAAAAAGAACTAAGTTACAAAAAATAAAAAAATATTTACAAACATTAGAAAAATATTACAACAATTTTAAACTAATTACACCTACTCTAAGCCCCCTAATAAAATAACAAAGACCCCCAAAATAAAAAAATGCCCTACCCTATTCTAAAATACAAATTGAAAAGCTCTTTTACCTTACCAGCCCTTAAAAGGGCCATTTGCGGGGCATGCCCCAAAGAATTCAGCTCTTTTGCCTGGAAAAAAAACAAACAATACCCCCCCCAACATTACAACCCACCACCCACATACCCCTAATCTAACCCAAACCCCCCTTAAATAAACCTAACACTAAGCCCCTGAAGATCTTCCTACCTTATCTTCACCACGCCGGGTATCAGCGATCCGTCCAGGCTCCGATGTCTTGATCCAAGCCCAAGCGGGGGGCTGAAGACGTCCATCCTCCGGCTGAAGTCTTGATCCAAGCGGGCAGAAGAGGACATCCGGACCGGCAAACATCTTCATCCAAGCCGCATCTTCTATGTTCTTCCATCCGATGACGACCGGCTGATCTTCAAGACCTCCACCGCGGCTCCATCCTCTTCTTCCGACGACTAGACGACGAATGAAGGTTCCTTTAAGGGACGTCATCCAAGATGGTGTCCCTCGAATTCCGATTGGCTGATAGGATTCTATCAGCCAATCGGAATTAAGGTAGGAAAATTCTGATTGGCTGATGGAATCAGCCAATCAGATTCAAGTTCAATCCAATTGGCTGATCCAATCAGCCAATCAGATTGAGATTGCATTCTATTGGCTGTTCCGATCAGCCAATAGAATGCGAGCTCAATCTGATTGGCTGATCGGATCAGCCAATTGGATTGAACTTGAATCTGATTGGCTGATTCCATCAGCCAATCAGAATTTTCTTACCTTAATTCCGATTGGCTGATAGAATCCTATCAGCCAATCGGAATTCGAGGGACGCCATCTTGGATGACGTCCCTTAAAGGAACCGTCATTCGTCGGGAAGTCGTCAGTGAAGATGGATGTTCCGCGTCGGCGGGATGAACTACATGGATCCGGAAGAAAGAAGATTGAAGATGCCGCTTGATAGAAGACTTCAGTCGGATCATGGACCTCTTCAGCTCCCGCTTGGATGAAGACTTCAGCCGGATCATGGACATCTTCAGCCCCCCGCTTGGGCCTGGATCAAGACATCGGAGGCTCTTCTGGATCGATCGGTGAACCCGGCGTGGTGAAGACAAGGTAGGGAGATCTTCAGGGGCTTAGTGTTAGGTTTATTTAAGGGGGGTTTGGGTTAGATTAGGGGTATGTGGGTGGTGGGTTGTAATGTTGGGGGGGTATTGTATGGTTTTTTTTACAGGCAAAAGAGCTGAATTCTTTGGGGCATGTCCCGCAAAGGGCCCTTTTCAGGGCTGGTAAGGTAAAAGAGCTTTTCTATTTTAATTTTAGAATAGGGTAGGGCATTTTTTTATTTTGGGGGTCTTTGTTATTTTATTAAGGGGCTTAGAGTAGGTGTAATTAGTTTAAAATTGTTGTAATATTTTTCTAATGTTTGTAAATATTTTTTTATTTTTTGTATCTTAGTTCTTTTTTATTTTTTGTATTTTAGTTAGTTTATTTCATTGTATTTATTTGTAGGTATTGTATTTAATTAATTTATTGATAGTGTAGTGTTAGGTTTAATTGTAACTTAGGTTAGGATTTATTTTACAGGTCATTTTGTAATTATTTTAACTAGGTAGCTATTAAATAGTTATTAACTATTTAATAGCTATTGTACCTGGTTAAAATAATTACAAAGTTGCCTGTAAAATAAATATTAATCCTAAAATAGCTACAATATAATTATAATTTATATTGTAGCTATATTAGGGTTTATTTTACAGGTAAGTATTTAGCTTTAAATAGGAATAATTTAGTTAATAAGAGTTAATTTATTTCGTTAGATTTAAATTATATTTAACTTAGGGGGTGTTAGTGTTAGGGTTAGACTTAGCTTTAGGGGTTAATACATTTATTAGAGTAGCGGTGAGATCCGGTCGGCAGATTAGGGGTTAATTATTGTAGGTAGGTGGAGGAGACGTTGGGGGCGGCAGATTAGGGGTTAATAAATATAATATAGGGGTCGGCGGTGTTAGGGGCAGCAGATTAGGGGTACATAGGGATAACGTAGGTTGCGGCAGTGTACGGAGCGGCAGATTAGGGGTTAATAATAATATGCAGGGGTCAGCGATAGCGGGGGCGGCAGATTAGGGGTTAATAAATATAATATAGGGGTCGGCGGTGTTAGGGGCAGCAGATTAGGGTACATAGGTATAATGTAGGTTGCGGCGGTGTACGGAGCGGCAGATTAGGGGTTAATAATAAGATGCTGGGGTCGGCAGATTCAGGGTTAATAAGTGTAAGGTTAGGGGTGTTTAGACTCGGGGTACATGTTAGGGTGTTAGGGGCAGACTTAGGAAGTGTTTCCCCATAGGAAACAATGGGGCTGCGTTAGGAGCTTAACGCTGCTTTTTTGCAAGTGTTAGGTTTTTTTCCAGCTCAAACTTCCCCATTGTTTTCTATGGGGGAATCGTGCACAAGCACGTTTTTTAAGCTGGCCGCGTCCGTAAGCAACGCTGGTATCAAGAGTTACAGTGGCGGTAAATATGCTCTACGCTCCCTTTTTTGGAGCCTAACGCAGCCTTTCTGTGAACTCTAAATACCAGCGGTATTTAAAAGGTGCGGGGGGAAAAAAGCCAGCGTAGCTAATGCACCCCTTTGGCCGCAGAACTCTAAATCTAGCCGCTAGATTGCACAATTTTAAACATTTTTCCAATTGACTTCTATTGTATAATTTGCTTCATTCTCTTGATAACCTTTAAATAATGAGCACTAATGCTCTACTGGGAGCTAGCTGAAAACCAATAACAAGAGGTATATATGTGCAGCCACCAATCAGCAGCTTCTGAGCCTACCTAGGTACACTTTTCAGCAAAGCATACAAAGAGAACTGAACAAATTAGATAAAAGAAATAAAATGGAAAGTTATTTAAAATCACATGCTCTATTCGAATCATGAAAAATTTGGCTAAATGTCCCTTTAAGTGTTTTATCAAGAACTAAATGATTTTGCGTTATGGAGCTTCATCTCTCTGTGTGTTAGTAGCAATGTCACACTCATATAAACACAGACACATCCTGAGACTGTATTGTAAAGTAAGCGTCTCACACAAAGTGTACTAGTAAACTTCCTTTAAAGGGACACTAAACCCAAATGTTTTCTTTAATGACTCAGATAGAGCAGCAATTTTAAGCAACTTTCTAATTTACTCCTATTATCAATTTTTCTTTGTTTTCGTACTATCTTTATTTAAAAAGCAGGAATGTAAAGCTTTGGAGCCGACCAATTTTTGGTTCAGAACCTGGGTTATGTTGGCTTATTGGTTGGTGGAATGTAGTCACCAATCAGCAAGGGCTATCCAGGGTGCTAAACCTAAAATGGGCCCTAAGCTTTACATTCCTACTTTTTTAAATAAAGATAGCAAGAGAACGAAGGCAAATTAATAATATATGTAAATTTGAAAATTGCTTAAAATTGCTGCTCTATCTCAATCATGAAAGAAAATAATTGGGTTTAGTATCTGTCACGGATACCAGACAGCTAAGGCTACCCCCCACCCCCCTACAACCTCACCACTATTGTTCCTCAGTGGTTTTGGGCTCCTCAGAGCAACCACATTCTCTGGATGCTTTTGTTTGCATGGTTTTGTGTTCCAAACTTGTTTAGAGAAGAGCTGGTCTATGACCTGGAAAACCCTCCTAGGCTGGCTGAGCTCCTGGAACTCCCGGTCGGCCGCCTCACAACGGACACCCACCTAACCCCTCTCAGGCTTCCGGGCTCCTGGAACTCCCGGTCGGCCACAGGACAGCAGGACACCCGCTAACTTTACCCCTGGTCGCTCCATCAACCATGTGTCCCAGAGCTCCACTCTTTTGAGGATTAGTAGCTCCTAGGGAGGACAAGAGGTGGGGGAATTACTGGAGGGGAGCTGCTTTGGGAACCCGGGGGTTTTGGACACCCCTACCCTCATAACTTCAACGGGCTGTATCTCCGGTCCCCAATAACGAATCATGCCGCTTTTTGGACTGTGGCATCTGAGGACCGAGAACTTTCAAATGACACTGCTGCTCCCCCGGTATCACCCCAAAACCGTCACCACTGTGTCCTGGGATTCTGTGGGACTATGGTTGCTATGGAGGCGCTGGTCAGTCTGGAAGGGCGGGAATGGTGGAAAACTGTGGCATTGTCTTCTGTTCTTATCAAGATAAGTATGTGTATAAAAGATGAGTGTTTTGCTCAATAAAGTCAGTTCTTGTTTCACCTGAATGCTAGTCTGTCTAGGTATTTGGGTGGGCCCCAGCTAGAATCACTTTCCTGGCTACATAGCAGCCTGTTCCAGGCAGAGGAAGGACCCTCAGGCAGAGCTACCCAGTCTGGGTAGCCGGAGTCTGCCACAGGGTGGGACCCTGAGTACTGGTGCTGTTGGGCATCAGAGGTGGTCACTTGCCAGCTACATAGCTGCAGTCGGCAGGGAGGAAGCAGGACCCGTTTGGCGGAGCTACCCAGTCGAGGTAGCCGGGGGTATCCGTCACATTGGCTGGCAGCGGTGGGATCTGCTTCGTCCACACAGCTCCTGCTGACAGAGGAGAAGTGCAACAGTAACCGGTAACCATGGAGGCAGAGTTCAGATGGAGAATGCCAGAGGTGCTGGCCCAGCTGTACAGTCCTGGTTCTGCACAGAATGAGTGGGAAAAGAGGAACTTTTTCCGTCAGCGACTCTGGAGGAAGGCTCTCCAACAGGAGCAGGACTGTTTTGGAAAGGTCCTCCCCACTGATACGGAAAGGTACTGGCTCCAGCTAGATTTACAAATACCTTTCCTGGGAGAGCAGCCCAGGGAGGAACAGCTGATTGCCTTACATGGACTGGTCCAGACAGAGATGGCACTGGAGGATGGCTACCGAGCCCTCCAGTGGTATGCTATGCATGTGCAGTCATGGCTGGAGGAGGTCTACCCCACAGAGGGCTTTGGCGGCCCTGGATTACTATTTGAAAAGATGCTAAAGGACCCAGACTTTAGGGATAAGACTGACGAAAGACTGGCTGAAATTCGCGGGTACCGAGAGAGACTGTTGGATCTCTCTGGAGTGCCTTGGCTTGAAGCCGATCTGAATTTTTATGATTGTCCAGGAATGGGAACTGGAAGTGGCATATGCAGAGCTGCTGGATCCCGATCAGCAATCTGGCTCAGAGATTATGGTCTTGGACCAGGGGGCCACTCTAGCAGAAGCGCTGGCAACAGGGCAGAGAGCCGCCAGCCTCTGTCCAGCACCTGCAACAACTCCAGGAAACCAGGGAGAGGAGGAAGTCATCCTCCCTCCCCTTACAGAGAACCCCTTCCCGGGAGAGGAGACAGTCTGTCTCTCTCCCCAGCGGCAGAGCCAGGAGCAGGGAGAGGAGACAGGCGGTCTCTCTACCCAGCGGCAGAGCCATCCCCTGGGAGCGGAGGTAGTCATCCCCTCCTTCCCCGTAAGCAGAACCCCTTCCTGGGAGAGGAGACAGTCGGTCTCTCTCCCCAGCGGCGAACCAGGAGCCGGGAGAGAAGACAGTCGGTCTCTCTCCCCAGCGGCAGAGCCAACCCCTGGGAGCGGAGGTAGTCATCCCCTCCTTCCCCGTAAGCAGAACCCCTTCCTGGGAGAGGAGACAGTCGGTCTCTCTCCCCAGCGGCGAACCAGGATCCGGGAGAGGAGACAGTCGGTCTCTCTCCCCAGTGGCAGAGCCATCCCCTGGGAGTGGAGGTAGTCGTCACCCCTCCCCGTAAGCAGAACCCCTTCCCGGGAGAGGAGACAGTCTGTCTCTCTCCCCAGCGGCAGAGCCAGGAGCCAGGAGAGGAGACAGTCGGTCTCTCTCCCCAGCAGCAGAGCCATCCCCTGGGAGCGGAGGTAGTCGTCCTCCCTCCCTGTAAGCAGAACCCCTTCCCGGGAGAGGAGACAGTCGGTCTCTCTCCCCAGCGGCAGAGCCAGGAGCAGGGAGAAGAGACAGTCGGTCTCTCTCCCCAGCGGCAGAGCCATCCCCTGGGAGCTGGGGTAGTCGTCCTCCCTCCCATAAGCAGAACCCCTTTCTGGGAGAGTATACAGTCGGTTTCTCTCCCCAGCGGCAGATCCATCCTTCGGGAGCAGAGGTAGTCGTCCTCCCTCCCCTTACAGAGAAGCCCTTGCAGGGAGAGACGGGTATCGATATCTCTCCCCAGCGGCCGAGTCCCTTTCTGGGAGAGGAGACAGTTGGTCTCTCTACCCAGCGGCAGAACCCCGTACAGGGAGCAGAGACAACCGGTCTCCCTCCCCAGCAGCAGCACAGTTTCCCATGGAGCGGAGGTAGCAGACATCCCTCCCCAGCTGTAGATCTCCTTCTCGGGAGAAGAGACAGATGGTCTTCTCCCCTCATTAGCTTGGTAGGGTCTCTACCCTTTTCTTGTCCTGGAGAATTTCTCACCGGGGGCAGGCGTTGCATTGGGCAAGGCGGATACAAGCTTATGCAGTTGGTGCCACATGTTTGGGCACCCGAGCTTTGCCTGCCCCACCAAGGAGCAACCTCCCCTCTGGTCTGGGGTGAGAATACAGCTGGGAAACCAGCACTAGCTTTGTTTGTGGGTTGGTCAGCCGGTATTAAAAAGAGTGTCACAGAGAGAGGCAGTGTGGCAATGGAACTGAAGGACAATGGAACTTGTGGGACAGCAATTGTTTGGGAGTCGGCCTTAGCAAACTTGTTTGGGACTTTGCCTTATGTGACTATCCCTGCGCCCAGGGTGCAGGGTATAAATGCCAGCCAGAACCCCCCAGGATGCCCCAAGCTCTGAAGAGATGGGATCACCTCTCCCAGCAACCGAGAAGTGGAGGGCCACCGTTGGACAGCCCGTTAAGGGTCTAGCCGGGTCTGCCAAACTGGAGGGGGGGAGATGTCACGGATACCAGACAGCTAAGGCTACCCCCACCCCTCTACAACTTCACCCCTGTTGTTTCTCAGTGGTTTTGGGCTCCTCAGAGCAACCACAAACTCTGGAAGCATTTGTTTGCATGGTTTTGTGTTCCAAACTTGTTTAGAGAAGAGCTGGTCTATGACCTGGAAAACCCTCCTAGGCTGGCTGGGCTCCTGGAACTCCCAGTCGGCCGCCTCACAACAGACACCCGACCAACCCCTCTCAGGCTGTCCGGGCTCCTGGAACTCCAAGTCGGCCACAGGACACCTGCTAACTTTAACCCTGGTTGCTCCAGCAACCATGTGCCCCAGAGCTCCACTCTTTTGGGGATTAGTAGCCCCTAGGAAGGACAAGAGGTGGGGGAATTACTGGAGGGGAGCTGCTTTGGGAACCGGGGGTTTTGGACACCCCTACCCCCATAACTTCAACGGGCTGTATCTCCGGTCCCCAATAACGAATCACACCGCTTTTTGGACTGCGGCATCTGAGGACCGAGAGCTTTCAAATGACACCCTGAAAGTACCGCTGCTCCCCCGGTATCACCCCAAAACCGTCACCACTGTGTCCTGGGATTCTGTGGGACTATAGTTGCTATGGAGGCGCCTGTCAGTCTGGAATGGCGGGAAAACTGTGGCATTGTCTTCTGTTCTTATCAAGATAAGTGTGTGTATAAAAGATGTGTGTTTTGCTCAATAAAGTCAGTTCTTGTTTCACCTCAATGCTAGTCTGTCTAGTTATTTGGGTGGGCCCCAGCTAGAATCACTTTCCTGGGCTACATAGCAGCCTGTTCCAGGCAGAGGAAGGACCCTCAGGCAGAGCTACCCAGTCTGGGTAGCCGGAGTCTGCCACAAGGTGGGACCCTGAGTACTGGTGCTGACGGGCATCAGGGGTGGCTACAGGCTGTGGTCACTTGCCAGCTACATAGCTGCAGTCGGCAGGGAGGAAGCAGGACCCGTTTGGTGGAGCTACCCAGTCGGGGTATCCGGGGTGTCCATCACAGTATCCCTTTAACAAGATACACAATATTGCCTTTAAAACATTCCCTGATGGGCCTCATAATAAAGACTTAGCCAGACCAGAGAGCTTTAGAAAATCTGGCCCTGAATATCAGTGGTACAGAGTGCTCCTGGCAGCGAGTCACATTCACTAATAATAATTATTTGTTAACATCTGCCTTATTGTGTTTCCTGTAGAGCACTGGTGTTCTATCAGATTCTTTGTCAGAATCTGCTCCCTCTGACTGCGCATTCTCTGTATGACGTAATCGGACGCCACATTTGTTAAATAGGAATGTGTGGAATGCGATTATGTCAATCAGCAACATGCGCAATCAGAGGTAGAAGATTCTGACTTGGATTGTAGTGTCGGATTTTGCTGCCCAAACCAATGCACATGCTTGCTACTGTGAGGAGGATAAAGGCTATAATGACAGCGTGTTCTGCATACAGTATATATATATATATATATATTATTTTTTTTCTCACTATCGTGTCACATTGAATTTCTGGCTCCTCCTTGAGTCTCCTCCTTGCGTTGTTCTTTAAAGTGGAATTATATACTGACTGAGGTTACACATATTCTCCCTCCCCCTTCCCTCATCCAAGGCTTCATCCACACATCGTTTCGTTTAAAGGGACAGTCTAGGCCGAAATAAACTTTCATGATTTAGATAGAGCATGTAATTTTAAACAATTTTCCAATTTACTTTTATCACCAATTTTGCTTTGTTCTCTTGGTATTCTTAGTTGAAAGCTTAACCTAGGAGGTTCATATGCTAATTTCTTAGACCTTGAAGCCCACCTCTTTTCAGATTGCATTTTAACAGTTTTTCACCACTAGAGGGTGTTAGTTCACATATTTCATATAGATAACACTATGCTCGTGCACCTGAAGTTATCTGGGAGCAGGCACTGATTGGCTAGACTGAAAGTCTGTCAAAAGAACTGAAAAAAGGGGCAGTTTGCAGAGGCTTAGATACAAGATAATCACAGAGGTTAAAAGTATATTATTATAACTGTGTTGGTTATGCAAAACTGGGGAATGGGTAATAAAGGGATTATCTATCTTTTAAAACAATAAAAATTCTGGTGTAGACTGTCCCTTTAAGATTTATCCTCCTCACAGTGACAAGCGATCTAACAGCGCATGCGCGCATTTGTTTGGGCAGAGGGAGCAGAATCTGATAGTACACCGGATATGTACAAAACATAACTGCCGAGCAGACACTTGAATTAACTCATTCATTACCAGCACCATTTGACTCCCAGATGTGCACTGTGGTTTAACCATTTGAAATCAGTTACTTCAACTGGATGTAAAAGAACAATGTATCACACCGCTTATAGGTTACACAAATTAATTTCTCATATTTACTTCTATTATCCAATTTTCTTCATTCCCATGATATTCTTAGTTAAATTAATAAATAGGTAGGTGTCTGAAGCACTACATGGTAGGAAATAGTGCTGCCCTCTAGTGCTCTTGTAAATTTATAACTTTCTTGCTAAACTACTGCTAAATAGTGCGCCAGAAAAGGGCTGGCTCCTAAGCATTATGCTAATCCTAGTTATTAATTAGTACGTAGGATATCCTTATGCTTGTCCCAGGCATTAATTAGTTCGTAGGAGAAGCCTTATGCTTACCCCAGACATTAATTAGTACGTAGGAGAGCCTTATGCTTACCCCAAACATTAATTAGTACGTAGGAGAGCCTTATGCTTACCCCAGACATTAATTAGTACGTAGGAGAAGCCTTATGCTTACCCCAGACATTAATTAGTACGTAGGAGAGCCTTATGCTTACCCCAAACATTAATTAGTACGTAGGAGAGCCTTATGCTTACCCCAAACATTAATTAGTACGTAGGAGAGCCTTATGCTTACCCCAAACATTAATTAGTACGTAGGAGAAGCCTTATGCTTACCCCAGACATTAATTAGTACGTAGGAGAGCCTTATGCTTACCCCAAACATTAATTAGTACGTAAGAGAGCCTTATGCTTACCCCAAACATTAATTAGTACGTAGGATAGACTTCCTTATCCCTGGAAAAAAGAGGTGATACAGCTGCATCACCTGACCAGCAACACTACCCCTTTAAACTGTAGCTGGCCAAGCCCCAGCTGCTGCAACCCACCGTGAAATCTGTCCTGGTAGACCAATCCGGCCTCGTTACCACCTCTAATGGAAGTTTATTCCATGAATCAGCCATCCTTTCTGTGAAGAACCTTTGTCAAATCACTCCTGAATCTACTACCCTTCAGCTTGAGATCATGACCCCTTGTTTCTTATGAAAACTACTCACAGCCTCAGAATATACTATTATATCACCTCTTTCCCTTCTCTCCTCTAAGCTATACACGTTTAGGTCATTGAGCCTTTCCTGGTAAGGTTTATTTTTTTAGACCATGTACCATTTTAGTATCCTCCTTTGCACAGATTCCAGTTTGCTAATTTCCTTCTGAAGATATGGCCTCCAGAACTTCACACAATACACAAGATGAGGCCTGTGTGATCTGTAAAGTATGATACGTTTTTCTAAAGGATTGTGACAAACCCTTATGTTGGTTATATCATCACAATTAGGGTTTTTAGGTGTCCTGTATTTATCTGGACAGTCCAGTATTTAGCAGGCTGTCCAATAAACATTACACAAACATGCTGAACACTTAAATGCCCAGTCTTTTATTGTTAATTTCCTTGAGTGGCAGCTAAATTTTAATGTCTCCTATGTCTGTATGCATTATCAATATAGCCCATAAACACTGTACATTCACAACTCTGTGTGTTGCTCTGGCAGCAGAGGGTAAACCCCCACACACACTGAATTGTGTGATACTGGCAGCTGCACAGCAGGGGCGTATTATTGCCTAGGCCAACAAGGCCTGGGCCTAGGGTGGCATATTTTTGGGGGAGGCACTTTTTGACATGGTACCACTACCACATCACACTGTGTGCTCAATAGCACAGTGAGAGCAGCTTTATCTATGTGCAGTGCAAAGTGTATATATTGGTGGGGATAAGGTTATTAATCACAATCTGCTAAACACAATATTAAAAAAATATATAATAATAATAGGCAGAAATCAAAATCTGTCATTGAACTGCATTTTATCACTTTAAATATTATTTGTGTTGTGAGATCATGAAACAAAGTAATTTATGCTCATGTGAGTTATGACAACTAAGGCTTATAGCCCCATCTAGTGGTAACTGTGGTTGTGGCAGGAGGATAAGATATAGTAGAAAGATGAAGAAATGAGATGGACAAATCTTTGAGATTGGACATGACTTGAAAGTGATTTAGCACATATATAATGAAAATATCACATAAAAATATCTTAGTGGGAAAAAATACATCAACATTTCCACATGAACCCCATACCATTTAAGAGAGAGACATTAGGCATCCAATCTGGGTGTTAATATCATATCCAATCTGGGTGTTAATATCATGACTTGCAGGGGAGTGTGCATATGGCTTGTGCACACACAGTCATTTTATTTTCATAATCAGTTGAAGCAAGTTTATTCAGCACCCTTACAAGATCATGGTGAAATCCTTAAGATTATGGTGAAAACCTGCAAGATCACAGCAAAGAGTGAACGCAGCACTAAGGCTCCTGATTGGCTGTACTTGTTTTCATAATGCAGGTAAAAATAGAAATATGAGCTATAGGGTTAAGGTGCTGAAGCTAATTTTAGTTTAAAATAAAGAAAACCACAGGTAAAAAGAGAGAGAGAAAAGAGAGAAAGTGAAAGAAAAAAAAAGAGAGGAAGAGGGACATACACCTTATATTCTGCATTTACAGCTGGAAATTGCACACACACAGTGTCTTGGCATTCATCTAAGATGCCTCTCACTTTATTTAAGAACAACAGACGTATTTGTCTATGCCTGACTGTTCTCACAGATACTTGCTGATAGTATTGTTGGAGTGTATTCTTTACTATCTTACTATCACATATATTCTTATTTGTTTTGTATTTTTATTCTGATAACTTTTTCTTACTTCACATTTATTTTACAACTTACTACTATAACCTGCTCGGGAACCTACCTGATCACCCTCAATACAGTGTCCTTTTGGCTATTGTCTGACTACTGTTTCCTATTGACCATCACCTGCATATTGTACCCTGCTGACCATTACCTGCATATTTTGCACTGCTGGCCATTATCTGCATTATGTGTCCTATTGACCATCACTTGCATATTGTGCCCTGCTGGCCATTACCTGCATTCTGTGTTCTATTGACCATCACCTGCATATTGTGCCCTGCTGGCCATTACCTGTATTCTGTGTCCTATTGACCATCACCTGCATATTTTGCCCTGCTGGCCATTACCTGTATTCTGTATCCTATTGACCATCACCTGCATATTGTCCCCTGCTGGCCATTACTTGCATTCTGTGTCCTATTGACCATCACCTGCATATTGTGCCCTGCTGGCCATTACCTGCATTCTGTGCCCTATTGACCATAACCTGCATATTGTGCCCTGCTGGTCATTACCTGCATTCTGTGTCCTATTGACCATAACCTGCATATTGTGCCCTGCTGGTCATTACCTGCATTCTGTGTCCTATTGACCATCACCTGCATATTGTGCCCTGCTGGCCATTACCTGTATTCTGTATCCTATTGACCATAACCTGCATATTGTGCCCTGCTGGCCATTACCTGTATTCTGTATCCTATTGACCATCACCTGCATATTGTGCCCTGCTGGCCATTACCTGCATTCTGTATCCTATTGACCATCACCTACATATTGTGCCCTGCTGGCCATTACCTGCATTCTGTGTCCTATTGACCATCACCTGCATATTGTGCCCTGCTGGCCATTACCTGTATTCTGTATCCTATTGACCATCACCTGCATATTGTGCCCTTCTGGTAATTACCTGCATTCTGTGTCCTATTGACCATCGCCTACATATTGTGCCCTGCTGGTAAGTACCTGCATTCTGTGTCCTATTGACCATCACCTGCATATTGTGCCCTGCTGGCCATTACCTGTATTCTGTATCCTATTGACCATCGCCTACATATTGTGCCCTGCTGGTAAGTACCTGCATTCTGTGTCCTATTGACCATCACCTACATATTGTGCTCTGCTGGTAATTACCTGCATTCTGTGTCCTATTGACCATCACCTACATATTGTGCCCTCCTGGTAAGTACCTGCATTCTGTGTCCTATTGACCATCACCTGCATATTGTGCCCTGCTGGCCATTACCTGTATTCTGTATCCTATTGACCATCACCTGCATATTTTGCCCTTCTGGTAATTACCTGCATTCTGTGTCCTATTGACCATCGCCTACATATTGTGCCCTGCTGGTAAGTACCTGCATTCTGTGTCCTATTGACCATCGCCTACATATTGTGCCCTGCTGGTAATTACCTGCATTCTGTATCCTATTGACCATCACCTACATATTGTGCCCTGCTGGCCATTACCTGCATTCTGTGTCCTATTGACCATCACCTGCATATTGTGCCCTGCTGGCCATTACCTGTATTCTGTATCCTATTGACCATCGCCTACATATTGTGCCCTGCTGGTAAGTACCTGCATTCTGTGTCCTATTGACCATCACCTACATATTGTGCTCTGCTGGTAATTACCTGCATTCTGTGTCCTATTGACCATCACCTACATATTGTGCCCTCCTGGTAAGTACCTGCATTCTGTGTCCTATTGACCATCGCCTACATATTGTGCCCTGCTGGTAATTACCTGCATTCTGTGTCCTATTGACCATCACCTACATATTGTGCCCTCCTGGTAAGTACCTGCATTCTGTGTCCTATTGACCATCGCCTACATATTGTACCCTGCTGGTAATTACCTGCATTCTGTGTCCTATTGACCATCGCCTACATATTGTGCCCTCCTGGTAAGTACCTGCATTCTGTGTCCTATTGACCATCACCTGCATATTGTGCCCTGCTGGCCATTACCTGTATTCTGTATCCTATTGACCATCGTCTACATATTGTGCCCTGCTGGTAAGTACCTGCATTCTGTGTCCTATTGACCATCACCTACATATTGTGCTCTGCTGGTAATTACCTGCATTCTGTGTCCTATTGACCATCACCTACATATTGTGCCCTGCTGGTAATTACCTGCATTCTGTGTCTTATTGACCATCACCTGCATATTGTGCCCTGCTGGCCATTACCTGTATTCTGTATCCTATTGACCATCACCTACATATTGTGCCCTGCTGGTAATTACCTGCATTCTGTGTCCTATTAAAATGAGGTGCAAACTAGAACTGCTGCCAGAAATAATTACATAAAAAATTTAAAAAGATGGATCTCATGGACTCTCACCACCATGAAAGAAATTAAGGTAAGCATACATTTTGTTTTCTTTCATAAGGTGGTGAGAGTCCACAAGCGATTACTCTTGGGAAGTCCATGAGTAATTGGGCGGGACAAAAATATTTTTAAAGGCAGGCGCCTAATTACCAGACACTGCTGCCTGAAGGACTTTTTAAACAAACACATCAAAGTGGTAGAATTTAGAGAAAGTATGTTGTTGCCTTGCAAATTTATTCAATATAAGCCTCAATATAAAACCCAAGAAGAAAAAAACTGATCTAGAAAAAAGGTAATAATGTGATTTGGAAAAGACTATCCCGCCTCCACGTAAAACCTTGGTAATTGGGATATTTAGCCAAACAGCTAAAGAAACTGATGTGGGCCTCTAACTTTGATGTGGGCCTCTAACTTTGATGTGGACCAAGGAACAAAGAAATTAAAAGATTGTCTAACAACTTTGTAATTTTTTAGTAGAATTCTAATGCTCTTACAATATCTAAATGAAGTAAGAGGCCATCAAATTGATTATTTGGACTAGGACAAGGAGGTAGGCTATAATCTCCTGATTGATGATATCCAAAAAATCACTTTAGGTAAAAAAAAATCAGAAAGTCTTCCAGCAGAAGATATTGCTAAAAACAGCAAAAACGTCCAAGGCAGAAGCTAAATGTCCAAAACATGCAGGTTTAAAAAGAGAAACCTGTAAACCTTGTAAAAACAAATTAATGCTCCAAAAAGGATACATTGTTTTAGACACTGGAAATAGCCTGACTAAGCCTTGATTTCAAGAAACTTAGCAATTTTCCTGTAGCATGAAACAGAAAAAGCTGAAATATAACTGTTACAAGAGTAAGAAGTTAAGTCCTTACCCAAACAGACTTGCAAAAAAGAAAAATTCTTAGAATTCTAAAAATAATGCCAGCTAAAAACAACTATCCAAATCATTTAGAAATGTTACTTTATGGCCTGAAATAAGGGGTTCAAAACAGCAGCAATGAAACCTCTGTTTTATTAAAACATGATGAGAGACTTGAGATCTTGATGAGTGAGAAAGCTTGACATCTGAATCAGATTCACAAACCAAGTTCTGCAGGGCCTGACTGGAACAGTCAGATTAATGAACAATGCTCTATCCAATTCAAACTATGACTTGCAAAACAGAAGTCACCAGGTCTATCTCTGGAAGAGCCCATTGTTCCACAATCTAGTACAAAACTACTTGAAAGAGAAAACATTCCTGTGGAAGGGATTACCTACTAAGGAACTCTGCTTCCAAGATTTACTTCCTGGAATGCGAAATATAGAAAATTTTCTGTGCAATAAAAAAATCATTGAGACTTAAATTATTGCTAAGGAACTGCATGTTCCCTTTTGATGATGGATATAAGCTACAGCTGTAATATTGTCTGAATTAAAACTTGAACACATTTCTCCTTTCAGACGAGGATAGTTCTGAAGGGAACTAATTATTGGTAACCCAGCCTCCCAAGGAACCAAACTCACTGTGCTCTCCTGGATCTCCAGGCTGAACCCAAACCGCAGAGAGCGGTGTCTGCAGACATTATTTTCCAAGCTGGGCGAATAGAAAACGCCATCAGAAAAATAATTTGGGAAACTATCCACCTGGATAGAGATTGCCACACTGAATAATCCCATAGGATTACATTTTTGTATCATTGTTGAAGCATACAAAGTTGAAGAGGTCTCGTATGGAAAAGTTAGAAAAGGACGAACATCTAACGCTGCAATCATCAGACCTAACACTTCCATACATTCAGTTACAGATGGGTTGGAAATTTAGTATAGTTGACTAACTTTGATCTGCATAGTCACTAAGTCTATAATGACTCCTAGAAAAGACATTCTTAATGAATGAGAAACAGAACTCCTTTAAGTTAATTTTCCAACCATGTCTGCAAAGAAAACAACATTAGAATGTTGGTATGAAATACAGCTGAAGGAAAAATTAAACCTGAAACAACAGAATTTATGCTTACCTGATAAATGACTTTCTCCAACGGTGTGTCCGGTCCACGGCGTCATCCATTACTTGTGGGAAATGTTCTCCCCCACAGGGAAAGACAAGGAGAGCACACAGCAAGAGCTGTCCATATAGCTCCCCCTCTGGCTCCGCCCCCCAGTCATTCGACCGACGGTTAGGAGAAAAAGGAGAAACTATAGGGTGCCGTGGTGACTGTAGTGTATAAAGAAAAACAATTTCAACCTGATTAAAAAAAAAAAACCAGGGCGGGCCGTGGACCGGACACACCGTTGGAGAAAGTAATTTATCAGGTAAGCATAAATTCTGTTTTCTCCAACATTGGTGTGTCCGGTCCACGGCGTCATCCATTACTTGTGGGAACCAATACTAAAAGCATTAGGACACGGATGAAGGTAGGGAGCAAATCAGGTTACCTAAACAGAAGGCACCACGGCTTGCAAAACCTTTCTCCCAAAAACAGCCTCCGAAGAAGCAAAAATATCAAATTTGTAGAATTTGGCAAAAGTCGCTGCCTTACATATCTGGTCAACAGAAGCCTCGTTCTTATAGGCCCATGTGGAAGCCACAGCCCTAGTAGAGTGAGCTGTGATACGGTCAGGAGGCTGCCGTCCGGCAGTCTCATAAGCCAAGCGGATAATGCTTTTCAGCCAGAAAGAGAGAGAGGTAGCAGTAGCTTTTTGACCTCTCCTCTTACCAGAGTAAACGACAAACAAGGATGAGGTTTGTCTAAAATCTTTTGTTGCTTCTAAATAGAACTTTAAAGCACGAACAACATCTAAATTGTGTAATAAACGTTCCTTCTTTGAAACTGGATTCGGACACAAAGAAGGAACAACTATTTCCTGGTTGATGTTCTCGTTGGAAACAACTTTTGGAAGAAAACCAGGCTTAGTACGCAAAACAACCTTATCTGAATGGAACACCAGATAGGGTGGATCACACTGCAGAGCAGATAATTCAGAAACTCTTCTAGCAGAAGAAATAGCAACCAAAAACAGAACTTTCCAAGATAGTAACTTAATATCTATGGAATGTAAAGGTTCAAACGGAACCCCTTGAAGAACTGAAAGAACTAAATTTAGACTCCAAGGAGGAGTCATGGGTCTGTAAACAGGCTTGATTCTAACCAAAGCCTGAACAAAAGCTTGTACATCTGGCAAAGCTGCCAGTCGTTTGTGCAACAAGACGGATAATGCAGAAATCTGTCCTTTTAGAGAACTAGCTGACAATCCTTTATCCAAACCTTCTTGGAGAAAGGAGAGAATCTTTGGAATTTTAATCTTACTCCAGGAGAATCCTTTGGATTCACACCAACAGATATATTTTTTCCATATTTTATGGTAAATCCTTCTAGTCACAGGTTTTCTGGCTTGGACCAGAGTATCAATCACAGAATTTGAAAACCCACGCTTGGATAAAATCAAGCGTTAAATTTCCAAGCAGTCTGCTGCAGAGAAACTAGATTGGGATGTTCGAATGGACCTTGTACTAGAAGGTCCTGTCTCAAAGGTAGCTTCCATGGTGGAGCCGATGACATATTCACCAGGTCTGCATACCAAGTCCTGCGTGGCCACGCAGGAGCTATCAGAATCACTGAGGCCTTCTCCTGTTTGATCCTGGCTATGAGCCTCGGGAGGAGAGGAAACGGTGGAAACACATATGCTAGGTTGAACGACCAAGGCGCCACTAATGCATCCATTAGAGTCGCCTTGGGATCCCTGGATCTGGACCCGTAGCAAGGAATCTTGAAGTTCTGATGGGACGCCATTAGATCCATGTCTGGAATGCCCCATAATTGGGTTAACTGAGCAAAGACCTCCGGATGGAGTTCCCACTCCCCCGGATGGAAAGTCTGACGACTCAAATAGTCCGCCTCCCAGTTGTCTACTCCTGGGATGTGAATAGCAGATAGATGGCAGGAGTGATTCTCTGCCCATTGGATTATCTTGGTTACTTCCTTCATCGCTAGGGAACTCTTTGTTCCCCCCTGATGATTGATGTACGCAACAGTCGTTATGTTGTCCGACTGAAATCTTATGAACCTGGCTTCCGTTAGCTGAGGCCAAGCCAGGAGCACATTGAATATAGCTCTTAGTTCCAAAATGTTTATCGGGAGAAGCGACTCTTCCCGCGACCATAGGCCCTGAGCTTTCAGAGAGTCCCAGACCGCGCCCCACCCCAAGAGGCTGGTGTCGGTCATGACGATGACCCACTCCGGTCTGCGGAAACTCATTCCCTGAGACAGGTGATCCTGGGTCAACCACCAGAGAAGTGAGTCCCTGGTTACCTGGTCTACTTGAATTTGGGGAGACAAGTCTGTATAGTCCCCATTCCACTGATTGAGCATGCACAGCTGTAATGGTCTTAGATGAATTCGAGCAAAAGGAACCACATCCATTGCTGCGACCATTAGTCCTATTACTTCCATGCATTGAGCTATGGAGGGTTGAGGAATAGAGTGAAGAACTCGACAAGCTTTTAGAAGCTTTGTCTTTCTGACGTCTGTGAGAAAGATCTTCATTTCCACAGAATCTATTATTGTTCCCAGAAAAGGAACCCTTGTGGATGGTGACAGTGAACTTTTTTCTATGTTCACTTTCCACCCGTGAGATCTGAGAAAAGCCAACACAATGTCTGTATGAGCCCTCGCTTTGGAAAGAGACGACGCTTGGATTAGGATGTCGTCTAGATAAGGTGCTACAGCGATGCCCCTCGGTCTTAGGACCGCTAGAAGGGACCCTAGCACCTTTGTGAAAATTCTGGGAGCGGTGGCTAAACCGAATGGAAGAGCCACAAACTGGTAATGTTTGTCCAGAAAGGCGAACCTCAGGAACTGATGATGAGATTTGTGGATTGGGATATGCAGATACGCATCCTTCAGATCCACGGTAGTCAAAAATTGACCCTGCTGGATTGTTGGTAAGATTGTCCGAATGGTTTCCATCTTGAAGGATGGAACTCTGAGGAACTTGTTTAATATCTTTAAATCCAGAATTGGCCTGAAAGTTCCCTCTTTTTTGGGAACCACAAACATGTTTGAGTAAAACCCTAGACCTTGTTCCCCGGAGGGGACTGGGTTTATCACTCCCATCTTTGATAGGTCTCTTACACAATGTAAGAATGCCTGTTTCTTTATCTGGTCTGAAGATAAGCGAGACAGGTGGAACCTTCCCTTTGGAGGAAGTCCCTTGAATTCTAACAGGTATCCCTTGGAAACTATCTCTAGTGCCCAGGGATCCAGAACATCTCTTGCCCAAGCCTGAGCGAAGAGAGATAGTCTGCCCCCTACCAGATCCGGTCCCGGATCGGGGGCTACCCCTTCATGCTGTCTTGGTAGCAGCAGCAGGTTTCTTGGTTTGTTTACCCTTGTTCCAGCCTTGCATGGGCTTCCAAGCGGGTTTGGGCTGGGCCGCGTTACCTTCTTGTCTAGCGGCAGTGGAGTTATTAGTCGGTCCGTTCCTGAAATTGCGAAAGGAACGACAATTAGACTTGTTCTTAGCCTTAAAAGGCCTATCCTGTGGGAGGGCATGGCCCTTACCCCCAGTGATGTCTGAAATAATTTCCTTCAATTCCGGCCCAAAAAGGGTCTTACCCTTGAAAGGAATATTCAGTAACTTAGTCTTGGACGACACGTCTGCCGACCAGGATTTTAGCCAAAGCGCCCTCCGCGCTACTATAGCAAAACCTGAGTTTTTCGCCGCCAATTTCGTTATTTGAAAGGCGGCATCCAATATAAAGGAATTAGCTAACTTTAATGCGTGAATTCTGTCCATGACTTCTTCATAGGAAGTCTCTTTCTGGAGCGACCTTTCTAGTTCTTCGAACCAAAAGGACGCCGCTGAAGTGACAGTAATAACACACGTAGCTGGTTGAAGGATGAACCCTTGCTGAACAAAAATCTTTTTAAGCAATCCTTCCAATTTTTTATCCATAGGATCTTTGAAAGCGCAGCTGTCCTCTATAGGAATAGTTGTGCGCTTCGCTAGTGTTGAAACAGCTCCCTCAACCTTCGGGACCGTTTGCCATGCGTCCCTTCTAGGGTCTACTATGGGAAACATTTTCTTAAATATAGGAGGTGGGGCAAAGGGTACACCTGGCTTCTCCCACTCCTTTTCCACTATGTTCGCTACCCTCTTAGATATAGGAAAAGCGTCGTCGTGCACTGGGACCTCTAAAAATTTGTCCAATTTGCACAACTTCTCTGGTACTACCATGGAATCACAGTCATCCAGAGTAGCTAATTCCTCCTTAAGCAAAGCGCGGAGATGTTCTAGCTTAAACTTAAATGCCACTAGATCAGGTTCTGCCTGTTGAGAAATTTTTTAAAATCAAGCGTTCAATTTCCAAGCAGTCAGCTGCAGAGAAACTAGATTGGGATGTTCGAATGGACCTTGTACTAGAAGGTCCTGTCTCAAAGGTAGCTTCCATGGTGGAGCCGATGACATATTCACCAGGTCTGCATACCAAGTCCTGCGTGGCCACGCAGGAGCTATCAGAATCACCGAGGCCTTCTCCTGTTTGATCCTGGCTATGAGCCTGGGGAGGAGAGGAAACGGTGGAAACACATATGCTAGGTTGAACGACCAAGGCGCCACTAATGCATCCACTAGAGTCGTCTTGGGATCCCTGGATCTGGACCCGTAGCAAGGAATCTTGAAGTTCTGACGGGACGCCATTAGATCCATGTCTGGAATGCCCCATAATTGGGTTAACTGAGCAAAGACCTCCGGATGGAGTTCCCACTCCCCCGGATTGAAAGTCTGACGACTCAAATAGTCCGCCTCCCAGTTGTCTACTCCTGGGATGTGAATAGCAGATAGATGGCAGGAGTGATTCTCTGCCCATTGGATTATCTTGGTTACTTCCTTCATCGCTAGGGAACTCTTTGTTCCCCGCTGATGATTGATGTACGCAACAGTCGTTATGTTGTCCGACTGAAATCTTATGAACCTGGCTTCCGCTAGCTGAGGCCAAGCCAGGAGCACATTGAATATAGCTCTTAGTTCCAAAATGTTTATCGGGAGAAGCGACTCTTCCCGCGACCATAGGCCCTGAGCTTTCAGAGAGTCCCAGACCGCGCCCCACCCCAAGAGGCTGGCGTCGGTCGTGACGATGACCCACTCCGGTCTGCGGAAACTCATTCCCTGAGACAGTTGATCCTGGGTCAACCACCAGAGAAGTGAGTCCCTGGTTACCTGGTCTACTTGAATTTGGGGAGACAAGTCTGTATAGTCCCCATTCCACTGATTGAGCATGCACAGCTGTAATGGTCTTAGATGAATTTGAGCAAAAGGAACCACATCCATTGCTGCGACCATTAGTCCTATTACTTCCATGCATTGAGCTATGGAGGGTTGAGGAATAGAGTGAAGAACTCGACAAGCTTTTAGAAGCTTTGTCTTTCTGACGTCTGTGAGAAAGATCTTCATTTCCACAGAATCTATTATTGTTCCCAGAAAAGGAACCCTTGTGGATGGTGACAGTGAACTTTTTTCTATGTTCACTTTCCACCCGTGAGATCTGAGAAAAGCCAACACAATGTCTGTATGAGCCCTCGCTTTTGAAAGAGACGACGCTTGGATTAGGATGTCGTCTAGATAAGGTGCTACAGCGATGCCCCTCGGTCTTAGGACCGCTAGAAGGGACCCTAGCACCTTTGTGAAAATTCTGGGAGCGGTGGCTAAACCGAATGGAAGAGCCACAAACTGGTAATGTTTGTCCAGAAAGGCGAACCTCAGGAACTGATGATGAGATTTGTGGATTGGGATATGCAGATACGCATCCTTCAGATCCACGGTAGTCAAAAATTGACCCTGCTGGATTGTTGGTAAGATTGTCCGAATGGTTTCCATCTTGAAGGATGGAACTCTGAGGAACTTGTTTAATATCTTTAAATCCAGAATTGGCCTGAAAGTTCCCTCTTTTTGGGAACCACAAACAGGTTTGAGTAAAACCCTAGACCTTGTTCCCCGGAGGGGACTGGGTTTATCACTCCCATCTTTGATAGGTCTCTTACACAATGTAAGAATGCCTGTTTCTTTATCTGGTCTGAAGATAAGCGAGACAGGTGGAACCTTCCCTTTGGAGGAAGTCCCTTGAATTCTAACAGGTATCCCTTGGAAACTATCTCTAGTGCCCAGGGATCCAGAACATCTCTTGCCCAAGCCTGAGCGAAGAGAGATAGTCTGCCCCCTACCAGATCCGGTCCCGAATCGGGGGCTACCCCTTCATGCTGTCTTGGTAGCAGCAGCAGGTTTCTTGGTTTGTTTACCCTTGTTCCAGCCTTGCATGGGCTTCCAAGCGGGTTTGGGCTGGGCCGCGTTACCTTCTTGTCTAGCGGCAGTGGAGTTATTAGTCGGTCCGTTCCTGAAATTGCGAAAGGAACGACAATTAGACTTGTTCCTAGCCTTAAAAGGCCTATCCTGTGGGAGGGCATGGCCCTTACCCCCAGTGATGTCTGAAATAATTTCCTTCAATTCTGGCCCAAAAAGGGTCTTACCCTTGAAAGGAATATTCAGTAACTTAGTCTTGGACGACACGTCTGCCGACCAGGATTTTAGCCAAAGCGCCCTCCGCGCTACTATAGCAAAACCTGAGTTTTTCGCCGCCAATTTCGTTATTTGAAAGGCGGCATCCAATATAAAGGAATTAGCTAACTTTAATGCGTGAATTCTGTCCATGACTTCTTCATAGGAAGTCTCTTTCTGGAGCGACCTTTCTAGTTCTTCGAACCAAAAGGACGCCGCTGAAGTGACAGTAATAACACACGTAGCTGGTTGAAGGATGAACCCTTGCTGAACAAAAATCTTTTTAAGCAATCCTTCCAATTTTTTATCCATAGGATCTTTGAAAGCGCAGCTGTCCTCTATAGGAATAGTTGTGCGCTTCGCTAGTGTTGAAACAGCTCCCTCAACCTTCGGGACCGTTTGCCATGCGTCCCTTCTAGGGTCTACTATGGGAAACATTTTCTTAAATATAGGAGGTGGGGCAAAGGGTACACCTGGCTTCTCCCACTCCTTTTCCACTATGTTCGCTACCCTCTTAGGTATAGGAAAAGCGTCGTTGTGCACTGGGACCTCTAAAAATTTGTCCAATTTGCACAACTTCTCTGGTACTACCATGGAATCACAGTCATCCAGAGTAGCTAATACCTCCTTAAGCAAAGCGCGGAGATGTTCTAGCTTAAACTTAAATGCCACTAGATCAGGTTCTGCCTGTTGAGAAATTTTTCCTGAGTCTGAAATTTCACCCTCAGACAGCCCTTCCCTCACAGCCAATTCCGATTGATGTGAGGGTAAAATAGATAAGGCATCGTCAGCGTCTGATTGTTCATCCTTTTTATCTGTATTTAAAACTGAACAATCACGCTTTCTCTGAAAAACTGGCAGTTTGGATAAAAGATTTGCTATAGAATTATCCACTACTGCTGATAATTGTTGCATAGAAATAAGCACTGGCACGCTAGGTGTCGCCTGCGCGGGCAAAGCTGGTGTAGACACAGAAGGAGAGGATGTAGAGCTATCCCCACTACCTTCATTAGATAAATCATCTTGGGCAACATTATGAAAAATAACAGAGCTGTCCTGATTTTGTTTGGACGCTATGGCGCAATTATCACAAACACTCGAAGGGGGAACCACATTTGTCTCTATACACACAGAACATAGGTTATCTGATGGAACAGACATGTTAAACAGATTTAGGCAGGCAAACAATGCAATAAAAACGATTTTAAACAAAAACGTTACTGTCTCTTTAAATAATAAAATGACACATTTATTTCTGAATGTTCAAAAAACTATGAAGGCAATATCCGATTTTTCTGAAATTTGGACCCCAGTGTCTTAATGCTTAGAAAGTATTGCACAGCAAATATGGAGACTCTAGCTCTTAAAACAAGCAAACCGGAGCTAATTGTTGGATTTAACCGTTTTTACACACCACAATCCCAGCTACAGCCTTGCTGCAGCTTTTTACCTTCCTTAGGGGTCACCATTCACAGAAAAAAGCCTTTTGGAGTCACTTTCTGAACCACAGGACCCTCTCACATAAATCTGCATGCACTGTCTTGAAATTCAACTGCACAGCTGAAGTGCCAAAATGAGGCTTCCTCCCTCAGCACACTAGAGTGAAGGGGCCTTCCTGACTAGATTTAGGTGTCTAAAACAAGCCAGATCAATAAAAAAACGTTCCCAAGTGTATGTGAGCTTATAAAATATTTCAAATGGTATAATATTGTAATAAAAACCAATCGATTTAGCCCCTAACAGTGTCTACCAGCATAAAAAACAAAAAGGGGAAGCCTGTTATCTTTTTTGCTGAGGTGAAAGAAAATTGGCTTACCGTTTCCCCTGAGGGGAAAAATGACTGTCATCTAGCATTAGCCTGTGTTGTTAGAAGGAGACTAGTCATACCTGAAGCAGATGAGTCTGCAAACTGTTACCCCCAACTGAAGTTCTCTTGTTTCAACAGTCCTGCGTGGTAACAGTAATGGATTTTAGTTACTTGTGCTAAAATCATAGCCCTCTTAAACAGAAATCTTCATCACTTTTCTGTTATAGAGTAAATAGTACAAGCCAGCACTATTTTAAAATAACAAACTCTTGATAGAAGAATAAAAAACTACAACTAACACCACAAACTCCTCGCCATCCCCGTGGTAGATGCTACTTGTTCAGAGCGGCAAGGAGAATGACTGGGGGGCGGAGCAAGAAGGGGAGCTATATGGACAGCTCTTGCTGTGTGCTCTCCTTGCCTTTCCCTGTGGGGGAGAACATTTCCCACAAGTAATGGATGACGCCGTGGACCGGACACACCAATGTTGGAGAAAATATGTTATCCATGAATAGAGCGACTGGACCTTTGTAAAAATTCTGTGAGCTGTAGATACAAACTTAAAAAGTTTGTTCTAAAAGGCAAATCTTAGAAACTGGAGATAGTCTACGAATAGAAAGGAAGGCATCCTTCAAATTAAATGTTGACTTAAGGGGTAGATTGTAACTATTTTAAAAATAGGAACTCTGAGATGGATCTGGGGCTCCTGATTCACAGCCTATTTCTCCGCCACCAGAGGGCTTTGTAGTCTGTGGAAGTTTTTGGAGATTTTTTACCTGCGGTGGATAGCTCAACCTACCAACCATATATGACCCTGAAAATGTTATGTAGGTCATCCACTAGGCATAACAAGTCCATTTCTCAACTGCATCTAGCACTACAAACAGTTACACAGAGGAAAAGTCCCTGTTATGACTATGACTAGATGGGAAACTGACCTAGAAAGGTAATTTACAATAGAGAAATGGAAAGACATTCTATATAATATGAGTAAGGGACTGATGAGTGCAGATATGCAGATTACTATATATATATATATATATATATATATACTTATATACTATATATATATATATATATATATATATATATAAAAACACAAGAAAAATAGAGATGGCGCTATGTGAAACAGAGATAATTATACTAACTTAATTAGGCTGATATTAATGCACATATATGATAAAAAATGGTTAGTAAACAACAGCACAGGTTGCCACAAAATAAAATACCATAGGGTGTTCACTATAAGATTACAAGTTTATCACAAAGATCTACACAATAGTCCCCAATAGGCCCGGGCAAGTGAAAATAAAAGTCTTTTTTCTCAGTCTTCTTCAAATTTGAATATGTCCCCCTTAGGGTATGCACTTACATTAAATTCCCCCAATCTTATGAGGTAAGGATGATTCAATAACGCTGGAGAGGATAATGTCCTCTTGTGTATGTAGCCACCGGCAGGTAGAACTTCCTTTGCTCTTAGAATGGTTTGCCCCTCTTGGTGTTCTGGTAGATGGAAACTTTCGATCTCAATCACCATACCATGCAAGAAAGCCAAAGAGAGATATATAGTGTAATACTGTTTAATAATAACACACACACACATATATATATATATATATATATATATATATATATATATATACAAGTAGACAAGTAAAAACTCACATTTAAAAACCTCAACAGATGAGGTATGACAGAAGCATATATACAGTATCCAATAGGTCTGACAATATTGTTTGGCAAAATCTGCAGGCAAGTTTACTGGTCTCAGCAAAAGTTCATTCTCAAAGTACCGGTGTACTGCAGGCTGCTACTTTGGAGAGGGTGCCTATATATAACATTTATAGTACCAACATAACAATTTGCTATAAATTTCTAAACACACCATTACTTGATTCGACCTATAAGTAGTCTTTTTAGAGTGTTAGTCCTACCACTAAATATAAATATGACTGACTCTACAGACTATGAATATGGGGCCTATTTTGATCCTATTAATAAGGAAAAAAAGCTTTCTATCAATGAAGAAAATTTTATTGTTAATCAAAATTTATCCATCACGAATCCTAAACATTTATTTGAAAAATTAGAGAAACTAACAAAAAAGCAATTGCTAAACTGGCATGACTGCACCAATCTAGAACATTATTTTAAATATAAGGTGATACCGAAAGGACTTAAAGGGACAGTTTACTCAAAATTTTTCTCCCCTTTAATTTGTTCCCAATGATCCACTTTACCTGCTGCAGTGTATTAAATTGTTTACAAGTAGCTCCTTTACCCTTATATTGGCATTTGAAATTGTTAATTTAGCATGTGCTATCCCCACCTATTCTGAAAGTTTGTGGCCGCGCGTACCAGCTATAGATAAGCTTTGTAAACACAGCCAGCAGAAGAAATTACACTCCCAGTGTGATAAAGCAGAGATAAGGTAATAAAATGTTGATTTTCCATTGTTCTCTCAAAGTATTGGTGATTGTTTTAAGGACAGATATAATATAAAGAAGCAGGTATATGTGCACAATGTGATACAGTAATGAGATCTGATTATACCTACAAGCTCAACCTATTTTATTAGGCTGTGGCTTCAAAACACAATATCAGAGCTTTAATATACAGAAATAAACCTTAAAAGGCTAATTTTCATACATTTTTTACTCTGCAGTTGGTAAAAAAAGCAATTGTAAACACATTAAGGGAAAAACTATTTTACAGTATACTGTCCCTTTAAGTTTGAGAAAGTGGCTATTACGGATCCCACTGAAGTAGAATTGTTGACAGAATGGGATACCAGTCTAGGGGAAATCTCATTTAAACTAATAGACATTCTCATTCAATATAGACAGAAACAAATACTTAATCTCACCACACAGATTAAGGATATTAGGAGTAGACTAAACAACTTTAGAGGGGATGTCTATTATAGAGAATTGGATGTAGCCAATAGAAAGAAAATAGAAGTGTTTGAGTCCAAAGTGGAAAATAGGAAAATAATTAAATTTCTAAGGGATTACCACCTCAAAATACAGAGTAATGAAGATAAATAAAAGGCCTATGCCAGGAATTGATAATATAGATGAGGAAAATATGGAAGGTGCGAGTGGAGGTGGGGAGAACCTAGAAGATCAGGTTTTCCAGGAATTTTGTGGGGAGGAAGTATATAACCCTAGAGAGGGAGGATCCAATCAGGATTGGGCAGATATATACTCCCCTGATTACAGGGAGGATGGTACTGAATGGGGAAAGACCTTAAGAAAAAATCAGCCTACATTGGAAAAAATAAAAATAAAACTGGGAAAATGGGGGATCCATATAACATTCAGAAAAATAGCCACACTCATAAATTAAGGAATACATCTAATAGAATCCCCAATAAACAGAAAAATCACCTTAAGCATCTGGGTAATGGTCTTAGGATTCAGGGACATGTAAATGCTCAGAAACAAAAGAGACAACAATATTTTGAGAAAAATAGAAATAGTGGCCAAAATAATCAGGCTTTTTTAGGGCCACGCAACAGAGAAAACAACCCCCCATCGCAACAAGTACAACATCTATACCAACATCCACACATAACACTACAATGGAGGAGACACAGCATAAAGAGGAGACTAGAAAGAGACCAAGGGGCTGTAGAGCAGGAAAATTGGTACGAAACAAAAAATACAAAAAAGAACAGAACAAACACAGACTGGGAATACTAAATAGTGTGAAAATCTTTAATTTAACAGATAAGACGCTTCCAGAAAATGCCATGAATCTGTTTAGAAAGGGCCTCTCCTTTGCTCTTACTAGGGGACCAAATCCTTTCTCATTGTATATAGTTCTTCAAAAATTTGTTAGAAAATTAACATTAGATCGGCACTATGAGAAAATAAAGAAAGAAAAAGTAGAGTCTAAGAAAACGGATAAAACTGTTACACTTAGTGAGGAAGACCAAGAAACCCTTAACGTCTTAGATGAATTGGGGGAAACATACCTCTAAATGAAGTAAGTGAAAAAACCATTTCATACAAAGATTTTACAACACTGAAAATGGCATCTAAGTTTTATCCATTGGCTTCAAAGGGGAATTACATTCCTGTATTTGAGGATCTTGTCACTCAAGAATTCAATGAGTATTGTAAAAATTACAAAATAAAAAAAGATAACTTAAGTGTAAAAGAAAAAAGGGAACTAACGACATTAGCAAATGATGCAAAAATCGTGATTAGAGAGGTGGACAAGGGTGGGGGAATTGTCATCCAGAACAGGGAAGACTATATAAAAGAGGCTAAAAGACTTTTAGGAGACATATAAAAAACTCCCTAGGGATCCAACTACAGTGTTCCAAAAACAATATATTGATTTGTTGGACACAGCAAAATTTGAAAGGATCATAAATGATGATGAATTTGCATTTTTGAATAGAAGAGAGCCAAAAAACGGCTCTCTTCTATCACCTACCTAAAATTCACAAAGATGCAATTAACCCCCCAGGGAGACCCATTATAGCCGGTATCGATTCCCTAACATCTCCACTCTCTGAGTTTGTGGACTACTTTCCTCAGCCAATAGTACCAAAAATAAAATCGTATTTAAAAGTAACCCCTGACACGATAAGTAAAATAACCAAAATAAAATGGGAAGAAAATTTTATTTGGGCCACTGTGGACGTCACGGCACTTTATACAAACATCCCACATGAGCTGGGTATAAAGGCTGTGAGTCACTGGCTGTAAGATCTAACCAATCTTTCAGAGAGAAAACAATTGTTTCTTCTGGAAGCTATTGGCTTTATCTTAGGGAAGAATTACTTCCTTTTTTAAGGAGATTTCTATGTACAGGTTGGCAGAACAGCTATGGGCACTAAATTTGCCCCTAGCTACGCCAACTTGTACATGGGTTTCTGGGAAGATAATTTCATTTGGCAAAACAACCCATACCTGGATAACATAGTATCCTGGTTTAGGTTTATAGATGACATAGTCCTCATCTGGAAAGGTGATGAGGACAGTCTAAATGAATTCTTCATGTATCTAAACAACAATGATATGAACCTAAATTTTACAGAGAAACATAGTGAAACAGAAATAGAATTTCTAGATTTGGTTCTGTTCCATGAGGAAGGGGTAATAAAGACAAAACTTTATACTAAGGATACTGATAGTAATGGATACATACACACCTCCAGTAGCCTTCATCCCACCTGGATAAAAAACATCCCAGTAGGACAATTTGAAAGGCTACGAAGGAATTGTACTAACCAGAGTGATTTTGAAAAAGAGTCCACCATACTAACTCATAAGTTCTTAGAGAAAGGCTATAAGAGGAAGTGGATTGATACAGCAATTAATAAGGTGGAAAATAAATACTCGAGTAGAGAGGATAAGAGTACAGAAATCCAGAAAGTGGAAAACAAGTCCAGAAATCAGCAAACTAGCTTCATATCCACATACAATGAGGGATCAATGGGTATTAAACATATACTAAACAAGCATTGGTACATCCTGAAAAAAGATCACCTATTACGGAATAAAACCTAACTGTATCTTCAGGAGAAACAGAAATTTAAAGACAATAATGGCCCCCAGCCAATTAAAAGATTTGAAAAATAACAGTACATGGCTGAATAAAGGCACATTGAGTTTTTACAAGCGTAATAGGCTTAATTGTGTGTCTTGTGAGCACATTTATCATGGCAACAGACCTACTAAAGTAGTGAACTCTACCATAAACGATAGAGTGTAAAATCAGCCATCTGACAAATTGTAAAACGACGTTTGTTGTGTATTTGATACAATGTGGATTTAATCTTCAATATATAGGGAGGACTACTAGACCCTATAAGAAAAGGTTGTATGAACACATAACAAACATCAAGGAAGGTCTCAAATCCCATAGTCTGTAAGACCATTACAGACGGATTCACAATCAGAATCCTGAATGTTTGAGGGGTACGATCCTAGAACATGTACAGGTGGGAAAAAGAGGAGGTAATAGAGAAATCTTACTTAGACAGAAAGAGACCTTCTGGATCCATGCATTTGGAACCAGAAGTCCAGCAGGTCTTAATGTGGAAATTGACATAGCAGCATTTTTATAAAAAACTTGTGATTCCAAAAAGACTGCTAACTATACTCATATATAAGAAATAAATAACATAAATAATACAATACAGGTTGCTTACTCTGGTATGAAATAGTTATCTGAGTAGGGATGGTTTAGTACATTTTATGTGTGCGGTTTATTTATGCACATACTAGAAGAAAATGTTTTTATCCCAGGTAGTTTTAAATATGTTTTGTTTAGGATTATTTGAACAATAATATAGTACTTTTTATATATATATTTTGATATTTGTTTTATATGCTTTAGATGATTCAGAACTTTTATCTAGTGAAGTGTTCGGAGCTTTTATATGTAATAGGAATATTTTATCTATTTTTTCATATATCTATTTATTCATGTATTTATAAATATATCTATTTTCCATGGGTTAGGATTGGATGTTCCAAACCATGATGTATATACTAGAAATAGTGGAGAGCTTAACTAAGATTTGAAATTGGTGTCTATAATTACCCGATCAGAATGTTATCCTGTAAGGGCTTGGAAAATATATGTGTGTCCTGGATTAGTAATTTCATAATACTGACATTTAATTTACTTCCACTAGAGAATTCCCAATAGACGATATGAATATATGGCTAATAAACTGTAATGTCTGGAAAGAAGACAAAATAAAAGTTGGACCACAGCTGCTGATATATGATTTTGACAGGTTGTTGCTAAGTATGTAGCAGGAAATTACATGAGAATTACCCCGGTGTAACAAGTAAAATCCTAGCACACACACAGGAAGCAGTTTGATATATGATAAGCAAGTTGCAGCAGATAGAACTATGGCTGACGCAGCTAATATTGACTATGGTATTCAGCAGTGTACCTTGCCTCCTTGAAATCACAGGTAATAAATATGAAATACTATACATATGCGCAATATGTTAAGTTAAGGCAAAAAATAAGTTAACTGAAGCAGCGGAATGTCAGGCAAAACAAAGTGACAGGAGAAAAAACATAATTTATGCTTACCTGATAAATTCCTTTCTCCTGTAGTGTAGTCAGTCCACGGGTCATCCATTACTTATGGGATTATATCTCCTCCCTAACAGGAAGTGCAAGAGGATCACCCAAGCAGAGTTGCTATATAGCTCCTCCCCTCTACATCATACCCAGTCATTCGACCAAAACCAAACGAGAAAGGAGAAACTATAGGGTGCAGTGGTGACTGGAGTTTAATTTAAAATTTAGACCTGCCGTAAAAACAGGGCGGGCCGTGGACTGACTACACTACAGGAGAAAGGAATTTATCAGGTAAGCATAAATTATGTTTTCTCCTGTTAAGTGTAGTCAGTCCACGGGTCATCCATTACTTATGGGATACCAATACCAAAGCTAAAAGTACACGGATGACGGGAGGGACAGGCAGGACCTTTACACGGAAGGAACCACTGCCTGAAGAACCTTTCTCCCAAAAACAGCCTCCGAAGAAGCAAAAGTGTCAAATTTGTAAAATTTTGAAAAGGTGTGAAGTGAAGACCAAGTTGCAGCCTTGCAAATCTGTTCAACAGAGGCCTCATTTTTAAAGGCCCAAGTGGAAGCCACAGCTCTGGTAGAATGAGCTGTAATTCTTTCAGGAGGCTGCTGTCCAGCAGTCTCATAGGCTAAACGTATTATGCTACGAAGCCAGAAGGAGAGAGAGGTAGCCGAAGCCTTTTGACCTCTCCTCTGTCCCGAATAAATGACAAACAGGGAAGAAGTTTGTCGAAAATCTTTAGTTGCCTGTAAATAGAATTTCAGGGCCCGGACAACGTCCAGATTGTGCAGAAGTCGTTCCTTCTTTGAGGAAGGATTAGGGCACAATGAAGGAACAACAATTTCTTGATTGATATTCTTGTTAGTAACTACCTTAGGTAAGAACCCAGGTTTAGTACGCAGAACTACCTTGTCTGAATGAAAAATCAGATAAGGGGAATCACAATGTAAGGCTGATAACTCAGAGACTCTTCGAGCCGAGGAAATAGCCATTAGGAATAGAACTTTCCAAGATAACAGCTTGATATCAATGGAATGAAGGGGTTCAAACGGAACACCCTGTAAAACATTAAGAACTAAGTTTAAGCTCCATGGCGGAGCAACAGTTTTAAACACAGGCTTAATCCTGGCCAAAGCCTGACAAAAAGCCTGAACGTCTGGAACTTCTGACAGACGCTTGTGCAAAAGAATGGACAGAGCTGAGATCTGTCCCTTTAACGAACTAGCAGATAAACCCTTTTCTAAGCCTTCTTGTAGAAAAGACAATCTCCTAGGAATCCTAACCTTACTCCATGAGTAACTCTTGGATTCGCACCAATGTAAGTATTTACGCCATATTTTATGGTAAATTTTCCTGGTAACAGGTTTCCTAGCCTGTATTAAGGTATCAATCACTGACTCCGAGAATCCACGCTTTGATAGAATCAAGCGTTCAATCTCCATGAAGTCAGCCTCAGAGAAATTAGATTTGGATGTTTGAAAGGACCCTGAACCAGAAGGTCCTGTCTCAGAGGCAGAGACCATGGTGGACAGGACGACATGTCCACTAGATCTGCATACCAGGTCCTGCGTGGCCACGCAGGCGCTATTAGAATCACCGATGCTCTCTCCTGCTTGATCCTGGCAATCAGACGAGGAAGTATCGGGAAGGGTGGAAACACATAAGCCATGTTGAAGACCCAAGGTGCTCTCAGAGCATCTATCAGAACCGCTTCCGGGTCCCTGGATCTTGATCCGTAACAAGGAAGCTTGGCGTCCTGGCGAGACACCATGAGATCCAGATCTGGTTTGCCCCAACGCCGAAGCAGTTGTGCAAATACCTCCGGGTGAAGTTCCCACTCCCCCGGATGAAAAGTCTGACGACTTAGGAAATCCGCCTCCCAGTTCTCCACGCCTGGGATGTGGATCGCTGACAGGTGGCAAGAGCGAGACTCTGCCCAGCGAATTATCTTTGAGACTTCCATCATCGCTAGGGAACTCCTTGTCCCTCCCTGATGGTTGATGTAAGCCACAGTCGTGATGTTGTCCGACTGGAACCTGATGAACCTCAGAGTTGCTAGCTGAGGCCAAGCCAGAAGATTATTGAGAACTGCTCTCAATTCCAGAATGTTTATTGGAAGGAGACTCTCCTCCTGAGTCCATGATCCCTGAGCCTTCAGGGAATTCCAGACAGCGCCCCAACCTAGTAGGCTGGCGTCTGTTGTTACAATTGTCCAGTCTGGCCTGCTGAAGGGCATCCCCCTGGACAGATGTGGCCGAGAAAGCCACCATAGAAGAGAATCTCTGGTCTCTTGATCCAGATTCAGCATAGGGGACAAATCTGAGTAATCCCCATTCCACTGACTTAGCATGCACAATTGTAGTGGTCTGAGATGCAGGCGTGCAAAAGGTACTATGTCCATTGCCACTACCATTAAGCCGATTACCTCCATGCATTGAGCCACTGACGGGTGTTGAATGGAATGAAGGACACGGCAAGCATTTAGAAGTTTTGTTAACCTGTCTTCTGTCAGGTAAATTTTCATTTCTACAGAATCTATAAGAGTCCCCAAGAAAGGAACTCTTGTGAGTGGCCTTAGAGAACTCTTTTCTACGTTCACCTTCCACCCATGCGACCTTAGAAATGCCAGAACCAACTCTGTATGAGACTTGGCAGTCTGGAAACTTGACGCTTGTATCAGAATGTCGTCTAGGTACGGAGCTACCGAAATTCCTCGCGGTCTTAATACCGCCAGAAGAGAGCCCAGAACCTTTGTAAAGATTCTTGGAGCCGTGGCTAACCCGAAGGGAAGAGCTACAAACTGGTAATGCCTGTCTAGGAAAGCAAACCTTAGGTACCGATAATGATCCTTGTGAATCGGTATGTGGAGGTAGGCATCCTTTAAATCCACTGTGGTCATGTATTGACCCCTTTGGATCATAGGTAAGATTGTCCGAATAGTCTCCATTTTGAACGATGGAACTCTTAGGAATTTGTTTAGGATCTTTAAGTCCAAAATTGGTCTGAAGGTTCCCTCTTTTTTGGGAACCACAAACAGATTTGAGTAAAACCCTTGTCCGTGTTCCGACCGCGGAACTGGATGGATCACTCCCATTAGTAAAAGGTCTTGTACACAATGTAGAAACGCTTCTCTCTTTAGCTGGTTTGCTGACAGCCTTGAAAGATGAAATCTCCCTTTTGGAGGAGAAGCTTTGAAGTCCAGAAGATATCCCTGAGATATGATCTCTAAAGCCCAGGGATCCTGGACATCTCTTGCCCAAGCCTGGGCGAAGAGAGAAAGTCTGCCCCCCACTAGATCCGTTTCCGGATCGGGGGCCCTCACTTCATGCTGTCTTAGGGGCAGCAGCAGGTTTTCTGGCCTGCTTGCCCTTGTTCCAGGACTGGTTAGGTGTCCAGCCCTGTCTGTAGCGAGCAACAGTTCCTTCCTGCTTTGGAGCTGAGGAAGTTGATGCTGCTCCTGCCTTGAAGTTACGAAAGGCACGAAAATTAGACTGTCTAGCCCTAGGTTTGGCTCTGTCTTGAGGCAGGGCATGACCCTTACCTCCAGTAATGTCAGCGATAATTTCTTTCAAACCGGGCCCGAATAATGTCTGCCCTTTGAAAGGTATGTTAAGCAATTTAGATTTAGAGGTTACATCGGCTGACCAAGATTTAAGCCACAGCGCTCTGCGCGCTTGAATGGCGAATCCTGAATTCTTAGCCGTAAGTTTAATTAAGTGTACTACGGCATCGGAAATAAATGAATTGGCTAGCTTAAGTACTCTAAGCTTGTCTGTAATTTCATCCAATGTAACTGAGTTAATGGTCTCTTCCAGAGACTCAAACCAGAATGCCGCCGCAGCCGTGACAGGCGCAATGCATGCAAGGGGTTGTAATATAAAACCTTGTTGAACAAACATTTTCTTAAGGTAACCCTCTAACTTTTTATCCATTGGATCTGAAAAAGCACAGCTATCCTCCACCGGGATAGTGGTGCGCTTAGCCAGAGTAGAAACTGCTCCCTCCACCTTAGGGACCGTCTGCCATAAGTCCCGTGTGGTGGCGTCTATTGGAAACATTTTTCTAAATATAGGAGGGGGTGAAAAAGGCACTCCGGGTCTATCCCACTCCTTGTTAATAATTTCTGTAAGCTTCTTAGGTATAGGAAAAACATCAGTACACACCGGTACCGCATAGTATCTATCCAGCCTACACATTTTCTCTGGAATTGCAACGGTGTTACAATCATTCAGAGCCGCTAATACCTCCCCTAGCAATACACGGAGGTTCTCAAGCTTAAATTTAAAATTTGAAATGTCTGAGTCCAGTTTACTTGGATCAGATCCGTCACCCACAGAATGAAGCTCTCCGTCCTCATGTTCTGCATATTGTGACACAGTATCAGACATGGCTCTAATATTATCAGCGCACTCTGTTCTCACCCCAGAGTGGTCGCGTTTACCCCTAATTTCTGGCAATTTAGATAATACTTCAGTCATAACATTAGCCATGTCTTGCAAGGTGATTTGTATGGGCCGCCCTGATGTACTTGGCGCCACAATATCACGCACCTCCCGAGCGGGAGACGCAGGTACTGACACGTGAGGAGAGTTAGTCGGCATAACTTCCCTCTCGTTGTCTGGTGAAATTTTCTTTACATGTACACTTTTACTTAAAGTAGCATCAATGCAATTAGTACACAAATTTCTATTGGGCTCCACATTGGCCTTTAAACATATTGCACAAAGAGTTTCCTCTGTGTCAGACATGTTTAACAGACTAGCAATGAAACTAGCAAGCTTGGAAAAAACTTTTGAAATAAATTTACAAGCAATATAAAAAACGTTACTGTGCCTTTAAGAAACACTAATAAACTGTCACAGTTGAATTACAATGAACCAAATTTGTTATAGCAACCAAATTTACACAATAAATGCAATAAGTTAGCAAAGGATTGCACCCACCAGCAAATGGATGATTAACCCCTTAATACCCAAAAAACAGATAACAGAATATAAAAAACGTTTTATCACAGTCAAAAGCACAGTCTCACAGGTCTGCTGTGAGTGATTACCTCCCTCAAAACTAGTTTTGGAGACCCCTGGGCTCTGTAGAGACGTCCTGGATCATGGAGGAAGGAATAGGAAGACTGTGAGTGAATTCTTACTGCGCAAGAAAGCGCCAAGATAGGCCCCTCCCACTCATATTATAACAGTGGGGAGCTCAGCAAACTGAATTTATTCATACATAAACGACAGCCATGTGGAAAAATAATGCCCAAAATTTTTTATCACCAAGTACCTCAGAGAAAAACGATTAACATGCCAGTAAAACGTTTTAAAATAAAATTATGAAATGATATTAATAAGCCTGCTGCTAGTCGCTTACACTGCAGTGGGGGCTCAAATATAAGTTAAATGTACACAGTATTTTCTTAGTGAAGTTCCATTCCCCAGAAATACCTCAGTGTAACATACATACATATCAGCCTGATACCAGTCGCTACTACTGCATTTAAGGCTGCACTTACATTATATGGGTATTAGCAGTATTTTCTCAGTCAATTCCATTCCTTAGAAAATAATATACTGCAACATACCTCCTTGCAGGTGAACCCTGCCCGCTGTCCCCTGATCTGAAGTTACCTCACTCCTCAGAATGGCCGAGAACAGCAAATGGATCTTAGTTACGACCGCTAAGATCATACATAAACTCAGGTAGATTCTTCTTCTAATGCTGCCTGAGAAAAAACAACACACTCCGGTGCTGTTTAAAATAACAAACTTTTGATTGAAGATATAAAAACTAATTTTAATAACCACAGTCCTCTCACACGTCCTATCTATTAGTTAGGTGCAAGAGAATGACTGGGTATGACGTAGAGGGGAGGAGCTATATAGCAACTCTGCTTGGGTGATCCTCTTGCACTTCCTGTTAGGGAGGAGATATAATCCCATAAGTAATGGATGACCCGTGGACTGACTACACTTAACAGGAGAAAGAACAAATATCTAATAGTATGGGAATAGACACTAAAGTTAGGTTGGCACAAACTTATGAGAGAACCTCTAGTAAGGGTACCTTTAGAGGGGCACAGTAGTGAGTAAACCGCAGCAGCGGTGTCAGCGGTGAGAGCAGTGAGAGCTGGCTTGAGGCGGCTGAATACAGCGTGTGACGTCACAGAGGCCAAGTTCCGGAGTAGCGCAGCTGGTCTGTGAGGAGCTGGAAAGGCACAGGCTGTCAGTATCCGAACTGAGAGATCTCCAAGCAGGTTGAGAGGTATGGGTGGAGCTTGGGTAGACGGAGAATCAATACCAAGCACTGACTTAAGGTTGAGGGAGGTATTTAAAGGGGATTTGTAATAAAACTTAAAGGGACAGTGGTATACATAACGGTGAATTGCATATGTGTGACAGGATACCCCCTCCAAGGAGCGGCACCGAAGCTCAAGACCGAGGACGATCAGGAAACCTCTGATGGAAGCGGGATATCAGTCTGGGAGCGGAGATGTTAGAAGAAGGTTCCCAAGAGTTATGTTCCAAGGGGTAGTCTTTCCATTTAATAAGATATTGCAGGACACCCCTCGATAGTCTGCTGTCCAAAATGTCCTCAACCTCATATTCCAAGTTAGGGTCCACAGATACAGGAGGCAAAGTGGCATCTAAGCCACGGTCACGAACATGGCGGTAGGGTTTCAGAAGGGAAACGTGGAAGGTAGGATGTATTTTCAAGTTGGTTGGCAGAGTGAGGCGAACTGCGTTACAATTTATGATCTTTTGTATAGGAAAAGGTCCTATGAAGAGTGGTGAGAGTTTCCTAGATGGCGTGGATAATCGAAGATTCTTAGTGGAGAGCCATACGAGATCTCCAACAGAGTATGCAGGTGGAGGTGTACGGCGTAAGTCATAGTATCTTTTCTGTATGAGTTTTGCATCCTCAATAGCATGTTTAACAGTAGTGAAATTCGAATCCATGGTGGAGGTTAGGTCTGATATGTGAGGATGGTTTGCGGCTAGGTCTGGAAGGTATTGGAATTTCGGATGGAATCCATAGTTGGTATAGAAGGGTGTCTGTTTAGTGGTTGAGTGTATAGTATTGTTGAAGACGAATTCAGCAAAGTGTAACTGTTGGGACCAAGAATGTTGGTTATTATGACAAAATGTTCGTAAGAACTGCTCCACCCATTGGTTGCACCTCTCTGTCCGTTTGTCTGAGGATGATATGAAGAAGACAGGGATTTGTCAATGGAGAATTGTTTACAGAAGGCAGACCATAAAGAGCTAGTGAACTGAGACCCACGGTCAGTTAGTATTTTACTAGGAAGTCCATGTAGTTTAATGACATTCACAAGCAATAGATGGATGGTCTCAGCAGCAGTTGGGAGCTTGTGATAAGGTATCAAGTGGAGCATTTTACTAAACAGATCTACTACAAAAAGTATAGTTGTGTTTTTATCTGATTTCGGCAGATCCACTATATAGTCCAGGGCGATTTCTTGCCAGGGTTTATCTGGAGTAGGTGTGGTAAGCAGGAGTCAGAAAGGAGGCCTCGTACTCCTCTTTGATATGGTACAGGCTCGACAGGTGTTTATGAACTGAGTAACATCAGGAAGGATGGTAGGCCACCAGTAGGACCTCTGTAAGAGTTCTTTCGTTTTTATCAACCCACAATGTCCACCAAGAGGTGAGTCATGGGCAGAGCGTAGAAGTTGGTCACGTAGAGAAGGGGGAATGTAGAACTTCTGGTTGTGGCAATAGACTCCGTCGTTATTCCTTCGTAAGAGATGTAGAGGTTTTGATGGATCTTTGATTTGTTCAGACCGTAGAAGCGGTAGGGAATCTATCAGGAAGAGAAGGAAATTATTTTCTGGGATAACGTGCCGGTTGAAGGTATGATCTACCGATGTGTGTGGTATCCGAGAGAGAGCATCTGCTTTGCCATTTTTGCTTGCGGGTCTGTAAGTGATGAGGAAGTTGAAGCGTGATAGGAAGAGATTCCAGCGGACTTGGCGGGCAGAAAGCGTTCTAGTGGATTTAAGAAACTGTAGATTCCTGTGGTCAGTGTATACAATGGTAGGTGTTGTGGCTCCTTCAAGTAGGTGTCTCCATTGTTCAAAAGCAGCCTTTATGGCAAGGAGCTCCTTTTCACCCACCGGGTAATGTCTTTCTGCAGAGGTCAAGGACCTAGAGTAGTAAGCTACTGGGTGCAGTGGTTGTTGGTGAGACTCTCTTTGCGAAAGGATGGCTCCAAGAGCGAAGTCTGAGGCATCTACTTCAAGGGTGAATGGGAGTTCGGTGTTAGGATACCTGAGGATAGGAGCAGATGTGAAACTTGTTTTCAATCTGTCGAAAGCTTCTTGGGTGGTATCGGACCAGACAAATTTGATATTTTGTTTTGTGAGATCAGTAAGTGGTTTAGCCAGAGTAGAATAGTTCCTAATAAATTTTCTGTAAAAGTTGGCGAAACCAAGAAAACTTTGAACTTGTTTTCTAGTTGTGGGAACAGGCCAATCTAGTACTGTTTTGATCTTATTTTCGTCCATGCGTATTCCCATATCAGATATAATGTAGCCCAGGAAGGGAATACTGTTTACGTGGAACGTACATTTTTCGGCCTTCACAAATAATGAATTGTTTCGTAGACGTGTAAGAACCTGACGGACATGCATCTTGTGCTCGGCGAGGGTCTTTGAGAAAATTAAAATGTCATCCAAGTAGATAACGACATAAGTGTCTAGCACATCCTTGAAGATATCATTGATCAGGTGCTGGAAGGTGGCAGGGGCATTGCAGAGACCGAATGGCATAACTACATATTCGTATAACCCATAACGGGTACGAAATGCAGTCAGCCATTCGTCTCCTGCCCGCATCCTGATCAAGTTATATGCGCCCCTAAGATCTAACTTGGTGAAGATCTTAGAGCCCACCAACCGCTCAATTAGTTCCGGAATGAGCGGTAAGGGGTAGCGTTTTTTTATGGTTATTTTATTTAACTGCCTATAGTCCACTATAGGTCTTAAAGAACCGTCCTTATTCTTTAAAAAAAGATACCTGCTGCTGCAGGGGAGGTCGATGGCCTGATGAAGCCTTTTTTTAAGTTTTCGTCGATATAGGATCTGAGGTGTAGTAATTCTGGTTTTGAGAGAGGGAATATGTGACCACAAGGTATGACTGCTCCAGGTAGTAAATCAATGGGGCAGTCATATGGCCTGTGTGGAGGAAGAGTTTCAGATTGGGTTTTACTAAATACATCTTTGAACTCTGCATAGTCCATAGGTACATTTGACTGTAAACTCTCTGAGGTGTTTTGTAGAAGTAGATGTGGGTAGCAGGTAGTTTTGCAATACTCAGAGTTAAATTGTAAGGAGAGTGAGGACCATGATATCAAGGGATCATGTTGCCGAAGCCACTGTAGACCTAAAATCAAAGGAAAATCAGGAGAGGTAATAACGTCAAATTTAATATACTCCCTGTGATGGTATTCTGTTGACATTAAGATGGGAATGGTTTCGAAGGTAATTGGACCTGTGGAGAGGACCTTACCATCAATCCCCCTCAAGTAGACAGGAGACAGTTTCTTATGCAGGGGTATTTTATTAATTTCACAGAAAGAAACGTCTATGTAAGAGAGAGAGGCACCAGAGTCAATGATCCCTTGAAGTGTCACCCGAGTTTGGTCCCACTGTAAGACAAGAGGAATTTTACAGTAATGAGCACATTTGAGAATGCTTTTTATTGAGGAGGTGGGAGTGAGCAACTTACTCTTTCTTTGACGGGTTAAGTTGGGACAGTCTCTGACCCCATGGTCTTCTGATGCGCAGTACATGCAAAGATTATTTGTGCGACGCCTTAACTTTTCCTGAGAGCTCAGTGGACCTCGTAGAAAGGCGATATCCATAGGTTCAGCAGGGGGTTTTGAATGTGTCGTGGGTGGAGTTGATGTGGTTTTTTGCCTATAGGGTGAGTCGTGACTACTTCTTTCATGATGTCTTTCCCTAAGCCTCCTATCTATGCAGATACTGAGATCTATGAGTTGTTCAAGAGTAGGGGGTATTTGGGTACGTGATAGTTCATCCTTAATGGCTTCTGACAACCCTAGGCGAAATTGATTTCGCAGAGATAAGTTGTTCCATTGGGTGTCAGGAGCCCACCTTTTAAATTCGGAGATATATTCCTCAACCTCTCTTTTCCTCTGCTTTAGGGACCTCATAGCTGTTTCAGCCGTCTGTTGTTTAAAGGGGTCCTCATAGATTTGTGCTAGGGCAGAGAAAAAGGAGTCTAAGGAATTAAGGATGTCATCGTTGTGCTCTAAGAAGGTATTTGCCCATGCTCTGGGCTCTGCTCTTAAGTAAGAGATGGTTGTCATAACCTTTATCCTATCACTAGGATAGGTATATGGTTTGAGGGTAAATAACAGGTAGCATGAATTCTTAAATTCCCTGAAAGTTTTTCTATCACCTGTAAAAGGTTCAGGAGCACTAATTTGGGGTTCCTGGGGAGGGGGTTTTCTATCCACTACCTCCTTTATGTATGTTTTTAAATTATCATTTTCTAATTTGAGTGCAGTGAGCCCTTCAGTTAACATATCTACTTTAGTGCTTAATGTTTGCATGTGAGCTGACATATCAGTTGGGTCCATTTTATAGGGCTTGGTATTCCTGTAATGTCTGGAAAGAAGACAAAATAAAAGTTGGACCACAGCTGCTGATATATGATTTTGAGAGGTTGTTGCTAAGTATGTAGCAGGAAATTACATGAGAATTACCCCGGTGTAACAAGTAAAATCCTAGCACACACACAGGAAGCAGTTTGATATATGATAAGCAAGTTGCAGCAGATAGAACTATGGCTGACGCAGCTAATATTCACTATGGTATTCAGCAGTGTACCTTGCCTCCTTGAAATCACAGGTAATAAATATGAAATACTATACATATGCGCAATATGTTAAGTTAAGGCAAAAAATAAGTTAACTGAAGCAGCGGAATGTCAGGCAAAACAAAATGACAGGAGAAAAAGAACAAATACCTAATAGTATGGGAATAGACACTAAAGTAAGGTTGGCACAAACTTATGAGAGAACCTCTAGTAAGGGTACCTTTAGAGGGGCACAGTAGTGAGTAAACCGCAGCAGCGGTGTCAGCGGTGAGAGCAGTGAGAGCTGGCTTGAGGCGGCTGAATACGGCGTGTGACGTCACAGAGGCCAAGTTCCGGAGTAGCGCAGCTGGTCTGTGAGGAGCTGGAAAGGCACAGGCTGTCAGTATCCGAACTGAGAGAGCTCCAAGCAGGTTGAGAGGTATGGGTGGAGCTTGGGTAGACGGAGAATCAATACCAAGCACTGACTTAAGGTTGAGGGAGGTATTTAAAGGGGATTTGTAATAAAACTTAAAGGGACAGTGGTATACATAACGGTGAATTGCATATGTGTGACATAAACAGAACAAAACCCGGAAGTGACGTTATGTGTGTCACTACACCGGAAGTGTCTGTGCGCTCCACCATACTCAGACTATGATAGAAAGGGGTAGTACTCCTGGCATAACATTTAACATAGTAACCAGATGTGACGCTATACATGCCACGATTCCGGATATAGGAAGAACCCGGAAGTGACGTCATAAGTGCTACTTACCGGAAGAGCCCATGCTTACAATTATGGAAAGGGGTAAGATATCAGACATAGCTAGGAACAAAAAAAACGTAAGTGACGTTTAGCGTTCCGTATATGGGAGATTCGCTCCAATACACAGGAAATGAAGTTTATGATGAATTAGGATGATTTGTAACGCCATACGAAGTTCCATACATAAGGTAGGAATTCAGTGTATTTGTTAACCTCTGATGAAGAAGGGAACTAAGCAGAATTAACCCTTTGAAACGCGTAAGGTACTATACAGGGTTAGGATCACCTTCTGTGTACACTGGTACTTTGAGAATGAACTTTTGCTGAGAACAGTAAACTTGCCTGCACATTTTGCCAAACAATATTGTCAGACCTATTGGATACTGTATATATGCTTCTGTCATACCTCATCTGTTGAGGTTTTTAAATGTGTTTTTACTTGTCTTCTTGTATATATATGTGTGTTATTATTAAACAGTATTACATTATATATCTCTCTTTGGCTTTCTTGCATGGTATGGTGATTGAGATCGAAAGTTTCCATCTACCAGAACACCAAGAGGGGCAAACCATTCTAAGAGCAAAGGAAGTTCTACCTGCCGGTGGCTACATACACAAGAGGACATTATCCTCTCCAGCGTTATTGAATCATCCTTACCTCATAAGATTGGGGGAATTTAATGTAAGTGCATACCCTAAGGGGGACATATACAAATTTGAAGAAGACTGAGATAAAATACTTTTATTTGCACTTGTCCGAGCCTATTGCTTGATCTTTGTGATAAACTTGTAATCTTATAGTGAACACCCTATGGTATTTTATTTTGTGGCAACCTGTGCTGTTCTTTACTAACCATTTTTTATCATATATGTGCATTAATATCAGCCTAATTATCTCTGTTTCACATAGCGCCATCTCTATTTTTCTTGTGTTTCTATCTTACTTTTGGAGGTGACTTGGAATTCCTCCTACCATTTGAGATTGGCAGTCTGTGTGAAAAAGGGAGTTTGTTTATATATAGGGGTGCTAATAGAATCTTTAAGCACTCATCTCTCAACCTCAGGAGCGCTATAGGGTTAGCTAGAGGGTCTTACCCAATAGCTTTCTGTCTTATTTACTAGTTATATATATCCCGCATATATAACTCCCATTTCAAAACCTTCATTAAAATTACTTGTACAGCCACCAGGGTTTGTATTGCCAAATACTGGAAGGCCGGGGGCCCCACTTGGCAAGAGGTTCTAGATAAAGTTAAACACTTCTATCTGATGACAGAACTAGGGACTAGATTACAAGATTCACTAGAATCCTTACATGAAACCTGGTATTATTGGAACCTTCAAGGAACCATCTAGAACTGCAAGGGAACTACTTAATTATCAAGATAACACAGAAAGAATAATACACAAACCTCTACTCAATAATTTAGACGCAGAGAATAGAAATCATATACATCAAAATGGCATTCAGCAGTCATTTTGTTTAAACGTATTCACCATATGTAAGAAAAAACATACATTATGCTTACCTGATTATTTAATTTTCTTCTGTATGAGGAGAGTCCACGGCATCATTCCTTACTGTTGGGAATACTGAACCTGGCCACCAGGAGGAGGCAAAGACACCCCAGCCAAAAGCTTAAGGAACAGTAGGAGAAATATCAGGGTATAAATGGTGCCAGTAGAGAAAAACAAATTTTGATCCACCAATCAGAGTATACGGGCGGGTGCCGTGGACTCTCCTCATACAGAAGGAAATAAAATTATCAGGTAAGCATAATTTATGTTTTCCTTCTTAATATGAGGAGAGTCCACGGCATCATTCCTTACTGTTGGGAAAACTATACCCAAGCTCTAGAGAACACTGAATGATAACAGGAGGGGTAAAGGAAAGACGGACCCTAATCTGAGGGCACCACAGCCTGCAAAACCTTTCTCCCAAAAGCTGCAAAAATGTCAAATTTGTAGAATTTTGAAAAAGTATGTAAGGAGGACCATGTAGCCACCTTACAAATCTGATCCATAGAGGCCCAAAAGGAAGCCACCGCTCTAGTGGAATGAGCCATAATCCTCTGAGGAGGTCTAAGTCCTCTGACTCATAAGCTAAGCGTATAACACTCCTCAACCAAAAAAGATAACGAAGTCGAAGAGGCCTTCAGACCCTTATGCTTCCCAGAGTAGAAAACAAACAAGGAAGAAGTGTGTCTAAAATCCTTAGTAGCTTGAACTTCAAAGCTCGAACTACATCCAGATTATGAAGTAAACTTTCCTTCGAAGAAGAAGGATTAGGACATAAGGAAGGAACCACAATCTCCTGATTGATGTTACGATCAGACACCACCTTAGGAAGAAAACCCAAGTGGGTACGTAGGACAGCCTTATCAGTGTGGAACACCAGATAAGGAGGCTCACATTGCAAGGCTCACATTGCAAGGCAGCCATTTCAGAAATTCTGTGTGCTGACGCAATAGCCAATAGAAAAAGAACCTTTCAGGACAACAATTTAATGTCAACCGAATGCATAGGCTCACACAGAGCCCTTTGCAAAAACTTAAGAACAAGATTCAAACTCCAAAGTGGAGCGTTAGATCTAAACACAGGTCTGATCCTGATCAGAACCTTAACGAAGAATTGCACAATAGGGAGCTCTGCGAGCCTCTTGTGCAGCAAAACAGAAAGGGTCGAAATCTGTCCACTCAGTGAATTGGCAGAAAGGCCTTTCTCCAGACCCTACTGGAGAGAGGAAAGAATCCTGGCAGTCTTGACCTTATGCCATGTGAAACCACGCTCTTCACACCAGAATAAGTAAGCTCTCCACACCTTATGATAGATGCAATGAGTAACAGGCTTACAAGCCTGAATGAGAGTGCCAATAACCCTCTCAGAGAAACCTCTCTTGGCTAAGATTAAGGGGCCTATTTATCAAGCTCCGAACGGAGCTTGATGGCCCGTGTTTCTGGCGAGTCTTCAGACTCGCCAGAAACACAAGTTTTATGGAGCAGTGGTCACAAAGACCGCTCCTCCATATCCCTGCCCGCCTGCTCTGAGCAGGCGGACAGGAATCGCCGGAATTCAACCCGATCGAGTACGATTGGGTTGATTGACACCCCCTGCTGGCAGCCCATTGGCCGCGAGTCTGCAGGGGGCGGCATTGCACCTGCAGCTCTTGTGAGCTGCTGGTGCAATCCTGAATGCGGAGAGCGTATTGCTCTCCGAATTCAGCGATGTCTTGCGGACCTGATCCACACTGTCGGATCAGGTCCGCAAGACATTTGATAAATAGGCCCCTAAGCGTTCAATCTCAACGCAGTCAGCCTCAAATAATCTAGATTTTGATGATCAAAGGGATCCTGTTCCAGCAGATCCCTGCAACAAGGTAACTTCCACGGAGGAGATGAGGACATCCCCACCAGGTCCGCAAACCACATCCTTTGCAGCTATGATGGAGCAATCAGTATCACTGATGCCTGCTTCTGCTTGATGTAGGCCACTACACGAGGGAGAAGTGGTAACGGCAGAAAAATGTAAGTTAGATTGAACCTCCAAGGCACTGCTAATGCATCTATTAGCTTCGCCGGAGGATCCCTGGACTGCGACCCATATCTGAGTAGCTTGTAATTGAGCTGGGACGCCATGAGATCTATCTCCGGTGTCCCCCATCTGTTGCAAATCTCTGCAAACACCTTGGGATGGAGAGACCATTCCCCTGGATGAAAGGATTGTCTGCTGAGGAAATCCGCTTCCCAGTTGTCCACCCCGGGATGTGGATCGCTAACAGGGAGCTCCTTGTTCCCCCCTGATAGTTGATGTAAGCCACCGAGGTTATGTTGTCTGATTGGAATCTGATAAACTGGGATGAACCCAGAAGAGTCTAAGAGGCCTATTTAACAAATGTCTTGCGGACCTGATCCGACAGTGTGGATCAGGTCTGCAAGACATCGCTGAATGCTGAGAGCAATTCAGCCTGCAAAACCTTTCTCCCAAAAGCTGCTTCAGCCGAAGCAAAAATGTCAAATTTGTAGAATTTTGAAAAAGTATGTAAGGAGGACCATGTAGCCACCTTACAAATCTGATCCATAGAGGCCCAAAAGGAAGCCACCGCTCTAGTGGAATGAGCCCTAATCCTCTGAGGAGGTCTAAGTCCCTCTGACTCATAAGCTAAGCGTATAACACTCCTCAACCAAAAAAGATAACAAAGTCGAAGAGGCCTTCAGACCCTTATGCTTCCCAGAGTAGAAAACAAACAAGGAAGAAGTTTGTCTAAAATCCTTAGTAGCTTGAAGATAAAACTTCAAAGCTCGAACTACATCCAGATTATGAAGTAAACTTTCCTTCGAAGAAGAAGGATTAGGACATAGGGAAGGAACCACAATCTCCTGATTGATGTTACGATCAGACACCACCTTAGGAAGAAAACCCAAGTGGGTAGGTAGGACAGCCTTATCAGTGTGGAACACCAGATAAGGAGGCTCACATTGCAAGGCTCACATTGCAAGGCAGACATTTCAGAAATTCTGCGTGCTGACGCAATAGCCAATAGAAAAAGAACCTTTAAGGACAACAATTTAATGTCAACCGAATGCATAGGCTCAAACAGAGCCCTTTGCAAAAACATAATTTATGCTTACCTGATAAATTTATTTCTCTTGTAGTGTATCCAGTCCACGGATCATCCATTACTTGTGGGATATTCTCCTTCCCAACAGGAAGTTGCAAGAGGATCACCCACAGCAGAGCTGCTATATAGCTCCTCCCCTCACTGTCATATCCAGTCATTCGACCGAAACAAGACGAGAAAGGAGAAACCATAGGGTGCAGTGGTGACTGCAGTTTAATTAAAATTTAGACCTGCCTTAAAAGGACAGGGCGGGCCGTGGACTGGATACACTACAAGAGAAATAAATTTATCAGGTAAGCATAAATTATGTTTTCTCTTGTTAAGTGTATCCAGTCCACGGATCATCCATTACTTGTGGGATACCAATACCAAAGCTAAAGTAAACGGATGATGGGAGGGACAAGGCAGGAACTTAAACGGAAGGAACCACTGCCTGTAGAACCTTTCTCCCAAAAACAGCCTCCGAAGAAGCAAAAGTGTCAAATTTGTAAAATTTTGAAAAGGTGTGAAGCGAAGACCAAGTCGCAGCCTTGCAAATCTGTTCAACAGAGGCCTCATTTTTAAAGGCCCAGGTGGAAGCCATAGCTCTAGTAGAATGAGCTGTAATCCTTTCAGGGGGCTGCTGTCCAGCAGTCTCATAGGCTAAGCGTATTATGCTCCGAAGCCAAAAGGAGAGAGAGGTTGCCGAAGCTTTTTGACCTCTCCTCTGTCCAGAGTAAACGACAAACAGGGCAGATGTTTGACGAAAATCTTTAGTAGCCTGTAAGTAGAACTTCAAGGTACGGACTATGTCCAGATTATGTAAAAGACGTTCCTTCTTTGAAGAAGGATTAGGACACAATGATGGAACAACAATCTCTTGATTGATATTCCTGTTAGAAACTACCTTAGGTAAAAACCCAGGTTTGGTACGCAGAACTACCTTGTCTGAATGAAAAATCAGATAAGGAGAATCACAATGTAAGGCAGATAACTCAGAGACTCTTCGAGCCGAGGAAATAGCCATCAAAAACAGAACTTTCCAAGATAAAAGTTTAATATCAATGGAATGAAGGGGTTCAAACGGAACTCCCTGAAGAACTTTAAGAACCAAGTTTAAGCTCCACGGAGGAGCAACAGTTTTAAACACAGGCTTAATCCTAACCAAAGCCTGAGAAAATGCCTGGACGTCTGGAACTTCTGCCAGACGCTTGTGCAAAAGAATAGACAGAGCAGAGATCTGTCCTTTTAAAGAACTAGCTGATAAGCCTTTGTCCAAACCCTCTTGGAGAAAGGACAATATCCTAGGAATCCTAACCTTACTCCATGAGTAACTCTTGGATTCACACCAATAAAGGTATTTACGCCATATCTTATGGTAGATTTTCCTGGTGACAGGCTTCCGAGCCTGTATTAAGGTATCAATGACTGACTCGGAGAAGCCACGCCTTGATAGAATCAAGCGTTCAATCTCCATGCAGTCAGTCTCAGAGAAATTAGATTTGGATGATTGAAAGGACCTTGTATTAGAAGGTCCTGCCTCAGAGGCAGAGTCCATGGTAGAAGAGATGACATGTCCACTAGGTCTGCATACCAGGTCCTGCATGGCCACGCAGGCGCTATCAGAATCACCGATGCTCTCTCCTGTTTGATTTTGGCAATCAGTCGAGGGAGCAGAGGAAACGGTGGAAACACATAGGCCAGGTTGAAGAACCAAGGAACTGCTAGAGCATCTATCAGCGTTGCTCCCGGGTCCCTGGACCTGGATCCGTAACAAGGAAGCTTGGCGTTCTGGCGAGACGCCATGAGATCCAGTTCTGGTTTGCCCCAACAATGGACCAGTTAAGCAAACACCTCCGGATGGAGTTCCCACTCCCCCGGATGAAAAGTCTGACGACTTAGAAAATCCGCCTCCCAATTCTCTACGCCTGGGATGTGGATCGCTGACAAATGGCAAGAGTGAGACTCTGCCCAGCGAATTATCTTTGAGACTTCTAACATCGCTAGGGAACTCCTGGTTCCCCCTTGATGGTTGATGTAAGCAACAGTCGTGATGTTGTCTGACTGAAATCTGATGAACCTCAGTGTTGCTAACTGAGGCCAAGCTAGAAGAGCATTGAATATTGCTCTTAACTCCAGAATATTTATTGGGAGGAGTTTCTCCTCCTGAGTCCACGATCTCTGAGCCTTCAGGGAGTTCCAGACTGCGCCCCAACCTAGAAGGCTGGCATCTGTTGTTACAATCGTCCAATCTGGCCTGCGAAAGGTCATACCCTTGGACAGATGGACCCGAGAAAGCCACCAGAGAAGAGAATCTCTGGTCTCTTGATCCAGATTTAGTAGAGGGGACAAATCTGAGTAATCCCCATTCCACTGACTTAGCATGCATAATTGCAGCAGTCTGAGATGCAGGCGCGCAAATGGCACTATGTCCATTGCCGCTACCATTAAACCGATTACTTCCATGCACTGAGCCACTGACGGGCGTGGAATGGAATGAAGGACACGGCAAGCATTTAGAAGTTTTGATAACCTGGACTCCGTCAGGTAAATTTTCATCTCTACAGAATCTATAAGAGTCCCTAGGAAGGAGACTCTTGTGAGTGGTGATAGAGAACTCTTTTCCACGTTCACTTTCCACCCATGCGACCTCAGAAATGCCAGAACTATCTCTGTATGAGACTTGGCAATTTGAAAGCTTGACGCCTGTATCAGGATGTCGTCTAGATACAGAGCCACCGCTATGCCTCGCGGTCTTAGAACCGCCAGAAGTGAGCCCAGAACCTTTGTAAAAATTCTCGGGGCAGTAGCTAACCCGAAGGGAAGAGCTACAAATTGGTAATGCCTGTCTAGAAAGGCAAAGCTTAGGAACCGATGATGATCTTTGTGAATCGGTATGTGAAGGTAGGCATCCCTTAAGTCAACTGTGGTCATGTACTGACCCTCTTGGATCATGGGTAGGATGGTCCGAATAGTTTCCATTTTGAATGATGGAACTCTGAGGAATATGTTTAAGATCTTTAGATCCAAGATTGGTCTGAAGGTTCCCTCTTTCTTGGGAACCACAAACAGATTTGAATAAAATCCCTGTCCTTGTTCCGTCCGCGGAACTGGATGGATCACTCCCATTACTAGGAGGTCTTGCACACAGCTTAGGAATGCCTCTTTCTTTATCTGGTTTGCTGATAACCTTGAAAGATGAAATCTCCCTTGTGGAGGAGAAGCTTTGAAGTCCAGAAGATATCCCTGAGATATGATCTCCAACGCCCAGGGATCCTGAACATCTCTTGCCCACGCCTGGGTGAAGAGAGAAAGTCTGCCCCCCACTAGATCCGTTTCCGGATAGGGGGCCATTCCTTCATGCTGTCTTGGGGGCAGCAGCAGGCTTTCTGGCCTGCTTGCCCTTGTTCCAGGACTGGTTAGGTTTCCAGGCCTGTCTGGAATGAGCAACAGGTCCCTCTTGTTTTGAAGCGGAGGAAGTTGATGCTGCTCCTGCCTTGAAATTTCGAAAGGCACGAAAATTAGACTGTTTGGCCTTTGATTTGGCCCTGTCCTGAGGAAGGGTATGACCCTTGCCTCCAGTAATGTCAGCAATAATTTCCTTCAAGCCAGGCCCGAATAGGGTCTGCCCCTTTAAAGGAATGTTGAGTAATTTAGACTTTGAAGTCACGTCAGCTGACCAGGATTTAAGCCATAGCGCCCTACGCGCCTGGATGGCGAATCCAGAATTATTAGCCGTTAGTTTAGTCAAATGAACAATGGCATCAGAAACAAATGAGTTAGCTAGCTTAAGCGTTCTAAGCTTGTCAATAATTTCATTCAATGGAGCTGTCTGGATGGCCTCTTCCAGGGCCTCAAACCAGAATGCTGCCGCAGCCGTGACAGGCGCAATGCATGCAAGGGGCTGCAAAATAAAACCTTGTTGAATAAACATTTTCTTAAGGTAACCCTCCAATTTTTTATCCATTGGATCTGAAAAAGCACAACTGTCTTCAACCGGGATAGTGGTACGCTTTGCTAAAGTAGAAACTGCTCCCTCCACCTTAGGGACCGTCTGCCATAAGTCCCGTGTAGTGGCGTCTATTGGAAACATTTTTCTAAATATAGGAGGTGGGGAAAAAGGCACACCGGGTCTATCCCACTCCTTGCTAATAATTTCTGTAAGTCTTTTAGGTATAGGAAAAACGTCAGTACACACCGGCACCGCATAGTATCTATCCAGCCTACACAATTTCTCTGGAATGGCAACTGTGTTACAGTCATTCAGAGCAGCTAATACCTCCCCAAGCAATACACGGAGGTTCTCAAGCTTAAATTTAAAATTAGAAATCTCTGAATCAGGTTTCCCCGAGTCAGAGATGTCACCCACAGACTGAAGCTCTCCGTCCTCATGTTCTGCATATTGTGACGCAGTATCAGACATGGCTTTAACAGCATTTGCGCGCTCTGTATCTCTCCTAACCCCAGAGCTATCACGCTTGCCTCTTAATGCAGGCAATCTAGATAATACCTCTGACAGGGTATTATTCATGATTGCAGCCATGTCCTGCAAGGTAATCGCTATGGGCGTCCCTGATGTAATTGGCGCCATATTAGCGTGCGTCCCCTGAGCGGGAGGCGAAGGGTCTGACACGTGGGGAGAGTTAGTCGGCATAACTTCCCCCTCGACAGAACCCTCTGGTGATAATTCTTTTATAGATAAAGACTGATCTTTACTGTTTAAGGTGAAATCAATACATTTAGTACACATTCTCCTATGGGGCTCCACCATGGCTTTCAAACATAATGAACAAGTAGGTTCCTCTGTGTCAGACATGTTTAAACAGACTAGCAATGAGACTAGCAAGCTTAAAACAAGTTTACAAGCAATATAAAAAACGTTACTGTGCCTTTAAGAAACACAAATTTTCCCAAATTGTGAAATAACAGTGAAAAAATGCAGTTACACTAACAAAATTTTTACAGTGTATGTAATAAGTTAGCAGAGCATTGCACCCACTTGCAAATGGATGATTAACCCCTTAATATCAAAAACGGAATAAGAAATGACAAAAACGTTTTTTAAACAGTCACAACAACTGCCACAGCTCTACTGTGGCTTTTTACTTCCCTCAATACGACTTTTGAAGCCTTTTGAGCCCTTCAGAGAAGTCCTGGATCATGCAGGAAGAAGCTGGAAGTCTGTGTCTGTAATTTTTGCTGGGCAAAAAAGCGCTAAAATAGGCCCCTCCCACTCATATTACAACAGTGGGAAGCCTCAGGGAACTGTTTCTAGGCAAAATTCAAGCCAGCCATGTGGAAAAAACTAGGCCCCAATAAGTTTTATCACCAAACATATGTAAAAAACGATTAAACATGCCAGCAAACGTTTTATAAGAGTATGTATCTCTATTAATAAGCCTGATACCAGTCGCTATCACTGCATTTAAGGCTTTACTTACATTACTTCGGTATCAGCAGCATTTTCTAGCAAATTCCATCCCTAGAAAAATATTTTAACTGCACATACCTTATTGCAGGAAAACCTGCCCGCTATTCCCCCTCTGAAGTTACCTCACTCCTCAGAATATGTGAGAACAGCAAAGGATCTTAGTTACGTCTGCTAAGATCATAGAAAACGCAGGCAGATTCTTCTTCTAAATACTGCCTGAGATAAACAGTACACTCCGGTACCATTTAAAAATAACAAACTTTTGATTGAAGAAATAAACTAAGTATAAAACACCACAGTCCTCTTACGACCTCCATCTTAGTTGAGAGTTGCAAGAGAATGACTGGGTATGACAGTGAGGGGAGGAGCTATATAGCAGCTCTGCTGTGGGTGATCCTCTTGCAACTTCCTGTTGGGAAGGAGAATATCCCACAAGTAATGGATGATCCGTGGACTGGATACACTTAACAAGAGAAAACTTAAGAACAAGATTCAAACTCCAAGGTGGAGCGTTAGATCTAAACACAGGTCTGATCCTGATCAGAACCTTAATGAAGAATTGCACATTAGGGAGCTCTGCGAGCCTCTTGTGCAGCAAAACAGAAAGGGTCGAAATCTGTCCACTCAGTGAATTGGCAGAAAGGCCCTTCTCCAGACCCTACTGGAGAGAGGAAAGAATCCTGGCAGTCTTGACCTTATGCCATGTGAAACCACACTCTTCACACCAGAATAAGTAAGCTCTCCACACCTTATGATAGATGCAATGAGTAACAGGCTTACAAGCCTGAATGAGAGTGCCAATAACCCTCTCAGAGAAACCTCTCTTGGCTAAGACTAAGGGGCCTATTTATCAAGCTCCGAATGGTTTCTGTCTTCAGACTCGCCAGAAACACAAGTTATGGAGCAGTGGTCACAAAGACCGCTGCTCCATAACCCTGTCCGGCTGCTCTGAGCAGGCAGACAGGAATCGCCGGAATTCAACCCGATCGAGTACGATTGGGTTGATTGACACCCCCTGCTGGCAGCCCATTGGCCGCGAGTCTGCAGGGGGCGGCATTGCACCTGCAGCTCTTGTGAGCTGCTGGTGCAATCCTGAATGCGGAGAGCGTATTGCTCTCCGAATTCAGCGATGTCTTGCGGACCTGATCCACACTGTCGGATCAGGTCCGCAAGACATTTGATAAATAGGCCCCTAAGCGTTCAATCTCAACGCAGTCAGCCTCAAAGAATCTAGATTTTGATGAACAAAGGGATCCTGTTCCAGCAGATCCCTGCAACAAGGTAACTTCCACGGAGGAGATGAGGACATCCCCACCAGGTCCGCGAACCACATCCTTTGCAGCTATGATGGAGCAATCAGTATCACTGATGCCTGCTTCTGCTTGATGTAGGCCACTACACGAGGGAGAAGTGGTAACGGCAGAAAAATGTAAGTTAGATTGACCCTCCAAGGCACTGCTAATGCATCTATTAGCTCCGCCGTAGGATCCCTGGACTGCGACCCATATCTGAGTAGCTTGTAATTGAGCTGGGACGCCATGAGATCTATCTCCGGTGTCCCCCATCTGTTGCAAATCTCCGCAAACACCTCGGGATGGAGAGACCATTCCCCTGGATGAAAGGATTGTCTGCTGAGGAAATCCGCTTCCCAGTTGTCCACCCCGGGATGTGGATCGCTAACAGGGAGCTCCTTGTTCCCCCCTGATAGTTGATGTAAGCCACCGAGGTTATGTTGTCTGATTGGAATCTGATAGACTGGGATGAACCCAGAAGAGTCTAAGAGGCCTATTTAACAAATGTCTTGCGGACCTGATCCGACAGTGCGGATCAGGTCTGCAAGACATCGCTGAATGCGGAGAGCAATTCGCTCTGCATATTCAGCATTGCACCAGCAGCTCACAAGAGCTGCTGGTGCAACACCGCCCCCTGCAGACTCGCGGCCAATGGGCCGACAGCAGGCGGTGTCAATCAACCGAATCGTACTCAATCGGGTTGAATTCCGGTGATTCCTGTCCGCCTGGTCAGAGCAGGCGGACAGGGTTACGGTGCAGCGGTTTTTGTGACCGCTGCTCCAGAAACACAGGCCGTCAAGCTCCGTTCGGAGCTTGATAGATAGGCCCCCAAGCCTTCAAAGCATTGAAGATCGCTCAAAGTTCCAAAATGTGGATCGGGAGGAGGGATTCCTCTCGAGTCCACAGGCCCTGTGCCTTCCTGGCACCCCAAACAGTTCCACATCCTGAGAGACTTGCATCCGTAGTCACAATCTCCCAGGATGGTCTCAAGAAGGATGTCCCTTGAGACAGGTGATCTGGACAGAGCCACCAGGAGAGCGATTCTCTCGACCGTTTGTCCAAAGAAATCTGTTGAGACAAGATCTAAAGCGAAAACACCACAGGATAGTGTGAGATCTGATTACAAATTTATTAGACACGCTTAATAGAACTACTCACAGGAGTTCCAATTTAAAACGGCATAACACAAAATAGATGATCGTGACAACAGTCTGAAGGGGGTTCCAGCGTTCCAACTGCGGCACAATCCATGAATCAAGTCGGCGTGTGATGTCACCACCCGATCTCCTTTGCCACGCTATCACGAACACACCTCCTCTTCAAACTGTCACTGAGAGTTCAAGCATTCAGCGCCTCAATGCGTTTCTCCGCCAGAGGAGGCGTGCCTTTACAGTTGTGCCGACACTGCTGATGAGTCTGTGCTGCTCCAAATGATCGCGGTTCCACTGTCTCAGCATGCACAGCTAAAGTGGTCTGAGATGGAATCTGGAAAAAGGAATGATGACCATGCTGGACACCATGAGACCAATCACCTCCATACACCGAGCCACAGAGGGTCTTAAGGAGGTCTGGAGGGTAAGAAAAGTGGAAGTTAGCTTGTAACGTCTGTGGTCTATAAGGAATATCCTCATGGATATGGAGTCTATTATAGTACCCACAAATTCCACCCTAGTACTGGGAATAAGAGAACTCTTTTCGAAGTTTATCTTCCATCCATGAGATAGAAGAAGAAATAGAAGAGCTTTCAAATGTTCTTCTGGCAGGCGACAGGATGGTGCTTGAACCAGAATATCATCCAAGTATGGCGCTACTGCTATACCTCTGGTTCTGGCCACTGCAAGCAGAGCCCGTAGAACATTCATAAAAATTTTGGAGCAGTAGCTAAACCAAACGGAAGTGCAATAAACTTGAAGTGCTGGTCCAGGAACGCAAACCATAGGAACTTGAAGTATTCCTTGTGTATTGGAACGTGAAGGTAAGGATCCTCCAGATCTATCGTGGTCATGAACTGTCCTTCATGAACTGAGGGAAGGATGGACCTTATTGTTTCCATCTTGAACGAGGGGACAGATAGTAATTTGTTTAAGCACTTTAGGTCCAGAATTGGGCAGAAAGTTCCCTTCTTCTTTGGGACCACAAAAAGGTTTGAATATTATCCCAGACCTGTTTCTGCAAGAGGTACTGGGACAATCCCTCACGAACCCCAGAAAGACTTCTCTCTTTTCTGGCCTTGAAGACAGGTTTGACAAGAGGAATCTGCCCCTGGGTGGGTGAGACTTGAAACCTATCCTGTATTCCTGAGCGATGACCTCCAGGAGCCACGGGTCTTGCACGTCCCCAAATAAAGCGTCCAAAAACAGCGACAGTCTGCCCCCTAAAAGATCCAGAGCTGGATCGGGGGCCGCCCCTTCATGCTGACTTTGTCTCGGCGGGCCTCTTGTTCTGCTTAGATTTATCCCAGGACTGAGCTGGATTCCAAGTCCCCTTGGATTGCTCGGGCTTTGCGGAGGGCTGCTGACGTTGGGATTTATCCGAATGAAAGGAACAAAAATTAGGACCTTGTCCCTTAGGTTTATTCTTCTTATCCTGCGGTAAAAAGGCACCTTTGCCTTCAGTAATCATGGAGATAATTGAGTCCAGGCCTAGACCAAATACGTGCCACACAAATAAGTACCATACGGGCTTGAACAGAAAAACCTGAAGCCTTGGCATTCAGGTGAATAATTTGCATATTTGCATCACAAATAAAAGAATTAGCCTCCCTTAAGGCCTTTCCTGGATCATGTCGAGGGGACCCTCCACCTCTATCAACTCAGATAAGGAGTCGCACCAGTAGGTAGCCGCTCCAACAACTGCAGCAACAGCCGCTGCCGGTTGAAACAAATATCCCATATGTTGAAACATCTTTCTTAACAGAGTTTCTATTTTCTTATCCATGTGCTCTTTGAGCGACAAACTATCCTCAAGCAGGATAGTAGTGCATTTAGCAAGCGTGGAGATAGCGCCATCTACCTTGGGGAACCCCACAACTACAATTGAGAGTCTAGGACCAGGAACAATTTTTTAAAGGAAGAAGGGGAAAATGAAGAACCAATTCTTTCCCATTCATTCTTAATAATGTTCGCCATTTTTACGGGAACCGGAAAAGTTTGTGGTACAACCCTTTCCTCGTAGACCTTATCTAATTTAGGAATCAAAGGTTCCTCAGGCAATTTGGTCTCTGGAACCTCTAACGTAGCCAAAACTTCCTTTAGCAGAAAGTGTAAATGCTCAATCCTAAATCTAAAGTCTGGTTCCTCCGCAGCTGGAGGCTTAGAGGCAGCAGATTCCGACCCAGAAAGAACACCTTCTGAAGTATCAGAGGCGTCTTCATCATCGGATAATCTTGTATCCGATAAATCCAATAAGCTAGTAGATGACCCCTGGGAAGGGTAGCAATATTTCACCTTTAGAAATGTTGGTATATATACACACAAATCTTAACGCTCCCTGGAAGCTAGAGAATATTTTATATATGTATATAAAAAATTGTTAATACTGGATATGATAAATCTGAACAGGAAATCAACTTCATAAAACCTTAAAAAATCTTAAAGCCTGTTTGCCTCTTAAAAACAATAATAAAAAGTAGTGAAAACCATAAATCCGTTACCATACATATAAAAAGTCCAACTACTGATGGATAATTAATTCCAAAATGATTTTCAGTTCAAAGTAGGCAACAGTCCTTTTTCGCCTTTGATCGGTTGCTGCTCAGTGTGTAATCCGGGTATCCTGGACTCGGCAGACGAAACAAGCTGAAAAACACAATGAACACACAGCGCCCACCGACCCAAGGTTACTCTAAAAACAATTTATTTGTGCGCATAAAAATAAAGATTTACACTTACAAGATTGCAGGGTTTACAGAGCCGTTCATAAAAGTGACAGCGGTTGTCCGATATTTCCCATAAGCTGACTCAGAGCAAACAGTCTTGGATCCCCGTCTGTGTTTGTAGCTCTCCGTCACAGCTGCTCTCTCTCAGCAGCGGTCTCTGTAAATGAATCTCGGCAGCTCGGATAGCTGGATCCTGACCTGTTTCTCTCACACATGCATACAACATAGAGACAGAGGCTGCTGCAGTACTGGGCCCTAAAGGAATCTCTCTTTATTCTGTGCCTTTATCCTCACAGCAATTCATCAAATCCGTCTCTACAGAGGAGAAAAAACTAGGAGGAGGAAGTGGAAATAGAGAAGGAAGAAAAGAGCTTGGGATTAGTGCATCGACTGGGGTGTGGAAAGAGGGAAGAAGGAAGGATCTTGGTTGCAGACATTATACAGTAACCGGGATTCAGGCTGGAGCAGAGAGTGGCATGTTATTTCGAGGTTTTGAGGGTTAAAAATAGTGACGGCCTCCAGGTTACCGAATACCAGCTGGGAGAAACAGGTCAGGATCCAGCTATCCGAGCTGCTGAGATTCAGTTACAGAGACCGCTGCTGAGAGAGAGCAGCTGTGACGGAGAGCTACAAACACAGACGGGGATCCAAGACTGTTTACTCTGAGTCAGCTTATGGGAAATATCGGACAACGGCTGTCACTTTTATGAAAGGCTGTGTAAACACTGCAATCTTGTAAGTGTAAATATTTATTTTTATGCACACAAATAAATTGTTTTTAGAGATACCTTGAGTCAGTGGGCGCTGTGTGTTCATTAATATTTGACCTTTAGCTTGCGCTTAGCAGGGCGAGGTAAAGCACTAAAAGCCGCAGACACTGTCGTTTGTAATTGCTCATTAAAGTCTGGTGGTAAAAGGGCCCCTCCAGATGGAGGATTAGGAGTGTTACGGGCAGATGCATGTGTATTAGGAGATGACTGTAGGGTGCGTACCTCACGGGACGGAGACTCCTCAGAGGTGGATGGCTCAGTGGTATCAAACACATTAACGTTCTTTGACATGATTACGCTATCAAGGCATGCGGAACATAATTGAGCAGGCGGGTATACCACGGCCTCCTCACAATATAGAGAGATATTAGACTTAGGTAAAGAGGGAGTACCCTCTAACACATCAGAATCCTCAATAGCTTGCGCTTATAAAGCAGACTATTGATAAATAAGAAAAAACAGCACCTTTATACCCCCAATAGCTAGGGCATTCACCACCTTCTATGACCCAGGCCAAACAGAGAAACCACTTCTCAGATAAACCACACGGTCAGGAAATAGGAAATCAGTTTGACCACACCCGGTCACATGGTGCGCAATGCAGGACAGCCCCTGCTATAATAGGAAGAAAAAGCGCCAAGCCTTTCAGGCTACGCATCTTTAAAAAACGAAAGTTAAGAAAAAAAAATAATATATATATACGTTCAACATCTGCCTGAGCCTCATCTCACACGTTGCAGCAAAATCAAATAAAATAATGTGATTAATCCATCCTGTTCAATAACCCCCTCCTGCGGAGATTTTAACCCTTGATTCCATACACATAAAAGGAGTCACACTGTGACCCTGTCTTCTTGCGTTATATGTGTATAAAAAAATGAAATGACCTTACCGGTATCTATGCCGTGGAACAGAAACACAGCCTCTCAAGTTTGACAGTCTTGTAGCATCGCTCCTGACATGGACTTGAGTGATGGAAGCAGGCAGTACACTTGTCAACACTGATTGCTTAGGAGCTGTTAATACGAGTCTGGATGGGTTCGCAGAAAGACTCTCCCTGCATCTCCAGACTCTAACATTCGTCAATGCTCTCACTGAGAGGCTGACAAGACAACTTAAAATTCCAGTCCCATTTCAAAGGGTAGATACTCTACAAAAGGAACTACTCCAAATCTTCTGACACTTCTCTGCCAACCTCCTGTAACGAAAAGGCAAAGATTAACTGGGAGCTGAGGGAAGTAGGGGGAGTCTAGCGTGAGGGTGCGGTGTCATGTGACATGGCCTAATACAGCTTACTATGTAAGTATATTTAGCAGATAGAAGTATATTTGTTTTTGCAGCTCAAATATAAGCCAATATTATTGTGAGATGTTTATCCCAATCTTATTAGTAGCTATGTAAGTATATTTGGCAGACGGAAGCATATACAAATATGCCATTAAAGAGTTGACTTAAGTGGTTGGATGTGCACCAATACTTTTTGTTGTTTTGTAATTGTTTTGGTCACTTCGGTAGCACTCCCACAATATGTGTGTTAAGATTAAACAGTCCTTTTGTGGTGTGCTTAACCAAAAAAAACCTTTGTTGTATCTCTTAAATAGGGAGCTTAGCAAATCCCTCCCCTTTGGTTAATGCACACCACCCAGCCCAGGTGTGTTCCAGATAAATATACTTAATAAGCTAGAAAGCTTCACACTTTGTAGACATGACTTGCTGCATTGTGGAAACTGGTTAGTGTTAGGACGAGTCAATATGGGACACCTTGTAAGTGGTGACTGGCTTAGCAGAATATGATCATATTGTGTGACTAGGATCCCATTTCATTTAAAGGCATTTTTTACAGCAAAAAATAAATTTTGCAGCATAAATATAAGTCAATATTATTGCGAGATGTTAATCCCAATTTTATTTGAACTATGTAAGTATATTTAGCAGATAGAAGTATATTTGTTTTTGCAGCTCAAATATAAGCCAATATTATTGCGAGATGTTTATCCCAATCTTATTAGAATCTATAAGTATATTTGGCAGACAGAATATACAAATATGCCATGAAAGAATGGACTTAAGTGGTTGGATGTGCACGAATACTTTTTGTTGTTTTGTAATTGTTTTGGTCACTATGGTAGCACTCCCACAATATGTGTGTTAAGATTAAACAGTCCTTTTGTGGTGTGCTTAACCAAAAAAAACCTTTGTTGTATCTAAAAAAAAACATAATAAAGCTCTTTCTCAGGCCTGTTATTTTGATGACCCAAAAAACAGCAGCCCATAGACAGCAAACCGCATCTCCCAGCGTCAGCCCACATATGATTAAGTGAAAATCAAACACACTGATAATATCATTATAAAAAGGGGATCCAGGAACACCATTTTCATATCTATAGTGCTTACTGAGTATCCCTCCTAAGTAAGGGAAAAATGTCAGCCTGTTCTGATGTAACAAGTCTCCCCAGAAACAAATGACTGAACATACCTCAATGCTGCTTGTAGCATGACACGGTTCTCTACACTGAAGATATTTCTTTACACTACCTTCAACTGCTCAGTGGAAAACCAACCGGATCTTAGATGTTTGCTAAGATCATTAGCATCAGGGCAGAAAAATAAGATGTCTCCACTCCTCCAAGGGATTCAGCAACTGATTATTTCTCCCTGAGAAAAATAGTACTCACTGGCACCATTTTAAAATAAAAAACTTCTTGAAGAATCTAAACTAACACCTCATTTTACCTCTTCCTATCACTAACAGGCAAAGAGAATGACTGGGGGGAGGGGAAGGGAGGAGCTATATATACAGCTCTGCTGTGGTGCTCTTTGCCACTTCCTGCTAGCAGGAGGTTAAATCCCACAAGTAAGGATGAAATGCCTGGAGTCATCATATCTTGTAAAAGAAATAAGATAAGGAGAATCACATTGTAATGCTGAAAGCTCAGAAGCTCTGCGAGCAGAAGAAATAGCAACCAAAAATAAAACTTTCCAAGATAACTTAATATCTATGGAATGCATAAGTTCAAACGGAACCCCTTGAAGAACATTAAGAACTAAATTCAAACTCCAAGGAGGAGCAATTGGTCTAAACACAGGCATGATTCTAGTCAGGGCCTGACAAAAAGATTGAACATCCGGAACATCTGCCAGACATTTGTGTAGCAAAGTAGATAGAGCAGAAATCTGTCCCTTTAAGGAACTTGCCGACAACCCTTTCTCCAATCCTTCTTGGAGAAAAGACAAAATTCTAGGAATCCTGATCTTACTCTAAGAGTAGCCTTTGGATTCACAACAAAAAAGATATTTACGCCATATCTTATGGTAAATTTTTCTAGTAACAGGTTTACGTGCCTGAATCAAAGTATCAATGACTGAATCAGAGAACCCTCGCTTAGATAAAATCAAGCGTTCAATCTCCAAGCAGTCAGCTGCAGAGAAAATCGATTCGGATGATGGAAGGGTCCCTGAATGAGAAGGTCCTGCCTCAATGGAAGCTTCCACGGCGGCAGAGATGACATGTCCACCAGATCGGCATACCAAGTCCTGCGAGGCCACGCAGGCACGATGAGAATCACCAAAGCCCTCTCCTGTTTGACTCGAGCGATCACCCGGGGAAGGAGAGCGAATGGAGGTAACACATAAGCTAGGTTGAACGACCAAGGCACTGCCAAGGCATCTATCAGTTCGGCCTGAGGATCCCTGGACCCATATCTCAGAAGCTTGGCATTCCGACGAGACGCCATAAGATCCAGTTCCGGCCTGCCCCATCTGAGAATCAGGTCGGCAAAGACCTCCGGATGGAGTTCCCATTCCCCCGGATGAAACGTACGTCTGCTCAAAAAATTTGCCTCCCAGTTGTCCACTCCTGGGATTTAGATTGCCGACAGAAAACAAGAGTGAGCTTCCACCCACCGAATTATCTTGGATACTTCTGTCATCGCTAAGGAACTCCTTGTTCCTCCCTGATGATTGATGTAAGCCACAGTCGTGATGTTGTCAGACTGGAATCTGATGAATTTGGCCGAAGCCAACTGAGGCCAAGCCTGAAGCGCATTGAATATTGCTCTCAACTCCAGAATATTGATGGGAAGTAGAGACTCTGACCGAGTCCACACACCCTGAGCCTTCAGGGAGTTCCAGACTGCACCCCATCCTGTTAGGCTGGCGTCCGTTGTCACCATCACCCATGAGGGTCTGTGGAAGCATGTCCCCTGGGACAGATGATCTGGCAACAACCACCAAAGAAGAGAGTCCTTGTCTCCTGATCCAGATCTATTTGAGGAGACAAATTTGCATAATCTCCATTCCATTGTCTGAGCATGCTCAGTTGTAGAGGTCTGAGATGAAAACGAGCAAACGGAATGATGTCCATTGCAGCCACCATCAATCCAATTGCCTCCATGCACTGAGCCACTGACAGCCGAGGATTGGACTGAAGGGATCGGCATGTATTCAGAATCTTTAACTTTCTGACTTCCGTCAAAAAGATTTTCATAGATAGTCGATTAGTTCCCAGGAAAGGAGCCCTTGTCTGTGGAATTAGTGAACTCTTTTCCAGATTCACCTTCCACCCGTGAGTCCTTAGAAAGGACAGAACAATGTTGGTATGAAACTTCGTCAGCTGATAAGACGACGCCTGGATCAGAATATCGTCCAGATAAGGTGCCACTGCAATACCCCGCGGCCTGAGAACCGCCAGCAGAGACCCCAGAACCTTTGTGAAAATTCTGGGCGCCGTGGCCAGACCGAAAGGAAGGGATACGAACTGAAAATGTTTGTCCAGAAAGGCAAACCTTAGGAATATGAAGATATGCATCCTTTAAGTACACGGTAGTCATATATTGACCCTCCTGGATCAATGGAAGAATTGTCTGAATAGTCTCCATCTTGAAGGATGGAACCCTGAGAAGCTTGTTTAGACTTAAAGTTCCCTCTTTTTTGTGAACAAAGACATTTGAGTAAAACCCCTGTCCCTGTATTGGAACGGGACAAATTACTCCCATAGTGGAGAGGTCTTTTACACAACGTAAGAACGCCTCTCTTTATCTGGTTTACAGACAATCGTGAAAGAAGAAACCTTCCTCTGGGGAAGGAATTTTTGAACTCCAAATTAAGTATAAGGCTTGATAAAGGTCTCTGACCGAAACTGGTAAGCACAATTTCATTTTCTATTGATCTAAAAACAATCTACACCATCATATCTGTCTTTTACAGAAGGATCATCCAGGGATTGTAACAAAATATTTGCCAAGAAGATAGAATTTTGTGTTGGAAAACGGCTAGCAAGTACTGACACTGCTATTCAGTATAAAACACTTGGAAAATCACCATAACTATTGCTGTTAGGATTCACAACACTTTAAGGATTATTGTTTTTTTCTTAAAGAGACACACGACATAATTTATTGTTGGATTATTTTTTTCTATTAAAGTTTCACTGTTGGACTATTTTTAATGGTTGGACTATTATTTACATTTATATAAGTCACTATTTGAACACACACAATGTTTTTGTAAATTTTTGTTTTTTCATTTTTCACAATCTTAATTCATGTTTTTTGAAGATCAACCTATTTTTTTGACCAGTAATAATTTTTGTACACTAATTTTTGAATGACTTTTTTTGATACACATTTTTTACATTGGCATATTGCTGTCACAATATTTTTCACTTGACAATGCGTATGTGTTAAACACACAGTTAAAGATCTTACTCTGAGCCTTACACATTAGTTACTATTGGCAATATTTAGGAGCATTGCATAAAATCGAGAACATTATTGGTTAGATATTATATAACTAATATTTTTCACCTATTATGTGTATGTGGTAAACACAAAGTTGAATTTTTGTTGTGAGCCTTATACTTAATTTGGAAATTTTTAGGAATATTTTTAAGAGCAATGTTTGCACAATTTTAAATGCCATATCTGCTATATAACTATTTGTTTTAACTATTCATTTAGCTATTATTGTTGTATAAATTTGATTGTTTATACATGGATCCATGTTTTTTAACTTATTTGTGTACTCAAATTGTTAATTGTAATCGTTTGATAATATTGCATTTGGTACAGACCCAGCCTTCGTATAGTTGGCGCTTTGGTATACCTTATTAGTTTCATCTTTCCATTTTGACAACTAGGTGTCAAATTATCAAAGCCAGTGGTCTTATTTAGTAGGCGCTAGGTGTACTCCACTATCAAATTTTTGAACTCCAACTGATACCCTTGAGACACGATTATTAGTGTCCAGGTATCCTGAACGTCTCTTATCCAAGCCTGGACAAAGAGAGAAAGTCTGCCCCCTACTAGATCCGGTCCCGGATCAGGGGCCGCTCATTTATGCTGTCTTGTAGCAGCAGCAGGCAGGTTGTTTACCCTTGTTCCAAGACTGGTTGGGTCTCCATGTGGGCTTGGCTTGTGAATAATTCCCTTCCTGTTTAGTGGAAGAGGGGACTCCCTTGAAATTTCGAAAGGAACGAAAATTACTCTGTGGTCCCCTTTGCTTAGATGTTTTATCTTGAGGGAGAAGGTGACCCTTACCTCCTGTAATGTCAGAAATGAATTCTTTCAAGTCAGGTCCGAATAGGGTTTTTCCCTTGAAAGGAATAGCCAAAAGCTTGGATTTAGAGAACACATCAGCAGACCAAGATTTTAACCATAAGGCTCTTCGTGCTAAGATGGAGAATCCCGAACTCTTAGCCGCCAATTTGGTGATCTGAAAGGAAGCATCTGTAATAAAAGAATTAGCCAGCTTAAGGGCCGTAATTCTATCCTGTATTTCCTCCAAAGAAGTCTCAGTTCTAAGAGACTCTTCTAGGGCATCAAACCAAAAAGCAGCCGCAGTCGTAACTGTTACAATGCAGGCCGCCGATTGCAATAAGAACCCTTGATGAACATAGAGTTTTTTGAGAAGACCCTCCAACTTCTTATCCATGGGGTCTTTGAAAGCACAACTGTCCTCTATAGGGATAGTTGTAAGTTTACCAGGGTAGAGATAGCTCCCTCCACCTTAGGGATAGTCTGCCAAGAGTCCCGAATGGTGTCAGCTATAGGGTACATTTTCTTAAAAATAGGGGAAGGGGAGAACGGGATACCCGGTCTTTCCCATTCCCTTGTAATAATGTCTGAAATTTTCTTAGGAACCAGAAAAACGTCAGAATAAGAAGGAACTTCCAAATATCTGTCCATCTTACACAATTTCTCTGGTGGGACCACAATAGTCATGGTCGTCCAGAATCATCAAAACCTCTCGTAACAAAAGACGAAGGTGTTCAAGTTTAAACCTGAAGGACATTACGTCCGAATCTGCCGGGGGCAATGCACTTCCTGAGTCAGACAGTTCCCCCCTCAGACAGAGCCTCCATACACCTCCAATTCAGAGCCCTGGGAGGGGACATAAGAGATCGCCAAAGCATCAGGAGTCGCAGGGACCGCATGGGCCTCTTTCCTACTGCGTTTGCCTTGCAATGCTGGCAGCTTAGATAAAACTTCTGAAAGGGTGGATGACATAACTGCAGCCATATCCTGCAGAATGAAGCAGACGCAGTTGAAGAACACGGCGTCGCCTGGGCGGGCGTTAAAGGCTGTGACGCTTGGGGAGAAAGTTGTGGCATACCCTGAATCTCATCAGTCTGAGAAACATCATTAGATAAACTTGCATTAAAGAATATCTGTTCTTTAAACTGTAAAGCCCTCTCAGTACATGGAAGGACAAAAAGTAATAGGGGGTTCCACAATGGCATTTAAACACATAGAACATGTACTTTCCTGAAGGTCAGCCATGACAAAAAACAAGCAATATTGGTTGTGGTACTGTAATTAAAAACAACAGACAAAAAACAGAATTTATGTTTACCTGATAAATTACTTTCTCCAACGGTGTGTCCGGTCCACGGCGTCATCCTTACTTGTGGGATATTCTCTTCCCCAACAGGAAATGGCAAAGAGCCCAGCAAAGCTGGTCACATGATCCCTCCTAGGCTCCGCCTTCCCCAGTCATTCGACCGACGTAAAGGAGGAATATTTGCATAGGAGAAACCATATGATACCGTGGTGACTGTAGTTAAAGAAAATAAATTATCAGACCTGATTAAAAAACCAGGGCGGGCCGTGGACCGGACACACCGTTGGAGAAAGTAATTTATCAGGTAAACATAAATTCTGTTTTCTCCAACATAGGTGTGTCCGGTCCACGGCGTCATCCTTACTTGTGGGAACCAATACCAAAGCTTTAGGACACGGATGAAGGGAGGGAGCAAATCAGGTCACCTAGATGGAAGGCACCACGGCTTGCAAAACCTTTCTCCCAAAAATAGCCTCAGAAGAAGCAAAAGTATCAAACTTGTAAAATTTAGTAAAAGTGTGCAGTGAAGACCAAGTCGCTGCCTTACATATCTGATCAACAGAAGCCTCGTTCTTGAAGGCCCATGTGGAAGCCACAGCCCTAGTGGAATGAGCTGTGATTCTTTCAGGAGGCTGCCGTCCGGCAGTCTCGTAAGCCAATCTGATGATGCTTTTAATCCAAAAAGAGAGAGAGGTAGAAGTTGCTTTTTGACCTCTCCTTTTACCAGAATAAACAACAAACAAGGAAGATGTTTGTCTAAAATCCTTTGTAGCATCTAAATAGAATTTTAGAGCACGAACAACATCCAAATTGTGCAACAAACGTTCCTTCTTTGAAACTGGATTCGGACACAAAGAAGGCACGACTATCTCCTGGTTAATGTTTTTGTTAGAAACAACTTTCGGAAGAAAACCAGGTTTAGTACGTAAAACCACCTTATCTGCATGGAACACCAGATAAGGAGGAGAACACTGCAGAGCAGATAATTCTGAAACTCTTCTAGCAGAAGAAATTGCAACCAAAAACAAAACTTTCCAAGATAATAACTTAATATCAACGGAATGTAAGGGTTCAAACGGAACCCCCTGAAGAACTGAAAGAACTAAATTGAGACTCCAAGGAGGAGTCAAAGGTTTGTAAACAGGCTTGATTCTAACCAGAGCCTGAACAAAGGCTTGAACATCTGGCACAGCTGCCAGTTTTTTGTGAAGTAACACAGACAAGGCAGAAATCTGTCCCTTCAAGGAACTAGCAGATAATCCTTTCTCCAAACCTTCTTGAAGGAAGGATAGAATCTTAGGAATTTTTACCTTGTCCCAAGGGAATCCTTTAGATTCATACCAACAGATATATTTTTTCCATATTTTGTGGTACATTTTTCTAGTTACAGGCTTTCTGGCCTGAACAAGAGTATCAATGACAGAATCTGAGAACCCTCGCTTTGATAAGATCAAGCGTTCAATCTCCAAGCAGTCAGTTGGAGTGAGACCAGATTCGGATGTTCGAACGGACCTTGAACAAGAAGGTCTCGTCTCAAAGGTAGCTTCCATGGTGGAGCCGATGACATATTCACCAGGTCTGCATACCAAGTCCTGCGTGGCCACGCAGGAGCTATCAAGATCACCGATGCTCTCTCCTGATTGATCCTGGCTACCAGCCTGGGGATGAGAGGAAACAGCGGGAATACATAAGCTAGTTTGAAGGTCCAAGGTGCTACTAGTGCATCTACTAGAGTCGCCTTGGGATCCCTGGATCTGGACCCGTAGCAAGGAACCTTGAAGTTCTGACGAGAGGCCATCAGATCCATGTCTGGAATGCCCCACAATTGAGTGATTTGGGCAAAGATTTCCGGATGGAGTTCCCACTCCCCCGGATGAAATGTCTGACGACTCAGAAAATCCGCTTCCCAATTTTCCACTCCTGGGATGTGGATTGCAGACAAGTGGCAGGAGTGAGTCTCCGCCCATTGAATGATTTTGGTCACTTCTTCCATCACCAGGGAACTCCTTGTTCCCCCCTGATGGTTGATGTACGCAACAGTCGTCATGTTGTCTGATTGAAACCGTATGAACTTGGCCTTTGCTAGCTGAGGCCAAGCCTTGAGAGCATTGAGTATCGCTCTCAGTTCCAGAATATTTATCGGTAGAAGAGATTCTTCCCGAGACCAAAGACCCTGAGCTTTCAGGGGTCCCCAGACCGCGCCCCAGCCCACCAGACTGGCGTCGGTCGTGACAATGACCCACTCTGGTCTGCGGAAGCTCATCCCCTGTGACAGGTTGTCCAGGGACAGCCACCAACGGAGTGAATCTCTGGTCCTCTGATTTACTTGTATCGTCGGAGACAAGTCTGTATAGTCCCCATTCCACTGACTGAGCATGCACAGTTGTAATGGTCTTAGATGAATGCGCGCAAAAGGAACTATGTCCATTGCCGCTACCATCAAACCTATTACTTCCATGCACCGCGCTATGGAAGGAAGAGGAACAGAATGAAGTATTTGACAAGAGTTCAGAAGTTTTGATTTTCTGGCCTCTGTCAGAAAAATCCTCATTTCTAAGGAGTCTATTATTGTTCCCAAGAAGGGAACCCTTATTGACGGAGACAGAGAACTTTTTTCTACGTTCACTTTCCACCCGTGAGATCTGAGAAAGGCCAGGACAGTGTCCGTGTGAGCCTTTGCTTGAGGAAGGGACGACGCTTGAATCAGAATGTCGTCCAAGTAAGGTACTACTGCAATGCCCCTTGGTCTTAGCACCGCTAGAAGGGACCCTAGTACCTTTGTGAAAATCCTTGGAGCAGTGGCTAATCCGAACGGAAGTGCCACAAACTGGTAATGCTTGTCCAGGAATGCGAACCTTAGGAACCGATGATGTTCCTTGTGGATAGGAATATGTAGATACGCATCCTTTAAATCCACCGTGGTCATGAATTGACCTTCCTGGATGGAAGGAAGAATAGTTCGAATGGTTTCCATTTTGAACGATGGAACCTTGAGAAACTTGTTTAGGATCTTGAGATCTAAGATTGGTCTGAATGTTCCCTCTTTTTTGGGAACTACGAACAGATTGGAGTAGAACCCCATCCCTTGTTCTCCTAATGGAACAGGATGAATCACTCCCATTTTTAACAGGTCTTCTACACAATGTAAGAATGCCTGTTTTTTTATGTGGTCTGAAGACAAATGAGACCTGTGGAACCTCCCCCTTGGGGGAAGCCCCTTGAATTCCAGAAGATAACCTTGGGAGACTATTTCTAGCGCCCAAGGATCCAGAACATCTCTTGCCCAAGCCTGAGCGAAGAGAGAGAGTCTGCCCCCCACCAGATCCGGTCCCGGATCGGGGGCCAACATCTCATGCTGTCTTGGTAGCAGTGGCAGGTTTCTTGGCCTGCTTTCCTTTGTTCCAGCCTTGCATTGGTCTCCAGGCTGGCTTGCCTTGAGAAGTATTACCCTCTTGCTTAGAGGACGTAGCACTTGGGGCTGGTCCGTTTCTGCGAAAGGGACGAAAATTAGGTTTATTTTTGGCCTTGAAAGACCTATCCTGAGGAAGGGCGTGGCCCTTGCCCCCAGTGATATCAGAGATAATCTCTTTCAAGTCAGGGCCAAACAGCGTTTTCCCCTTGAAAGGAATGTTAAGCAATTTGTTCTTGGAAGACGCATCCGCTGACCAAGATTTTAACCAAAGCGCTCTGCGCGCCACAATAGCAAAACCAGAATTTTTCGCCGCTAACCTAGCCAATTGCAAAGTGGCGTCTAGGGTGAAAGAATTAGCCAATTTGAGAGCACGAATTCTGTCCATAATCTCCTCATAAGAAGAAGAATTATTATTGATCGCCTTTTCTAGCTCATCGAACCAGAAACACGCGGCTGTAGTGACAGGAACAATGCATGAAATTGGTTGTAGAAGGTAACCTTGCTGAACAAACATCTTTTTAAGCAAACCTTCTAATTTTTTATCCATAGGATCTTTGAAAGCACAACTATCTTCTATGGGTATAGTGGTGCGTTTGTTTAGAGTAGAAACCGCCCCCTCGACCTTAGGGACTGTCTGCCATAAGTCCTTTCTGGGGTCGACCATAGGAAACAATTTTTTAAATATGGGGGGAGGGACGAAAGGTATACCGGGCCTTTCCCATTCTTTATTTACAATGTCCGCCACCCGCTTGGGTATAGGAAAAGCTTCGGGGGGCCCCGGGACCTCTAGGAACTTGTCCATTTTACATAGTTTCTCTGGAATGACCAAATTCTCACAATCATCCAGAGTGGATAACACCTCCTTAAGCAGAGCGCGGAGATGTTCCAATTTAAATTTAAATGTAATCACATCAGGTTCAGCTTGTTGAGAAATTTTCCCTGAATCTGAAATTTCTCCCTCAGACAAAACCTCCCTGGCCCCCTCAGATTGGTGTAGGGGCCCTTCAGAACCAATATCATCAGCGTCCTCATGCTCTTCAGTATTTTCTAAAACAGAGCAGTCGCGCTTTCGCTGATAAGTGGGCATTTTGGCTAAAATGTTTTTGATAAAATTATCCATTACAGCCGTTAATTGTTGCATAGTAAGGAGTATTGGCGCGCTAGATGTACTAGGGGCCTCCTGTGTGGGCAAGACTGGTGTAGACGAAGGAGGGGATGATGCAGTACCATGCTTACTCCCCTCACTTGAGGAATCATTTTGGGCATCATTTTCTCTAAATTTTGTGTCACATAAATCACATCTATTTAAATGAGAAGGAACCTTGGCTTCCCCACATTCAGAACACAGTCTATCTGGTAGTTCAGACATGTTAAACAGGCAAAAACTTGATAACAAAGTACAAAAAACGTTTTAAAATAAATCGTTACTGTCACTTTAAATTTTAAACTGAACACACTTTATTACTGCAATTGCGAAAAAGTATGAAGGAATTGTTCAAAATTCACCAAAATTTCACCACAGTGTCTTAAAGCCTTAAAAGTATTGCACACCAAATTTGGAAGCTTTAACCCTTAAAATAACGGAACCGGAGCCGTTTTTATATTTAACCCCTTTACAGTCCCTGGTATCTGCTTTGCTGAGACCCAACCAAGCCCAAAGGGGAATACGATACCAAATGACGCCTTCAGAAAGTCTTTTCTATGTATCAGAGCTCCTCACACATGCATCTGCATGTCATGCTTCTCAAAAACAAGTGCGCAATACAGGCGCGAAAATGAGACTCTGCCTATGATTAGGGAAAGCCCCTAGAGAATAAGGTGTCCAATACAGTGCCTGCCGGTTATTTTACATAATTCCCAAGATTAAAATAATTCCTCAAGGCTATGGAGTATAAAATATAAATCGATTTAGCCCAGAAAATGTCTACAGTCTTAGAAAGCCCTTGTGAAGCCCTTTATTTCTTTCTGTAATAAAAATGGCTTACCGGATCCCATAGGGAAAATGACAGCTTCCAGCATTACATCGTCTTGTTAGAATGTGTCATACCTCAAACAGCAAAAGTCTGCTCACTGTTCCCCCAACTGAAGTTAATTCCTCTCAACAGTCCTGTGTGGAACAGCCATCGATTTTAGTAACGGTTGCTAAAATCATTTTCCTCTTACAAACAGAAATCTTCATCTCTTTTCTGTTTCAGAGTAAATAGTACATACCAGCACTATTTTAAAATAACAAACTCTTGATTGAATAATAAAAACTACAGTTAAACACTAAAAAACTCTAAGCCATCTCCGTGGAGATGTTGCCTGTACAACGGCAAAGAGAATGACTGGGGAAGGCGGAGCCTAGGAGGGATCATGTGACCAGCTTTGCTGGGCTCTTTGCCATTTCCTGTTGGGGAAGAGAATATCCCACAAGTAAGGATGACGCCGTGGACCGGACACACCTATGTTGGAGAAACTTTGAGAAAATTTGCTGAAAAAACGAGTGTACTGTGTCTTTAAAAATCAAACCGTATAGTTTTTACTGCTCCGCAATAAACAATGCAATAACAGGGAAGCACTATAGAACTTTCAGGATCTTCCCTTATCAATGAAAACTAACTCTGCAAAACCCCTTAGGGACAAAATTTAGCACTCGAGCCTCGCCACAGCTCTGCTGCGGCGCCTACCTGCCCCCACGAATCTCACTCCGTGAACGGCACGCCTAAGACCGCTTGTGAGTATGACAGACACAAGCCGACATAGGCCACACCGGAGCCTCTAGACATGCTACCGTAATAGTCAGGATCTGGATATCAACTGCGCGTCTAAGCAAGCTAAACGCTAAGCTCCGCCCATCGTGGGCGGAAACCAACTCCCCAGACAAGTACCACATGGGGAATAAAAATGTCGGTAACAAAAAGCAATCTGTTGAGAAAGTGTACCATGACCAATGTGCCCCTTCAAACACACCCAGTCCTGCCATTAGCTTAGTACCAGTTAAGGTTAGGACTCCCACAATCTCCCAGCGTCAAGCCCTGGTACACTGGTACCATTTAAAAATAAACTCTTGATTGAAGAATCTAAACACCTCACTTTACCTCTTCCTATCACTAACACAGGCAAAGAGAATGAATGGGGTGGGAGGGAAGGGAGGAGCTATATATACAGCTCTGCTGTGGTGCTCTTTGCCTCCTCCTGCTGACCAGGAGGCAATATCCCATAAGGATGAAATCCGTGGACTTGTATCTTGTAAAAGAAATAAAACTCTTGATTAAAGAATCTTTTTCAAGAACCTAACATTACCACTTCCTAGCTCTAATGTAGGCAGAGAGAATTACTGGGGTGTGAGGGGAGGAGCCATTTAACAGCTTTGCTGTGGTGCTATTTGCCACCTCCTGCAGGGCAGGAGTGGTATTCCCATTAGTAATTAAGATGATCTGTGGACTCTTGTCATTAAAAAGAAAAATAATATCACACAGGCTATGTTATTCGCTTGCAGTGTCTACACAACCACAGAGGGCACACAGCCTGAGCTACGCAAAGCCAGTGGTTGAAGAGCTGTAAAAACAGAATTTATGCTTACCTGATAAATTACTTTCTCCAACGGTGTGTCCGGTCCACGGCGTCATCCATAACTTGTGGGAATATTCTCCTCCCCAACAGGAAATGGCAAAGAGCACAGCAAAAGCTGTCCATATAGTCCCTCCCAGGCTCCGCCCCCCCCAGTCATTCGACCGACGGACAGGAGAAAAAAAAGGAGAAACTATAGGGTGCCGTGGTGACTGTAGTTAAAGAAAGAAATTTATCAAACCTGATTAAAAAACCAGGGCGGGCCGTGGACCGGACACACCGTTGGAGAAAGTAATTTATCAGGTAAGCATAAATTCTGTTTTCTCCAACATTGGTGTGTCTGGTCCACGGCGTCATCCATAACTTGTGGGAACCAATACCAAAGCTTTAGGACACGGATGAAGGGAGGGAGCCAATCAGGTTACCTAAACAGAAGGCACCACGGCTTGCAAAACCTCTCTCCCAAAAATAGCCTCTGAAGAAGCAAAAGTATCAAATTTGTAGAATTTGGCAAAAGTGTGCAGAGAAGACCAAGTCGCTGCCTTACATATCTGATCAACAGAAGCCTCGTTCTTAAAGGCCCATGAGGAAGCCACAGCCCTAGTAGAGTGAGCTGTGATTCGTTCGGGAGGCTGCCGTCCGGCAGTCTCGTAAGCCAATCGGATGATGCTTTTCAGCCAAAAGGAAAGAGAGGTAGCAGTAGCTTTTTGACCTCTCCTCTTGCCAGAATAAACGACAAACAAAGAAGACGTTTGTCTGAAATCCTTTGTTGCTTCTAAATAGAACTTTAAAGCACGGACTACATCTAAATTATGTAACAAACGTTCCTTCTTTGAAACTGGATTCAGGCTCAAAGAAGGCACAACTATTTCCTGGTTAATATTCTTGTTGGAAACAACCTTTGGAAGGAAACCAGGTTTAGTAGGCAAAACAACCTTATCTGAATGAAACGCCAGATAGGGCGGATTACACTGCAGAGCAGATAATTCAGAAACTCTTCTAGCAGAAGAAATAGCAACCAAAAACAGAACTTTCCAAGATAACAGCTTGATATCTACGGAATGTAAAGGTTCAAACGGAACCCCTTGAAGAACTGAAAGAACTAAATTGAGACTCCAGGGAGGAGTCAAAGGTCTGTAAACAGGCTTGATCCTGACCAAAGCCTGAACAAAAGCTTGAACATCTGGCACAGCTGCCAGTCGTTTGTGTAACAAGACAGATAAAGCAGAAATCTGTCCTTTTAGAGAACTCGCTGACAATCCCTTATCCAAACCTTCTTGGAGAAAGGAAAGGATCCTAGGAATTTTAATCTTACTACATGAGAATCCCTTGGATTCACACCAACAGATATATCTTTTCCATATTTTATGGTAAATCTTTCTAGTCACAGGTTTTCTGGCTTGTACCAGAGTATCTATCACAGAATCCGAAAACCCACGCTTAGATAAAATCAAGCGTTCAATTTCCAAGCCGTCAGCTGGAGAGAAACTAGATTTGGATGTTCGAATGGACCTTGTACTAGAAGATCCTGTCTCAAAGGTAGCTTCCATGGTGGAGCCGATGACATTCACCAGGTCTGCATACCAAGTCCTGCGTGGCCACGCAGGAGCTATCAAAATCACTGAGGCCTTCTCCTGTTTGATCCTGGCTACCAGCCTGGGAATGAGAGGGAACGGTGGAAACGCATAAGCTAAGTTGAAGGCCCAAGGCGCCACTAATGCATCCACTAGAGTCGCCTTGGGATCCCTGGATCTGGACTCGTAGCAAGGAACCTTGAAGTTCTGACGAGACGCCATCAGATCCATGTCTGGAATGCCCCATAATTGGGTCAATTGGGCAAATACCTCCGGGTGGAGTTCCCACTCCCCCGGATGGAAGGTCTGACGACTCAGGTAATCCGCCTCCCAGTTTTCCACTCCTGGGATGTGGATCGCAGATAGGTGGCAGGAGTGATCCTCCGCCCATTTGATGATTTTGGTCACCTCTCTCATCGCCAGGGAACTCCTTGTTCCCCCCTGATGATTGATGTAAGCAACAGTCGTCATGTTGTCTGATTGGAATCTTATGAATCTGGCCTTTGCTAGTTGAGGCCAAGCCCTGAGAGTATTGAATATCGCTCTCAGTTCCAGAATGTTTATCGGGAGAAGAGACTCTTCCCGAGACCATAGACCCTGAGCTTTCAGGGAATCCCAGACCGCGCCCCAGCCTAATAGACTGGCGTCGGTCGTGACGATGACCCACTCTGGTCTGCGGAAGCTCATTCCCTGGGACAGGTGATCCTGGGTCAGCCACCAACGGAGTGAGTCTCTGGTCTTCTGATCTACTTGAATCACTGGAGACAAGTCTGTATAGTCCCCATTCCACTGTTTGAGCATGCACAGTTGTAATGGTCTTAGATTAATTCGCGCAAAAGGAACTATGTCCATTGCTGCAACCATCAACCCTACTACTTCCATGCACTGAGCTATGGAAGGTCGTAGAACAGAGTGAAGAACTTGACAAGCGTTTAGAAGTTTTGACTTTCTGACATCTGTCAGGAAAATCTTCATTTCTGAAGAATCTATTGTCCCCAAGAAAGGAACTCTTGTTGACGGAGACAGGGAACTTTTTTCTATGTTCACCTCCAACCCGTGAGATCTGAGAAAGGCCAGAACGATGTCTGTGTGAGCCTTTGCCTTTGAAAGAGACGCTTGTATCAGAATGTCGTCCAAGTAAGGTGCCACTGCAATACCCCTTGGTCTTAGAACCGCTAGAAGGGACCCGAGCACCTTTGTGAAAATTCTTGGAGCAGTGGCTAGCCCGAATGGGAGAGCCACAAACTGGTAATGTTTGTCCAGAAAGGCGAACCTTAGGAACTGATGATGATCTTTGTGGATAGGAATATGTAGATACGCATCCTTTAGATCCACGGTAGTCATGAATTGACCCTCCTGGATTGTAGGTAAAATCGTTCGAATAGTTTCCATTTTGAACGATGGCACTCTGAGAAATTTGTTTAGAATCTTTAAATCCAGAATTGGTCTGAAGGTTCCCTCTTTTTTGGGAACTACAAACAGATTTGAGTAAAACCCCAGTCCTTGTTCCACAGTTGGAACTGGGTGTATCACTCCCATTTTTAACAGGTCCTCTACACAATGTAAGAATGCCTGTCTCTTTATTTGGTTTGAAGATAAACGAGAGATGTGGAACCTTCCCCTTGGGGGTAGTTCCTTGAATTCTAGAAGATAACCCTGAGAGACTATTTCTAGTGCCCAGGGATCCTTAACATCTCTTGCCCAAGCCTGAGCAAAGAGAGAAAGTCTGCCCCCTACTAGATCCGGTCCCGGATCGGGGGCTACCCCTTCATGCTGTCTTGGTAGCAGCAGCAGGTTTCTTGGCCTGTTTACCCTTGTTCCAGCCTTGCATCGGTTACCAAGCTGGTTTGGTCTGGGAAGCATTACCCTCTTGTCTAGAGGCTGCAGAGTTGGAGGCCGGTCCGTTCCTGAAATTGCGAAAGGAACGAAAATTGGACTTATTCTTAGCCTTGAAAGGCCTATCTTGTGGGAGGGCATGGCCCTTACCCCCAGTGATGTCTGAAATAATCTCTTTCAATTCTGGCCCAAAGAGGGTCTTACCCTTGAAAGGGATATTAAGCAATTTAGTCTTGGAAGATACATCCGCTGACCAAGACTTTAGCCAGAGCGCTCTGCGCGCCACAATTGCAAACCCTGAATTTTTCGCCGCTAATCTAGCTAACTGCAAAGCAGCATCTAAAATAAAGGAATTAGCTAACTTAAGTGCGTGAATTCTGTCCATAACCTCCTCATACGGAGTCTCTCTACTGAGCGATTTTTCTAGTTCTTCAAACCAGAACCACGCTACTGTAGTGACAGGAATAATACACTAAATAGGTTGAAGGAGGTAACCTTGCTGTACAAAAATCTTTTTAAGCAAACCCTCCAATTTTTTATCCATAGGATCTTTGAAAGCACAATTGTCCTCAATAGGAATGGTCGTGCGTTTGGCTAGTGTAGAAACCGCCCCCTCGACCTTAGGGACTGTTTGCCATAAGTCCTTTCTGGGGTCGACCATAGGAAATAATTTCTTAAATATAGGAGGAGGAGGGACAAAAGGTATGCCGGGCTTCTCCCACTCCTTATTCACTATGTCCGCCACCCGCTTGAGTATTGGAAAAGCGTCGGGGTGCACCGGGACCTCTAGGAACTTGTCCATCTTGCACAATTTTTCTGGAATGACCAGGTTGTCACAATCATCCAGAGTAGATAGCACCTCCTTAAGTAGTGCGCGGAGATGCTCTAATTTAAATGTCACAACATCAGGTTCTGCCTGTTGAGAAATTCTACCTGAATCAGAAATTTCCCCATCTGACAAAACCTCCCTCATGGCCACTTCAGATTGGTGTGAGGGTATGACAGAGCAATTATCATCAGCGCCCTCCTGCTCTACAGTGTTTAAAACAGAGCAATCGCGCTTTCTCTGAAATGCAGGCATTTTGGATAAAATATTTGCTATGGAGTTATCCATTACTGCCGTCAATTGTTGCATAGTAACAAGCATTGGCGCGCTAGAAGTAATAGGGGTCTCCTGCGTGGGCAAAACTGGTATAGACACAGAAGGAGATGATGTAGAACTATGTCTACTCCCTTCATCTGATGAATCATCTTGGGCAACTTTACTATCTGTGGCAGTACTGTCCTTACTTTGTTTGGACACTATGGCACAATTATCACACATATTTGAAGGGGGAGACACATTGGCTTCCATACATACAGAACATAGTCTATCTGAAGGCACAGACATGTTAAACAGGCTTAAACTTGTCAAAGTACAAAAACCGTTTTAAAACAAAACCGTTACTGTCTCTTTAAATTTTAAACAGGGCACACTTTATTACTGAATATGTGAAAAACTATGAAGGAATTGTTCAATTTTAACCAAATTTTCACCACAGTGTCTTAAAGCATTGCACCCCAAATTTCAGGCTGTTAACCCTTAAAATGTGTTAACCAGAGCTGTTTTCAGTTTTAACCCCCTTACAGTCCCAGCCCCAGCCTTTGCTGCAGCTTCACCAAACCCAGGGGAGTATACGATACCAAATGAAGCCTTCTAGGAAGCTTTTCAACTAATTTCAGACCCACACACATGCAGCTGCATGTACTGCTCTCAAAAGTAACTGCGCAGTAATGGCGCGAAAATGAGGCTCTGCCTACTACAGAGAAGGCCCTTCCTGACTGGGAAGGTGTCTAAAACAGTGCCTGACGTAAAAAAACGTTCCCCAAAGTTATAAAGTGTGAATTTCAACATCAAACTGTATAAAATGCCTAAATAAAGCAATCGATCTAGCCCATAAAGTGTCTACCAGTTTTATAGCCCATATTAAGCCCTTTATTCTGTTTGAGACTAAGAAAATGGCTTACCGATCCCCATGAGGGGAAAAATGACAGCCTTCCAGCATTACACAGTCTTGTTAGAAATACGTCTAGTCATACCTTAAGCAGAAAAGTCTGCCAACTGCTCCTCCCAACTGAAGTTATCTCATCTCAACAGTCCTGTGTGGGAACAGCAAACGATTTTAGTTACTGCTGCTAAAATCATACTCCTCTCACAAACAGAACTCTTCATCTTTTTCTGTTTCAGAGTAAATAGTACATACCAGCACTATTTTAAAATAACAAACTCTTGATAGTAGAATAAAAAACTACAACTAAACACCACATACTCTTCACCATCTCCGTGGAGATGCTGCTTGTTCAGCAGCAAAGAGAATGGGGGGGGGGGGGGGGGGCGGAGCCTGGGAGGGACTATATGGACAGCTTTTGCTGTGCTCTTTGCCATTTCCTGTTGGGGAGGAGAATATTCCCACAAGTTATGGATGACGCCGTGGACCGGACACATCAATGTTGGAGAAAAGAACATAACACATGAAAGAGGAAATTTCTGTAGAAAAAAAAAATACCTTTAATCATATTTTGCTTTAATATACAAAAGTAGGTGCCAGAGCAATAAATGCTACATGATAGATAACTGAAAATCTTTATATCACAAAGAATGGTCTTTTACTAATAAAGCCAAAAGTTGTACTGTAGTAACAGTCTTTTGTAAGTTCCATATGTCCACAAACTCCAAGAGCTACAAAGAGTGGTAAAAGCAGTTTGCAGGGTGTTTTTTTTTTTTTTTTAATTTTTTTTTAGGATGTTGCATTTTCTTCTTTCTTCTAATAAAGGATTATTGTACACTGCAGAGCATGCTTAGATGTCTTATATTCCAACAGAGATGTAGAGGGACTCCCAAAACATCAGTAAACAACTGTACGCTCACTGCCACAGCACAGCCCAGTCAGCATGCCAGGAAATAGATCCAGTCTATAAAAGCAGGGAAGAGCTGAAATCCTCATCCTTAACTCTGCTTTCCAGAAAAAGATTCAAGCTTAAAATTGCTGAATGATCAGCTTTTTCTTTACATCGTGTGTAAATCTGTTCATCTTGAACAACTCACTGTCATAAAATGATGAAAGGTTGTGAATGTTTATCTGGCGAGCCTGAAAAATAAAAAACAAACCCAGCATAAGAAAAAAAAAACACAACAGTAAAATCCATCACAAACAACAATAACCTTCAGAAGGACAGACAAACCTCTCACGAGCTAACAAATTAGCTTGACCTACCTTATCTACAAGGTCCTTCTCTGGAACCTCTATGAAGTCCTGCTGTGCCCCATAACGATTCCTCTGGTACGTAACTTGTTCTGCCACAAGCTGCTTCAGGACAAAGAGCAGCAGCTCATTGTTGTCTCTTCTGAATGCCAGGTAACGAGCAAAGGTCTTTGATAAACAAATAATTAGGTTAAAAGAAATCAGCAAAATCATGTTGGGCAAGTGAAAATAATTGTTATGAAGTTGCTAATAGAAACTGAAGTGAGATGCTACATATTTCACAAAAATGTATATGGTTATGTTACTAATGGAATTAAAAATCAGACAAATTCAAAATAGCACAGCTCATTTAACAATTAAAAAAAAACAAAAAAAAACGACTATAGCCAACACCACAATATGAATACAGTATATTCCCTCAGACCGATAATGCCTCACAATCAGCTTGTGCTATTGTAATTGTGCAAGGACAAATACAGACTCACCTTCCGCATGCTCCTCATGACACTGAATTTTTGAGTGTCTATGAAGCTTTCAAGCATTACTCTGATGGCCATGTTCACATCATCCTCCACCACATAATCCCGCAGATGCATCCGTGCATGAGCCTCTGCCATGCGGATCATTGACTCGATGTGTCGCACAGTGATAGGTATGCTGCCTGTAGCCTGCAATTGAACAGTGACACTTATGAGCAAGTCATTGTCTGATTACTAGGCATTAGGATGCTTCGTTAGCATCAGGATTCAGAAGAACGTGGCCATTCTCAGGATTCAGCTCTTTTCAAAGCCAGATTTCTTGTGAAAGCACATTAAGATCTGGCTCGAAAAAAAGCCAAATGCATTGAGCAGCCGCCGCCTTCTCCATTCTGATGCTTACAAAGCATCCCAATGCCCAGGCCTACTGATTACTGCTCTGGTCCTCAATTAACTGGTCTTGTTCATTAATTGGGCTGAGCCTGACGCCCCAAAGCAAGGAGGATAAAAATATTTTTTTTATTTAAATCTGACTTTTTAGATAAATAAAATGCTTTCTGAAAAAAAAATAAAAAATCTATCTAAAGATAATTATTTAAAATACTTTATAATCTAAAAGTTATGAATCCTAAAATATGTAAGTTTTTAATTATATAGCAAGAGTACTGTACATTCATGTCTGTAATGTGTAATTATATAGCAAGATGCTGTACATTCATGACAAATGTTTATTTTTTGTAAATAAATTACATTAATACATTTACATCATTCTCTCCCAAAGGTTTTTTTTTTGTCAGATTATTTTGGGCATTTATTATACAATGTGCTAATGTGCTTAATTGTCTTTGATGAAGGAAAGCAATGCTCTACTGGGGCCTATCTTAACACATTTGGTGCGACAGTGACAAGCAGCTAGCTCACAGTAGTGCATAATTTCTAAGCCTACCTATGTATGCTTTTCAACAATGAATACCAAGAAAAAGCAAATTATGAGAAGCAAATTGGAAAATTGTTAAAAATTGTATGTTTTTTCTGAAAGTTTAAATTTTTAATTTACTGTCCCCTTTAATGCTATTGCTCTCCCCTGCAAAAGAAAATGTATGCTTACCTGATAAATTGATTTCTTCTTAGACACGGATGAGTCCACGGATCATCTTCATTACTTATGGGATATTCACCTCCTGGTAAGGCAAAGAGCACCACAGCAGAGCTGTTAAATAGCTCCTCCCTTCCCTCCTACTCCAGTCATTCGACCAAAGTTAGGAAAAGCCAAGGTGCAGAGGTGTCTGAAGTGTACAAGAATAAACAACCTGTCCTAAAACAACAGGGCGGGCCGTGGAATCATCGTGTCTAAAAAGAAATAAATTTCAGGTAAGCATAAATTTTCTTTTCTTCTTAAAGACACAATGAGTCCACGGATCATCTTCATTACTTATGGGATACAATACCAAAGCTAGAGGACACAGATGATACGGGAAGGACAAGACAGGTAACCTAAACGGAAGGCACCACTGCATGAAGGACCTTTCTCCCAAAAGCAGCCTCAGCCGAGGCAAAAGTATCAAATTTGTAAAATTAAGAAAAAGTGTGGAGAGGACCAGGTTGCAGCCTTGCAAATCTGTTCTACAGAAGCCTCATTTTTGAATGCCCATGAGGAAGCAACAGCCCTAGTGGAATGAGCCGTAACCCTTTCAGGAGGCTGCTGTCCAGCAGTCTCATATGCAAAGCAGATGATACTCCTCAGCCAAAAAGAAAAAGGCAGCCGTAGCTTTCTGACCCTTATGTTTTCCAGAGAAAATTACAAATAGAGAAGATTGACGAAAGTCCTTAGTCGCTTTTAAGTAAAATTTTAAAGCACAGACAACGTCCAAATTGTGCAGGAGATGTTCCTTCTGAGGAGGAGGATTAGGACACAAGGAAGGAACAACCATCTACTGATTAATGTTCCTGTCTTAAACAACTTTATGACGGAACCTAAGTTTAGTACAGAAAACTATCTTATCCGAATGAAAAATAAGGTAAGGCAAATTGTATTGCAACGCCGAGAGTTCAGACACTCTACAAGCTGAAGAAATAGCAACAAGAAATAAAACTTTCCAAGATAACTTAATATCTAAGGAATACATAGGCTCAAACGGAGCCCCTTGAAGAACCTTAAGAACTAAACTCAAACTCCATGGAGGAGTAACTGGTTTAAACACAGGTCTGATCCTAACCAAGGCCTGACAAAAAGATTGTACATCTGGAACCTCTGCCAGACGTCTGTGAAACAAAATAGATAAGGCAGAAATCGGACTCTTTAGGGAACTTGTCGATAAACCCTTCTCCAAAATTTCTTTGGAGAAAAGACAAAATTCTAGGAATCCTAACTACTCCATGAGTAGAACTTGGATTCACACCAATAAAGATATTTACGCCATATCTTATGGTAAATCTTTCTAGTTACAGGCTTACACGCCTGAATCAAGGTCTCTATGACCGAACAAAAAAAACCCTGCTTGGATAGTATTAAGCTTTAAATCTCCAAGCAGTCAGCTTCAGCGAAACTAGATTTGGGTGAAGGAAGGGCCCTTGAATGAGAAGATCCTTCCTCAACGGAAGTCTCCAAGGTGGCAGAGATGACATGTCCACCAGGTCTGCATACCAAAACCTGCGAGGCCAAGCCAGAGCAATGAGAATCACTGAAGCCCTCTCCTGCTTGATTCGAGCAATGACCCGAGGGAGAAGCGCAAACGGAGGGAATAGGTATGCAGGATTGAAGGACCAGGGAACCGCCAGAGCATCTATTAGTTCCGCCTGGGGATCCCTGGACCTTGACCCGTATCTCAGGAGCTTGGCATTCTGGCGAGATGCTATGAGATCCAACTCCAGCCGACCCCATTTGAGGAACAGGTTGGAGAACACTTCCGGATGGAGTTCCCACTCTCCCGGATGAAAAGTCTGCCTGCTCAGAAAGTCCGCCTCCCGGTTGTCCACCCCTGGGATGTGGATCGCCGACAGATAGCAAGAGTGGGCCTCCACCCATCAAATTATCTTGGCTACCTTGGTCATCGCTAAGGAACTCCTCGTTCCTCCCTGATGATTGATGTAAGCCACTGTCGTTATGTTGTCCGACTGGAATCTGATGAACTGGGCCGAAGCCAACTGAGGTCAGGCCAGAAGAGTATTGAAGATCACTCTCAGTTCCAGGATGTTTATAGGAAGAACAGACTCTGCTTGAGCCCACACTCCCTGGGCCTTTAAGGAACCCCAGACAGCTCCCCATCCCCTAGGAGGCTGGCATCTGTTGTCACAATCACCCAGGACGGTCTGCGAAAGCAGGTTCCCTGGGAGAGATTATCCAGAGACAACCACCATTGAAGAGTCCCTAGTCTCCTGTTCCAGGGTTATTCGAGGAGACAAATCTGCATAATCTCCATTCCATTGCCTGAGCATGTTTAACTGCAGAGGCCTGAGGTGGAACCAAGCAAACGGGATTATGTCCATAGCTGCCACCATCAGTCCGATTACCTCCATACACTGAGCAACTGACGGCCGCCGAGGAGTGGACTGAAGTGCTCGACAGGTATCTATAATCTTTGATTTGAACCCTCATTAATACAGAATCTATTAGAGTTCCCAAGAAAGTCACCCTTGTCTTCGGGATTAAGGAACTCTTTTCCAGATTTACCTTCCACCCGTGAGTACTCAGGAAGGATAGCACAATGTCGGTATGAGACCTTGCTTGTTGGTAAGACGGCGCCTGGTTTAGAATATCGTCCAGATAAGGCGCCACCGCAATGCCTTGCGGTCTTAGAAGCGCCAGGAGAGACCCCAAAACCTTTGTGAAAATTCTGGGTGCCGTGGCCAGACCGAAAGTTAGAGCCACGAACTGAAAATGTTTGTCCAGAAAGGCGAACCTTAGGAACTTGTGATGATCTCTGTGGATAGGAACATGAAGATATGCATCCTTTAAATCCACAGTCGTAATAAATTGACCCTCCTGGATCAATGGAAGAATGGTACGAATATATTCCATCTTGAATGATGGAACTCTGAGAAAATTGTTTAGATTCTTGAGTCTAGGATAGGTCTGAAAGTTCCCTCCTTTTTGGGAACTACAAACAGATTTGAATAAAAAACCCTGACCGTGTTCATGTACAGGAACTGGAGTAATTACTCCCAAGGAGGAGAGGTCTCTTACACAATGTAAGAACACCTCTCTTTTTATCTGGTTTGCAGACAGACAATCTTGAAAGAAGAAATCTTCCTAGAGGAGGAAAATTCTTGAACTCCAGTCTGTATCCCTGGGACACTATTTCTATAGTCCAAGGATCCTGAACGTCCCACACCCAAGCCTGGACAAAGAAAGTCTGCCCCCTACCAGATCCAGTCCTGGATCGGGGGCATGTCCTTCATACTGTCTTTGATTCAACAGCAGGCAATTTGGATTTTTTTTTTTTTAATTCTTCAAATTTCAAAAGAGATTAATTCTGTCTAGCCAGGTCCGAACAAGGTCTTCCTATTGTAAGGAATCGCTAAAAGCTTAGACTTGGAGCATACATCAGTAGAACAAGGCTCTAACCATAAGGCTTTGTGAGCTGAAACAGAGAAATCTGAAACCTATGCTCCCAGTTTGTTAACTTGAAGGCAAGAATTTGAAATAAAGGAATTAGCCAATTTGAAAGCTTTTACACCCCAACGTGAATTTTATCCATGGGAGTTTCTGACTTAGTAGCATCAGAGAACGCATCAAACCAATATGCCGTTGCACTAGTGACGGTAGCAAAATACCCAGCTGGCTGCCATTTTAAGTCCTGGTGTACTTTCCTTTCCCAACTATCCTCTAAGGGTATAGAAGTTCTCTTAGCTAAACAGGAAACTACTCCTTCCACCCTAGGGAATGTTTGCCCAGCATCCTTAGCCTTGTCGGTTATGGGAAACATCTTTTTAAATATAGGGAATGCGTTCTCTTCCGTTCCTTATAAATCACTGGACGAAACTAGGATAGATTACACCGGTAGTGTCGGAGTCCCCCAGGCTAGCTAAAACCTCCTAAAGTAACAAATGGAGGTGTTCAAGCTAAAAAACTGAAGGAGTCTTTGAAGGCACACATATCCTCTAAAGAACTAGTAGGTATCTTAGCTAAAATGAAAACGGCACCCTCCACCTTGGGAACCGTTTGCCAGGCCTCCTTAATAGAGGCAGCTATGGGAAACCCTGTCGAGGAAGTAACCTCAAAATATTTGTTCAGCTTACTGGACTTCTTAGGAACAACTACCATTAAGTCCAAAGTAGCTAAGACCTCCTTAAATAACAGACGGAGGTGTTCTAGCTTAAACCTGAAAGATACAACCTCAGTATCAGCAGGGGGAATTACACTTTCTGAATCTGAAACTTCGCCTTCAGATGCTACTACAGTATCCTCCTCCTCAGGCCTCTGGGAGGGGACCTCTGAAATCGCTCAGAAACCTCGCGTACAGATCTGATTTTCCTCTTACGCTTTCCCTGCAACATTGGAAAAGCAGATAACGCATCAGAAAATGTAGAAGACATGAGAGAAGCGATGTCTCTTAAAGTAACCAGCTGGTGCTACTTGCGAAGCGCAGGGCACTGCTTGTGAGGGCGGCAAATTTTGGGACGCTTGAGGAGACAGATGCGGTATATATTGAATCTCATCATTAGACTGCTGGACAAAAATCTTCTCTATAGCCTCTATATATATATATACAGGGAGTGCAGAATTATTAGGCATGTTCTCAATGAACCCAAAAAACTCATTAATATCAAAGCTGAATAGTTTTGGAAGTAGTTTTTAGTTTGTTTTTAGTTATAGCTATTTTAGGGGGATATCTGTGGGTGCAGGTGACTATTACTGTGCATAATTATTAGGCAACTTAACAAAAAACAAATATATACCCATTTCAATTATTTATTTTTACCAGTGAAACCAATATAACATCTCAACATTCACAAATATACATTTCTGACATTCAAAAACAAAACAAAAACAAATCAGTGACCAATATAGCCACCTTTCTTTGCAAGGACACTCAAAAGCCTGCCATCCATGGATTCTGTCAGTGTTTTGATCTGTTCACCATCAACATTGCGTGCAGCAGCAACCACAGCCTCCCAGACACTGTTCAGAGAGGTGTACTGTTTTCCCTCCTTGTAAATCTCACATTTGATGATGGACCACAGGTTCTCAATGGGGTTCAGATCAGGTGAACAAGGAGGCCATGTCATTAGATTTTCTTCTTTTATACCCTTTCTTGCCAGCCACGCTGTGGAGTACTTGGACGTGTGTGATGGAGCATTGTCCTGCATGAAAATCATGTTTTTCTTGAAGGATGCAGACTTCTTCCTGTACCACTGCTTGAAGAAGGTGTCTTCCAGAAACTGGCAGTAGGACTGGGAGTTGAGCTTGACTCCATCCTCAACCCGAAAAGGCCCCACAAGCTCATCTTTGATGATACCAGCCCAAACCAGTACTCCACCTCCACCTTGCTGGCGTCTGAGTCGGACTGGAGCTCTCTGCCCTTTACCAATCCAGCCACGGGCCCATCCATCTGGCCCATCAAGACTCACTCTCATTTCATCAGTCCATAAAACCTTAGAAAAATCAGTCTTGAGATATTTCTTGGCCCAGTCTTGACGTTTCAGCTTGTGTGTCTTGTTCAGTGGTGGTCGTCTTTCAGCCTTTCTTACCTTGGCCATGTGAGTATTGCACACCTTGTGCTTTTGGGCACTCCAGTGATGTTGCAGCTCTGAAATATGGCCAAACTGGTGGCAAGTGGCATCTTGGCAGCTGCACGCTCGACTTTTCTCAGTTCATGGGCAGTTATTTTGCGCCTTGGTTTTTCCACACGCTTCTTGCGACCCTGTTGACTATTTTGAATGAAACGCTTGATTGTTCGATGATCACGCTTCAGAAGCTTTGCAATTTTAAGAGTGCTGCAAGATATCTCACTATTTTTGACTTTTCTGAGCCTGTCAAGTCCTTCTTTTGACCCATTTTGCCAAAGGAAAGGAAGTTGCCTAATAATTATGCACACCTGATATAGGGTGTTGATGTCATTAGACCACATCCCTTCTCATTACAGAGATGCACATCACCTAATATGCTTAATTGGTAGTAGGCTTTCGAGCCTATACAGCTTGGAGTAAGACAACATGCATAAAGAGGATGATGTGGTCAAAATACTCATTTGCCTAATAATTCTGCACTCCCTGTATGTATATGTGTGTATATATATATATATATATATATATATATATATATATATATATATATATATATATATATATATATATAGTCTCTATAGTCCTCTCAATACATGAGGAACAGAAATGGGACTGGTGAGTTCCACATTTGCATCAAAACACAAGGAGCAAGTGACAACTTGCAAGGCCCATTGGTCCATTCTGATCACAATGACACAATTATGAAATAAAACTTTTAAGTGTAAAAACGTTAGTGTCTTTAAATTTTAAAAGTAACTTTTTTACTGCACAAGTAAAAACGTATGTGAAAGACTAAAACCAATTAAATAATGCCCCTTTTTACTTGTTAGGCAACGATCCGGACTCAACAGGGATATGTCGCAGCTCTATCCGTTCCTAGAAATGCATGTATTAGTAAGAACCATGCGCTTCTAGGCAGAGACTGAAATTTCCAACTCCGGTAATCTATTAACACGGAAGCGCAGTGAAAAGGAGCGCAATTGGAAGCCCCACCCCTCGTGGGCGTTTGTAACCGCAACCTCCTCTCCCGGTTGGCATTTTGATTTAAATAGGTCACTGTGTGAGGAAAAAAACCACCAAGCAATAAAACCTCCATGTTTCCTAGCCCCAGGGTCTGCTTAAAGGGACACTGAACCCAAATTTTTTCTTTCGTGATTCAGATAGAGCATGCAACTTTCCAATTTACTCCTATTATCAATTTTTCTTTATTCTCTTGGTATCTATTTGAAATGCAAGAATGTAAGTTTAGATGCCGGCCCATTTTGTTGAACAACCTGGGTTGTCCTTGCTGATTGGTGGATAAATTCATCCACCAATAAAAAAATGCTGTAGAAAGTTCTGAACCAAAAAAAAAAAAAAAAGCTTAGATGCCTTCTTTTTCAAATAAAGATAGCAAGAGAACAAAGAAAATTTGATAATAGGAGTACATTAGAAAGTTGCTTAAAATTGCATGCTCTATCTGAATCACGCAAGAAAAAAAAAATTGGGTTCAGTGTCCCTTTAATACTGCATTGTTCCCTCAGATTCTGAAAATTTGTATGTCTCAACAACCAAGCGACTATCCTATGAGCCCTTTGATTGTTACGTGTGTGAGAAGTAAAGTGCTCCCTTTTGCTTTGAGTATAATTAGCCCAAGAATAACAAAGTGGCACTTACCTCGTATGTCTGCCATACAGCCAGGCAGTCCATCAGGTTTAAGAGTTCATAAGTAAATATCCCTCAGGTATTCTGGACTTAGGGCAGCATACAATATATGGGAGGCGCAGTGAGAATTATGTCCCACCAGTTCCCATTGCTCTAAAGCAACCAAAGCTCTACTGAAGAGACTGATATGGACTACGGCTACACCCTAGAATAAAGCAGCACAATCTTGCACGACTTTAAAAATAATAAACTCTTGATTGAAGAATCTATTCTAACACCTCACTTTACCTCTTCCTATCACTAACATAGGCAAAGAGAATGACTGGAGTGGGAGGGAAGGGAGGAGCTATTTAACAGCTCTGCTGTGGTGCTCCTTGCCTCCTCCTGCCGACCAGGAGGTGAATATCCATTAGTAATTAAGATGATGCGTGGACTCATCGTGTCTTAAAAAAGAAAATATATGTTATTGTTTTAGTTAAATAAAACTAATTTAAATTTTACTTTAATTAAAAATTATTAAGGTAATCCATTCTCCATCCAATAAATTACAGCTTAAAAGTCGATAAAATATGAATGATTAACCTATTAAACTGTTGATCGTTCTAAATAACGATTTCTAATGATATATAAGCAAAATCAGTAATAGCCTGATATAACTGAAAAAATAATCTGAAAAATTATTCTAAAGATGAAAATCATGATTTAAAATCTGTATTCCCGACTAGTTATTTAAATCAATTTTATTAAAATGAAATCCACCCTGCCCTCAAAGTACATTTCATATTAAAATCCCAAAATATGTCAATTTAGAATGCAATGTCCCATTAAATATACCTGCAACCTCTAAAATCTAACCAGCCATCATTTAAAAGGGACAGTGTACACTAGATTCTTCTTTGCAGAAATGTTTTGTAGGCAATTAATATATAGCCCATCTTGGAGTATTTAAGTAACAATGTATAGTTTTGTTTATTTTGTAATTGCATTGTGCTGATTTACAGACTCCTAACCAAGCATAAAAACATAATTTATGCTTACCTGATAAATTCCTTTCTCCTGTAGTGTGGTCAGTCCACGGGTCATCATTACTTCTGGGATATTAACTCCTCCTCAACAGGAAGTGCAAGAGGATCACCCAGCAGAGCTGCTATATAGCTCCTCCCCTCTACGTCACACCCAGTCATTCGACCGAGAACCAACGAGAAAGGAGAAGCCAAAGGGTGCAGTGGTGACTGGAGTATAATTTAAAAATTTAGACCTGCCATAAAAACAGGGCGGGCCGTGGACTGACCACACTACAGGAGAAAGGAATTTATCAGGTAAGCATAAATTATGTTTTCTCCTGTTAAGTGTGGTCAGTCCACGGGTCATCATTACTTCTGGGATACCAATACCAAAGCTAAAGTACACGGATGACGGGAGGGACAGGCAGGCTCTTTATACGGAAGGAACCACTGCCTGAAGAACCTTTCTCCCAAAAACAGCCTCCGAAGAAGCAAAAGTGTCAAATTTGTAAAATTTGGAAAAAGTATGAAGAGAAGACCAAGTTGCAGCCTTGCAAATCTGTTCAACAGAAGCCTCATTCTTAAAGGCCCAAGTGGAAGCCACAGCTCTAGTAGAATGAGCTGTAATTCTTTCAGGAGGCTGCTGTCCAGCAGTCTCATAAGCTAAACGTATTATGCTACGAAGCCAAAAAGAGAGAGAGGTAGCAGAAGCTTTTTGACCTCTCCTCTGACCAGAATAAACGACAAACAGGGAAGACGTTTGTCGAAAATCCTTAGTTGCCTGTAGATAAAATTTCAGGGCACGGACTACATCTAGATTGTGTAGAAGACGTTCCTTCTTCGAAGAAGGATTAGGACACAAAGATGGAACAACAATCTCTTGATTGATATTCCTGTTAGTGACCACCTTAGGTAAGAACCCAGGTTTAGTACGCAGAACTACCTTGTCTGAATGAAAAATCAGATAAGGAGAATCACAATGTAAGGCAGATAACTCAGAGACTCTTCGAGCCGAGGAAATAGCCATTAAAAACAGAACTTTCCAAGATAACAATTTGATATCAATGGAATGAAGGGGTTCAAACGGAACACCCTGTAAAACATTAAGAACTAAGTTCAAACTCCATGGTGGAGCAACAGTTTTAAACACAGGCTTAATCCTGGCCAAAGCCTGACAAAAAGCCTGAACGTCTGGAACCTCTGACAGACGTTTGTGTAAAAGAATGGACAGAGCTGAAATCTGTCCCTTTAAGGAACTAGCGGATAAACCCTTTTCTAAACCTTCTTGTAGAAAAGACAATATCCTAGGAATCCTAACCTTACTCCATGAGTAACTTTTGGATTCGCACCAATATAAGTATTTACGCCATATTTTATGGTAAATCTTTCTGGTAACAGGCTTCCTAGCCTGTATTAAGGTATCAATTACTGACTCAGAAAAACCACGTTTTGATAAAATCAAGCGTTCAATTTCCAAGCAGTCAGCTTCAGAGAAATTAGATTTTGATGTTTGAAGGGACCCTGGATCAGAAGGTCCTGTCTCAGAGGCAGAGACCAAGGTGGACAGGATGACATGTCCACTAGATCTGCATACCAAGTCCTGCGTGGCCACGCAGGCGCTATTAGAATCACCGATGCTCTCTCCTGTTTGATTCTGGCAATCAATCGAGGAAGCATCGGGAAGGGTGGAAACACATAAGCCATCCCGAAGGTCCAAGGTGCTGTCAAGGCATCTATCAGGACCGCTCCCGGATCCCTGGATCTGGACCCGTAACAAGGAAGCTTGGCGTTCTGTCGAGACGCCATGAGATCTATCTCTGGTTTGCCCCAACGTCGAAGTATTTGGGCAAAGACCTCCGGATGAAGTTCCCACTCCCCCGGATGAAAAGTGTGACGACTTAGGAAATCCGCCTCCCAGTTCTCCACTCCCGGGATGTGGATTGCTGACAGGTGGCAAGAGTGAGACTCTGCCCAGCGAATTATCTTTGATACTTCCATCATCGCTAGGGAGCTTCTTGTCCCTCCTTGATGGTTGATGTAAGCTACAGTCGTGATGTTGTCCGACTGAAACCTGATGAACCCCCGAGTTGTTAACTGGGGCCAAGCCAGAAGGGCATTGAGAACTGCTCTCAATTCCAGAATGTTTATTGGCAGGAGACTCTCCTCCTGAGTCCATGATCCCTGAGCCTTCAGAGAATTCCAGACAGCGCCCCAACCTAGTAGGCTGGCGTCTGTTGTTACAATTGTCCAATCTGGCCTGCTGAATGGCATCCCCCTGGACAGATGTGGCCGAGAAAGCCACCATAGAAGAGAATTTCTGGTCTTTTGATCCAGATTCAGAGTAGGGGACAAATCTGAGTAATCCCCATTCCACTGACTTAGCATGCACAATTGCAGCGGTCTGAGATGTAGGCGTGCAAAGGGTACTATGTCCATTGCCGCTACCATTAAGCCGATCACCTCCATGCATTGAGCCACTGACGGGTGTTGAATGGAATGAAAGACACGGCATGCATTTTGAAGCTTTGTTAACCTGTCTTCTGTCAGGTAGATCTTCATTTCTACAGAATCTATAAGAGTCCCCAAGAAGGGAACTCTTGTGAGTGGAAAGAGAGAACTCTTCTTTTCGTTCACCTTCCATCCATGCGACCTTAGAAATGCCAGTACTAACTCTGTATGAGACTTGGCAGTCTGGAAACTTGACGCTTGTATCAGAATGTCGTCTAGGTACGGAGCTACCGAAATTCCTTGCGGTCTTAGTACCGCCAGAAGAGCACCCAGAACCTTTGTGAAGATTCTTGGAGCCGTAGCCAATCCGAATGGAAGAGCTACAAACTGGAAATGCCTGTCTAGGAAGGCAAACCTTAGATACCGGTAATGATCTTTGTGAATCGGTATGTGAAGGTAAGCATCCTTTAAATCCACTGTGGTCATGTACTGACCCTTTTGGATCATGGGTAGGATTGTCCGAATAGTTTCCATTTTGAACGATGGAACTCTTAGGAATTTGTTTAGGATCTTTAAATCCAAGATTGGCCTGAAGGTTCCCTCTTTTTTGGGAACCACAAACAGATTTGAGTAAAACCCCAGTCCATGTTCCGACCGCGGAACCGGATGGATCACTCCCATTAGTAAAAGATCTTGTACACAGCGTAGAAACGCCTCTTTCTTTATTTGGTTTGTTGACAACCTTGACAGATGAAATCTCCCTTTTGGGGGAGAGGATTTGAAGTCCAGAAGATATCCCTGAGATATGATCTCTAACGCCCAGGGATCCTGGACATCTCTTGCCCAAGCCTGGGCGAAGAGAGAAAGTCTGCCCCCCACTAGATCCGTTCCCGGATCGGGGGCCCTCAATTCATGCTGTCTTAGGGGCAGCAGCAGGTTTTCTGGCCTGCTTGCCCTTGTTCCAGGACTGGTTAGGTCTCCAGCCTTGTCTGTAGCGAGCAACAGCTCCTTCCTGTTTTGGAGCAGAGGAAGTTGATGCTGCTCCTGCCTTGAAATTACGAAAGGAACGAAAATTAGACTGTCTAGCCTTAGGTTTGGCTCTGTCTTGAGGCAGGGCATGGCCTTTACCTCCTGTAATGTCAGCGATAATTTCTTTCAAACCGGGCCCGAATAAGGTCTGCCCTTTGAAAGGTATGTTAAGTAATTTAGATTTAGAAGTAACGTCAGCTGACCAGGATTTTAGCCACAGTGCTCTGCGTGCCTGAATGGCGAATCCGGAATTCTTAGCCGTAAGTTTGGTTAAATGTACTACGGCATCTGAAACAAATGAATTAGCTAGCTTAAGTGTTTTAAGCTTGCTTGAAATCTCATCTATAGTTATTGAGTCAAGAGTCTCTTCCAGGGACTCGGACCAAAATGCGGCCGCAGCCGTGACAGACGCAATACATGCAAGGGGTTGCAATATAAAACCTTGTTGAACAAACATTTTCTTAAGGTAACCCTCTAATTTTTTATCCATTGGATCTGAAAAGGCACAGCTATCCTCCACCGGGATAGTGGTACGCTTAGCCAGAGTAGAAACCGCTCCCTCCACCTTAGAGACCGTCTGCCATAAGTCCCGTGTGGTGGCGTCTATTGGAAACATTTTTCTAAACACAGGAGGGGGGGGGAAAGGGTACACTGGGCCTATCCCACTCCTTAGTAATTATCTCTGTAAGCCTCTTAGGTATAGGAAATACGTCAGTACTCGCCGGTACCGCATAGTATCTATCCAGCCTACATAATTTCTCTGGGATTGCAACGGTGTTACAATCATTCAGAGCTGCTAATACCTCCCCTAACAGTACACGGAGGTTTTCGATTTTAAACTTAAAATTAGAAATGTCTGAATCCATTCTATTGGGATCAGAACCGTCACCTGCAGATTGAAGCTCTCCGTCCTCATGTTCTGCATACTGTGACGCAGTATCAGACATGGCCCTATTATTAACAGCGCACTCTGTTCTCACCCCAGAGTGATCACGCTTACCTCTAAGTTCTGGTAATTTAGACAAAACTTCAGTCATAACATTAGCCATATCCTGTAATGTGATTTGTAATGGCCGCCCTGATGTACTCGGCGCTACAATATCACGCACCTCCCGAGCGGGAGATGCAGGTACTGACACGTGAGGCGAGTTAGTCGGCATAACTCTCTCCTCGTTGTTTGGTGAATGATGTTCAATTTGTACAGATTGACTTTTATTTAAAGTAGCATCAATGCAATTAGTACATAAATTTCTATTGGGCTCCACTTTGGCTTTAGCACATATAGCACAGAGATATTCCTCTGAGTCAGACATGTTTAACACACTAGCAATTAAACTAGCAAACTTGGAAATACTTTTCAACTCAATTTACAAATAATATGAAAAAACGTACTGTGCCTTTAAGAAGCACAGAAAAAAAGTTATGACAGTTGAGTAACAATAAACCGGAGAAACTATAACATCAAATTCTTTCCGGTAAAAACACAATTTTAGCAAAGGATTGCCCCCATTAGTAATGGATAACTAACCCTGAATAGCAGAAAAAATGTACAGAATATAAACGTTTTTTATCACAGTCAAAGCACAATCTCACAGGTCTGCTGTGAGTGATTACCTCCCTCAAACTAACTTTTGAAGACCCTTGAGCTCTGTAGAGACGAACCGGATCATGCAGGGAAGAAAACAGACTTGTGACTGAATTTTCTGATGCGTAGCCAAAGCGCCAAAATAGGCCCCTCCCCCTCACACACAACAGTGAGGGAGATCAGTAAACTGTCTTAAATTAAATAAAACGACCGCCAAGTGGAAAAAAACAGTGCCCAAAACAATTTTTCACCCAGTACCTCAGATAATTAAACGATTTAACATGCCAGCAAAAACGTTTAACATCAAATAAATGAAATGTCATTAAAAAGCCTGTTGCTAGTCGTTCCCACTGCAAGTTAGGCTAAAGTCTTATGCATACAGTATTATCCCAGTGAAGTGCCATTCCCCAGAATACTGAAGTGTAAATATACATACATGACAGCCTGATACCAGTTGCTACTACTGCATTTAAGGCTGAACTTACATTATATCGGTATTGGCAGTATTTTCTCAGTCAATTCCATTCTCAGAAAATAATATGCCGCTACATACCTCTTTGCAGGTTAACCTGCCCGCTGTCCCCTGATCTGAAGTTTACCTCACTCCTCAGATGGCCGAGAACAGCAAGATGATCTTAACTACGCCGGCTAAAATCATACAAAAACTCAGGTAGATTCTTCTTCAAATTCTAGGGAGGGAACAACACACTCCGGTGCTGTTTTAAAATAACAAACTTTTGATTGAAGGTATAAAACTAAGTATAATCACCACAGTCCTCTCACACATCCTATCTATTAGTTGGGTGCAAGAGAATGACTGGGTGTGACGTAGAGGGGAGGAGCTATATAGCAGCTCTGCTGGGTGATCCTCTTGCACTTCCTGTTGGGGAGGAGTTAATATCCCAGAAGTAATCATGACCCGTGGACTGACCACACTTAACAGGAGAAAGTATGATAGATCCCTGCTTGCTCCTGTTTGAGTATGTGTCTTCTCATATGCAGGGGAGGGTCTGCTCTTCCGGCTTTCACAGCCCTTTCCAGTGGGTGTCCCAGTCTAATCTCTTCAACAGTGCGAAACAGGGAGCTTCTAAGTATGTTTCAAAAAGGCTTTATACTAGATTTTTAGATCAGTATCTGTGATATTATTTATAGTAGTGTATTACATGCAATTATATGAAAATTGGTGTACACTGTCCCTTTAAGTATTTTTGACGTCTGTTTCATACAAAGAATAATGCACAGATTCAGCTTCTGTATATAGCCCCTAGCGAATTTGTTAATACAAAAATTGTCCAAACTAAAAATAGGCTTTTATTAAGCCTGCAACATTCACCTGCAGGGAACAGTCAAGGAAGGGTTTATAAAAACTAATATATATAGGAAAGTAAGACAAGTGTCTGAAATAAAACCTAGATTCTCCTAACCTAAGGCCAAAGATCAGACTGCAGTAGAATTAAATATTTTACACATGCAGAAAGCACCACCTAGAGGATACACAATAACACTACAGAAAATATATGCAGTGTTTACACTGGATACAGAAAACAGCTTAAAGTCAAGCAGCCTGCAAAAGCCAACAGTGTCTGAATTTGACCACCTTACCATTGACTCCTTACGGAGGTCGCTGTACATCTTGGCCACTTTATCCTGGTCCATTTGGTTCAGCTTAGGCCGCACCTTTTCCTTAGCATATAGGATGTATTTTTTAAGTACCTCTTGGGGAAGCGGTTCTACCCCGAAAGTGTTGGGCAATACAAACTCCTCTGCATCTCCATTAACTATATCCTTGTTACTGGGGTGATGTTTAATGTGACTCCCAACAACAAATCTTGCCAGCATCTCATCCTGCAATTTAATCAAAGCCCAATTAATGCACAATGAACTCAGAACTATTCTAGCAAAAAACAAAAACTGTGTTCTTTTTGCTTCTCAGCTAAGGGGAAATGAATATTGTTACAAATTATGTATGCCAAATGACTGTCAGTAAAAACTTTTCCTGTAAAAGGGAAATAATTTTTGGTACAAAATCTACAATTTTTAAAAGCTTTGTTGCTAATCTGCTGGGGTCTACGTCAAATTAACAGCCAATATTGGGCAGTTTTTTTGGCACATTGGCCATGACAACCCAGGGTCTTTACCATTATATGATTCTGTAAGTATTTACCTTCATAACTCAGAAATGCTTAAATGCTGTTCTGTCACAGACACATTTGTCAGGATACAGGGGGATGTGTGACTTACTTGAACTGGATCCACAGTATCTCTAACCACACACAGAATATCAAATCTAGACACAATGGGTTCAGTGAGATCCACATTCTCAGAAAAGGTTAAAGATGGATCATAACGCCCCCCTGCAAGAGAAGACATTTGCTTTATATCAATACATAAATCTACATCCAACTGTAGAATTTTACACAAATGTTTGGTTCAAACACACTGAAAATATTCACGTAACATTGATACATCACATATCAAGTGTAATTGCAATCAATGACGTATCCAGCTTCTAACAAATGTTTCATGGGTAATCCAAAATCTGTTTCTTTTGAATTTAAAGTGAAGGTAAAGTTATTGAAACCAGCAATCGTTTTTATGTTGCCGTTAACCCAAATGTAGTCGCTAGGTTATTAAATTTTTTTAATCTATTTTGTTCAATTTATAACTTTATTTCTCCTACCGTTCCTTGAATAATCTCCTCCCACGCTCCATTTCCTGGTTTATGACACACTGACGTATAAAGCGGTCCCACCCGCTCTATACGTTTAGCATACTCGTGCACATCGAGCACGGATTAACCGCGCATCATTTATGGACCTGCAGCTCCTTCAATGACTAAACCCCAAAATTTATAATGCGCATGCGCGAAACGAGGAAGCGCGCTTGCAAATTGCGGAGGATAAATTGTCACGCATGCAAACCAGGATGTTTATGACAAAATTTGACGGCCGCTTAACGGCCAGAAAATCAATTGGATCTAAGAGGCACGTGATAGTAATTTAGAAAAAAAAAAAAAATGTGCGGGTTGTTTATCGGAAAGCCGATTAGAATAGAAAAACATTAGATATCACAGCTAATTTATGTTTTATAAAAAAATTATGAATTAAACATATTTATTTTACATCATCTCTCTAATTATTTGTAATAAGGACTTTGACTTTACCTTCACTTTAATAAAGAATTTACACATTGATGGTATGGGTATAACCAAGTGTGTATGTGTGTTTTGAAACACACTAGGTAAAAGATGTGGGAGTTTGCTTCTGTGATTCACAATATTTGTCAACCTCTGGTGTAAATAGACAAGTCAGCTTTAAAGTCAAACTGGGAAAATAGAAAGTAAAACCCTGGTACTAACAGTGAATAAACAGTTACAAACATCTTTCAAATAAGGGGTTGCTTTGTCCATATAAAGTGGTGCAAAAGGACTCCGCTAAAGTACAAGGTAATGTCTCTACCAATAGAGGTTTCCTAATTCATGTGATGTCATAACATGTCAAAACTGCAGCTGGGGATCAAAGAATGAGGAAAAGGTGTGAAAATCCAGATCTTAATGTGGAGATCTTGCACCAGAATCAATCTGGCTCAGAATAGAGGTGAACAGGATCTGAATGCTCAAATCTAGAAGATAAGTAGACGCCCCACATGCACATGACCCTAGCATCCTCTACACTCTATGCTCAGTGAACATGAAATTGACACCAGGGAATGTAGCCTCAGAAACAGCTGCTGGTCACAAATAATGTTGATAATTGCAGGAATAGAGTTCAAGCAGGATACATGTAGAAATTACAGAACCCACCAACAGTGCCAACACTGATGAAGACACTGCAAAGATAGCATGTGTTGTAAGCGAAACAAGGAGTATGGAAAGAATATTAAAGACCTAGTTAACAGCACCACCTAGTGCCACTTCTGGTGGTTGAAGAAAAATAAGAGTGCTTAACAGATGCAGGATGCTCTCAAATTACATAAACACCTATCTTTCCTGTAGTTATAAGGACTTCTGTTTCAGCTTAGCTCATTCAAAGAACATACAAAAGTGTTCTCCACAGGACATCAAGAGATGGTAAAATTCTACCGTTTCAAAAATGCTTTGATTTACCATCACTAAAAATAAAGGCAACTCTCATTCATCAGTTTAGAACAAAAAACGGATAAATAGGCACCTTTACTTCACTGCGGCTTCAGTGCTAACCTAAGTACCTCCGGGTGCCCATGGCACAGCCAAGGCACTTAGTGTAGCGATGGAGCTGTTGCAAAATAAAAGTACCTATTCATAAGAGAGATTTTTTGCTCTCGCTATCTGAGCAATGATGAGCAAGAAAAATTGTGTTATATTGCTTTAAGGGAGATTTTTTGCTCTCGCTATCTGAGCAATGATGAGCAAGAAAAATTGTGTTATATTGCTTTAAGGGAGATTTTTTGCTCTCGCTATCTGAGCAATGATGAGCAAGAAAAATTGTGTTATATTGTTTTAAGGGAGATTTTTTGCTCTCGCTATCTGAGCAATGATGAGCAAGAAAAATTGTGTTATATTGTTTTAAGCAACAGATTTTTTTTTATAATGATGCTAAGTATTACACTGCTCCAACTCAGGTGACAAGGTGTTCTGTGGAGAATACTAACAGATGCCAATTTCATACTCTGCTATCTGTAAGTTGCTGGAACTAACCAATAGGATTTGAAGCCGCTATAACCGTACACCGAGCCTGCAGGGAGGTAACAATGCCAGCCTTGGAGATGGAAATACTCTGCTGTTCCATCGCTTCATGGATACTGGTCCTGTCCTGGTCATTCATCTACAAAACAAGTTTATAAAAATAGTTATTTAAAAATCCAAACTATTCAGAAATCCAAACCTTGTTCTGTAATTCCTACTTATTCTCACTATCTGAAAACTCAGCTGCCTCTCTTACTTGTGGAGAGGGTCATGCCTCTGCAAGTGTGACAAGGACACTTGAATTATTCAGGAAAGGAACATGAGCTTTACAAAATAATAAAACCTAGATGAAGTTTGTCTTTTTGCAATTTTTTAAAAAAAAAAATAGGACAGTTTGGAGATAGGATGGAACTAAACGTAAACAACAATATCTTACGTCAGTGAGGAAATATTAACAGGTCATATTACATCTTATACATTTATGATAGGTTGTTTTATAGAATCTGTAATACTTTATTACATAGTACCCTCAACAAGATAGTACAGTACTGTAAAAACAAAAAGGTAATATTTGTTGTTTAAAATATATGCTATTTGCATTTTAGAACATACACAAAAAACCTTGACAGACTTAAAGGCAGAGGGAAATAGTAATTTGACCATTTTATTTAAAAAAAATAATAGAAAGTTTGAATTTCAAAATGAGCTTGGATTTTGGAATTCTGGATTTGGGGATTTGCACCTGTACTAATTTAAAAAATAAGGCACAACATATGTCAGGCAAATTTGTATTTTCTTTAAAAAATAATTTCAATTGGTTTGAAATTCTGTAAAACTAAACTGACTGACATTAAACACACAGGACACTGTAGCTATTACAATTTTAAAAACAGCTGCTTCCTTAAAGGGACACTGAACCCAATTTTTTCTTTCATGATTCAGATAAAGCATGCAATTTTAAGCAACTTTCCAATTTGTCTTCATTCTCTTGCTATCTTTATTTGAAAAAGGCATCTAGGCTAAGGAGCCAGACAATTTTTGGTTCAGTTCCAGGACAGCACTTGTTTATTTGTGGGTGACTGTATCCACCAATCAGCAAGAACAACCCAGGTTGTTCACCAAAAATGGGCCGGCATCTAAACTTACATTCTTGCTTTTCAAATAAAGATACCAAGAGAATTAATAAAATTTGATAATAGGAGTAAAATTAGAAAGTTGCTTTAAATTGCATGTTCTGAATTACGAAGGGAAATAATTTGGATTGAGTGTCCCTTTAAATATGAGACCGTATACTGTTATACTATAGAGGGGGTAGAAATGTATTGTCTTCATTTTACATTTCCTGCTGTATCCCCATCTATACCGGAAATTTCAATACTAAGGTACTGTCTATAGAAAAACTAATTTCAACAAGATATTATACCTTTGTAATATCTAAATTCCAAGTGTTTTTATACTTCATTCATTTTTCCAAGCAATTTTGTAAATGCATTGCATGAACAAAGCTATACTTTTAATAAGACAACGGTTGCTTTCTAACTACATTTTCTCTATAAACCATGTCTGACAGCCACTTGTACACTTATTGTACAAAGAAATAAAATTGCAAATACATTCCTTATACTTGCCGTGCATAAGACTATAATTCCCATATATTTGGATTATCTCTTAGCAGGAAATTGTTTCACCTACTGTATTACTGTTGCATTATTCTGACAAAATAGGTGTGCTAATTATTAATCATTTTTACTATTGCCAATTGCACGTTTCTATATTTTGCTTTATCATTGCAGTGTTTTCTACATAAAATGATGCCAACTGGCTGGCATTATGAAGGTGCCAGGGTGGTGCAGTGTAATAGTTTGCAATAGGGAGGGAGGTAAGCCATAATAGCGCAGTCTTGCCACTGCCAACGAGACTCTGCTATTATGGGCCGAAAACCCTCAGTGACATACATGTCATGTCGTTAAAGGGTTAATATAAAATTGATTTAATGATAATTTGGGCAACATACATAAAAAAACTAAATTTATGCTTACTTGATAAATTTATTTCTTGACACGGTGAGTCCACGGATCATCTAATTACTATTGGGAATATCACTCCTGCCCAGCAGGAGGCGGCAAAGAGCACCACAGCAATGCTGTTAAATATCACCTCCCCTCCCTCCAACCCTAGTCATTCGACCGAAGTAAAAGGTGAGAAAGGAAGCAACAAGGTGCAGAGGTGCCTGAGGTTTATATATGACAAAAAAAACAAAAAAACAAAAAAAAACCCGTCTTAAAAAAACAGGGTGGGCCGTGGACTCACCGTGTCAAGAAAACTAAATTTATCATCAGGTAAGCATACACTTCATTTTCTTTCTAATGATACGGTGAGTCCGCTGATCATCTAATTACTATTGGGAATCAATACCCAAGCTAGAGGAAAAAGATAAGGGAGGGACAAGACAGGGAAACCTAAACCGAAGGCACCACTGCTTGAAGAACCTCTCTCGCAAAAGAAGCCTCTGCCGAGGCAAAAAGTATCAAACTTATACAATTTTGAAAAAGTGTGAAGAGGGGACCAAGATGCAGCCTTGCAAATCTGTTCCACAGAAGCTTCATTTTTGAATGCCCAGGAAGAGGAATGAGCCGTGACCTTCTCTGGAGGCCAAGCGAATGATATTCCTCAGCCATAAAGAAAGAAGTAGCTGTAGCTTTCTACCCCTTACGTTTCCCAGAGAAAACCACAAACATAGCAGAAGGCTGGCGAAAATCCTTAGTCGCCTGTAAGTAGAATTTTAACGCACGCACGACGTCTAGGTTGTGCAATAGACGTTCCTTATGAGAAGATGGGTTAGGACATAAAGAAGGAACAACAATCTTCTGATTAATGTTCCTATCCGAAACCACCTTAGGGAGAAACCCTAACTTAGTATGCAAAACTACCTTATCCGAATGGAAAATAAGGTAAGGAGACTCATACTGCAACGCCGAGAGCTCTGAGACTCTACGAGCAGAAGTTATAGCAACAAGAAACAAAACCTTCCAAGATAACATTTTAATATCTGAAGAAAGCATAGGATTAAACGGAGCCTGCTGAAGAACTTTAAGAACAAGGTTAAGACTACAGGGAGGAGTTAAAGGTTTGAACACAGGCCTGATCCTGATTCTGACTAAGGCCTGACAGAACGATTGCACGTCTGGTACGTCCGCCAGACGTTTATATAACAAAATAGACAAATCAGATATTTGACCTTTCAAAGAACTTGCCGATAAACCCTGAAGAAAAGCCAATTCTATGAATCCGCACTCTACTTTAAGGAGTAGCCTCTGGATTCACACCAAAACAGATATTTACACCATATCTTGTAATAAATATTCCTGGTAACAGGCTTACGAGCCTGAATCATGGTCTCAATGACCGACTCAGAAAATCCCCGCTTAGATAAGATTAAGCGTTCAATCTCCAAGCAGTCAGCTTCAGAGAAACTAGATTTGGATGAATAAAGGGTCCTTCAAGTAGAAGGTCCTTCCTCAGTGGAAGACTCCAAGGTGGGAGAGATGACATCTCCACTAGGTCTGCATACAAGATCCTGCGAGGCCACGCCGGTGCAATGAAGATCTGACGCCCTCTCCTGTTTGATTCGAGCAATGACCCGAGAAAGGAGAACAAATGGAGGAAATAGGTATGCTATACTGAAATACCAAGGGACCGCTAGAGCATCTATCAGTACAGACTGAGGATTCCTCGACCCGTACCTCGGGAGCTTGGTATTCCGACGAGATGCCATGAGATCCAGTTCCGGCTGTCCCCATTTAAGAATCAAGCTGGAAAACACTTCCGGATGGAGCTCCCACTCGCCCAGGTGAAAGGTCTGTCTGCTCAGAAAATCCGCTTGCCAATTGTCCACTCCTGGAATGTGGATTGCAGATAGACAGCAGTTGTGGGACTCCGCCCACTGAATAATCTTTGGTACCTTTGCCATGGCCAAGGAACTCAGAGTTCCTCCCTGATAGTTGACGTAAGCCACTGAGGTTATGTTGTCCGTTTGAAACCTGATAAACGGAGCCGAAGCGGAGGCCAGGCGAGCATTGAAGATTGCCCTTAGCTCCAGAATGTTTATGGGGAGAACAGATTCCTCCCGAGTCCAAGTCCCCTGAGCCTTTAGAGAGCCCCAGACAGCTCCCCTTCTAAAATAACGCTGCCGGGAGTAAGTGAAACACACCTAACACCTTGAGCCACCATCTCCTCGTCCCCAGCGCCTGCCATTACTGCCATCAATAGCATAATCCCCTAACTCCAAAGGATAATGTCTATTGTGTCTCATAATTAAAGTGCCAAAGTTTTCCTGTGTTTCCAGAAAAAATAAATTCAGCACTTACATTTAGAAATGTGCCCGGCAGCGAGGCAGCTCACTATGTTTGAGAGGCATTTTCCCTCACACGGACCTGTGGAAGAGAAACAAAGGCTGAGTAATGTTACTCAGGCTTTCAAAATTAGGGTAGCAGCAATACATGGGAGACGCAGTGAGGATTGTACCCCACAAGTTCCCATTGCTTAAAAGCCACCAATGCTCTACTGCAGAAACTGACATGGTCTACGGCTACATCCCAAGACAAAGCAGAACAAGCTTGCACTGCTGAAAAATAAAATCTTGCTTGAAGAATCTTCTTTCAAACACCTAAACTTTACCACCTCCTTGCTCTTAACGTAGGCAAAGAGAATGATTGGGGTTGGAGGGAGGGGAGGTGATATTTAACAGCTTTGCTGTGGTGCTCTTTGCCGCCTCCTGCTGGGCAGGAGTGATATTCCCAATAGTAATTAGATGATCCGTGTACTCACCGTGTAATTAGAAAGAAAATATTTAATATGAATGTTCGCTTAAAGGGCTACTGTAAGTAAATATTTTCTATGCCTGTTACTAACCAACTACCCCAAATAAGCTTTTTATCAATAGCATTTCATTAACATATCTCTACCGTATATCAAAAATCTTGGCTGCAAATTTAATTGTTTTCCAAACCCACTCCGTGGGTATCCTTTGCTCTGTACCAATCCGTTTACTATACCTAGGTTTCAAAATGGCGCTTTAAACACAATTTCATTGGTTTAAGTATTTTGAACACACAGTGAAAATAGTGGGCAGGATAATGTGACATCATCGGGGAATAAAAGATATAACTTTTAGAACGTTATGAAACTTTGTTTTGGAGAAAATATAGGTCAGTAGGTTTTAATTAATGTTTATTAACTTTAATATGTTAGTTGTTTGGCTTAAAAATTATAACAGAAAGTAATCCTTTAACATTGGCTTACATTTTAGCTGGCTGGTCAAAATCAGCCAGGTTGTGCACCTTTTAAAAAGGCCCTAAGCAGAATACGGCAAACCGTTTCCCTGTTAATTGTATTTTAGCATACAGTTATGACCAGCTTTATACAAACATAGGATTTGACGGTAGATGAGAACCATTTTTTGGCTCTGATCTACCGTCAAATCTTATGTTTGTATAAAGCCCATCAAGTCTTCCCGATTTCTTAGGGAAGGCTTATGAATGCCCCGTGCAATTTTTTTTAACCCCCGTACGTCGCTAGTAGTTTATCATTTAAAGTAAAATCTCTTAAAAGAATTTTGCTGGGGCGGAGCTAGCCAGTGCCCAAGATGGTAGCAGGCTAACAGAGCTCTGGAGTACGATCGGCTTGCTCAATATCTCTCATACAGTGGGATCGCATATTTACACCCAACGGCTGCTGGAAATGGTCCATGGATAACCGGGGACCACACAAACCCCTGAAAACTTTATCGGCGCAACGCACAACCCCTGGGATAGACTGCCTGCGTCTCGAGGCCTGCACCATAACGCTACAGACACTGTGCTGTTAACCACATGGCAATGTGAGACAGAGAGGCATAGGCACCGGAACAACGGAGTATACCAGTTGCAGTGAGAATGTAAGAAACACCTTCTACTCCTATGTGTCCATAGCATACTAACAGTCCCTAAGCACCGCTAACAACCTATATGAGGTGATTGAAGAAGAACCACATGTTAACAACCTACTTGCTGCACATACCATAGCGGATCAGATAGCCGTTAAACCCAGATCTCCACCGCACCCCATGACAGGGGTTCTGAACTATATTCGTTGTACACGGAGTTGAATTATATGACTATATATACACATTAACGCTATCTCCCCTAGCAATATCTAAGCAGCGCTAGACGCCATCTTTACTACCTCACACGCAGTTACAAACAGCAGCATAGGGGACACAACGGTACACATTATTCTGTCTATGAGGAGCACGGCATCATTTACCCTCTCCATCCTGGTACCAATCTGCTCCTAATAAACCGCAGATAAACAGTTGAACACACAATCACTACAAAAGTCACCATGTCGGTCAGAAAAGGGCCCAGATCAGACAAATCTCTTAAAGGCTCCAAACAAACTGTCTCCATAGTACATGACTTCTTTAGGACTGCAAATAGTGGAACAGGGGGCCCTTCAGACAAAACAAGCCCTACACCAACTGACACATCTGATCAAGAAGAGGGGCCGGACAACGATATCCCTTTAACCAAAGCAGACCTCAAGGCCATGCCATCTAAAGAGGACTTTGATCATTTTATTGGCCAAGTGGGTAAGATGATTAAAACCAGCTTTTCTGAAGTCAAGAGAAATTAGTGAAATTGGGAACCGTATTGTCAAGCTAGAGGAAGACGCTTTGCAAACTGACAAGATATTAGATCTTCAAATTAAACTGCAATTCATCCATGAAACAACAGCTACAGGAACAGGTCGAAGACCTCGACAACAGAGGAAGGCAACAAAACATTAGAATCCGGGGAGTCCCGGAGTCTGTTAAACCATCAGAGCTGCTCCCATATCTTCAAAAAATATTCAATACTCTGCTCGACAGTGCAGAGCCTGTCGAGTTCCCCTTAGATAGATACCACCGGGCCCTTAGGCCCCAGCCCAAAGACACTGCTCCCCCCAGGGACATTATCCTTAAATTTGAGAGTTTCAGGGACAAGGAAAATATCCTGTCTGCGGCGAGAAAGGAGTCACCACTTCAATTTGAAGGTAGTCCTTGACCCTTGCCAGAAGGAGAGAAACAAGGTACCTTACCACCCATCTCAGAGAACTTGGCATCCCTTACAGATGGGGATTCCCCTTTTGCCTGAAGGTAGTCAAAGACCACGTTCACTTACAAGACACCCGAAGACCTAGATGATTTTTGCTCCCAATTACAAATTCAAAAACCAACCATGCCGTCTCTGAAAGAGGACTCACATTCACCAGGACTACCTAAACTACATAGACAAGAATGAACAACGGTTCCCTATAGAAAAAAAAAAGTAAGAACGGCTCTGAGACAGTAGCCGCTGCTGGCAAGACTCCGGCAACTACAGTTACCTGAAAGAAGTGGATGTCCACAAATCTGGTTAAAGTGCCTTACTAACTTTTGGCATCCATGGACCTTTCCAAGAAGGACAAGTACCTAACAAATGATGTCTACCTGGTATCGCTGACATCTGCTGTGACATACAGTTCCTCTCAATTCTCAGGGCTACACCGGCGATAGCCGGGGCATCAGTTCAAAGTTTACTATTGGTTATTAGTTCCAAAATGAAATTTGTAAGTATAAATTAAATATTTCACCGTTCTCTCTCTCTCTCACAGTTCTTATTTCCTCTCCCCCCTTCTTTCCTCACTCCCCCTCTTCCCTTTCCTCCTCCTCACTCCCTTCCACCGCCTCCCCCCCTCCTTCCTTCCCCCCTCTACACCCTCCATCCTTTACCTTTGCTCTCCTCCCCTCCCCCTCTCTCGTACCCCTACTTACTACCTTCCAAATCTTGAGTTGCCTCTCAGACTATGTAACATGGGTTATGTCATATGCATGTTTTTCCCTATAGTAATTACTGTATATGAGAATAAGTACACAAAAATACACAATTATCTATCCTTGCCTTCCACCACTCCCTCAACCTCCCGCTCCCCTTCCATCTTCTAGCCGCACATATCAGGAGAAATCCTCACATTAAGGGTAAACTGGTAGGTTCTTGTTCCCATAAAGTTGCAATGTATGCAGACGATGTCCTGGTCTTTCTCACGTCTCCAGAAACATCTATGTGCCCTTTGCTAGCGGAGTTTCAAATTTTTAGCAATCACTCAAATTTCTCTATAAACGCACAGAAATCTGAAATCCTTAATATTAATATGCCGCACAGGAAATTAACTAGACTCAACTCACTCTGTCTATATAGTCTGAAAACGGATAAGATTAAATATTTGGGAATCCAACTTGCTTCATCCAGCAACAAAATATTCAAGCTAAATTACATCCCCTTATTACATAAGTTACGAAAAGACTTTGATACCTGGAAAGATAAGCCCCTGTCGTGGTGGGGGCGTATACAGGCTATTAAGATGACCACACTCCCCCCAAATTCTTTACATTCTTCAGGCTACCCCTATCTCCCTCCCCACTTCTTACATAGCCCAAGTGCAGGCATTGATCAATTCCTTCATCTGGGGCAAGATTAAACCAATAATTAGTAGAAGACCACTCTACCTCCCTCTGGGCTCGGGTGGAATGGGCCTTCCCTCAATTATGCAGTACTATAACGCGGTCGCCCTCCAAAGAATACTAGAATGGCACAATTACCCTTACTCAAAACTGTGGGCGATTAGACGCTTCCCTCCTGGGGACTCAAGAAATTGGTCCACTCTGCTGGATAAAACATGCAAATAGACCCACAATAATAAAGTGCTCCCCCCTATATTCACATATATTCAAAACATGGGACATAATCAGTTTTAAACGAAAAGGGATATCATCCTGCCCCTCACCAATGACCCCAATTCCTCTAAATGCGGAATGTACGGGTGGGATTATTCCCAATGACATACTGGGCGTGGGCTTAGGGCACACAATCCCTCTTGCTAGACTAACGGAACGTAGCAAATTAAAAGATCTGGCCTGCCTGAAGGAAATAGCTGATAGTCACTTTACACCATGGCTTAAACACGCCCAATTAACACACCTTTTGAGTACATCCCCATTTAAGCAGGACCTACTCAGGGATACTACCAACTTTGAAAAGTTATGCCTACTGAACTCAACCCCCAAAAGTCCTTTGTCACTTGTTAAAAAAACTACTAGACACTTCTTCCACCCCTCCCATTCCCTCCTTTGCACCGCAGTGGCACAGGGAACTAGGTGTCACTTTAACAGAAGAACAATGGGACAATATCCTCCGCCATACGCATAAATCCTTCCACCCCCCTAGAGTACTAGAATTAAATAAAAAAATCCTGTTCCAGTGGTATCTTAACCCCAACAGGATCAAACAAATATATCATAATGCTAGTGCCTCTTGCTGGAGAGGATGTGGGGAAACAGGCACAATGACTCACATTTGGTGTGATTGTAAACACATTGCTCCTCTGGAGAAACATAGAAACACATTGCTCCTCTGGAGAAACATAGAAACACATTTTAAAAAATTGTTTGGGGAATCGTTCCAACTACAGCAAACCACAGCACTCCTTAATTACAAGATAGGCAAACCATGTAAAATCAGATGGCAGTTGCTATAGATAGGCATCAACAGTGCCAAATTTTTAATAGCAAGAAAATGGAAAACACCACACGTACCCACCTTACAAGAGTGGATTCACAACACCTCTGAGCTCATATCCCTTAAGGAATATTCATACTTTAAAACAGGCAACCTGGCCTTTTTTCAGGAGAAAGTTTTTACTGGGAGTCCACGACACATACCCTCCTACGGCATGGCCCCTGAGATGTACCTCACTTACCCCCTACTCTATACACCGGGGTCCAGCTGGGCGCACTCCTTCACTCCATTATAGCTTAACGCTTTCCACCTCCCCACCCTCTTCTTCTAGCACCAAGCTTCCACTCATACTCTTCCCCCCTCCCCACTTTTGTATCCACCTCTACCCGAGCGGTTCCTCTTGTTTTTGGGGCCAAAGTTTTGGTTACTATAAAATTATGTAAGCACAGAGTTTAAAATGTTATCCAACAAATTCATGCGCGCAACTAAGTTTCCTGAAGCAGTCTCATATGAACCAATCACATTTCTATATTGAAGGCTACTCACTATAGTTATCTGCATAACTCTTGATATGAAATGGTCTTGGGACCTATGATTTGCACTCTGTAAACCATGAACCCCATTATTAGCTTTCTGGATCTATGGATTGATAAGTATGTAAAAACTGTTCAATTTTATTTTCCAAAGCTTTTGGGGAAAAAAAAAAAAAAAAAGATTTTTGCTACCTTTACAACCAGTTAGTTGGGAAGACTGAACAAACTAATTTAGACAGTTTCCAGTGTGTTTGAATTTTTTTTATCTAAAATAGCATTCTTAAAAATATTCCCATTTTCTTGCGCTCCTGTAATCTGTCCATCCCTTTTATAGAATTATTTAGGTATTTCCCCATGTATAAAAAAAGAAAATCAGCTTTTGTAAAATCTAAAAGTTTTGTTTTACTATGGTTACACAGTACCTATGCACGAATATTTAACCATACAGACTGATGATCACTAGAACAAGCTAATTATACTTTTGTGCACAAAGGTGTTCTGTAACATTTTCATTCATGGTGGCATTATATAATTACTATTTTAAGAACTTTTCTATATAGTTGGGAGTTCAAATGCCATTATACATTACTCCTGTTTTGTAACAGCCACTATTATTACAGATATACTAACCTTGTCAAACTCGTCTATTAGACACACTCCTCTGTCTGCCAACACAAGAGCTCCAGCCTCTAGTGTCCATTCTTTAGTGACTGGATGGCGCTGGACATAGGCTGTCAAACCTACAGCAGAGGCTCCCTGACCAGTGGTGAACACAGCTCTGCTGGCCACTTTTTCAATATATTTCAGGAACTGTGATTTTGCTGTTCCAGGGTCACCACATAGCAGAACGTTTAGATCACCACGAACCTTATGTTTACCCCCTGCAAATAAAGAAAAACTATTGCTTTGATATAAAATTATAATATAAATAAATATATAAAAAATACAAAAACGTTCAATACATAAAAATAAAACAGAAAGCAACTACTGTATCATTTCCCTAAAAAGTAACTCATACCACAATATCCCAGATGCTTGACTCTGCAGCTTTTGGTGGAAGGGGGAGAACAGCAGAAAAAAGGAAATTTATTTCTTTTTAGACACGATGAGTCCACGGATAATCATCCTTACTTGTGGGATATTCACCTCCTGGTCAGCAGGAGGCGGCAAAGAGCACCACAGCAGAGCTGTTAAATAGCTCTTCCCTTCCCTCCCACTCCAGTCATTCGACCGAAGTTAGGAAGAGAAAGGAAAAGCCAAGGTGCAGAGGTGTCTGAAGTTTATAATAAAAAAAAATAAAAAAAAAAAAAAACAAAAACAACCTGTCTAAAAAAAACAGGGCGGGCCGTGGACTCATCGTGTCTAAAAAGAAACAAATTTATCAGTTAAGCATACATTTTCTTTTCTTTTTAAAGACCCAAGTCTACAGATCATCATCCTTACTTGTGGGATACAATACCAAAGCTAGAGTACACGGATGATAAGGGAAGGACAAGACAGGGAACCTAAACGGAAGGCACCACTGCTTGAAGAACCTTTCTCCCAAAAGCAGCCTCAGCCGAGGCAAAAGTATCAAATTTAGAAAATTTAGAAAAAGTGTGAAGAGGACCAAGTTGCAGCCTTGCAAATCTGTTCTACAGAAGCTTCATTTTTGAATGCCCATGAGGAAGCAACAGCCCTAGTGGAATGTGCAGCAACTCTTTCAGGAGGCTGCTGTCCAGCAGTCTCATATGCAAAACGGATGATAGTCTTCAGCCAAAAAGAAAGAGGTAGCCGTAGCTTTCTGACCCTTACGTTTTCCAGAGAAAATTACAAACAGAGAAGACGACTGACGAAAGTCCTTAGTCGCTTGTAAGTAAAATTTTAAAGCACAGACTACGTCCAAATTGTGCAAAAGACGTTCCTTCTGAGAAGGAGGATTAGGACACAAGGAAGGAACAACAATCTCCTGATTAATGTTCCGATCTGAAACAACCTTAGGAAGAAACCCTAGTTTAGTACGTAAAACTACCTTATCTGAATGGAAAATAAGGTAAGGCGAATTGAATTGTATTGCAACGTCGAGAGCTCAGACACTCTTCGAGCTGAAGAAATAGCAACAATAAAACTTTCAAAGATAATAACAATATCTAAAGGAATGCATAGGCTCAAACGGAACCCCTTGAAGAACTTTAAGAACTAAATTCAGACTCCATGGAGGAGTAACTGGTTTGAACACAGGCCTGATCCTAACCAAGGCCTGACAAAAAGATTGTACATCTGGGACATCTGCCAGACGTTTGTGTAACAAAATAGATAAGGCAGAGATCTGACCCTTTAGGGAACTCGTCGATAAACCCTTCTCCAAACCTTCTTGGAGAAAAGACAAAATTCTGGGAATCTTAACTCTACTCCATGGAGTAGCCCTTGGAGTCACATCAATAGATATTTACGTCATATCTTATGGTAAATCTTTCTAGTTACAGGCTTACGTGCCTGGATCAAAGTCTCTATGACCGAATCAAAAAAAACCCGCATGGATAGGATTAAGCGTTCAATCTCCAAGCAGTCAGCTTCAGAGAAACTAGATTTTGGTGAAGGAAGGGCCCTTGAATGAGAAGATCCTTCTTCAATGGAAGTCTCCAAGGTGGCAGAAATGACATGTCCACCAGATCTGCGAGGCCAAGCAGGAGCAATGAGGATCACCAATGCCCTCTCCTGCTTGAATCGAGCAATGACCCGAGGTAGAAGTGCAAAACGGAGGAAACAGGTATGCTAGGCTGAAGGACCAAGGAACTGCCAGAGAATCTATCAGTTCCGTCTGGGGATCCCTGGACCTCGGCATTCTGGCGAGATGCCATGAGATCTATCTCTGGCCGACCCCATTTGAGAATCAGGTTGGAGAACACTTCCGGATGGAGTTCCCACTCTCCCGGATGAAAAGTCTGCCTGCTCAGAAAGTCCGCATCCCAGTTGTCCACCCCTGGGATGTGGATCGCTGACAGATGGCAAGAATGGGCCTCCACCTACCTCGGTCATCGCTAAGGAACTCCTCGTTCCTCCATGATGATTGATGTAAGTCACTGTTATGCTGTTCGACTGGAATCGGATGAACTGGGCCAAAGCCAACTGAGGCCAGGACAGAAGAGCATTGAAGATCGCTCTTAGTTCCAGGATGTTTATAGGAAGAACAGACTCTGCCTGAGTCCATACTCCCTGAGCCTTTAGGGAACCCCAGACAGCTCCCCACCCTAGAAGGCTGGCGTCTGTTGTCACAATCACACAAGACGGTCTGCGAAAGCAGGTTCCCTGGGATAGATGACACGGAGACAACCACCATTGAAGAGAATCCCTCGTCTCCTAACCCAGGGTTATTCGAGGAGACAAGTCTGCGTAATCTCTGTTCCACTGCCTGAGCATGTATAAATGCAGAGGCCTGAGGTGGAACCGAGCAAACGGGATGATGTCCATTGCCACCTCCATTCACTGAGCCACTGACGGGCTCGACACGTATCCAGAATCTTTGATTTCCGGACCTCTGTCAGAAACATTCTCATGGATATAGAATTGATTAGAGTTCCCAAAAAGGTCACCCTTGTCTTCGGGATTAAGATACTCTTTTCCAGATTTACCTTCCACCCGTGAGTTCTTAGGAAGGATAGCACAATGTCAGTATGAGATCTTGCTTGTTGACAAGATGGCGTCTGGATTAGAATATCGTCCAGATAAGGTACCACCGCAATGCCCCACGGTCTTAGAACCGTCAGCACACACCAGAACCTTTGTGAAAATTCTGGGAGCCGTGGCCAGGCCAAAAGAAAGTGTTTGTCCAGAAAGGCAAACCTCAGAAACCTGTGATCTCTGTGGATAAATTGACCCTCCTGGATCAATGAAAGAATTGTACGAATAGTTTCCATCTTGAATGACGGAACTGTGAGAAACTTGTTTAGACTCTTTTTGGGAACCACAAACAGATTTGAATAAATACCCTGCCCCTGTACAGGAACGGGAACAATCACTCCCATGGAGGAGAGGTCTCTTACACAATGTAAGAACGCCTCTTCTTTTATCTGGTTTGCAGATAATCTTGAAAGAAGAAACCTTCCTCTGGGAGGAAAATGTTTGTACTCCAGTTTGTATCCCTGAGACACTATTTCTACTGCCCAGGGATCCTGAACGTCCCGAACCCAAGCCTGAACGAAGAAGGAAAGTCTGCCCCCTACCAGATCCGGTCCCGGATCGGGGGCATGCCCTTCATGCTGTTTTGGATTCAGCAGCAGGCTTCTTGGATTGTTTACCCTTGTTCCAAGACTGTCAATGGGACAACCTCAGGACGCTGCCTAGTCCTGAAACATATAGGAATACAAAACAGGGTCTTCAGCACTTAAAAAAGTTTTGACAGTGTTATAGCGACGTTTCGGGGTCACAGCCCCTTATTCATGCTTGATAGTTTACAGTGGCCTAACTCACATTTAAATACCCTTATTTTGCCGCCTTCATCCTACTAATTGGGAGAAGGGCTCCCTCTAGTGGCCAATTGCCAACATACACCTATATCAAATTTATACATACAAAAAAGTATATTATATAGAAAACAGCTACTAGATAAGTTAAAAAAAGTATATATATATATATATATATTTATATTAGATAGCTTTAAAACATGTTGGGATTTTGCTAGAATCACAAACTCATTTTCTTAGATGTGGTAAAAGACAATCTAATTTATTCCCTCTTAAGACATTAGAAGAAACAAGATAAATCATAATCTCTATTAAGCCCCTTAGGTGTCAGTGTTTCCAGTTTGTGCACCCACCACATCTCATTCTGCTTTAAAAGACGCTCCCTATCAATCCCCATTCTGTTCTGGGGAATATGGTCAATAATTTGCCATCTCAATTGGCTTATGTTGTGACCTTTTTCCAAGAAATGGCTCGACACTGGTACATCTAGGTTCTTGCATCTAATGTTGGACCTATGCTGGCTCATGCGGTACCTTACTTTGCGTGTGGTCTCCCCTATATAAACCAACGAGCATGGGCATTTGATTAGATAAACAACGTGGGTGGTCTCACATGTATAGTACCCCTTAATTTCAAAATTTCTCCCACTTTGCGGGTGGTGAAAATTGGCCCCTCTGATGACTGAATTACAGCTCATACAGTTGAGACATGGGAAAGTACCCATGTTCTTTTTACCTAACAATAGTGTCTATTTAGTTTGCCTGCCCCTATATCTGTATGTATTAAGTGGTCCCTCAAACCTTTTACCCTCTTGTGGGCCATAAGGGGCGGTTCCTGGAACTGTTTAATGTTAACATTACATTCTTTATGGATATGCCAATTTTTTCGGATTAAATTAGATATTTTGTTACTAAGGGGACTATATTGGCTTACAAACACTAACCTATTGACAATCCCATTGGATTTCTTATTTTTAGTGTCCTCTAAACGTTTTTTTAGGGTAACTCCTATCTGAATTTTTTTTTGTCATTTCCCAAAATCTCACCTTTTGTCTATCCTTGTCATCCACTATCCTTTTGACCCTGAGAAACTGGATCCTGGGAAGTGAGTTAACTAGTGATCTGGGATGGAAGCGGTTATATTTGAGTAAACTGTTTTTATCAGTTTCTTTTTTATAAAGATCAAATTCTAAATGATGGCCTTTCTTCAATACCAATGTGTCCAAAAAGGGTATACTCTCCTCACTGTAGTTCACAGTGAAAGAAAGATCTCTCACTTCTGAGCTGAGCTCACCTACAAATTGAAGTGTCAAGCCGTTTCTTGGAAAAAGGTCACAATATAAGCCAATTGAGATGGCAAATTATTGACCATATTCCCCAAAACAGAATGTGGATTGATAGGGAGCATCTTTTAAAGCAGGAGATGTGGTGGGTGCACAAACTGAAAACACTGACACCTAAGGGGCTTAATAGAGATTATGATTTATCTTGTTTCTTCTAAGGTCTTATTAGGGAATAAATTAGATTGTCTTTTACCACATCTAAGAAAATGAGTTTGTGATTCTAGCAAAATCCCAACATGTTTTAAAGTTATCTATATATATGTTTTTTTAACTTATCATCTAGTAGGTGTTGATTAGCTGTTTTCTATAATATACTTAGTTCTTTTTTGTATGTATAAATTTGATATAGGTGTATGTTGGCAATTGGCCACTAGAGGGAGCCCTTCTCCCAATTAGTAGGATGAAGGCGGCAAAATAAGGGTATTTAAATGTGAGTTAGGCCACTGTAAACTATCAAACATGAATAAGGGGCTGTGACCCCGAAACGTCGCTATAACACTGTGTCAAAACTTTAAGTGCTGAAGACCCTGTTTTGTATTCTTGTTCCAAGACTGGTTGGGTCTCCAACTAGACTTAGATTGCAAATAGTTCCTCACCTGTTTAGAGGAGGGGTAAGAGAAAGAATTTCCCTTGAAATTTCGAAAGGAACGAAAATTACTTTGTCGTCCTTTTTGTTTACTTCTCTTATCCTGAAGGAGATGACCCTTACCTCCCGTGATATCAGAGATAATTTCCATCAGGCCAGGTCCAAACAAGGTCATCCCCTTGTAAGGAATTGCTAGAAGTTTAGACATGAATGACACGTCCGCAGACCAAGGTTTCAACCATAAGGCACTGCGCGCTAAGATAGAGAACCCTGACCTCTTAGCTGCCAATTTTGTAATTTGCAGAGAAGCATCCATAATAAAAGCATTGGCTAACTTTAGAGTCTGTCTTGAGAGACTCAGACAGAGCATCAAACCAATAAGCTGCTGCACTAGTGACCGTAGCAATGCAAGCAGCCGGCTGCAATAGCAGACCCTGGTGAACATAAATTTTCTTAAAGGGACATAATACTCATATGCTAAATCACTTGAAACTGATGCAGTATAACTGCAAAAAGCTGACAGGAAAATATCACCTTAGCGACTATGTAAAAAAGGAAGATATTTTACCTCACAATCTCCTCAGCTCAGCAGAGTTAAGTTCTGTGTAAAAAGTTATACTCTGGTTCTCCCAGCTGCAGGTAAAAAAAAAATGAAGAAATGAACTGCAGCCAATCAGCATCAGCAGTGCTTAGGTCATGAACTCTTTTACTGTGATCTCATGAGATTTCATAGTAAGCTTCCTTTACCTGATTGGTGAAATAATATGAGAGTTCACGAGGCTCATCCCCTAAGCTGTCCCAGGACAGACATACTAATATGCTGCTTAGAAATCCTTTACAATGGGAGGTGGCTACTGAGGAACTTTTGAGGTAAAATAACTTTCTTTTTTACATAGAGATGTTCAGGTGATATTTTCTAATCAGCTTTTTACAGCTATGCTGCATCACTTTCAAGTGTTTAAACATTTGGGTTTTAAGGCCCTTTAAAGGGACAGTTTACTCAAAAAATTTCTCCCCTTTAATTTGTTCCCAATGATCCACTTTACCTGCTGGAGTGTATTAAATTGTTTACAAGTAGCTCCTTTACCCTTATATTGGCATTTGAAATTGTTAATCTAGCATATGGTATCCCCACCTATTCTAAAAGTTTGTGGCCGTGCGTACCAGCTATAGATAAGCTTTGTAAACACCGCCAGCAGAAGAAATTACACTCCCAGTGTGATAAAGCGGAGATAAGGTAATACAATGTTGATTTTCCATTGTTCTCTCAAAGTATTGGTGATTGTTTTAAGGACAGATATAAGATAAAGAAGCAGGTACATGTGCACAATGTGATACAGTAATGAGATCTGATTATACCTACAAGCTCAACCTATTTTATTAGGCTGTGGCTTCAAAACACAAAATCAGAGCTTTAATATACATAAATAAACCTTAAAGTGGATGTAAATTTTACACTTATTCCCAATAAATATCGCTTCTTATTAACTATCTTATTTATACCGCATTGTTATTATATTAAAATATGCCCAATATAACATATTTTATTTTTCAACTTAACTCCGTTTTCAGTTGGAGCTCCTCCCATCCATTACTTCCTGTCTTTCCTTCACATAACGTCTAGAGAGGTCCCATCCGCTCTATGACGTATTACCAAAGCGCGTTCACGATCTCCCGTTTTGTGTGCATGCGTTTCAAATCACTTTCGATTTTGCGCATGCATTTACTTTCTACAGCCGAAATTGCGCATGCGTTGTTAAACATTGGTGTACTCGCGATCCTGACTGGAAACTTGATAGCGCATGCGTACCGAGTGCTAATCTTCTCAGCTTTTTATGCGCATGCTAACAACGTGTGCGCGCAGCGCTCCAAAATACCAGTTTGTTTACGCATGCGCATACAAAGGAAGCATGCGCATAATGTTATAGTGACGTTTTGAAAAGGGGGCTGGACGCCACGGGGTAAGACCGATCATTAGTTTATTGATGTGTCAATCAATGTAATAAACGCGGACCAAAATGCCGGGCGGAGGGAGAGAGCAAGACGATTCGGACAAACTAAGTATATACATCAATAAAATATAGACTTTTAAAAAAAACGATGACTTAAACTTATGCTAATTTTGACAGATACAGCAGTTCGGATTGTCTACTACCAGTGACTTTACATCCACTTTACAATTGCTTTTTTTTACCAACTGCAGAGTAAAAAATGTATGAAAATTAGCTTTTTAAACACATTAAGGGAAAAACTATTTTACAGTATACTGTCCCTTTAAGTAGACCCTCCAACTTCTTCTCCATGGGATCTTTAAAAGCAATGGGAATAGTAGTTCGCTTGGCTAAGGTGGAAATATCCCCTTCCACCTTAGGGACCGTCTGCCAAGTTTCCCTGACAGTGTCGGCTATAGGGAACATCTTTTTTAAAAAATGGGGGATGGAGAGAAGGGAATACCTGGTCTCTCCCATTCCTTGGAAACAATCTCCGAAGCTCACTTTGGCACCGGAAAAAACGTCTGAGTAAGAGGGAACTTCAAAAATATCTATCCAATTTACTTGACTTCGCAGGAGCGACCATTACTGTAGAATCAGTCGTCTAAAGTGACCAAACCTCCCTGAGTAACAGGCGGAGGTGTTCCAGTTTAAACCTGAAAGATACAACCTCTGAATCAGTCAAAGGTAATGAACTTTCAGAGCCTGAAATTTCGCCTTCTGATAGAACCTCAATACCCTCCATCTCAGTTCCCTGAGAGGGTACCTCCGAGATTGCCACCATAGCATCAGAATCCTCACTGACAACATGGTTTTTCCTCTTATGCTTGCCTTGAAGCATAGGAAAAGCAGACAACACATCAGAAATTATAGAAGACATAAGTGCAGCTATGTTCTTTTAAGGTAACTTCAGCAGGCGCTAGAGCAGAAGTACAGGGCACTGCTTGTGCGGGCGTTAAAGATTGGGATGCTTGGGGAGAAAGCTGCGGCATACTCTGACTCAGACTCCTGAGAAGCATCCGCTCATGAAAAATCTTATCCCTATAACTTAAAGCCCTCTCAACACATGGGACAGAAAGGGATTGGTGGTTCCACATTTGCATCCAAACACATGGAGCAAGTAACATTTTCTACGGCTCCTAAGTCCATACTGAGCACAATAAGAAAAAACAATGTAATAAAAAAATCCTTTTTTTTTTAAATTAAGAAGTTATCTCCTTAAATTTAGCTAGAAAAAAAAAATGTATCTACTATTTAGAAATTGTGTTCAATAAAACAAGACAAATTACTCAAATTATTCAAACTCCAAAAATTTGATAACAGAATAAAAACCGTTACTGTGACTTTAAATTTTAAAAGTTATTTTTACTGTCATAGCTAGAAACGTATCCCAGTAGCTAAAAAAAAAAAAAAAAAAAAAAAATTCAAACACCCCTAACACCTCAGCAACTCTGCTGAGGTGCCTACCTGCCAAAATGGACACAACTCCCTCAATCTCTGAAGCAGGAACAATCCGGATGTTTAATAAAGAATTAACGCTATAACCGCATGCTTTTGTTAGGAAACTATGTGGTTGCAGAGCCACAAAGAGCCGACGCCTTCCTTGCAGGCTATGGCAGCTACAGCTGAGAGTTGCGCAGTTAATAATCTGAAAATGCGCAAACCACTAGCCCCGCCCATCGTGGGCATCAGTCAAACCTAACCCAATCGGCTCAAGTCTCTAACATTAACCCGATAGGAAAAAAACACCACCAACAATAAAAATGAGCTCCCCTTATGTAACATGAAAACGGTTAAAGTGCCCACTTGCCTTTATTGTTTCCCAGAATAAAAACAAACTCAGCAGTTACCTTTGTATTCTGCACGACAGCAGGGCAGCTTAGCAGGTTTAGGAGGTCCTCTCCCTCCCATAGCCCTGTGGAAATCAAAAAGCCCAAGTTAACTTTGCTTAGGCTGTTAGAAGGGCAGCATCAATGAATAGGAGGTGCAGTGAGAATTATGTCCCACCAGTTCCTATTGCTCTAAAGCCACCAAAAGCACTACTGAAGAGACTGATATGGATTACGGCTACACCCTAGAACAAAGCAGCACTCTGGCACTACTTTAAAAATAATAAACACTTGATTGAAGAATCTTTTCTAACACCTCACTTTACCTCTTCCTATCACTAACGTAGGCAAAGAGAATGACTGAAGTGGGAGGGAAGGGAGGAGCTATTTAACAGCTGGTGCTCTTTGCCTCCTCCTGCTGACCAGGAGGGGAATATCCCACAAGGATGATGATCCGTAGACTCATTGTGTCTTTAAAAAGAAAGTTCTTGTGTTTAAACCTTATGCATAAGAAGACATGAAACAACATTTTTCCTCTCATGATTCAGATATAGAATACAATTTTTTTTTAAAAAATTTTAAATTTACTTCTAATATCAAATTTGCTTCGTTCAAATGATATTCTTTGTTGAAATGATATCTGGAGAATTAGATGACCAGAAAGAGTGTAAGAGAAAGAAAGAGAGAGAACATTGTTGCAAAACTGCTGCCATATAGTGCTGCAGACACATGCACACTCCTGAATGTACCATCCTGCTTTTCAACAAGATAACATTTAATAAAAGCAAATTGGAAACTTGTTTAAAATGAATCATGAAGGAGGCGGGGCTAGCTTTTGAACTAAGAGGCTGTGCATGTCGAGAGCTCCCACACTTTAGCAAATTTCCTCGATAAAATTTAAACTTTTCCACTCCCAAAAGTTATCAAAACTACTTGCTAACAGTCCCACAACTATTCCTGGTAAAAAAAAGTGGAGAAGGAAGAAAAATCGGTACGACTGGAGGCTCCTGACGAAGCAGTCAGCTCCGGCTAGCCGCCCCACATCAGGCTACAACTTAAGGAGAACGTCAGTGAACAGAGGCTTGTCTTCACTTCTTCATTTCTTTGCGGGGCCATCTACCCCCTTTCGGCTGTTAGAAGACATCACTCCGGAGGGTCGGGGCTCCGCTCCGGAGGACTGCGGTGGCGATCTGAGGGAGGCGGAGAGAGGTGGGGGATAGAGACCTCGGCTTGGATTAGGGGGTAAAGGCTCCACACGACCAGACCACACTCCAGCAGGGTAGTATTCCCCAGCATTTTTGAGACCGGCACACATTGGTCTCTCTACCGGTCACCTTCTACAGACTGGGGGGAGGTTTCTTGCTCCGGAACCAGATTAGTCCTGCTGTGGCGCGAAATTCCGCCATTTTACCTGCGGCCTATTTCGGCCTCCAACTTCACCGGATCCAGCAGGCTGAAAGAGGAACATTCACAACCAATACAGGTACAAAAAAAAAAAAAAACGTCCGCAGACACGGGTGAAGGGAGGTAAGAGTTTCCATTTAATTCTCCCCAGCCCACACAGTACAATAACTAAGAATAAGATCCCCCATAACTGTGCCTTCTAACACCACGCTGAACCTGCTACAAAGATCAGTCTGATCCGGTCCGGTTGTCCCTAGACTCAGCTAAGCCAGAAACAGTAAAATATCAAAAGATTTGGGGACTCCTAGCATAACGGACAGTAACAGCATTTAAAACAACTTTACTCCAAACTCCTGCAGCAAGGAGTGTCTGCCAATTAAAGAAATTACTCTGAGATAGAGCAGGCACATTAAAAACAGACTGGCAAATCTGTATTACACCCATCTAAGCAGAGGCATTTACAGTACACAGCCTGATGTGATCTTTATGCACACTTGTCAGCTCTTTACTGTTTTGATGTTTATTTAAATTCTTACGGTTCCTCTCCACATTAACCCTTGTTAGAAACAACATCTTTACCCCCTAAGCCTGAGGTAACAGCTCATGTGGTTGTGCTTTAGGAGTCACATTAGGGGCACTACTAGAGGGACAGGAGTCTTCAGACAGAGGAACTGCTGCAGCCGGATACAAAGATTATAGACCCCCCCCCCACTCCTTACTATTTGTTTATAATCCTTACAATAATGACACATTAAGCATGATGAAGTGAGGGAAAAATGGACCAGATATCTATCTCCTAATCCATATACTGCAACTATCACTCAACTCTTAGCCAATGCTACTTTATTAGAAGCCTCATTCTAACAGTCTCACCCCTGAGCAGTCCATTTCACTAAAGCCATCCATTATTTTATCTTACCTACTCTCTCTCGGTCCTCTACCTTTTTACACAATGAAAAACAAAACACAAACAGTCAAGGAGTGTTTGTCTAAGTCTCAGCTTAAGCAGAAGCAGTTGAACAGAGACACCCCCACACAAGGAGAAACTCCAAATTCGAGTATGACTGAGCTGTCAGAGTCTCTTCCCTCTGTCACACAAAACAAGGAGCTACTCTCTCAAATCAAAACTCTATTCCAAGAAGAATTGAAGTCGGCGTTGTCTGACTTACGCCAGGACATTAAGGAAATTGGCACTCGCACTGCAGAATTGGAGGAAAGAACAGATGTAATCGCGGAAGAAATTCCACATATACAGAAAAATATCTCAGACCATGCAGAATATATACACAGATTAGAGGAGCAAATCGAAGATCTCGAGAACAGATCTCGCAGATCCAACCTACGTATACGAAATTTGCCAGAATCTTACAAAAATTTGAATGAATCTATGACAACACTGTTCCACCAATTAGTCCCAGATATAGAATTAGATAAACTCCTGATGGACAGGGTTCATAGAGCCCTCACCAAACCTCAACAGTCCACTACAAGAGACATTGTCCTTAAACTTCACTACTTCCACATTAAAGAACTTATCCTTAAAGCGGCTAGACAACAACCAACGATTAATTTTGAGGGCCATACAATTCAAATATTTGCAGATGTTGCTCCAATCACACTAAGGAAGAGGAGAGATCTTAAACCTATCACAATGGCCCTCACAAAAGCCCAGATAAAATACAGGTGGAACTTCCCCTTCAAGATGGCGTTTACACACGCTAATGTTAACTACACCTGCTCCAACCTGGATGAAGGCTCATCTATTTTACGTCGCCTGGGGATACCATTTGAGTCTCCTCAAACTTCCTCCAATAAGATCCCCCAGAGAAAATCAATACAAAAAGAATGGACTCCTGTTGGTCATTCTAAAAAACAAAGAAAATTAAAGAACACCTCAAACAACCATTCGGATTCTGAGTCACTTCCGGAAGAAGAGTTCCCACCAACTTGAAGAAACAAACAGATCCAGAGGAGTGTCTTGATTGAACTGCTTTGGTTTAATGGCGGAGGATCTGTGGTAGTCAGATTCTCCAAATTTACAGTGGCCTACCCGTTTCATTTAATATGACTTTTGTTTTCTTAGAAACATTTAGTTAAATTTTAATATATTTGTATGTTTGGGTTAGGCCTCACTTCTGCCTAACTCAGGGGTTGACATAGTTATAGCTGTGATAGCTGTTATTGTTAAAGTTATGGTTATGAATAATATTATTTCTACAACTGTTATCTCTGCATCAAATCCATCCCCTCCCCTCCTTATTTTCCCTGTACTAGATTAAGATACAGAAAGGTTCACCCAAACCATATTCATCACCCCTTCCCCTCCCCTCTTGTCCCTTTTCCCTCACCTTCCCTTATCCCATCCCAACCTCCCTTCCCGCTTCCGGTCATACGGGATGTGGTACCGGAGCTAATAATATATTGCAGATAACGGGGAGTCCTCTCAACACTCATCTATCCCCTCCCACCTTCCCCTTACCATATTCCCTACTAATTCATGATTAGGAGATACTGCTATAAATGTTCTTTAAGGGTCCAGTACCCTCCACTTAAGTGAATGTTTCCCTGGCTAGGGATATTAATATTAAGTTTAAAGCTATTTCGCTTAGAATTATCTATGTACTATTTTTTTCAGGCATGTTATAAGTTTACCATGATCAATCCTCTTGTACCATCTTTTATAATACATAATACCTCTCGTTACACAGATGGCTCAGATGTTCCAGATACCCTTTCTTGGTGGGGGTCTTTGCCCTCTCACCCTGGTAATCTGATTTTGGTTCTCCTCTGGTTCGAGGTAAGTCCCGGCTCTCTCCTAGTGATACCCACCCCTACCAATCTATCAGACTTATTCCATCTATGTGTCACATATAGGGGTCCAGCTGATAATGTTACCTCTACGTTTTTTAAATGTCTATAAAGCTCCTCTCACATAATGTTAGGGGACTCAATTCGGATATCAAAAGGAAGAAGGCTATCACTACTTATAAGTCACTACATGCCCATATAGTTATGTTACAAGAAACCCATTTCACTAGGGACTCTACTCCAAAGTACTGGGACAAATCATACCCAATACAATATCACGCTATTAGTGGGAAAAAGAAATGTGGGGTTTCTATACTGTTACATTCCTCCTTAAATTTCAAAGAGGAGGAAGTCATTAGAGACAGAGAAGGAAGATTTTTATTAATTAAGGGCTTAATCCAGAACACCCCGATACTTATTGTTAATGTTTATGCCCCCAACGAACACCAGACACCCTTCCTGACAAAATTGAGTAAGTTATTGACCCAATGGAAAAGACATAAGATCATAATGGGAGGTGACTTCAATTTATCACTCGACCAGACCTTAGATAGGACTACAAATAGGGGACTACAGAGTAGGCCTTCCCACTCATCCATTAATATCCTGAGAGATTTTGCTCTAGATCACAATTTGATTGACAGTTGGAGATCCTTAAACGAGAGGGTCAGAGATTACACTTATTTCTCTCCAATGCATCACACTCAATCTAGACTAGACTATATATTCATTAGTCAGATTCTGGTCCCTCTTTTACTGTCTGCAAAAATTCTAAATTGTCCTTGGTCAGACCACTCTATGGTGGAAGTTACCATCTCTGGAGTCCTAAACCCCAACAGAACAAAATCGTGGTCCCTTAATGCTAATCTCTTACAAGACGCCTTAATCTCACAAACAATTAGGGAACACATAGTAGAATTCATTAGACTTAATTTGGGTAGTACTTCCAATCCAACATATGTCTGGGGGGCACTCAAAGCCTACATTAGAGGTAGTTTGATTTCTGAATCGAGCAAACGAAACAAACAGTTTAAAGCTAAATTGACACAACTGCAGGCTGAAGCCAATACACTACGGATTCAGACCACAGACAACCCCAGTAGGAAAAAAAGAACGAAACTGAAAGCTATAAATGATGAGATAAACAAACTACTGAACAAAGAGGCAGTCAGATCCATAAAACAAATAGATACTCACTACTATATTCACGGGAATAAGCCAGACAAAATGCTAGCTAATAAGCTTAAAGAAATAACCAGAAGTACTACAGTTCCACAACTCCTACTACCAGATAATACAAACACTAACGATCCCCTTCAAATTGCCAACACTTTTGCCGACTTCTTTCATAATCTCTATAATCTCTCCACACACCATGACGCAACAGACAGAACCAAAGACATAAATACATTCCTGAATTCAAACCCACTCCCGACAATCACTGAGGCTGAACGCTCCAGTTTAAACGCCCCCATATCGCCGATGGAAATAAAACACACCATAAAGAATATAAAGAGCTCTAAAACGCCTGGTCCGGATGGATACTCTGGCATTTTCTATAAAACATTTTTAGATGAAATAGCTCCCCTGCTTTCTCAGATGTATAACTCTATCATGCAAAAAAAAGAAATTCCCAGAGAAATGCTCATGGCCAGAATAGCAGTGATCCCGAAGCCAGGAAAGAATGTGCAGCATTGTCAAAACTATAGACCCATTTCTCTGATAAATCAAGATGTTAAAATCCTCACAAAAATTTTGGCTAACAGACTTAACCCTATCCTTGAGAGATTAATCCATCCGGATCAGGTAGGATTTATTAGAAATAGGGAGGCCCCAGACAATACACGTAAAATTATTGATCTAATTAACAAGGCTACGATTGAAAAAACGCCTTCTCTGTTCCTCTCTTTGGACGCAGAGAAGGCGTTTGATAGAATCAGTTGGAATTACATGTTTGCGGTTCTAAAAAAAACAGGTATCACGGGAGCCTTTTATGATGCCCTTACTATGTTATACTCCCAACCCTCAGCCTATGTCAAACTATCAGGTTACCAATCCAAGATTATACAGATTAGGAACGGGACGAGACAAGGATGCCCCTTATCCCCATTATTATTTGCCCTTTGTATTGAGCCATTGGCTATTAAAATCAGGAATGACCCAAACATCTCTGGCCTTCGAATAGGGACCAACGAATATAAAATCTCGCTTTTTGCGGATGATATCATATTATCTTTGACCAAACCCCTTCTCTCTCTCCCTCCTTTATATGCGATGCTCCAACATTATGGGACTCTGTCGGGTTATAAAATAAATGGGGACAAATGTGAAGCACTTAGCATTAATTTACCCCAACACACCAAAAAGCTACTGGAAATTAATTTTTCTTTCACTTGGGCAGCCAAAAAACTTAAATATCTTGGAATATATCTTACTGCTGACATCTATTCTCTATATCAAGCAAATTATCTTCCAATGTTCACACATATTAGGAACTTAATCGCAAAATGGTTAAAATTTAAAATTTCCTTTTATGGGAGAATTATATCTGCAAAGATGACCTTACTACCAAAATTATTGTACTTGTTTAGGTCCCTACCGATCTGTATCCCTACAGGAGAGCTTAACGCTCTACAGAGAGATATCCTGCGCTTTGTTTGGCAGGGAAAGCGTCCCAGAATAAATAAAAAAATTATGAGTTTGCATCGGAGGGAGGGGGGACTGGGCCTCCCACATTTGACATCCTACTATTATTCAGCACGCATAGCCCAACTAACACATTGGTTTCATACTACACAACAACCTTTATGGACTCAAATAGAATCACAGATCACTAATACGGACCAGATTTCTAGGCTGTTATGGACCCCAAAAAAATATAATCATCCCTCATTATACAAATATGTAGCGATATCCCACACGATCTTCCTATGGAATAAATTAATTACTAAATATCCCTTAATTCAGGATAAATCAAAATTAATACCTTTGGTTTTGCCACAAATCACAATAGACTCACATATACAAAAAAAATGGGCTAATAAAGGACTGTATAGAATTGCAGACGTGTACACTGAAGGAGGTTTTCTCTCATACGAACAATATAGAGACATTGACCCTTCTGACAAAAATATTTGGTACCATTACTTACAATTAAAATCCAGGACTAGGGAATTAACGGACCTCTCTAAACTGCCATTAAGCACAACTTTTGAATCACTATGTTTAACCAAAGATCCGACCCATGGCTCAATCTCAACACTGTACCCGATATTTAATAACCAATATAAGGAGACTAAGCCTCCCATCATATTGAAATGGGAACAGGACTTAGACAAGACCTGGTCTCTAGAGACATGGAAGTCTAACTTAGCCAAGGGTACCTCCTTTTCACAGAATGCCACCCTAAAAGAGAACTACCTTAAGGTAGCGTTCAAATGGTATATTTATCCAACCAGATTTGGAAATTCGGTGGGACCCTCTCAGAACCCCTGTTACAGAGGATGTAATGAGAGGGGGACGTACATTCACATGTGGTGGGAGTGCGGCAGAACAAAAGAAATTTGGGAAAAAACTTCAGAGCTTCTCAGCCTAATATTCCATAAACACATTACACTATTCCCCGAACAAGCTCTATTACATTTCCCGATTCCTAACATCCTAAAACAACACCAAAAATTAGTTATGACATTATGTACAATAGTTAGGATCAGTATTGCGCAATGCTGGAAATCCACACCTCCAAGTTTCTCTTTTATCGAAAAAAAAATAATCCACCATTATGAGATGGCTAGTTTAGCAGCAGAAAATCTAAATATGAAAGATGAGTTTATTTGTCAGTGGGAACCTTTCATTATGTACCATGAAGCCAATAGAAGAAGAGTTACTGAAACTTTGTAGGGGAGGTCTTGGAGAGAGCCGGGACCGATTGCTGATTGCCAATTAGCCATCACCTTTACCATTTAGAGGATACATATCTTTATTTTTATTTTTGTTTTATTAATGCCTATGATCTTGTTACTTTAAGCGAACACTACTGAAATTTTACTAACTGTATTGTTGGTTTGATTATTCATGCCTATAATTGTTACGAAAACTTAATAAAATCTTTTCAAAATAAAATGAATCATGAAATAAATTTTGGGTTTTATGCCGGTCTTCATCCAGTAGTCTTATGTTTTGCACAAACATTGCTCTCAATTTTAGTTTTTTCCTTCATGCAAAAGAAATAGCATTTTTAGCTACTGATCTTTAAAAGTATGCAGTAATCTGCTCCTCAGATTCAGAGGTACTAATGTAATAAGTTTGTCACTATAATATTTTTTTTATTTTTTTTTTACATATTTCACATACAAACTTCACCTAAATAGCACAGAGTAGAAGTTTCTTAAAGTGAAGGCAAACTTTCCCCTTTGTATAAACAGATCTGGAATCTTAAATTGAAGTTCAATTTGGATGAATTAGTGCCGGGTTTTCAATAAACCTATTAAAAACAAGGGCACTTGAATTCATCAAAATTGACATTTCACTCCTTTTCTACTAAAGCTTACCTTTTAATCCTAACAGCCGCTGCAGTGCTTCCTCCGACCGTTGCAAGTCCTCTTCGCGGATCCAAAATGACGAATCCGGCTTCCTCTAATCACAGCGTTGCATCAGGCCATGATCCCCCCGGGGGGAAAGCCGTGATTGGAGGAAGCCCGATTCGTCATTTCGGATGTAAGAAGAGGCTTCCGACGGCCGGGGAAGCGCTGCACCACCTGTCAGGATTAAAAGGTGAGTTTTTGAAGAAAAGGAGTGAAATGTCAATTTTGATTAATTTAAGTGCCCTTTGTTTTTAATAGGTTTATTAAAAACCGAGCACTAATTGATCCAAATTGACCTTCACTTTAATATTTTAGATGGTGTTTAAGTCATCAGCATTAATGAAGGTGCTCTTTAAAATTTACTTTTTAATGTACCGTTGAAATTTAAATACTTTGTGCTCTCGCCATCCACTTCAAAAGTAATGTTTTTGTGAGAACTTTTCTTATATCAGCGCGTTCTAGATAAATAAAAGATGTGAGTGCAGTATGAATAGAGCACCAATTGGAGAACAGTTAAAACCGTATGCTCACAAAAAAAAATTTAAAAAAAATGTATGCTTAACTGATAAATTTCTTTCCGGATATGGCGAGTCCACGGCGTCCTCATTTACTGTGGGGAATAACACTCCTGACCAGCAGGAGGAGGCAAAGAGCACCACAACAAAGCTGTTAAGTATCACTCCCCTTCCCACAAACCCCAGTCATTCGACCAAAGGAAAATGGATTAAAGGAGTAACACAGGGTGTAGAGGTTTAGTAAAAAAAAAAAAAAAACCGTCTTAAAATAAAGTGCAGGGTCGTGGACTCACCATATCTGGAAAAATGTTTATCAGGTAAGCATACATTTTGTTTTCTTTCCTAAGATATGGTGAGCACACGGCGTCCTCAATTACCGTTAAGAAATACCCAAGCTAAAGGACACGGAGGACTAGGGAGGGACAAGACGGGTATACCTGCTGCTTGAAGAACCTTTCTCCCAAAAGTTCCAGCCTTGCAAATCTGTTCCACAGAAGCTTCATTTTTGAAAGCCCAAGAAGAGACAGTCCTAGTAGAATGAGCTGAGAGTCTCTCAGGAGGCTGCTGTCCAGCAGTCTCATACGCCAAAAGAATTATACTTCTCAACCAAAGAGAAAGAAGTAGCAGTAGCTTTCTGACCTTTACATTTCCTAGAACAAAGAAACAATGAAGACTGGCGAAAATCCTTAGTCACCTGTAAATAGAATTTAAGAGCACGCACAACATCCAGGTTGTGCAGCAAACATTTGTGAAGGGAAAAAAAAAACAAAACAAAAAAACGATGGCACTACTGGTGATGTGTCCCTATTCACTGTCACTCTTCCCTTTGGAATAATAGGGGAGGAGAATGGTTTCTAAAAAGTATTGGGACTGAGGTGCTGTACATTTGCAGAAATGTACACTCTGTGTTGTTGAGTGCTAAACAAGTGCATTCTTTCAATTGCCACGGCAATTGGTGTTTCCTTGTGCAACAAACATTCCTTATGAGAAGAAGGATTAGGACAGAGAGAAGGAACAACTATTTACTGATTAACATTTCTATCCGAAACAACCTTAGAAAGGAAACCAAACTTAGTACGAAGAACTCCCTTATCTGCATGAAGAATGAGAAAAGGCGAATCGTTCCGAGACTCTCCGAGCAGAAGAGATAGCAAAAACAAAACCTTCCAAGATAACTTAATATCTATGGAATGCAGTGGCTAAAACTACAAGAATCTTTAACAAGGTTAAGGCTCCAAGGCGGAGCAACAGACTTAAACACAGGGCCTGATTCTGACCAAGGCCTGACAAAAAGATTGCACATCTGACACGTCCGTCAGACGCTTGTGCAGCAAAATAGAGAGCAGAACTCTGAGACTTCAGAGTACTGATAGACCAACCCTTCTCCAGAACTTCCTGGAGAAAGGACAAAATCCTTGGAATCCTGACCCTACTCCAAGAGTAGCCCTTGAATTCACACCAATAAAGATATTTATGCCATAGCTTATTGTAAATCTTTCTAGTAACAGGCTTGTGAGCCTAAATCATGGTCTCAATGACAGACTCAGAAAATCCACGCTAAGCGTTCAATCTCCAAGCAGTCAGCTTCAGAGAAATGAGATTTGGGTGAAGGAAGGGACCCTGAAGCAGTAGATTGTCCAATGGAGGGAGAGACGACCTCTCCAAGTCTGCATACTAGATCCTGCGAGGCCACGCAGGAGCTATTAAGATCACTGATGCTCTCTCCTGCTTGATACGAGCAATGACTCGTGGAAGGAGAGCAAACTGAGGAAACAGGTATGACAACCTGAAGTTCCAATGAACTGCCAAAGCATCTATCAGGAAGGCCTGAGGATCCCTTGACCTTGAACCGAAGCCATCAAATCCAACTCCTGTACCCCCATTTGATGGTTAACCAGGAGAACACCTCCGGATTGAGTTCCTACTCACTCGGGATGAAAAGTCTGTCTGCTCAGCAAATCCGCTTCCCAGTTGTCCACTCCTGGAATGTGGATGGCAGATAGCAATTATGAGCTTCCACCCACTGAATGATCCGAGCCACCTCCTTCATGGCTAAGGAACTTAAGATCCTCCCTGGTGGCTGATGTAAACCACTGAGGTTATGTTGTATGACTGGAACCTGATAAACCGGGCTAAGGTCAGCTGAGGCCAAGCCATCAAGGCATTGAAGATCGCTATCAACTCCAATATGTTTATGGGGAGAGCAGATTCCTCCCGAGACCAAAGTCCCTGCGCCTTTAAAGGGACATTAAACCCCCAAAAAAATATCATGATTCAGACAGAGAATACAATTTTAAAAACATTCCAATTTACTTCTATTACCTAATTTGCTTCATTCTTTCGATATCCTTTGTTAAAGAAATATCAATGCACATGGGTGAGCCAATCACATGAGGCAGCTATGCGCAGCCACCAATTAGCAGCTACTGATCCTATCTAGATATGCTTTTCAGAAAAGAATATCTAGAGAATGAAGCAAATTGAATATAAGTAAATTAGAAAGTCACCCAGGTAGGTCTCCGAAAGCATGTCCCCTGAGACAGATGTTTCTGAGAAAGCCATCACGGGAGAGAATCTCTTGTCGACTGATCTAGTACTATCTTCTGAGACAGATCTGCATAATCCCCGTTCCATTGACTGAGCATGCATAACTGCAGAGCTCTCAAATGGAATAGAGCAAAGGGGACGATGTCCATGGAAGCAACCATCAGACCAATTACCTCCATACATTGGGCCACTGATGGCCGAAAAGCAGACCAAAGAGAGGCAAGAATCTTGTTCTGACTTCTGTCAGAAATATTGTCATTGATAGGGAATCTATGATGGTCCCTAAGAAAAACAACCCTTGTAACAGGAACAAGGGCACTCTTCCAAATTTACCTTCCATCCGTGGGAACAAAGAAAAAAGATCTGTGTGAGATTTTGCTAGTTAAAGATGGCGCCTGAACCAGAATGTCATCCAGATAAGGCATTCCCTGAGATCGAATTACTGCCAAAAGAGCCCCCAGAACCTTTGAGAAAATTCTGGGAGCTTCGGCAAGGCTGAATTGAAGGGCCACAAACTGAAAGTGGGTGTCCAGAAAGGCAAACCTCGGAAATTTGTGATAATCCCTGTGAATGGGAACATGAAGGTACGCATCCTTCAGGTCTATGGTCCTCATAAACTGACCCTCTTGTACTAAAGGATGGATGGAACGGATCATGAAGGACGGTACTCCGAGAAACTTTAGGTCTAGAATCGGTCGGAAAGTTCCCTCTTTTTAGGGAACCACAGATTGGAATAGAACTCCAGACACTGCTCCTGAACTGGATCCATCACTCCCAGGTAGGAAAGATCCTGTACACATTTCAAGAACGCCTCTTTTTATTTGGTCTGCAAATAATCTTGAGAGGTGGAACCTGCCCCCGGTAGGAAAGGTCTTCAACTCAAATTTGTAACTCAGGGATACAATGTCCACAGCCCAAGGGTTTGGGACATCTCGTATCCAAGCTTGAGAACTGAGAAAGTCTGCCCCACACTTGATCTGATCCCGGATAGGGGGCAAACCCTTCATGCTGATTTGGAATCAGCTGCAGGTTTCTTCCATTGCTTCCCCTTGTTCCAAGACTGATTGGGTTTCCAAGGTTTGGACTGTTGCTGCTTGGAAAAGTGGAAGGCTTACCTCTGAAGTTACGAAAGGAACGAAAATAACCGACGTCCTTTCAGTCTATTCTTATCTTGTGGCAGAAAAGACCCTTTACCACCCGTTATATCGGAAATAGTTTCTGCCAAACAAGGTCTTACCCTTGTAAATAAATATCCAAAAGCTTAGACTTACGATTAAACATCTGCTGACAGATTTCCACCATAATGCTCTATGCGCAAATCCTGCGAAACCAGATATTTTGGCTCCCAATATAATGGCCTGCAACGAGGCGTCAGCAATAAAGGAATAGGCTAACTTAAGGGCCTAAACCTATCCTTGATCTCCTCTAAAGGAGTCTCTGCCTAAAGTGATTCAGACAATGCATCAAACCAATAAGCTGCCACACTTGTCACGGTAGCAATACACACTGCAGGTTGCCATTGGAAACATTGATGAATATACATCTTTTTCAAGTAAGCCTCTAGCTTCTTGCTCATTGGGTCCTTGAAAGAGCAGCTATACTCAATAGGAATAGTAGTTCTCTGAGCCAGAGTAGAAATTGCCCCTTCCACCTTGGGCACCGTCTGCCACGACTCCTTAAAGGGCCACTGTAAGTAAATATTTTCTATGCCTGTTACTAACAACTACCCCAAATACGCTTTTTATCAATAGCATTTCATTAACATACTCATATGTATATCAGAAATCTTGTCTGCAAATTTAATTGTTTTCCAAACCCACTCCGTGGGTATCCTTTGCTCTGTACCAATCCATTTACAATTACCTAGGTTTCAAAATGGCACTTTAAACACAAAGTTATTGGTTTAAGTATTTTGAACACGCAGTGCTGAAAATAGTGGGCAGGATAACGTGACATCGGCGAATAAAAGATATAACTTTTAGAACGTTATAAAACTTTGTTTTGGAGAAAATATAGGTCAGTAGGTTTCAATTAATGTTTATTAACTTTAATATGTTAGTTGTTTAGCTTAAAAATTATAACAGAAAGTAATCCTTTAAAGGAATTAACCACCAGAAACATCTTTTTAAAATACAGAGACGGGGAAAAAGGAATCACAGGTCTCTTCCATTCCCATGCAATAATCTCCGTAGCACGGTCTGGCACAGGAAACACCTCCACAGAGGAGAGCACATCAAAGTATCTATTTAATTTACTAGATTTCTTAGGATTGACAACAAATATCCGAGTCATGCAAATAGACTCCTGGAGATAGCGAGGAACCGCAGGGCACTGCATGTGAAGTTGGAGGAGAAAGCTGCGGCATTGCCTGAAGAGCATCAACCCAAGAGAGTGGTGGCTCAGCAACAAAAAGTCTATCTTTATACATTAAAATCCTCTCAATCTTTTTAATACTGTTCCTTTAAAATGAAGGTCAAGTCCGGGTGACTCGCTCACGCTGTCATGCTGTTTATTAGAAATCATGTTGACGTTCATTAATCATTTTGCATACATCTCACTTATACCGTCGTTTTTTTTACCTTTTATTTGCCCTCCGCTACACTCTTTTTCCTCTGCCCGCCATCTAACTTAACTTGATTGATAGAAATCTAAGATATTATTACTGAGGTGCCTACCTGCCCCCTCTGCACTCCAGAATAGAATTGCAACTGAGCTCTGATCGCAGCAGCTCCAGAATCTATGTAGAGGAATTAAGGGATCCGCTCTAAGCTGCGCCCCAACAGGAAATCCACATGCTTTAGAATGGAAACACCGCCTCAGAGAAGGATCCGACTCTCTTCTGTATGTCAGAAGTGGTCCCAGCGGCCATTAAAGCAAATAACGATCGGAACATTGTTAAGATAATTGCATTAGGAGTTATCCTGAACTGAAACACATAATTCACCCATCCGTTCCACAACCGGATTCCCAGTGAATAAAATAAACCCTACTGAGCCACCAATGATTCTACCTCTCTTTAATGAATCACTTCTCTATGTTACAGCCCAAAGTGCCTGCTCCCTGCCATTATGAGTCCAGTTTGTTAATTGAGGAACGAAGTCCCAGATAAAGTGCAGTTTATTCTGCTGTAGTGCCAGTGTTCTTTCCCCAAAATTTTTTTTAAAAAAATGGCACTTACCTGCACCTCTGGCTGTGCGGCAGGACGACAGCTCACCCGGCAATAGAGTAAGCCACTCCTCACAGAGACCTGTGAAAACCAGAAAGGACAGAGTAAACCTACTCTGGCTTTCTATACAAGGGCAGCAACCTGTTAAGAAATCGCAGCGAGGCCCACCTCACAAGTTCCTAACTGCTTGAAAGTTACCACTGCCCTACTGAAGAGACTAACGTGGAGTACAGCCAGACCCAATCTTGAGAGGAAAGAGCAGAGCAAACCTACTCTGGGTTTTAAAATAATAAAATCTTGATTGAAGAAAAATCTTTGACACTAAAACTTCACCTCCTCCTTGCACCGAAGGCAAAGACAATGACTGGGGTTAGTGGGAAGGGGAGTGAAACTTAAAAATAGCTTTGCTGTGGTGCTCTTTGCCTCCTCCTGCTGGCCAGGAGTGATATTCCCATCAGTAATTGAGGACGCCGTGGACTCACCATATCTTAGGAAAGAAAACTTGTAAATTGGGCGGCAGGAACGCAGGGTATTTGAATTTCTTTGCAACATTAAAAAGCAAGTTAAAGCGTATCTTTAATACAACTGATGAATTAAACTCAATCTAAAATATCACAAACAATCCAGATCTGTTTATACAAAGGAAAAAGTTTACCATCACTAAGGAACGATTTAGCAAAACAAAATATATAGTAATATAGTTAAATGCCAATACACACCTGGGTTCTTAGCTTCTCCTCCAAACAGAGCAAGTGCTAAACCCCTCTTAATATCTTCGTGTCCATAAATAGATGGAGAAATACTGGCAAAAATCTGCACAAAAAGTGTTTTCAAAATAGTTAATTACCAGCAAAATCAAGGATAAACTTGTCACCCGCTGAATAGACCCCCATTTATAAAACCCCATACAAGCCATTACCCGTTCTCCAATTCTCTCATCTTTAGATAATGAGACTATGGCTTTGACATCCTCGTCCGTCAGCTCTCCCACAGCCACCTTGTCATCCTTCTTGGTTATGTGATTTGCTAGAATCACTGTTGCAAACACTGGAAACCCACTGGCTGTGTTAAGAGATCCATCATAGTTGTTGTGATAAATGCCAGTCAGCTCCTAATGAGAAATTAAAAACACACATGTATCACAAATTGTTAAAACGACAAGTTTGTAAATGTTAAGCCATTAAATGTGCAGTATATAAAACCGTTACAAGGATGCATTCATGTACTTCTGGCACCTTTAAAGAACATTTAACACTCCCTAGAGGCTAAATAAATTCTGTAACCTGCAAATCAAATAGATGTCTTGAACAATATGCTGCACTTTATAAAACCTGGGTTACAGATTTTGCTTTTTGACCTCTCAAGGGAGTGTGGGACAATGTACAATGTTGCTTTAATATAGTGCAATGATAATGAACTTTTAAAATAATTTATATTTCTTTTTAATGACACGAGTCCAGGGATCATCTTAATTACTAATGGGAAGCTGTCCAGTCTAGTCTTTTGCTCCCGGTGGCTGTACTTAAACAATGGCGACCGGGAGATCACATACTGAAATTACTTAGACTCCGATGAGCTGTTTGGCAAGCTCAGTGTGAGGTTTTTTTTTCCATTTAGCTGTAACAAAGGGACTAAACAGTTCCGGTTGCCATAGTTTAAAGGGACACTCAGGTCAAATTAAATGTTCATGATTCAGATACAGCATGTCATTTTAAACAACTTTCAAATTTACTTCCATTAACAAAATGTGCACAGTATATTTATATTTAGTTTTTGAGTCACCAGCTCCTACTGAGCATGTGCAAGAATTCACAGACTATATGTATATGCATTTGTGATTGGCTGATAGCTATCACATGGTACACTGGGAGTGGAAATAGACATAACTTTGAAATTTGTTAGAAAAAAAAAATCTACTTCTCATTTGAAATTGAGTAAGTGCTATTGTATTGTCTTGTTATCTTGCATTTGTTGATTATGCAAATCTACTGTGTTTACTGGTCCTTTAAAAGGGACATTATACACTCATTTTTTCTCTGCATAAATGTTTTGTAGATTATCTATTTATATAGCCCATAAAGTTTTTATTTAAAATAAATGTATAGTTTTGCTTATTTTTAAATAACATTGCTCCGATTTTCAGACTCCTAACCAAGCCCCAAAGTTTTGCGTGAATACCGTCAGCTACCTTCTCCAGCTTGCTCCTGTTTGTGCAAAGGGTCTTTTCATATGCAAAAGAAGGGGGAGGGTCTTATTTCCCACTTGCAGTGGGCTTTCCAGCTACCTTTTCAACAGAGCTAAATTGACAGCTTCTAAGTACGGTTTTAAACAGTTTTATACTGGATTTTTATATCAGTATCTGTGCATCTTATTCTTTATAGTAGTGTCTTTTACATGCAGTTATATGAAAACGAGTGTATACTGCCCCTTTAAGTACAGCCACCGGGAGCAAAAGAATAGACTGGACAGCTTCCCATTAGTAATTAAGATGATCCGTGGACTTGTGTCAAAAAAGAAATATATCAGGTAAGCATAAATTTTCTTTTTACACTTGATTAATAGAGCGTCAACATTGCAGCGCTGTCCATGGGTACAATTAATTTTAATAAAACACACAACCCCCTCTAGCATCCCCCAACAAGATCTGAGGAACACACACTAACCAAAACATCGATAACAGTGACAACTAGCGCCCAACGGGGGCGAGTGATAGTTCCTTCCAAATTTAACACAAATCGGATTATAGCATGGCATTACATTGAAGGGAGAGGCCATGATGCAGTTAACTTGAAACACCATCACTACATCGCTTTAAGAAGGCTTCTGTGTGGTTAAGTACATCTTTAAGCGCTACAGGCACTAAATAACCTATTATGCAAATACATAATATACTATCCTACTGTTTATTCCAATATACTGTACACTTACAATTTCGTCCCCAGGTTTGCAGCTGTCCACTAGATCTGCAAGGAGAATTGCATCTTTGGATCGAGGAAGTCTGCCTGCGGCCACCTTCCCTGGGCTCTCTTGGATAGTGATCCGCTGATAATTCTGATATACAGTCTAGAAGGAAGAAAAATACAAATTACTTGCCATTGTGAGCAAAGCAGGCACACGTCACTAAGTGTTTGTATTGAGAATGATGAAAGCCTTTTCACGAATAAGTCACTAGTCAGCATTACTAATATGAAGAATCCTTACCTCTTCCATATTGATTTCAAAAGGACCAAGCGACTGGCACTCAGGACAGGAACCTGGTTTCACTTCCTGATTCTGGGACTGGAAGAAGGGCCCCAAGATAAAGTTGCACTTGTTGCAGTTATATTTTACCATACTGAGCTGAGGCAGAACCCCTGTGCAGCATGTGACCACTCCACTGGTGCGGATCAACTGGTTTAAGTGAAGCTGTCTGATGGTGAACATGAAAGAAAGTCAGAGTTTTTTTTTTTTTTTTATCAGATTAGTATTAAAACAAATACAATATATTGGCTATAATCATGACAGAACACAGATGGACTGCAGGGAGGAGGTCAAAAAACTAAAAATAACTCCACCTACCATCTCCGAACCTTGTCAAGAAATTCAGTATTAGTTTACCATCGCTATCCACTATTGTTACCAGCACTAGGTTGGGTGTTGGAGACAGGAGTGTTGTTTAGAGACTGCAGGAGATTTGGTGCAATTGTATGTGCAACATATGTTTAATAATATGCATCCAAAAACTGCACAGTTGATTAAACAGAATTTCAGGGGTACATGGTATGAAGGTGGATGAATTTGAAAAGGGAAGGCAGAACAAGGATACAGCAGGTGTATTCCTTATAAATACAGAGAAGGGAGAAGAGAGCATGTTTAATTCTGAGGTAGAGGAAGACCTCAATGGAAAATTAACAGGGGAGGAGGCACCAATGTGTCCTCAGAGACCTTGCTGGAATTGTGGGGCTATTTATCATTGGCAACGAGAATGCCGATACCCTAAAAATTATCAGACTAGATGGAATAATAATCACCCTCAGAATTTCAGCAATAACAGATCCCCTGGACCCAGAATAGTAACCGCTAGGAGGAGTGCCAGAAAATAGGGCTTCTCACATGTTATACGGCTCAGTTTTATTTTCAGGATTTTCCATTAATAGCTCTAGCTGTAGGTGTCCCACAGATATCTCGGAGTACAGGAATCAGACACAAACAGCAAGTCTAAAGTCTGTTCTCTGAGATATCTCGCAAGGGTGAAACACTCAAGGTGTTACAGGGGAAGGTGACATTGTAGAATACTGATCAGTCTTAGAGGTCCTCTCTGGGGCCGGGTAACATGACACTGATCAGTATTCTACATGCCACCTTCACGTGCAACTGTTTCACCCTACACTCAGATCCAGGTAAAGGCAGCGTGTAGAATCAGTGTCAAGTGGTACTCGGTCCCAGAGAGGACCCCTAACAATGGGTCTTATATGTGTAGGCCCCCATCACATAAAAACTATTTCTCTAAATAATCTAATTGTTCAAATTAGCAAATGAGAGCACTTCAGTATGTCTAATCTAAAGAAACATGGCAGTAACAATGTTCTAATGTGGCACTGGCTTGAATCAATTCCTGCCTAATTTATCCCCAGAGACAGTATATACAGATACTTTTACTGTCTCAAGGTTGAAAGAGTACCACTTTTGCCAATGTTTTATTTTTGCCAATGAAAAAATAAACTTAAACCGATACTAGTCTAGAACATCATGTACCAGCTTAAATATTTTTGTATCTTGAACAAATTTTCCTTTAGAGACCTAACATTTTTAAGCAACAAGCACTTAAAATTGCAAGTTCTACGGCTCTGGTTTTAAATATTTTTTTACCTCAACGACCTCAATTCTTCCACCAGTGGAAGGTGAGATATCCGTACATGAATTTCACGGGCAATGCGGTCGTACTTTGGGTACATCACAAGAACAACTTCTTTGGCAGCCTCATCAAAGATCTTAAGCATTTCTGCTGGGGCCTCTGGCAGAAAATAGGCCAAGACGTGCTCACGGGCTGCCAAATCCTCATAATTTACCACCAGGCTTTCCTTATTCTCTAGAAGTGGAAAAAGAGAGGTTTAGGAGAGATAAGGACTGTACACAAGTGTATAAAACTTCATACATGTTAATCAAATCCTGCTGTGGTTACTATATTTGTAGAGTAATGTAATTTATGTATTCATGACGAATGAAAAAAAAAAAAAAAAAAAAAAAAAAAAAAAGAGAAACCCTCCTCATAGTCTGCAAAGTAAAGAAAACACAAAAGAACCGCAGATACCTTTACACATGTCACTTATTTTCTCCTTGAAAACATTGTGTCCATGCTCATCCACATGAGTTCTCAAGAAATTCTTGAAACGATGGAAAATCTCAAGACGAGTTGCCGCCATAGAAACCCACTCTCTCACTGTGTGGCCCTTCATATCCTCTAGGTTCTCAATACTTTCTATCATCTCCTCATCTTCTTCAGGAGCCCCTTCTGCAGCTCTCTCCGCCATCCTACGCTTTCTGGCAGGACGATCCTCCTCTTCATCATCACTGTCTATTAGGAAATGGAAAAATGTAAATAAAAAACTTTAACAAACATGATTCAGAGCTCTGAAATACTGGGTTTATTTTTTTAACAGAAGATTATATCAGTAAGAGAAGACGTTAAAAATGTAAATTTTTTTTTTTTTTTTTTTTTACATGAAAAGTATAGTCAATATAGAGTCACAAACGTAAAATAAAAATAAAACAAATTTAGCTCACCATAGAGGAGCCCTCTACGCATGCGACCCAGTTCATGTCCCATCTCTCTGTCTCTCATTCTCATGGCCTGCTCAGCTGCATCCCTCTGACTTGCAGTCAGGTCTTCAGCATCTTCATCATCATCCAAACCCTCGGCCTCATATATATCAAGTTCTGGAATAGCCCGATAATCCCTAACAGACAAGGGAAATAAATTTAGCATTTTATTATTGTTTTTGGATATAAAGTGTATAGTACTTAAAGAATAAAACCGATGTCTTTGAAACATTTACACATGAACACACTGTCACCATAAAGAAACACCTGTACAAATTAAGAAGACTTTAAAATTTACCAACCTTTCCATTCCATCCCCAATCAGTTCTTCTCCGTCCTCTTCTTCATCCACTGGGAGTCCCTCATCCCCCAAGATGCCTTCTGATTCATCTTCAAATGGGGGGAGATCCCGGCCAGGGCTAGAAGTCAAGGCATCGCCCCGCCTTGACCCAGTCCTGGGGCTTGTTGCAATGCTAAATGACTCTGATGAATCCTGAAATGCAGAAAAGGTTGGGTAAATGACCACATGAAAAAAATCACAACAGCTAAAAATCACCAAAAACTTTGCTCCTTTATAGCAAATTTAGAATGTTTGTAATCTAAATAATTATGAGAATAAAATCTCTAACAGTAAAATAAAACCTTTAAGCATGCAAGCTAGTGCTAATCTATATAATAAGAAAGATAATAGTTTTCCGTGCTTTGATTCATATGACACAGTTTGGGCATATGAATCAAACCAACTCCTGTATGGTTGCAAATTAAATTACCAAACTAATATGGCTAATTCTCAACCAGAGTAATGGGACGCATTTAAATGATACAAGGAAGTTGATTTGAGCAGTGATTAAAAGGCACGTAAAACACACAAAAAAAAAAAATTTCACAAATTAGATATAGCATAAAATTTTAAAAAAACTTTCCAATTTACTTCTATTACCAAATGTTCTTCATTTTCTTGTTATTCTTTGTTGAAAAGCAGAAGGTAAGCTCATGAGTGTGCACGTCTGCAACACTATATGGCAGCATTATTTCCTATTATGTAGTGCATCAGGCAAGTGCACGCTACCTACCTAGGTATCTCTTCAACAAATAATAACATGAGAACAAAGCAAATTTAATAGAAGTAAATTAGAAACTTTTTTTAAAATTGTATTCTTTGTCAGAATAATGAAAGAAAATGTTTGGGTTTCATGTCCCTTTAACATTTAAATATTTAGGTGCTAACAAGAAAATGCAGGCAATGACTACACAAATTAACATTCTAATGCAAAATGTAAAGGTGATTTGCCTGCGAGTTTTGGATTTGTGACTTCAGATAAATGTGCTTATCTGCCACAGCTGTAAAGGCCTTCTCCAGGAGATGCAAGCCAGTAAGAAGTGGCAGTCCATATACAACAGTTAACCTCAAAAACACAACACACACACAAAAAAAAATATATATACACACACATGTAAAAAGTGAATAAAATCAGATGCATGTGCCCATGAGTAGTAATCAACAATATTGCTGGGGTTAAAAAAAAATGATTACAGCTACTGATTGTTTATGTGTCAGATAGTAGAAGTAGAAAGTGTAGGTGAAATCAGAAGCAGTTGCACAACTGGGTCATGTGACTACGGCTGCTGAATGGCTTATACCAAGTATGAATTAAATAGCATTGCAGGGAACAATAGTACTTAAAGTGACATTGTACACTAGATTTTTCTTTGTATAAATGTTTTGTAGACAATTTATATAGCCCATCTGGGAGTGTTTTTATAAAAATGTTTAGCTTTGCTTATTTTTTTAGGAACATTGTGCTAATTTTCCGACTCCTAACCAAGACCCACAGTGCCAGATGTATACACGCTTTTACAGACTCTTGTTCCTGTTATCTGTTTTTCATATGCAGGGAAGGGGTGAGGTGGGGAGTATCTGCTCTTTTTGTTTACCCCGACCCTTTTAGTGAGTGTCCCCGACTACCTCAAGAACAGTGTTAAACTGGGAGCTTCTAAGTAAGTTTTTAAAAGGTTTTATACTGGATATAAAGTCAGCAAATTTTCCAGAGTGGGGCAAGGAAAGACTAAGAACCTATTGCAGGTTTGAAACGTCGGTTTGTTTGCAATACTTATGGACCCTGTATAAGAAAATAAAGGTCTTTTAAAAAGAAATTGGCTGGAAAATTTGATTGTTTGCTGCTCTTTTTGTTACCCTACCATTTTAGTGGCTGTCCCAGACTACCTCATGAACAATGTTAAACTGGGAGCTTCTAAGTACGTTTTTAAAAGGTTTTATACAGGATTTTTAGATCAGTATCTGTGCATATTCTTTTTTTTTTTTATAAGTGTCCATTACATGCAGTTATATGAAAATTGGTGTATACTGACCCTTTAAATTGCATGCTTAAATTAGCACGTGCAACTGTTGCACTATAATGATCTTAATCTGTAGAAATATTTTGTTTTTTATCTTTGATAAAGAACATTTATTTGGTTCACTGCCATTTTTCTAGTAACAAGATATCTAGCTGTGTAATATTGTACCTACAGGTCACCTGAGTCTCTTTTATATATATATATATATATATATATATATATATATATATACATACACACACACACATACATACATACACACACACGTGACGAGGTTTACAGTACTGGCGGCCAAACTCAGATCTGCTGTAGCTAATCTCAGTCTGGCGTTATATACATATACTGTAACTCCCCTCGGGTCTGGCGCTGTATACATATACTGTAACTCCCCATGTGTCTGGTGCTGTATACATATACTGTAACTCCCCATGTGTCTGGTGCTGTATACATATACTGTAACTCCCCATGTTTCTGGTGCTGTATACATATACTGTAACTCACCTGGGGTCTGGTGCTGTATACATATACTGTAACTCCCCATGTGTCTGGTGCTGTATACATATACTGTAACTCCCCATGTTTCTGGTGCTGTATACATATACTGTAACTCCCCATGAGTCTGGTGCTGTATACATATACTGTAACTCCCCTGGGGTCTGGCGCTGTATACATATACTGTAACTCACCTGGGGTCTGGCGCTGTATACATATACTGTAACTCACCTGGGGTCTGGCGCTGTATACATATACTGTAACTCACCTGGGGTCTGGTGCTGTATACATATACTGTAACTCACCTGGGGTCTGGTGCTGTATACAAATATATACTGTAACTCCCCATGTGTCTGGTGCTGTATACATATACTGTAAGTCCCCTGGGGTCTGGCGCTGTATACATATACTGTAAGTCCCCATGTGTCTGGCGCTGTATACATATACTGTACCTCCCCATGTGTCTGGTGCTGTATACATATACTGTAACTCCCCTGAGTCTGGTGCTGTATACATATACTGTAACTCCCCATGAGTCTGGTGCTGTATACATATACTGTAAGTCCCCTGGGGTCTGGCGCTGTATACATATACTGTAAGTCCCCTGGGGTCTGGCGCTGTATACATATACTGTAAGTCCCCTGGGGTCTGGCGCTGTATACATATACTGTAAGTCCCCTGGGATCTGGCGCTGTATACATATACTGTAACTCCCCATGAGTCTGGTGCTGTATACATATACTGTACCTCCCCATGTGTCTGGTGTTGTATACATATACTGTAACTCCCCATGAGTCTGGTGCTGTATACATATACTGTAACTCCCCATGTGTCTGGTGCTGTATACATATACTGTAAGTCCCCTGGGGTCTGGCGCTGTATACATATACTGTAAGTCCCCTGGGGTCTGGCGCTGTATACATATACTGTAAGTCCCCTGGGGTCTGGCGCTGTATACATATACTGTAAGTCCCCTGGGGTCTGGCGCTGTATACATATACTGTAACTCCCCATGTGTCTGGCGCTGTATACATATACTGTAACTCCCCATGAGTCTGGTGCTGTATACATATACTGTAAGTCCCCTGGGGTCTGGCGCTGTATACATATACTGTAACTCCCCTGAGTCTGGCGCTGTATACATATACTGTAACTCCCCATGTGTCTGGCGCTGTATACATATACTGTAACTCCCCATGTGTCGGGTGCTGTATACATATACTGTAACTCCCCTGAGTCTGGCGCTGTATACATATACTGTAACTCCCCTGAGTCTGGCGCTGTATACATATACTGTAACTCCCCCTGAGTCTGGCGCTGTATACATATACTGTAACTCCCCATGTGTCGGGTGCTGTATACATATACTGTACCTCCCCATGTGTCTGGTGCTGTATACATATACTGTAACTCCCCATGAGTTAGGTGCTGTATACAAATACTGTAACTCCAGAGTCTGGCGCTGTATACATATACTGTAACTCCCCTCGGGTCTGGCGCTGTATACATATACTGTAACTCCCCTCGGGTCTGGCGCTGTATACATATACTGTAACTCCCCATGTGTCTGGTGCTGTATACATATACTGTAACTCCCCATGTGTCTGGTGCTGTATATACTGTAACTCCCCATGTGTCTGGTGCTGTATACATATACTGTAACTCCCCATGTGTCTGGTGCTGTATACATATACTGTAACTCCCCCTGAGTCTGGCGCTGTATACATATACTGTAACTCCCCATGTGTCGGGCGCTGTATACATATACTGTAACTCCCCATGTGTCTGGTGCTGTATACATATACTGTAACTCCCCATGTGTCTGGTGCTGTATACATATACTGTAACTCCCCATGAGTCTGGTGCTGTATACATATACTGTAACACCCCTGAGTCTGGCGCTGTATACATATACTGTAACTCCCCCGAGTCTGGCGCTGTATACATATACTGTAACTCCCCCTGAGTCTGGTGCTGTATACAAATACTGTAACTCCCCATGTGTCTGGTGCTGTATACAAATACTGTAACTCCCCCTGAGTCTGGCGCTGTATACATATACTGTAACTCCCCATGTGTCTGGCGCTGTATACATATACTGTAACTCCCCCTGAGTCTGGTGCTGTATACAAATACTGTAACTCCCCCTGAGTCTGGCGCTGTATACATATACTGTAACTCCCCATGTGTCTGGTGCTGTATACATATACTGTAACTCCCCTGAGTCTGGCGCTGTATACATATACTGTAACTCCCCTGAGTCTGGCGCTGTATACATATACTGTAACTCCCCATGTGTCTGGTGCTGTATACAAATACTGTAACTCCCCCTGAGTCTGGCGCTGTATACATATACTGTAACTCCCCATGTGTCTGGTGCTGTATACAAATACTGTAACTCCCCCTGAGTCTGGCGCTGTATACATATACTGTAACTCCCCATGTGTCTGGCGCTGTATACATATACTGTAACTCCCCCTGAGTCTGGTGCTGTATACAAATACTGTAACTCCCCCTGAGTCTGGCGCTGTATACATATACTGTAACTCCCCATGTGTCTGGTGCTGTATACATATACTGTAACTCCCCTGAGTCTGGCGCTGTATACATATACTGTAACTCCCCTGAGTCTGGCGCTGTATACATATACTGTAACTCCCCTGAGTCTGGTGCTGTATACATATACTGTAACTCCCCTGAGTCTGGCGCTGTATACATATACTGTAACTCCCCTGAGTCTGGCGCTGTATACATATACTGTAACTCCCCATGTGTCTGGTGCTGTATACATATACTGTAACTCCCCTGAGTCTGGTGCTGTATACATATACTGTAACTCCCCCTGAGTCTGGTGCTGTATACAAATACTGTAACTCCCCATGTGTCTGGCGCTGTATACATATACTGTAACTCCCCATGTGTCTGGTGCTGTATACATATACTGTAACTCCCCCTGAGTCTGGCGCTGTATACATATACTGTAACTCCCCTGAGTCTGGTGCTGTATACATATACTGTAACTCCCCCTGAGTCTGGCGCTGTATACATATACTGTAACTCCCCTGAGTCTGGTGCTGTATACATATACTGTAACTCCCCATGTGTCTGGTGCTGTATACATATACTGTAACTCCCCTGAGTCTGGTGCTGTATACATATACTGTAACTCCCCTGAGTCTGGTGCTGTATACATATACTGTAACTCCCCATGTGTCTGGTGCTGTATACATATACTGTAACTCCCCTGAGTCTGGTGCTGTATACATATACTGTAACTCCCCCTGAGTCTGGTGCTGTATACAAATACTGTAACTCCCCATGTGTCTGGCGCTGTATACAAATACTGTAACTCCCCATGTGTCTGGCGCTGTATACATATACTGTAACTCCCCATGTGTCTGGTGCTGTATACATATACTGTAACTCCCCCTGAGTCTGGCGCTGTATACATATACTGTAACTCCCCTGAGTCTGGTGCTGTATACATATACTGTAACTCCCCCTGAGTCTGGCGCTGTATACATATACTGTAACTCCCCTGAGTCTGGTGCTGTATACATATACTGTAACTCCCCATGTGTCTGGTGCTGTATACATATACTGTAACTCCCCTGAGTCTGGTGCTGTATACATATACTGTAACTCCCCTGAGTCTGGTGCTGTATACATATACTGTAACTCCCCTGAGTCTGGTGCTGTATACATATACTGTAACTCCCCTGAGTCTGGTGCAGTATACATATACAGCAACTCCCCTGAGTCTGGTGCAGTATACATATACAGCAACTCCCCTGAGTCTGGTGCAGTATACATATACTGTAACTACCCTCGGGTATGACTTTATATCTAGCCACGCACGTTACCAACACAACCGGTTACCACTATGCCAGGCCCAGCACGTTACCGACACAACTGATTAATTACTTTATATTCGGACCTGCACGTTAACGACACAACCGGTTATGACTTTATACCGAGACCCGCACACGTAACCGACAAAGTCGGTTTTGTTTATGCTGTCACTCACCGCCATGCTGCCGCTACCAAAGTCTCTTAACTGGAAACTGGACGATTAGGCGCGGAAAAAAACACGTGACCCTACAAAGCCCGCGAAAAGCTACAAGTATGTTCAGCCCTAAACCCCGCCCCTACCTCAGTGGTATGGGACTATGGGGCAGTACGAGGCGATCATTGGAGCTGGTGTCATCCGGCTCATGAATATGTAGCAGCTCTGGCCATGTGCTTTTCTTAGCTGCTATAGGCTACTCTCAATTGTGATGTACTGGCGCAACAATAAACATTTCCACTACTTCCGGTACCATCTGTTGCTAGGATACAGACTGGTTTAAAGGAAATATATACAGTATATATATATATATATATATATATATATATATATATTATATATATATATATATATTAAAAATTACACACACACACACATATATATATATATATATATATATATCTTTGCTACAAATATACTTCTATTTTAGGATGGCCAGATCTGAGGGGAAAAACAAAATGGACACTTCAACAGGATTATTATTATTATTATTATCAGGTATTTGTAGAGCACCAACAGATTCCGCAGCACTGTAAACACATCTCTTTATACGGCTATAATCATTGTCATGTCCAGTGTAACCCCCACGTTGAGCTAATGCTTTTTAATCTAAAGTAATGGAAATGCGCTTAAGAAGTGGTTGGCAAAGCGGGTGCTTTGCTGAGTCTGGCGCTGTATACATATACTGTAACTCCCCATGTGTCTGGTGCTGTATACATATACTGTACCTCCCCATGTGTCTGGTGCTGTATACATATACTGTACCTCCCCATGTGTCTGGTGCTGTATACATATACTGTAACTCCCCATGTGTCTGGTGCTGTATACATATACTGTAACTCCCCATGTGTCTGGTGCTGTATACATATACTGTAACTCCCCATGTGTCTGGTGCTGTATACATATACTGTAACTCCCCATGTGTCTGGTGCTGTATACATATACTGTAACTCCCCATGTGTCTGGTGCTGTATACATATACTGTACCTCCCCATGTGTCTGGTGCTGTATACATATACTGTAACTACCCTCGGGTCTGGCGCTGTATACATATACTGTAACTCCCCTGAGTCTGGTGCTGTATACATATACTGTAACTCCCCATGTGTCTGGTGCTGTATACATATACTGTAACTCCCCATGTGTCTGGCGCTGTATACATATACTGTAACTCCCCCTGAGTCTGGCGCTGTATACATATACTGTAACTCCCCTGAGTCTGGCGCTGTATACATATACTGTTACTGTCCCACTGCAAGTGAGAAATACAATTTTACAAAATTTACCTATCAATTTAATATTGGCAAACAATCATTGAATATTAAATTTAGTTTATTTTTCTAATAGATTGATCCAGCTAGTTTTACTGACATAAAATTACACTAGTAATTATCAATATGATGTCTATATAAATAACACAAAATTACTAACTGGATGTCCATTAACACCATAAGTACGGAGGGTCCGTTAACAAGAGACCACTATACTGTTGATGAATAACCCAAAGTAGATCGGTACAAAGTTACTAGATAAGCTATCATTTTCAGCAAAATTTAAAGTTCAATACTTATTGGGAAGAGGTGGAGCCAAACTCAATAATATTTAATATATAGGTGTCCACTACCTTTTGCAGCTTAAGAGTGTTTTTAATTTCAAATCCTATTTTAACAAATATTATTAAAAGTTATATTTTAATTTTTGATTCACTAGCATATGTCAATATCTTGCATCCATGTTAAGTATATATTGCAATTAATATGCACAAGTCCTGAGTGCTATAGTGTGTATTCTGTTGGGAGCAAGTCCCTTCTTGCTACCAGTTGTAAATAAAATGATTTTCAATACACCAGCACCAATACCCGAAACAAATCAGTGACTATAATTAATCTGATATTTAGGGGTGATCTTTAGGCCTTGTCTAAAATAACGAATTAGTAGTGCCATTGGTTTTGTTTTTGTATTAGGACTGAATGTGTCTGTTTACTGTTTGGTTTTAAACAGCTTCTGAAACACACGCTTTTACTTTGATGCGTAGTTTCATTTTCAGCCGGTCACATGACTCCCTCTCTTCCGCTCTCAGATCTGCTCGGAGCAGCGTCGGCTGTGTTAGTCGAATCTGTTAGTCTTCCACGTGAGACCGGCAGGTTTATTCTGGCAAGATTTGTTGTACTCCGGAGGGGCAGGTAGGGCACCTGCCCCTCAGTCTGCTGAGGTGTAGAGGTCCTTAATTAGGGGTATGTTTTTGAGCGCAAATTTGCTCTGAGTAAATTTAAAGTGACAGTGTCAATTTTAAAAATATTTATTTTTACTTGTCATTCCTGTATCTCTGGGAATCTTGGAATAAGGGAAAGCAATCAAAGAAGCCCTCTGCTGAGACTAAGTCAGCATGAAGGGTCTGCCCCCGGTCCAGGATCGGATCAAGTGGGGGACAGACTTTCCTTTTTTCGTCAAGCATGGATACAAGATGTCCCAGATCCTTGGGCTATGGACATAGTATCTCAGGGGTACAAAATAGAACTCAAATCTTGTCTTCCCAAGGGCAGATTTCTCCTCTCAAGGTTATCTGCGGATCAGGTAAAAAGAGAGGCATTCTTAAAGTGCGTTCAGGACCTTTCCTCCCTGGGAGTGATTGTTCCTGTTCCAGTAAGAGAACAGGGTCTAGGATTTTATTCAAATCTGTTTGTGGTTCCCAAAAAAGAGGTAATTTTTCAACCCATTTTAGACCTAAAGTCTCAAAGGTTCTGGGGGTTCTCTTGGCAGTTGTTAGGGTCTCAGGGAATTGCGGTGGCACCTTACCTGGACGACATATTGGTTCAAGCGTCATCTTTTCAACAAGCAAACTCTCATACAGATACCTTGTTGTTTTTTCTACGTTCCCATGGCTGGAAAGTGAATTTGGAGAAGAGTTCCCTTGTTCCAGCTACAAGGGTGGTTTTCTTAGGGACCATCATCGATTCCTTATCTAAATTTTTCTGACGGAGGTCAGAAGATCCAAGCTTCTCACTACTTGCCTCTCTCTACAGTCTACTGTTCGTCCATCAGTGGCTCAATGTATGGAGGTAATTGGTCTGATGGTCGCTTCCATGGACATCATTCCCTTTGCTTGATTCCATTTGAGAGCGCTGCAATTATGCATGGTCAGACAATGGAACAGAGACCATTCGGATCTATGTCAGTGGATAGAACAAGACCAGTTGACAGTTGACAAGAGACTCTCTCTCATGCTGGATTTCTCAGGATCATCTGTTTTAGGGGACATGCTTCCGGAGACCCTCCTGGGTGATTCTGACCACGGATGCCAGCCTGCTAGGCTGGGGAGCAGTCTGGGACTCGTTAAAGGCTCAGGGACTATGGACTTGGGAGGAGTCTTATCTTCCAATAAACATCTTGGAGTTGAGAGCGATCTTCAATGCTCTGATGGCCTAGCCTCAGTTGTCCTTAGCCCGGTTCATCAGGTTCCAGTCAGACAACATCACCTCAGTGGCTTACATCAACCACCAGGGAGGAACTCGGAGTTCCATGGCCATGAAAGAGGTGACTCGCATTCTGCAGTGGGCGGAAGCTCACAATTGTCTTCTATCTGCCATCCACATTCCAGGAGTAGACAACTGGGAGGCAGATTTCCTGAGTAGACAGACCTTTCACCCCGGGGAGTGGGCTCTCCATCCGGAGGTGTTCTCCAGGTTAACCCTCAAGTGGGAGGTGCCAGAGTTGGATCTGATGGCGTCTCATCAGAACGCCAAGCTTCCAAGGTACGGTTCAAGGTCAAGAAATCCTCAGGCCATCCTCACAGTCGCTCTGGCGGTTCCTTGGGACTTCGGTCTAGCATACCTGTTTCCTCCGTTTGCTCTCCTTCCACGAGTCATTGCTCGAATCAAACAGGAGAGAGCATCTGTAATTCTAATAGCTCCTGCATGGTCTCGTAGGATCTGGTTTGCGGACCTAGTGAAGGTGTCATCTCTTCCACCTTGGAGGTTGTCCCTGAGGAAGGACTTTCTAACTCAGGGTCCTTCCCTTCATCCAAATCTTGTTTCTCTGAAGCTGACTGCTTGAAGATTGAACGCTTAGTTCTGGCTAAGCATGGGTTTTCTGAGTCTGTCATTGATACTATGATTCAGGCTCGCAAGCCTGTTACTCGTAAGATTTACCATAAGGTATGGTGTAAATACCTTTATTGGTGTGAATCAAAGGGCTACTCTTGTAGTAGGGTCAGGATTCCTAGAATTTTGTCTTTTCTCCAGGATGGTCTGGAGAAAGGGTTGTCAGTCAGTTTCTGCATTATCTATTCTTTTACATAAGCAAGATGTTCAATTTTCTTTGTCAGGCTCTGGTTAGAATCAGGCCTGTGTTTAAATCTATTGCTCCTCCTTGGAGCCTTAACCTAGTTCTTAGAGTTTTGCAGCAGGCTCCGATTGAGCCAATGCATTCCATAGATGTTAAGCTGTTATCTTGGAAAGTTTTGTTTCTTATTGCTATTTCTTCTGCTCAGAGAGTTTCCATACTTTCGCTTTGCAGTGAGATTCGCCTTACCTTATTTTTCATGCGGATAAGGCGGTCCTTTGTACTAAATTGGGGTTTCTCCCTAACGTGGTTTCGGGTTGAAATATTAATCAGGAGATTGTTGTTCTTTCTCTTTGTCCTAATCCCTCCTCTCATAAGGAACGTCTGTTGCACAACTTGTATGTGGTGCGCGCTCTAAAATTCTAACTACAGGCTACTAAGGATTTTCGCCAGTCTTCTGCCCTGTTTGTTTGTTTCTTTGGAAAATGTAAGGGTCAGAAGGTTACTTCTACTTCTCTTTCCCTCTGGTTGAGATGTATGATTTGTTTTGTTTATGAGACTGCTGGACAGCAGCCTCCTGAGAGGCTTACAGCTCATTCCACTAGTGCTGTCTCCTCTTCTTGGGCTTTCAAAAATGAAGCTTCTGTGGAACAGATTTGCAAGACTGCAACTTGGTCCTCTCTGCATACTTTTTCCAAATTCTACAAATTTGATACTTTTGTCTCGGCTGAGGCTTCCTTTGGGAGAAAGGTTCTTCAAGCGGTGGTGCCTTCTGTTTAGGTCCGCCTGTCTTATTCTCCCTCCCTGTTTATTCTGTGTCCTCTAGCTTGGTTATTGGTTCCCACTAGTAATTGGAATGACGTAGTGGACTCTCCATGTCTTAGGAAAGAAAACACAATTTATGCTTACCTGATACATTTATTTCTTTCTGGACATGGAGAGTCCACGACCCCACCCTTTAGATTAGACAGTCATTTTTTACTAAACCTCAGGCACCTTTACACCTTTGTGTTATCTTCTTTTTTAATTTAACTTCAGTTGAATGACTGGGGGTTATGGGTAAGGGAAGTGACACTTAACAGCTTTGCTGTGGTGCTCTTTGCCTACTCCTGCTGGCCAGGAGTGAATAGCCTACTAGTAATTGCAATGACGTTGTGGACTCTCCATGTCCGCAAATAAAGAAATTTATCAGGTAAGCATAACGTTTGTTTTTATTTATGAATATATTAATTTGTCCAATTACTTGTGAGCCCCTGAAATGGTGGTGGTGGGGGTTGTTTCTTAATGGTTCATACAATATTTTTGTTAAACCCTTTGGAAACCATGGGAAATGGTTTATACAACAAAGGAAAATCTATTTTTCAAACACAAAAAACAACACTTTGATACATATTGAAACATTCTCTTTAGAAGAGAGGATTTAAGTGGCTTGTCCCTCTAAAGGGCCATGAAAGTCAAAATTAAACTTTCACAATTCAGCTAGAGCATGGAAGACATTTTTAAATTCACTTCTATTATCAAGTTTATATTGTTATAGTTACTATGTTAAAAAGCATACCTAGGTAGGCTCAGGAGCAGCATGCTGGGAGCTAGCGGCAAATATATGCATCTAGTCCTTGGTTCAACAGTTGTGCATTACTGCTGTGGAGCTGGCTTTAACTATGCATTTAATGTATTTGCAAGGGTTAAACACAGTTATTGTAAGCAGCAGTGCAATAATACAATACTCTAACACATTCAATCATTTTATTTTGCATTGTTATGTCCCTTTAAGTTAAAGCTGTTTATTATTTTTAAGCATACAGGAAATATATACTGTATGTACGGGCACTCCTCAGCGTTAAAGGGACACTAAACACTTTATACATATCATGCACCTCCCTCTAATCATGAGTGCTGCTATTTTAGAACCTAGTATACACAGCAGGTATCTGAAGGAGAATTACTGCACATGTGTAAACACATCAGCACTGGAATGGAGTGAAAGTTAGGTTACAACAAGGTGTCACCCATGACTAGAGGGAGGTGGGGAATAACCTCAGTTCTATTCTTACAAAATGTATTTAGTATTTAAAGGAATAGTCTAGTCAAAATTAAACTTTAATGATTACATTCTCTATCTGAATCATTAAAGTTTAATTTTGACTAGACTATTCCTTTAAATACTAAATACATTTTGTAAGAATAGAATTGAGGTTATTCCCCACCTCCCTCTAGTCATGGGTGACACCTTGTTGTAACCTAACTTTCACTCCATTCCAGTGCTGATGTGTTTACACATGTGCAGTAATTCTCCTTCAGATACCTGCTGTGTATACTAGGTTCTAAAATAGCAGCACTCATGATTAGAGTGCTCTATCTGAATCATTCTCTATCTGAATCATTAAAGTTTAATTTTGACTAGACTATTCCTTTAAATACTAAATACATTTTGTAAGAATAGAATTTAGGTTATTCCCCACCTCCCTCTAGTCATGGGTGACACCTTGTTGTAACCTAACTTTCACTCCATTCCAGTGCTGATGTGTTTACACATGTGCAGTAATTCTCCTTCAGATACCTGCTGTGTATACTAGGTTCTAAAATAGCAGCACTCATGATTAGAGGGAGGTGCATGATATGTATAAAGTGTTTAGTGTCCCTTTAACGCTGAGGAGTGCCCGTACATACAGTATATATTTCCTGTATGCTTAAAAATAATAAACAGCTTTAACTTAAAGGGACATAACAATGCAAAATAAAATGATTGAATGTGTTAGAGTATTGTATTATTGCACTGCTGCTTACAATAACTGTGTTTAACCCTTGCAAATACATTAAATGCATAGTTAAAGCCAGCTCCACAGCAGTAATGCACAATCATTTTATTTTGCATTGTTATGTCCCTTTAAGTTAAAGCTGTTTATTATTTTTAAGCATACAGGAAATATATACTGTATGTACGGGCACTCCTCAGCGTTAAAGGGACACTAAACACTTTATACATATCATGCACTTCCCTCTAATCATGAGTGCTGCTATTTTAGAACCTAGTATACACAGCAGGTATCTGAAGGAGAATTACTGCACATGTGTAAACACATCAGCACTGGAATGGAGTGAAAGTTAGGTTACAACAAGGTGTCACCCATGACTAGAGGGAGGTGGGGAATAACCTCAATTCTATTCTTACAAAATGTATTTAGTATTTAAGGAATAGTCTAGTCAAAATTAAACTTTAATGATTCAGATAGAGAATGTAATTTTAAGCAACTCTTATTATCAATTTTCTTCATTCTCTTGGCCCATTTTTGGTTCAGCACCTGTGTAGCGCTTGCTGATTGATGGCTACATTTAGACACCAATCAGCATTATGCCTGATGAAACGGCTGAGTTTGTAAGCCGAGAAATGCGTTGCAGCATTGGGGTATATGTTGTAAACCCCTCGGCACAAACTGCTTTGTTTTTAAACATTTGTATTAAAAGTGTTTTTATCAGGGAGGGCGACTACTGGTGCGGCAGGACATGCATCGCAGGATTTCCTGATACAAACTCAGATTTCAGTGGATTTTCTACATTTTTTTATACTTTATAAGATTGAACTTAGAATCCACATAAGAAGCTTTATCTACTGTTATCTTTGAAGAACTTTGGAGCGATAGCTTGCTTACCTGACCTATGTCCTCCGGTAAGGCCACAAGACTGTTTGCAGTATATATTGTGGACAAGCTGTAGATGCCATTTGAAGAAGCTTACTACCTTTAAAGCCTAGGCTGCTGCATAATCTTACCCCAAGTTGCCGGGAAAAGCCAAGAAAGCTAGCAAACTTTAAGTTCTATTTTGCAAACGTCCATCATGGAGAATATCTAAGAGTTTGAGGACTCAATGTTGCAAAGAATCGATTGGGCACTAAACAATACTGATCCTGCGGATGGGTACTTTGATATTGCCAAGCCGGTGAGTTACTGAGGACATGCCCATGTGGCCTCACGGCTCTCTGTTGAATCCTCTGGGTCAAATTCCCGACACAGATGACACCATGGCTTTTACATTAGCAAACTATAGTCCGGAGGATATCCCTCTTTCTTTCAGTGCTTGCACTAGGGGGATGCGGCCAAACCCCAGGAGCGAAACTTGTACTCTTTGCGTAAGCAGAGGGATGGCCTAAATGGAACTGATATTAGGACGACGTCTAAAATGCTTACAGAGCTAGAGACAATTGAGTATACCCACGCCAACTCACCTAGAGAGTTCCAGCAGGGTGATATCTGGATCAGTTTTGGAATCTGTGCTGGTACCAAGGTGATCAACCTATACTGCATCCAGTTTTCTGCCATCGAAATGAGCCAAGACAGCAGAATCGTTGCTACATTGAGACTTACTTTATACACGCTGGAGAACCCCCGAGGAGTTCCTTTGGAAAGTTACTTATATACATCAACCTGATAAGTTGGTGATCGGGAGTTGGCTGGAAGTGAAGTTGTTTACAGTCCTACTCTGTTAACTCATTGATGATGGAACTAAACTACATGGATATTTACATTATGAGTGACTGATCACTCCTATACACTCCACATTGGCTGAGTTTTGGTAATATGCCGATAATCAGTTCTGTTTTCAATGTTCCAGTCCTAGAGGTCCCTACAATCTGATATACTTTAACTAAATATACTCTAATTAGTACATTTTACATTAGGTATTGTTCATTAGCACCATTTTGCACCTCGGTTATGGGTACAACTATGGGTTCTTACCTTAATAATAATTTAATTATAAGACCCATGCCAAACACTGTGGTTTAGTACAGTAAGCTTGAGAGGCAATGATTCATATTTACAATCTGTTATTCTTTAAAGGTAGGTGGCTATTATTATTTAGGAAAATAATTTCACTCAGAAACATGATAGAATTATATTCCCATAGTTCCCTTATATTTAATTTATACTCTCTTTCTGAGATCCTGGGTATATATATATATATTCCTACACTTTAATATTTCAGATATCCTCCTATGAGTTGTAGGAGAGGATTTTAAGTCATGTTCCCAAACCCTTTTTTTTCTTCTTTCTTTTCTCTCTCCCTATTACCTTAAAACTATATACAGTTGTGCTCATAAGTTTACATACCCTGGCAGAATTTATGATTTCTTGGCCATTTTTCAGAGAATATGAATGATAACACAAAAACTTTTCTTTCACTCATGCTTAGTGTTTGGCTGAAGCCATTTATTATCAAATCAACTGTGTTTACTCCTTTTAAATCATAATGACAACAGAAACTACCCAAATGACCCTGATCAAAAGTTTACATACCCCTGTGATTTTGGCCTAATAACATGCACACAAGTTGAAACAAAGGGGTTTAAATGGCTATTAAAGGTAACCATCCTCACCTGTGATCTGTTTGCTTGTAATTAGTGTGTGTGTATAAAAGGTCAATGAGTTTCTTGACTCCTGACAGAACCTTGCATCTTTCATCCAGCTGCACTGATGTTTCTGGATTCTGAGTCATTGGGAAAGAAAAAGAATTGTCAAAGGATCTGTGGGAAAAAGGTAGTTGAACTGTAAAAAACAGGAAAGGGATATAAAAAGATATTCAAGGAATTGAGAATGCAAATCAGCAGTGTTCAAACTCTAATCAAGAAGTGGAAAATGAGGCATTTTGTTTGATAACATACTGCATTCATCTTGCCATCAATTCTGACCAAATTTCCTGTGTCTTTGTAGCTCACACATCCCCAAAACATCAGCAATCCACCTCTGTTTTCCACAGTAGGAATGGTGTACCTTTCATTGTAGGCCTTGTTGACTCCTCTCCAAATGTAGTGTTTATCGTTGTGGCCAAAAAGCTCAATTTTGGTCTCATCACTCCAAATGACTTTGTGCCAGAAGGTTTGAGGCTTGTCTCTGTGCTGTTTGGCGTATTCTAAGCGGGATACTTAGTGGCATTTGCATAGTAATGGCTTTCTTCTGGCGAATCGACCATGCAGCCCATCTTTCTTCAAGTGCCTCCTTATTGTGCATCTTGAAACAGCCACACCACATGTCCTGTGTGGCTGAAATTTTAACTGGTCTACCTGACCGTGGTTTGATTTCAACAGAACCCCTCATTTTCCACTTCTTTATTAGAGATTGAACACTGCTGATTTGCATTCTCAATTCCTTGGATATCGTTTTATATCCCTTTCCTGTTTTATACAGTTCAATTACCTTTTCTCGCAGATCCTTTGACAATTCTTTTGCTTTCCCCATGACTCAGAATCCAGAATCGTCAGTGCAGCACTGGATGAAAGATGCAAGGGTCTGTCAGGAGTCCAGAAACTCATTGACCTTTTATACACACACACACACACTAATTGCAAGAAAACAGATCACAGGTGAGGATGGTTACCTTTAATAGCCATTCAAACCCCTTTGTGTCAACTTGTGTGCATGTTATCAGGCCAAAATTACCAGGGTATGTAAACTTTTGATCAGGGTAATTTGGGTAGTTTCTGTTATCATTATGATTTAAAAAGAGTAAACACAGTTGATTGATAATAAATGGCTTCAGCCAAACACTAACCATGAGAGAAAGAAACGGTTTTGTGTTATCATTCATACTCTCTGAAAAATGGACAAGAAATCATAAATTCTGCCAGGGTATGTAAACTTATGAGCACAACGGTATATATATATAATAGCCCCAAAGTGGCCAGTATTTACTTGTGTAGGCAATATTGTGAGTTTCACATCATTTATTATTATGAAGTTATTGAGTTGAGATATTATTTAAAAATAGAAAACTAGATATTGGTTTTCGTTGTTTGGTATTATATTTCTGGATAGTTCTTATTTGTACTGTGTTTATATTATCAGTTCATCTTACATGAACATCTATATATAGAACGGCAACATTAATGCTTGCCTATATTGTTATATTTATTACAAAGGGTTAAAAGAGGCCACTATCTATTTCTTTAACTACATTGGTAATGTTGTTGGTTTGGCACCAGATATCATTAAGTGGTTGATATTGCGCCAGATCTTATTCAGAAGTAAATATGCTACAATGTTAACAAGTCAAAAATTGAAACCTAAATGTCTCTTTGGAAACAAACAAAAATAAATTCCCATGGCAGCTGAATATATATTCATGATAGTCCTTAAGGAACCATTACCTATAATCTGGAGAGTATATACTAAACATACAGTTGATATTTTCATACTAGAGGAAACATTTCCTTTACATCTGAGGTAAACCTTGACATAAGCTGTCTTTAGGGGATACTATATACTGAAAACTAGTTTGTTTATACTCATGGCACTACCCATATAGTCTAGAGTTTGGCTTTGTTAATTTGATTTTTATAATACTAAAATACCCTATAGATATAGCTAAGTTACCCCTTCAAAATGTTTATCCCAATCTTTAAGAAGTTTAGATACAAACAGAAAAAAAGGGGAGCGCCTAAAAAGGTCAGCTATGGAATACGGATATTAATATCCGTATTCCATAGCTGACCTTTTTAGGAGCTCCCCTTTTTTTCTGTTTGTTGTTTGATTTATATTGCAGATCATACAGCTTGGTTTACAAAATAAAACGGGCACGTGGAAGGATAGTTTAAACAAATAAGTTCCCGGCTACACTTACACTAACATTCTCTGTGTTAATATTTTACACTGTCTCATAGCAGACCTACCCCCCCCCCAGCAAAGTTTACTTAGTAAACACAGGAAAATATATCCATAGACCTACCCCTTTCATTTGTTATATGACTTACCAATGAAGCGACCATTTCGATTTTGTAATTTCAGGTGATAGAATACCTTATAGGATGTACCTATATTTGTAAAAACAAATACTACTCCACTATAGATACCAAAAATACAATTATATATTCAGATATCATTTGTTTCCATATAAATTAGCGCACCGCCTGGAGCATTACAATTGTACCATAGTATGCTTCCTATTCTTGTAATATAATCCCTACCCCCTGAAACATGGATTACATACTTTACCATAATTTATATCACAGTTGAACAGAACTCTGTCTGTGTTAATGTTCCTTTGTAACTTGAGTCGAGAGCACTCACACACAAGAATATGTATTAAAATATTGGAATATATAGTATATTTGAGGCTAGAGAGACTAACTACTCCAATATCACTTTTTATAGCTATCATATTCTCACTAGTTTATATCTTATTATACTCAAGAATACATGTGCATTGTTCATAGACTAATGGTCAAGAATACATGCGCATAGTTATTAGACTATATCATAAGGTTCAAAATTTAAATAATAGTTTTACAAGTTTATTAATCTAATTATACAGTTTCTCTTATGTATAAAAATTGAGGTTGATCATTTGAGATCCAAAAGTGGTATCCTTTATTCTAGAGCACCTTCTGCTATATAAACTAATATACAAGAGGAACAAAAGTGACCATATGATCACTATAGAAGGTCTATAGTACTGATGGCATACTGGTCTAGTGCTGTTTTTCCATTTGATTTACTTATATCTCATTGAACATTGAGAATTATTGTACTTATTGTATTATTATGTTTTTTATCTCTTCTTCACAATGTTAATTTTCTCATAGTTTGTATTGAAAACGATGTCAGCTTTACATTACTCTGTATGCCTTGTATTAAACCTCAATACAAATTATTTTAAAAAAAACAAAAAAAAAAAAACTTATGTCACAATAAACTTAGATGAAGTAAAGTAATAAAGACCACTACGGTTATGGTTGTGCTTACCACTATATGAGTGCAACACACATTTGAGTCCTCATTCCTTAACCACACTTACAGTTTCTAACTAAGTTTCCCACTCACGAACCCCATCATTTCATCTTATGTCATACAGATGTGTAATTGAAATGGATTATTAGGACATTAGCGACAATAAAGAGAATTTATGAATTTTAAAAAAAGTGTTTTTATCATACTATGAGCTTTGTGATATTTTCTACTAGCAGCCTATGGCCAATCAATACTTTTGGAAGATTTTCCTGTTTGTTCCTGCTTGCCGGGAGTAGGTGAGCTTAATCGTTCCGCTTGAATCTACCAGCACATAAGGGTGCTATTGATAAATGTAAGTATCCTGACATTTGAATATATCTCACATCATTTATAACCAATTGAAATGCACATGAGGCACCCCTCTATTTTTGTTTATTAAACTTTCCAGAAAACTGCCCCAGCATGGTGTGAAGAGGAGAACAGGCATCTATGATCGTGGGACAACGTTGTGTGTCCTATACTGGACTGTGTTTGAATTTTTGGGTCTTTTGATTCTATCATGATTTTTTGATCATAATTGTTCTATCATATTTATTAAAAGAACTGCTTGTATTAAAGGGACAGTCAAGTCTAAAAAAACTTTCATGATTCAAATAGGGCATGTAATTTTAAACAAGTTTCCAATTTACTTTTATCACCAAATTTGCTTTGTTCTCTTTTGTATTCTTAGTTGAAAGCTAAACCTAGGAGGTTCAAATGCTAATTTTTTAGACCTTGAAGGCCGCCTCTAATCTAAATGCATTTTGACCGTTTTTTACCACTAGAGGGCGTTAGTTCATGTGTTTCATATATATAACATTGAGCTCATGCACGTGAATTTACCGAGGAGTGAGCACTAATTGGCTAAAATGCAAGTCTATCAAAAGAACTGAAATAAGAGGGCAGTTTGCAGAGGCATAGATACAAGGTAATTACAGAGGTAAAACATGTATTATAACTGTGTTAGTTATGCAAAACTGGGGAATGGGTAAATACAGGATTAACTATCTCTTAAAACAACAAAAATTCTGGTGTTCACTGTCCCTTTAACTTTGCATTTTTTTGTTTGTCAAGCTCCTCCCAGTCGTCAGTAAAAGGAAAACACATAGTTATATTATAAAACCAATTTATTAAAAATAATACCCAATTAACACAATCCAAAAAAAAAAAAAGGATCACCTAAGGGATTAAAGGAACAGTATACCCTAGTTTTTTTCTCCCTTTTAATGTGTTCACAATTATCCATTTTACCTGCTGGTGTATATTAAATTATTTACAGATATCAAATTTACCTTTAATTCAGCATTTGAAAAAGCTGATTTTGCCTGTGGTAAACCCTACCTGTACTAGAAGTTTATATTCTATTGAGAAGCTGTGTAAACATAGCCAGCAGAGGAAATTACACTCCCAATGGGAGTTAGAAGAGAAAAGTAATAAAATGTTAATTTTCATACTGATGATCAAGATTCTCCAGCTTGAAGAAAAAGAAAAAAGAAAAGAGAAAATGACATAACGATACTAGATAGAAGAGCAAGATTGCAACCAGTATATGCAAACCGCGATGGTATAGCGGTTTGCATATACTGGTTGCAACCTTGCTCTTCTATCTAGTATCGTTATGTCATTTTCTCTTTTCTTTTTTTGTTATCTCATTTATTCTTTGCATTGGAGATATAATTTGAGTGGCATGTGTGGCTGTCTGTGAGTTTTATCCATATCCATATTCAATTTGTAAGTTTCACACTCTTTGTAGGGATGCATAATAATTAACCAATGGTTTACCTTACATGACGTTTAAATTGCACCTGCACGTTGAGGCTGGATATTCCTTGACAAAGGGGAGGAGTCCCCAAAACGCGCGTCGGAACCAGCTCAGATGCCAACACCTGTACTGACCCTGCTAACGGCTATCACAACCCACATCAACTTTGAGCACCGGCATTACCCACAGGAACGAGATGGGACATTGGCACTAGTAAGCACATTTCCACACTGAAGGGACGAGTCTCACGGTAAAGTCTTAAGACGCTGGCTAAACCGAAGTGTCAGGCAATATTGCGGCTAATGACTGGCCCTGCAATGTTGTGATCTTGTATACAAAGTTACCGATGCTGCTTTATACTAGTCTGTCCTGGTACAGATTAGGGGCATACGGTTATCAACACACTAGAACATAGCTTTACCGTGAGTGAAGATTACATAGAGTGTGAGGTTGTACTTATTACACGGATATATCTCGCTAGTGGGTATATGACCAAGAATTCATTCCGTGGGTTATACAATTGTGATGCAAGCTACTTATTACAAGGACTATACTTTGAATACTTTTATCATCTGCTCCGTTAGCCGCAGAATATAAGGGCGGCACTCAGTACGCTTCAAGTAATTCTTTATTATGGGTTCACAAAATCCTCAAAAGGACACTTTTTCAACATAGTCTGACTAGATAACGTCTCACATCTTAGTTAAGACATCCAGTTTGTTTTCTGTCAATAAGAAAGGACATTTGAATCTATATCTGTGGAAAAGATATTTAAACGGATATTTGGATTTTTTGTTTCTGTTTCTACAAGATAATCACTCTCTCAGTTTGGAAACAAAATTTCAATATGGATTGTTTTCCCTTCTGTCATTTTGATACAAGTGTCCTATAACATGAACATTTTTTCTTTTTTGCAGTTATATGGTTATGTTGATATTGTGAAACATTACTTAATTATTTTTGTTCTTGAAGCTATATAGATACATTTGGGTTGAGTGACAGGTGGAGTGTGTCTGCACTCACTGGGGACGCCCAGTGGGTATACCTTTTGCTCTTTTTGGTCTAGAGCATTATTTGGTTTAATCTTCTGTTTAGGATTGCTTGGTGGGAGTATGGATGTGGTTGGTGGTTGGGGTTTGTGTGGTGATGAGTGAGCTTTCATCTTTGGGGCTATTCCATTTTTTGATGCTATAACCTGTATTTACAAAAATAAACATTTTGTGTTGAATCAATTTCTAAGACTGTGGCTGGGATTCTTTATATTTTTATATTCTGATTATGTTTTGAAAGTTTCTGTGTTACTTTAAATTAGCATCAAATTTTGTAAATGTCTGTGTATATTTTACAAATTACATTGCTTTTAGTATTTGCTTCATTAAAAACGAAAACCGACAGTTTCAGAAAGTGGGAGGGACAGGGCCGTTCCCTGGGCTAAACAGTGGAGTTCCCAGGGTATGTCTGAAGCTCTCTCCCAATTCTTGTAAAATTATGTAAGCATTTTAAACAAGCTGGTCTCACTGATTAATCTTGTATGCTGTATGCAGGTGGTTTGCTCAAAATTCACAATACACTTATTTTAACTAACAGAAAAGTAATATATACTGAAATATAAACAAAAACAAGAAAAATTGTAGTGAAAACATTTCAGTTGCATTTTTGTAACTCATGCAAATGTTCTTAGAAAGTTCAGCCCCTGTGAAGTCTGCATGATAATTTCTCTCCAAACTAGAGAATGTTTGATTATCTGGCCCATAGAAAATGATAAAGCTGTTTGAGAAACTGAAACTGACAGTTTTTCAGTTTTATTTTAAATAGAAGAAATGCAAAGTGCAATTTAATATGAAATACACATACATATACAAACACAGAAACTGTGAAGGCATAATCAGAATTTGTAAAATCACAATACTAAATACACTGCTGTATACAAAATAAAATACAAAATAGAAAGTGCAAAGTTTAAATTAATAAAAATGAATCAGAAGTGTAAAGTGATATAAGATAAAAAGCACAAAGTGTAAATGCAGCAGAACTGTCATGTCATGCAGTGATATATTGCATAGATGTGTTTTATTATTTGCAAACAATCCAGCACCCCAGCTTGGATCATGCCACAGCTAAAGTGTTGAATATGAAATTACTTTGGAGCCAGATAGTCAAACAGTGCAGAACAATGGTCTCAAGCTACCATTTCTATCTCTGACATGGTCAGTATTTGCAGGGACAATGAGTAATATATAACTGTGCTCAATTAGAGTTGTGCTGTTACAAGTCTGGTTGCGTATTGAAGCAGGAAAAAACTGAACACCAGTGTATCTGAATGGTGACATTACTAATGCCCAGAGTACCTGTGATACCCTGATAGTAGAAAAAAAGGAGGATAGGGTCCAATGGCACTACTTTCAATGTAATAAAATTATCCCCTTTATTCTTAATTAACTTATGTGCATACAGCACATTAGTATAGTAAAGGAAAACGGTGCTATGTAGTAGAGCAGAATTTAAGCAAAAAACTGACAGATAGGATATGTCACCCTATCTGAGATAGACTACATTTGTAGCACTCAGGGGATTGTTTAATTAAATAACTTGTGGTAACAGAGATAGACGTGCAAAGATGTGCAGAGAACAAAGACAAAACTGTCTGAGTAAACTAAATACCATTAAAAATTAACTTTTATTAAGGCTTGGTTAAAATTGGAAAACACACACTTAAAAACACTCTTAGGAGCCAAGATAATATTACTTGTTAATCGTATATTGGTTGGTGTGGTGGGTAAGAAATTATCTATGAATAGATAACTTGTAAGGTATGGGGGCTACTAACAATTCTATATATTCAATATATACCGGAGGTGGCAACTCAAAATATGATTGATCAGTATGTTGTTGCTGGTAATTTATTGAATAGTTTTATACTTAGGTTCACTGCAGTTAAATTTTGTGAATTTGCTGTGGGATTAGCTCAATACGTTACAGTACACTTGTACATATATAATTAAGAGGCTTAAGTAATTATACTCTTATATTCATTGTGCGTACAGTCAGGGACTTTATATATGATCCCTTTAGCTTTCACTTAATTTTCTATACGTATCTTGTATATGAGGCTATGTTCAAGCCTGCACTACAAAGATAAAGGCTCAATGCTTTATATTTAATAATGTCTTTTATATTAGATATACAAAGTCCGGCGGGTATATACTTTGTTATATAGAGTATCTGTGATATTGGAGATCACCCCTTATTGTGATATACAAAGTCCGGCGGGTATATACTTTGTTATATAGAGTATCTGTGATATTGGAGATCACCCCTTATTGTGGTGTTATCACCGTTAGTAGTAAGGTATTTCGATATTAATGTTTATTGCAGGGTGATAGACACTGGGTAAATAGCGTTCCTGTTCTTATATAGAGCAGACAGATCTAGTAACTTAGTTCGAGATATGCCTTTAAGTAAATGGCAAATTATCAACTGCTCTGAGTGGTAACAAAAAATGACCGCTATTTTATAAGCTGCACGGTACCTGCGTAATGTTATAACACTACAGACATATTTGGTAAAAAATATATATAAGATTTCAATTTAGCATAACAAAATGAGACATTATTAGTGCGGTATTGAGCCCTGTGTAGTCACAATTTACTACAAGTGGTATGAGTACTGCTAACGGTTAAATTCTCCAGCAGCTTATGTGAACGTCAGCGTTCTGCCCCCATTAACCACTCACAACTGTTAAGGTATATAGCGGTTAAATTTATCTTAATCTATCGAGGTTCCTAAGGCTAGCTAAAAATACATGAGCTCCAAGGGCTCATCACCAGTACCCTAGCGTCCCTAACATGTTTCGCCTCGCGGCTTTTTCAAAGGGTGAGCGCGCCGCTCACATACTGGTCTTTTAAAGCCTAATGGTCACACCTCCTGGGTGACGATTGTTTCTGACAGCCAATCCTCATCCTCTACAGTGTAGAGACCGCCTATCATTACGGTTGGAGTTTTAAAGTAGTTTAATTTGTTGCTAATAATAAAAGTAACTTTATTATAATGTTGAGGTTATAAAATCAATTGAGTTATAAGATCAAATGAATTATGTTGGAGTAATCAGGACAAATGAGTTCTCATAGCCTTATAACAGGGCTTAATGCTCAGCCATAAATTTACAAATTCATTTTATTTTATCCTTAAGTTAAAGCACTGAATTCCCTAAACTATGTGATACTACGTAGTGAATTAACCCTGTAGGTGCCACCGTGAACTAGTGCTATATATTACATTGTGACTGCTTTATTTATATTATGACTTGATTACTTATGCTGGTATATACCGCAATATTGTGTAATATTAAATAAAAATAATGAGTGTTTAGTGAAAAATGCTATTGTGCTGTGTTTTGAAATAACTACTTGTGATTTTAATTGTAAAACAGTGCTAAGAATAAATAGATATTACTGAAATTATTTAAAAGTAATAGTGAATTGGTGTGTATTGTGTGCAGACTGTGAAGCATGTAAGAACGATGAATTTTTATAAATAATAAACACCACTAGTGTATAAAAGTTGCAATGAATTATGTGCTTAAGACCTATGTAGTATTAATAAGGACTATTGTAAACTAATACTTAAATAACTTGTTCATACTGTTGTGCACTTGATTATGATTCTAGATGACTAACATAAGCTAGTCCTTAGATAGCTGGTGCATATAGTTGTACACTAGAATGAGATTCTGTATGTCCTTATTTTAATTATGAACGTTTTTTAGTATATGGTGATGATAGGATTGAATTTGAATTTAATTTATAAGGCAAGAGGTAAGGATTACTTCTACCTTCAACACACAGATAACTTGGTTAAAATTAGATCTTGAGATACTGGCGTTTGATAGAATTTTTTTGAGGGTTAGGCTGTGTTATCATGAATTTGTGCTATTCATTGCACATTTTTTCACATTTTTTACAGAAAAGGAGAGAGATTGTTACACTCATTTAACCCTGATGGGTAAACTGTGTTAAGGAGAAAAATCCATTTACTTTCAGCTTTTTGAAGGGTTTTTTCAAGATCCCCACCTCTGATCCCCAGCTTAACTCTCTGTATTCCAAAACATTTTAAATTACTTTGTTTTGAATTGTGTTTATACAAAAAGTGTCTGGCCACCGAGGTGAGTTGTTTACCTGCTTGTAAGTCCTTTTTGGCATTTTTGATGTTCCTCAAGTGTTCTTGCAACCTTACTCTTATTTTTCTGGTTGTCATGCCAACATAGAACAGATTACAATTGCAGCGTAATGCGTATATTACCCCTTCAGTTTGGCAGTTGATGTGTGCATTTACTTTGTGTGGTTTGTTGAACCGATCATGTATTGTGTGTAATTTCAGCATAAAGCTGCATGTGGTACAGGTTCCACATTTAAAGGAACCGTTAGAAAAAGCACTTTTAGTTTTTTCACTAGCAAGGTGACTAGGACTAATAATGTCCTTAAGATTACGGGTTCTTCTGTATCCTGTCTGTATTTTCTCACCCAAGATTGTTTTCAATTTGGGGTCAGACATTAGTATGTGCCAGTTGGATTGAAACAGGGATTTTATGTAGTTACTTTTTGGATTATAGGTTGATATGAACCTTATCTGATCATCCTTTGGTTTTACTCTTTTTTGGAGTAGTTCTTTTCGATCTGTTGTTCTCGCTCTAAATTCTGCCCTTTTAATTGCCCTTTTGCTATAACCTCTTGATAGTAAACGTTCAGTGAGTTCTTTTGCTCTCTTGTTGTAGTTAGATTCAGAAGAGCAGTTTCTCCTCATTCTTAAGAATTCACCTATAGGAAGTGCCTGTATGGTATTTGGGGCATGGGCACTAGAGCTGTGTAGAACACTGTTTGTGGCTGTTATTTTCCTGTGTACATCCATGGATAATGTTCCATCCTCTGATTTTGAAATTTCTAAATCTAAAAAGTTTACTTTCACTTGACTGGCTTCATAGGTCAATTTGACATTAAATTGGTTTGTATTTAGGTCAAGAAGGAAAGAATCTAGTTCTTCTTTTGAACCCTCCCATAGGAACAGCACGTCGTCTATATATCTTACCCAAAAGGGGATTTTCTCCAGGTACTGTGAATTAGTGTCTGAAAAGACGTGTTTTTGCTCCCACCACCCTAAAAAAAGGTTGGCATAGGTGGGAGCACATGCTGTACCCATCGCGGTACCTCTTGTTTGTAGATAGAACCCGTTATTGAAAGTGAAATAATTATGTTTTAAAACAAATTGTAATAGTGCAAGTGTGAATTCATCATGAATCGGTTCTTCTTCTGAGCCCATTTCTAGGAACCAACGTACTGCCTCGATGCCAAGCTCATGTTTAATACAAGTGTACAAAGATTCGACATCTGCTGTCACAAGCCATGTTTGTTCAGAAATATGAATATTATCCAGTTGATTTAGGACATCAGTGGTATCTTGAACATAAGAAGTAATTTGAGTGAGATAATTCCTAAGTCTGTAGTCTACATATTTACTCGCCTTTTCAGTAAGGCTATTTATTCCGGATACTATAGGACGCCCTGGAGGATGGGTTTGGTTTTTGTGTATCTTTGGAATTAGGTAAAAAGTAGCAACAGTTGGATTGGATACTTTTAGAAATTGATATTCTTTGTTGTTAATAATATTGTCATTTTTGGCTCCTTCTATTAGGTTTGAATATATTTGAAGATATTCATTTGTAGGGTTATAATTCAGTTTGGTATAACAAGAATTATCCCTTAGTTGTTTGTCTGTTTCTAGACGATACATTTTAAGTGGCCATAAAACAATATTGCCTCCTTTATCAGAATTTCTAATGATCGTGTCTTTCCACATTTGCATCTCTTTTAGTGCTTTGCGTTCCTTAGTTGTTAAGTTCCTATTAGTTTTTGTCTCTGGGATTTGTAGGATTTTCTCACATATGATATCACTGAAAACTTGCAGTTGAGAACATTGGTTGATGTTAGGCATGAATTTAGATTTATTTTTAATTTTATCACGCCATCTTGTCTCATTTGTATAGTCAGGTATTGTGCTGTCTATAGTCTCATTTTCTGCAAGTAAGTCCTCTAGATTGGTCAGAGTAGTTCTCTCTTCTGCTGAGAGTGAATTATTTTCTGAATGAGTTATTGCTTGTGATTTGTTCAGAAAGAGTCTTTTTAAGGCAATTTTGCGGATGTACAATTGTACATCTTTGACTAATTCAAATTTATCTATTTCAGGAGTTGGGCAGAAGGTCATGCCTTTAGAAAGTACTTTTTTGTGATCCTCAGTCAGTAGTTTTTGGGAAAGGTTGATTATCCTCAATGAGTCATTCTCATCTGTGAGAACGGACTTGGGGGTCTCTGATATGGTTTCCAGCCCTTTTTGTTGATTTTGTTTGGTGGCTGACTTTTGTTGTTCCTTTTTGGTCTTCCCCCTGCCTCTTCTGGTGTGTCTAAATCGGAAGAGGCACTTTGTCCTAAAAAATCCTTCCTTTTGCCCCTTGTGATTCTTATATTAGTCCCCCTTATCGAGGTTTGTGGTTCGGTATCAGATTCAGGGGTTTCTGAGTCTTCCCCTTCTGTATCCGAGACATCACTTTGTATGATAGTAACTTTCGATGGTTTAGGATTGTTCGCATTGAATCTCTTTTTCCATTTGTAGACTCTGTTATTGGCATAATCAGATTTATCTCTGCCTAGTTTGCCTTGTTTTGTAAGTTTAATTTCTGCCTCATATTTGTCTAACTCTTTCTGGTACTGTTTATATGATGATTCGAATTCTTTAAGTGTTTCATATTCTTGTAATTTTGTGTGTAGTTCTTGTACTTTAGTTTCTAATAGCTCATATTCTTCTTTGTCATGTTTAATTAAGATTCGCATTAATTTTACCGAACATTCTGAAAGTGCTGTTTCCCATTCTTGATTATGTTCTGGATTGCGAAACTCAAAAGCAGGAAAGAGCTGAATTCTCAGACCTCTAGGTATGAGTTTGAGTTCTATATATTTTTCGAAAAAGTGATGGTTCCACCACAATTTGTCCTGTTTAAACATAAGCTTGTGAATATCTTTTAGTGCTTGGTTCATGGAGTCTGGGCTAATAGATATTACTTTTAAATAATTTCAGTAATATCTATTTATTCTTAGCACTGTTTTACAATTAAAATCACAAGTAGTTATTTCAAAACACAGCACAATAGCATTTTTCACTAAACACTCATTATTTTTATTTAATATTACACAATATTGCGGTATATACCAGCATAAGTAATCAAGTCATAATATAAATAAAGCAGTCACAATGTAATATATAGCACTAGTTCACGGTGGCACCTACAGGGTTAATTCACTACGTAGTATCACATAGTTTAGGGAATTCAGTGCTTTAACTTAAGGATAAAATAAAATGAATTTGTAAATTTATGGCTGAGCATTAAGCCCTGTTATAAGGCTATGAGAACTCATTTGTCCTGATTACTCCAACATAATTCATTTGATCTTATAACTCAATTGATTTTATAACCTCAACATTATAATAAAGTTACTTTTATTATTAGCAACAAATTAAACTACTTTAAAACTCCAACCGTAATGATAGGCGGTCTCTACACTGTAGAGGATGAGGATTGGCTGTCAGAAACAATCGTCACCCAGGAGGTGTGACCATTAGGCTTTAAAAGACCAGTATGTGAGCGGCGCGCTCACCCTTTGAAAAAGCCGCGAGGCGAAACATGTTAGGGACGCTAGGGTACTGGTGATGAGCCCTTGGAGCTCATGTATTTTTAGCTAGCCTTAGGAACCTCGATAGATTAAGATAAATTTAACCGCTATATACCTTAACAGTTGTGAGTGGTTAATGGGGGCAGAACGCTGACGTTCACATAAGCTGCTGGAGAATTTAACCGTTAGCAGTACTCATACCACTTGTAGTAAATTGTGACTACACAGGGCTCAATACCGCACTAATAATGTCTCATTTTGTTATGCTAAATTGAAATCTTATATATATTTTTTACCAAATATGTCTGTAGTGTTATAACATTACGCAGGTACCGTGCAGCTTATAAAATAGCGGTCATTTTTTGTTACCACTCAGAGCAGTTGATAATTTGCCATTTACTTAAAGGCATATCTCGAACTAAGTTACTAGATCTGTCTGCTCTATATAAGAACAGGAACGCTATTTACCCAGTGTCTATCACCCTGCAATAAACATTAATATCGAAATACCTTACTACTAACGGTGATAACACCACAATAAGGGGTGATCTCCAATATCACAGATACTCTATATAACAAAGTATATACCCGCCGGACTTTGTATATCACAATAAGGGGTGATCTCCAATATCACAGATACTCTATATAACAAAGTATATACCCGCCGGACTTTGTATATCTAATATAAAAGACATTATTAAATATAAAGCATTGAGCCTTTATCTTTGTAGTGCAGGCTTGAACATAGCCTCATATACAAGATACGTATAGAAAATTAAGTGAAAGCTAAAGGGATCATATATAAAGTCCCTGACTGTACGCACAATGAATATAAGAGTATAATTACTTAAGCCTCTTAATTATATATGTACAAGTGTACTGTAACGTATTGAGCTAATCCCACAGCAAATTCACAAAATTTAACTGCAGTGAACCTAAGTATAAAACTATTCAATAAATTACCAGCAACAACATACTGATCAATCATATTTTGAGTTGCCACCTCCGGTATATATTGAATATATAGAATTGTTAGTAGCCCCCATACCTTACAAGTTATCTATTCATAGATAATTTCTTACCCACCACACCAACCAATATACGATTAACAAGTAATATTATCTTGGCTCCTAAGAGTGTTTTTAAGTGTGTGTTTTCCAATTTTAACCAAGCCTTAATAAAAGTTAATTTTTAATGGTATTTAGTTTACTCAGACAGTTTTGTCTTTGTTCTCTGCACATCTTTGCACGTCTATCTCTGTTACCACAAGTTATTTAATTAAACAATCCCCTGAGTGCTACAAATGTAGTCTATCTCAGATAGGGTGACATATCCTATCTGTCAGTTTTTTGCTTATACCCTGATAGTAACAGTATTAATGCCCAGAGTAACCCTCCCAGTGATACGCACTGAGAGTAACAGTATTAATGCCCAGAGTAACCCTCCTAGTCATACACACTGAAACAGTATTAATGCCCAGAGTAACCCTCCTAGTGATACACACTGAGAGTAACAGTATTAATGTCCAGAGTAACCCTCCTAGTGATACACACTAAGAGTAACAGTATTGATGCCCAGAGTAACCCTCCTAGTGATACACACTGAGAGTAACAGTATTAATGCCCAGAGTAGCCCTCCTAGTGATACCCTGAGAGTAACAGTATTAATGCCCAGATAGTAACCCTCCTAGTGATACACATTGAGAGTAACAGTATTAATGCCCATAGCATAGTTGCCAACAGTCCCTGATTTCCAGGGACAGTCCCTGGATTTTGTTGTATGTCCCTGGATTTTTTTTTGTCCCTGGAAATGTCCCTGAAAATCTCTTTTACACAACATTTGTTGTTTGTGTATATATATATATATATATATATATATATATATATATACACACACACACAGATACAGATAGATGATAAATAGATATAGTGTATTATTTAAATCTAATTCATTCCTAATGGAATATTATTATTATTGAATGGGTTCACGTATTATTTGTCTGCCTAATTATACTATTACTTTCAAATGGGTGTGTTTTGATTGCAGAACTGAGTGGACGGAGCAGTTGAACAGTAGGCTGTCAATACTACAATAACCCGCTTGCTTGCTCTGCTGCAAAGTGTACCTGGAATTTTTTTTTAAATGTTGGCAACTATGCCATAGTAACCCTCCTAGTGATACACACTGCGAGTAATACACTATTCATGCACAAAGTAGGGACTAATACCCAGAGAACAACACTAATAATACACAAAGAGTACCCCCTTACACCCCAGTAACACTAGTACCCCCCATCAGTAGCCCCTGCCAGGCTGTGCGATGCGCGACCCGGAAGCGGCGATCGGTCACTCTGAGCTCGGCAGGCTGTAGAGGAGCGCCGAGCTATCGATCAGAAGCCGGGAGCGAGCGCAGTGTAAGGCCTGGAGCGAGCACCGTTTGAAGCCGGGCAGGTACCACGGGGAACCTTGAAGGGGGGGCGGGTTACTGCCTGATTGGTATTTCCCAATTGTCTGTATGTCGCGCTGCTGTTTCTTTTGTCACCTGTGGATACTCTATCCCCTTGGTCTGTACAGTGTTTACTCCTATACACTGCCTGGCCCCCAGTGGCATACTCACCTATGTCTGCTGTATTACCCCCATACACTGCTCCTTCCCCTCTGTACCTGCCCTCACTTATGTGTCACCTATAGCTCCCGTATTACCCCCATTCACTGGTCATTCCACTCTCTACCTGCCCTCACTCACATATGTGTCACCTATAGCTCCCGTATTACCCCCATACACTGCTCATTCCACTCTGTACCTGCCCTCACTCACATATGTGTCACCTATAGCTCCCGTATTACCCCCATACACTGCTCATTCCACTCTCTACCTGCCCTCACTTATGTGTCACCTATAGCTTCCGTATTACCCCCATACACTGCCTCATTTCGCTCTGTACCTGTCCTCACTCACTTATACGTGTCACCTATGGTTGCTGTGTTTCCCCATACACTTTTCCTTCCCCTCTGTACCTGCCCTCACTCACTTATATGTGTCACCTATTATAGCTGCTGTATTACCCCATACACTGCTCCTTCCCCTCTGTACCTGCGCTCACTCACCTATATCTGCTGTATTACCCCATACACTTCCCCTCTGTACCTGCCCTCACTTACCTATATGTGTCACCTATAGCTGCTGTATTTCCCCATACACTGCTCCTTCCCCTCTGTACCTGCGCTCACTCACCTATATCTGCTGTATTACCCCATACACTTCCCCTCTGTACCTGCCCTCACTTACCTATATGTGTCACCTATAGCTGCTGTATTACCCCCATACACTGCTCATTCCTATCTGTATCTGCCCTCACTCACTTATGTGTCACCTATAGCTGCTGTATTACCCCCATACACTGCTCATTCCTATCTGTATCTGCCCTCACTCACTTATGTGTCACCTATAGCTGCTGTATTACCCCCATACACTGCTCATTCCTATCTGTATCTGCCCTCACTCATTTATGTGTCACCTATAGCTGCTGTATTACCCCCATACACTGCTCATTCTCATCTGTATCTGCCCTCACTCACTTATGTGTCACCTATAGCTGTGTTTTTCCCCCATACACTGCTCATTCCTATCTGTATCTGCCCTCACTCACTTATGTGTCACCTATAGCTGCTGTATTACCCCCATACACTGCTCATTCTCATCTGTATCTGCCCTCACTCACTTATGTGTCACCTATAGCTGCTGTATTACCCCCATACACTGCTCATTCTCATCTGTATCTGCCCTCACTCACTTATGTGTCACATATAGCTGCTGTATTACCCCCATACACTGCTCATTCCCATCTGTATCTGCCCTCACTCACTTATGTGTCACCTATAGCTGCTGTATTACCCCCATACACTGCTCATTCCCATCTGTTCCTGCCATCACTCACTTATGTGTCACCTATAACTTCTGTATTTCCCCCATACACTGCTCATTCTCATCTGTATCTGCCCTCACTCACTTATGTGTCACCTATAGCTGCTGTATTACCCCCATACACTGCTCATTCCCATCTGTTCCTGCCATCACTCACTTATGTGTCACCTATAGCTTCTGTATTTCCCCCATACACTGCTCATTCCCATCTGTACCTGCCATCACTCACTTATGTGTCACCTATAGCTGCTCTATTAAGCCCATACACTGCTCCCACCTTGTGTCTGTGTTCTTACCCTTCCACAAAGTTCCTGGTTTTATCTCACTGTACTGACCCCTGCTACCCTCTTGATGCCTTCCTGCTTCCCCTAGGTACCCATCTAACATATCTTTTATTACTGAGCCTCTGTTGCTCCATATATATAAATAATATCTTTTACCGACATCATATCAAGTCCTCTCTTTTTTGTGTGTATTAAGACCCTTTCCCCACTCTGCTTATCCCAGCTTGCTGTCCCTGATTATCTTAAGCAGACTGCTTCCTTGGATGAGGTATGCATAAGCCGACATTCATTTACATCAGGATCCTTTACTACAGCAAAGTGTCAGTGTAATTGTTCAGTTCCTGAAGAAATAGGAAGTCATTGTGGTGCGCGCGTTAGACTTCCCCTGGTATTTACCTTCAGTGTGTACATTTATTAACCTGGGGAGAGAGACTGTGCAATTAACTGGATTCCACAGGGCTTTGTAAAATGAGGTGTTTAGGTTCCTTCTACAGTGGGGAATTCCTGAGATAAAAGCTTTCAGTTTCAATTACCAGTTGTCTCTGGATCAGCTGCTTTATGTCAGCGTACAAAGTACACAAGGCCAGAACATATAACGTGAGCATGGCAGGTCCAGATACTTGTCATATAATAATGCATTTGTACTGAAATGCAAATAGCCTATAAAGCAGATGGCGGTATATATTGCTAACACTACCTTAGCCATACTGAACATGTGCCAGCCACGTGGCATTAAGTAGCTAGGTAAGGGCAATGTAATACTTTGTACATAAAATGTTCTGTTGTTTATAAATGCAGATTTAGCTATCCAAAGCACAAACTCATTAGATAATTTGTTAACTTGATTTATTGATAGTTTGTGAAACAAGCATTGAAAAAAATGAATATTTGCTAATTTTATTGGAGTAAACTTTAGCAAGGTGGTCGGTAAAATCAACTGTGTGGTGTGCCCATTAAATAGGATTCGGGGAGAACACTGGATAGATTTATGGTTTTACATTTACTCCTGCTTTAGGAGGCTAAGGGTGTAATGGTATAAAAAAGATTTTAACTCTTGTTTGCCAGAGAGGGCGGCAGCACATTGTATAGCCACATACTATGATTTAAAAGGATATGGTAATATAATACAAATGCTCTTCAAGGGACATAAAACACATTTTACACAGTCTTTTTATATTCACACTTTCTGGGGAACAATATCTTACTGAGCATGTGCACAAGCTCACAGGGTATACGTATACTAGTCTGTGATTGGCTGATGGCTGTCACATGATACAGGGGCTAGAAAAGGGGAGAGAAAAAAATTAATTTGTCAGAAAAAAATCTACTGCTTATTTGAAATTCAGAGTAAGTATTATTGCATTGTCTTTTTATTATGTACTTGTAAAGCGTTCTCTTGCTATCTTTATTTGAAAAAGCAGGAATCTAAGCTAAGGAGCCGGCCCATGTTTGGTTCAGCACCTGGGCTGCGCTTGCTGATTGGTGGCTAAATGTATCCACCAATAAGAAAGCAATCCAGGGTGCTAACCCAAAAATGGGCTGGCTCCTTAGCTTAGATTCCTGCTTTTTTAATAAAGATAGCAAGAGAACGAAAAAATAAATAAATAATAGGAGTAAATTAGAAAGTTGCTTAAAACTGCAAGCTCTATCTGAATCATGAAATAAAAAAAATTGGGTTTAGTATCCCTTTTTAATTAACCCCTTAACGACCAACGACGTATGGGGTACGTCCTGCAAAAAAATGCAGTTAATGACCAAGGACGTACCCCGTACGTCGTTGGTCTTTGAAAGCCCTGGAAGCGATCCTGATCGCTTCCAGCCGCTTTCATGTTATTGCAGTGATGCCTCGATATTGAGGCATCCTGCAATAACAGTTTGAGCAGTCCGATGCAGAGAGAGCCACTCTGTGGCCCTCTCTGCATCGGCCATTGATCGCAGTATTCGTTGGTGGGTGGGAGCTTACCAAGGGAGGCAGGTGGGCGGCGATCAATGGAGGAGGGGGGCAGGATCGCGTGTGGGGTGCGTGCCAGAATGCGCGCGCGTGCACGAGGGTGGGTGCGCGCGTGTGCGGGTGGGAACCCTACACTATGGAACAAATATAAGGACTCAGTGGGAGAGACTCAGTGGGATAAATAAATAAAATTAGTAATCTGGGAGAGGGTTGGGGGTTGGGGGTTGTGGGGGGGCAGCTACACTACAGAAAATAGTTTTTTTTTTTAATAAAAATAAACCAAAACGTTTTTAATTTGAAACTGGGTACTGGCAGACAGCTGCCAGTACCCAATATGGCGCTCATTAAGGCAGGGGGGGGTTAGAGAGCTGTTTGGGGGGGGGGATCAGGGAGGTTGGGGGCTAAGGGGGGATCCTACATAGCAGCATATGTAAATATGCTCTAAAAAATAAATAAAAGATAGCTTTTATTTTAGTACTGGCAGACTTTCTGCCAGTACTTAAGATGGCGGGGACAATTGTGGGTTTGGGGATGGAAGAGAGCTGTTTGGGAGGGATCAGGGGGTGTGATGTGTCAGGTGGAAGGCTGATTTCTACACTAAAGCTAAAATTAACCCTGCAAACTCCTTACAAGCTACCTAATTAACCCCTTCACTGCTAGCCATAATACTCGTGTGATGCGCAGCGGCATTTAGCGGCCTTCTAATTACCAAAAAGCAACGCCAAAGCCATATATGTCTGCTATTTCTGAACAAAGGGGATCCCAGAGAAGAATTTACAACCATTTGTGCCATAATTGCAGAAGCTGTTTGTAAATAATTTCAGTGAGAAACCAAAAGTTTGTGAAAAAATTAGTAAAAAAGTGAACAATTTTTTGTATTTAATCGCATTTGGCAGTGAAATGGTGGCATGAAATATACCAAAATGGGCCTAGATGAATACTTTGGGATGTCTACTAAAAAAAAATATATACATGTCAATGGATATTCAGAGATTCCTGAAAGATATTAGTGTTCTAATGTAACTAGCGCTAATTTTGAAAAATAATGGTTTGGAAATAGCAAAGTGCTACTTGTACTTATTGCCCTATAACTTACAAAAAAAGCAAAGAACATGTAAACATTGGGTATTTCTAAACTCAGGACAAAATTTAGAAACTATTTAGCACGGGTGTTTTTTGGTGGTTGTAGATGTGTAACAGATTTTGGGGGTCAAAGTTAGAAAAAGTGTGTTTTTTTCAATTTTTTCCTCATATTTTATAATTTTTTTTATAGTAAATTATAAGATATGATGAAAATAATGGTATCTTTAGAAAGTCCATTTAATAGCGAGAAAAACGGTATATAATATGTGTGGGTACAGTAAATGAGTAAGAGGAAAATTACAGCTAAACACAAACACCGCAGAAATGTAAAAATAGCCTTGGTCCCAAACGGACAGAAAATGGAAAAGTGCTGTGGTCATTAAGGGGTTAAAGGGACACTGAACCCAATTTTTTTTCTTTTGTAATTCAGAAAGAGCATGCAATTTTAAGCAACTTTCTAATTTACTCCTATTATCAATTTTTCTTCGTTCTCTTGCTATCATTATTTGAAAAAGAAGGCATCTAAGCTTTTTTTTTGGTTTCAGTACTCTGGACAGCACTTTTTTATTGGTGGATGAATTTATCCACCAATCAGCAAGGACAACCCAGGTTGTTCACCAAAAATGGGCAGGCATCTATGCTTACATTCTTGCATTTCAAATAAAGATACCAAGAGAATGAAGAAAATTTGATAATAGAGTAAATTAGAAAGTTGCTTAAAATTTCATGCTCAATCTGAATCACAAAATAATTTTTTTAGGTACAGTGTCCCTTTAAGGAATTCTACTGCTTTGAGTGGCCCTTTAAGCCTTGTATGTATTTTTATACACAGTACAGACTGAATTGTGCAAACACTTTAGAAATTCACATCTTCGTGAGTCTTTTGGCGAGTGTTTCATAATTGAAAACGATTCTAAGCTTGTTCTTAAACCTGTGGCTGAGAATAGGACACATTTGAAGAAATAACGTTTTGTTATTTTATAACTCATTCCTCGCACCCAGTTGTAAAATTGACACATTGTTTACAAGTGTTATTTATCAGAATTTTGCAGCTATTTATGTCAGTAAGGACAATACTGAAACAAAAATATTTTCTCTCTCCTGCTGTGTAGCTTTTGCTTTGTGACTGTAAAGTGAACGTTATCCACATACATTTTTTTAGGCCTCACATATGGACTAACACAAGGTTGTTTTTCTGTTTCCCTTGAGCAGATATAAGGAACTCCTGTTTCTCGGAAGGAAGTAGACATTTGAGTCTCACTTAACTCACGTTGCCTTTGTCTTGTGCTTATCTTTCTCAGGATGTCCGCAGACACCAACACAAGCTATGGCTTCAACATCACCTCTGCTCCTCCCACAGCGTCTTATATCTCATCTGTGCAGCCTGGCACAGCCTCTGCATTCAACAGTACCAATATCACTGTGCCACACGTCTGTCTGGTTATCTTGTATGAAGACATCAGGAGTTCTAAGTAAGCTTCTCTGTCTGACAGTATTTCATTCATAGACACAGCTATATGAATCTTATCTGCCAAGTACACTTACATTCTAACAGTTCTATTTTTTGTTGTTGTTATAAGTGAAATGATACTATTTACTTCAGTTCATTTGATGGTAATGTGTTTAAAGGGTCATGGATGCCAATAATAAACTTTTGTAATGCGGATAGATTCAGGAGTGTGCACGTGTTTTGAGCACTTTTTTTCAGTTGTGTTTTTATAATGTTTCATTTTACACACATATATATATATATATATATATATACACACACACACACGCATGCACACAACACATAGAAAACCTGGCACTCACCAGCAGGCACATACACAGTAATGTTTAAAAGCAAAAATGGGAGAGTCAGTTGGATTTGGCGCCAAAGGTTCAAGCCCAGGACCACGTCACGGTCTCATGTTATGAATATATATCTTGCAGCGCCAAGATGTCAATCATACAAGCTATACTCCTGTTGCGGAATCTCCCAACCAGATCCCAAAATGACAATAGGTTAAAAGTGCTTGGTGAGTACAGCGCTACAAAGCCCTAGAGGAAGGGTTTGTGGCTAAAGATGGTGTCCACGATTGGTTGTTATACCTATAAGTGGTGTATATGATAGTAATACAAATAGCCGATAGGTCTAAGTGCATGAATATTACAATGTATGGGAAAAGGAATTTATAATGGATCAAACGCTCCTATATGTTTTGCTAAAAACATTTATTATGTTTTGCTAATAACATTTAGTATGACATATATGGTTAAAAATCCTTGACAATGTGTATATACATAAAATACATAAATGACAATTGCAAGAAATCCTTAAAAACAAAATCTTGTAAACAGGATCTTGAAAACAAGATCTATGGTACCATTATGTGCACATAAAAAGGGGGGGTTTATAAAAACAAATTCTTAAAAATCTGAGCAATATTCATGTGATCCTATGGTATATCGACTTCTAAAATGTTCCAATGCTGGTGTGTTCAAACTTAGTGAACCACTCAAAGATATGAAAAAATATGAAAAAATAGATTAATTGCCTCCAAAAAATGAAAAACAAAATGGTAAAAAATACAACTTGTGATATCACAACTGTGTAAAAGTGAAAAATAATTGTAAAAGTTAAAATAAAAATAAAAATGAGTGGGGGGTATACCAAAAATATGCCTTAGTGAATGTCAAATATATCCTTAAAAATAGTTAGTAATATATAATATAACAAATGTTCCCAAAAAGGCTGTGATAACTCCAAATACAAATGTTCCCAAAAAGTCTGTGATAACTCAAAATATATCCAAAATATATCCAAACAGGTGTGGTAATAAGATTCCTAAGTGTGGGTCCTCTTCTTGAGGTGTGTGTTAGAACTTCAGTGGTGTCATCTTGAACCTATAAAATGGTAAGAAAAGCAAACATAGTGCAATAAAGCTACTATAAGATAAGGGTAAAGGTAATAAACTCACCGAATGAGATCCTGAGCCGTAATACCAGTTAGCCAACGCGTTTCGGTTCACAAAGAACCTTTCTCAAGACTGGTACCGGCTCTCTAGTTTGCTTGTTTGCTAGTTTGCTTCTTAACATTGTAATTATTATGTAAGGCCGTATCTCGTTTGCCGGATGTTTTCACCGGAAGTGGGGATTAACCGGAAGTGACGTCATAGCTTGTGTGCGCACTTCCGGTTGGCTCTACTTTTACCGCATGTTGTACCTCTGTCCGCAGGAACCATGTCTCTGAAACCTGAGGTGTATGTGCTTTTTACAAATGTATTATAATTGGTGGTATTAGGCTCAGGATCTGTCTAAATGTGATAAAATGGTATATATGTATATATATACTGAACGTGATCGGCATTGTATTGGTCCATTATAGAACCCAAAATTCATATAAAAATACAAAAATACAAAAATTGTATATACAACCTTTTAGATAAGTACGATAAATGCATGTTTGTTAACATTATATTGGTCTATTTCAGATCTGTTATATTATAAAGATATTTCCACATAATTTTAAAATTCTGAGACATGTAAAAACCTATAAAAACATATAAAGGAGATAGGAATTTATATTTATTATGGCATTTGGGATCGACAAAATGTAATAAAATGAAATATCTGGGTCTAAGAACCCAAAACTCCGTTGGTCATAGTGGACCCTTATTCTAATAAACAGGTTGTGTATATATGTGTGTATAGGACAGGATGTATAAATAGATAGTGTATATATAGTGTATATAAAAAAACTCTTTTAATATACGTATATAAGAACATATATAAAAAACTGTATTGGTTAAAACTGAGAATTATAGGATAAGAGCGAAAAGGGGAGAATTAAAATGTGAGAATTAAAATGTTAGAATTAAAAAGTAAAACTTAAACAGCTAGGTTAAAAAATGGATTAAAAATCTAAGAGTTCTCGGTCTCTTCTTTAAATAACGACTTTAAGAAGGATACCAGTGATTTTAAAATGCTTGAACTCTAAAACTTTAAAACTCCAAAGAACCAAACTCTCAAAAATACACAAGTTTCAAAATACATAAGATGGATGGCCCTTAGGTGTATTTCCACATTTTTTCGCCCATTACATCAACGTTATAAGGGATCAGATATGGGGTTAGTGGATATTGGATGTCAAGTAGACTTAGCTCATAATAGATGGAATATTTCCGTGCTGCTATTTAGACCTTTGGGAAAGGTGCAGTCTAACATGAAAATCCACTTGGATTCTACTTTCAAAAGTTGTCTTTCAAAATCCCCCCCTCTCCAATTTTTTATTGGTCTGCTGATGCCCATGTATTTAAAAGTTTTATTGTTACCATTATGGACTTCCTTGAAATGTTTATACGTCACGGTCTCACCCTTCCTGGGACCCTATCAAGCACCCACACAATGCATGCTTTCAAACAAACAAACAAACCAACCTGGAACTTCCCAGGGTGACACAGGTCTTTTGTAATTTTCCCATAGTACATACATAACACAGGAATGGACCACACTCTCGGACCGGACTAGGTACACATCCTAAGTCTCTGTAAACTCCACAGCCCTGAACACTAACATACAGCTGTACAGTTCCCAGGCAGTTAACCCCCGCGCTGCCTGGGTGACAGGCCATAGGGAAACTTACAAAATCTCAGGGAAACTTACAAAGGCCCTTGGAGGTTCCCAGTTGGTGTGTTTGAAAGTCTGCATTGTGTGGGTGCTGGTTAGGGTCCCAGGAAGGGAGAGACCTTGATGTGGTCTGGGGTTGAACCTTTGGTGCCAAATGCAACTGACTCTCATTTTTGCTTTTAAACATTACTGTGTGCCTGCTGGTGAGTGCCAGGTTTTCTATGTGTTGCATTGATATTTTTTGTCAGTTTACCTATGGGCCTATCACCCATGCTGCTCAGGGATTGAGGGGTTGCAGTGACCTGTACAGTGTTTGTTACACTTGCATGCTTGTGAACCTACCTCGGTATGCTGTCTTTGACAAAGGAGAATTTTTGTATGCTAAGGTTTAACAAAGGAGATTTTGTTTTTGTTTTGTTTGCGCACTCTATCTGAATTATGGAAGTTTATTTTGTTTGACTTTCATTTCCCTTTAACATAGAAACATTAAACAGACCCTGACTTTATTGTAATCAGCAGATTGCTAATACCTTATGTATCAGAATATACCTGGATACTTTGTAAATTTACCTCTAGTAATATTTATGTGTATATGTACTTTAATTTAGCTTGAAAGTAAAACTTTATGAAAAGTCATTTTTAAGTGATGTAGGTGACTATAACATGGCTTTCCCCCTGTGATGCTCTTTCAGCAATTTTATTTACAGGGACATGAAACCCAAAATGTTTATTTCATGATTCAGATAGAGCATGTAATTAAACAACATTCCAGGTTACTTCTATTATCTAATTTGCTTTTTTTTTTATATATATCCTTTGTTGAAGAAATAGCAATGTACATGGGTTAGCCAATCACTGGAGGCATCTGTGTGCAGCCTCCAATCGGCAGCTACTGAGCCTATTTAGATATGCTTTCATACAAAGGATATCAATAGAATGAAGCTGTGACGTGAGTCAACAAGATCCGAGGGCCTGTTATGGAACATTCTTTGGGCAGGAGGTACATGGGCTTAAAGGGACGTGAAACACAATTTTTTTTCTTTAATGTTTTAGAAAGAGCATGCAATTTTAAACAACTTACTAATTTACTTCTATTATCTAATCTGCTTGAATCTCTTGATATCCTTTGCTGAAAAGCATATCTAGATAGGCTCAGTAGCTGCTGATTGGTGCCTGCACATAGATGCCTTGTGTGATTGGCTCACCCATGTGCCCTACTATTTCTTCAACACAGGATATCTAAAGAATTAAGCAAATTAGATAATAGAAGAGAACTGGAATGTTGCTTAAGATTGTATTCTCTACCTGAATCATGAAATAATATTTTGGGGTTTAGTGTCCCTTTAAGGATACCCAGAGACTGCATGGAAATGTGGAATTTTATATGCTGGACACCCCATGTACTTTCATAACTCTTTCTTATATCCATGTCACCCTGTATCCATAAATACAGGATGGGTACAGGGTGTGAGTGCCCCTTGTGGGAGCAATTGTGACTCTATAAACCAAGTGGGCATAAAGGACTTAATAGATAATAAGAGCTGTTTTTATATTTTAAGATGTATCTTATTTACATTTCAAATCTGATGGTGTCTCAGGCGTCTGTCTGGGTAAACTGATTGTGTTCCTGTGTGATTATGTTAACTAGACTGCCCAAAACCAGATTGTCTGAGTAAACTTTCCTCTCCAGTTAATTAACTTGATATGTTAATCTGTTTTACCTGTGAATAGACAAATGTTAGAGGTTTGATGTATTGTTTATATGTTTGCTTTACTGTTTAACCAATTATCTCTGTAACCTGAAGCTCTGTGACTCTGGAATGGCAGGGGGTATAAATATGTGTGCTGCTTTTAAATAAAGTGTTCAATTTGTGTTCAGACAACTGAGTGCTGCCTCAGTTCTGTTCCCCTCCATAACTTTAGACTGCGGCCAAAGGGAGATACCAGGAGCTATTGCTCTGGATAAAGGGATGTCCAGGACAAGGGAAGTGTTCTGACGGAGGTACTCATTCGGGGTACCAGGCGGTCCGTCACAGAAGCAAATTAGATAATAGAAGTAAATTGGAAAGCTGTTTAAAATGGCTCTTTCTAAATCATGAAAGAAAACATTTGGGTTTCATGTCCCTTTAAATATAAAAGAGCCTCACAGTTTAGTAAATCAGCTTCCTACATCTTCATACATCTTATGAGGGGTATTAACTGACGATTTCGCAATTATAGATATAGATGTCACTAGACGCTCACACTGACTATTTCCTGTTGCAGGGTGAGGTATTGGGACCTCATGCTTATGATCCCCAACGTTCTCTTCTTTGCTTTCCTGCTCTGGAAGCTCCCGTCAGCAAGAGCGAAAATCCGAGTCACCTCTAGCCCCATCTTCACCACCTTCTACATTCTGGTGAGTGCTAGCCTTAGCTGTGTATAGCCAGGGGCCCGCGTTAGCTGTGTATAGCCAGGGGCCCGCGTTAGCTGTGTATAGCCAGGGGCCCACGTTAGCTGTGTATAGCCAGGGGCCCACGTTAGCTGTGTATAGCCAGGGGCCCACGTTAGCGGTGTATAGCCAGGGGCCCTGCGTTAGTTGTGTATAGCCAGAGGCTCTGCGTTAGCTGTGTATAGCCAGGGGCTCTGAGTTAGCTGTGTATAGCCAGGGGCTCTGAGTTAGCTGTGTATAGCCAGGGGCCCAGCGTTAGCTGTGTATAGCCAGGGGCCCCTCATTAGATGTGTAAAGCCAGGGGCCCCACATTAGCTGTGTATAGCCAGAGGCCCCACATAAGCTGTCAATAGCCAGGGGCCCGCATTAGTGGTGTATAGCCAGGGGCCCCTCATTAGCTATGTATAGCCAGGAGCCCTGCATTATCTGTGTATTGCCAGGGGCCCTTCATTAGCTGTGTATAGCCAGGGGCCCTGCATTAACTGTGTATAACCAGAGGTCCCGCATTAACTGTGTATAGCCAGAGGTCCCGCATTAACTGTGTATAGCCAGGGGCCCCTAATTAGCTGTGTATAGACAGGGGCCCCTTATTAGCTGTGTATAGCCAGGGGCCCCTCATTAGCTGTGTATACAATCCAAGGAAAGATCCAGCACCAAAAGCAAAACAGGTGTGCAAGCCAAAAGGTTACTGCATACCTTTTAGGATACAAAAGTCCAAAGAAAAGGCAGCACCACCAAAATTATCATCAAACTTATTTTATTCCTTCTGCATGGAGCAGGTACAAAACAGCAGGACAACGTTTTGGGTTGTTAACCCTTAGTCATGTCTGCAATGCAATGTAACACATCACCTTAAATACCTTAACACAGGTGTCTAACTCCTCCCACCTCATCATGACATCATTATTTAGAAAAAACATTATTAAAGGGAACTAACCCCCTGTAGATATAATGTCAAAATCACATCACATGTTAAAAATACAGATTTGTTTACCAGAATGCAACCAACATTACCTATTTCACAAAAATTGGTTTAAATCATAATCTCTATTCATCCCCTTTGGTGTAAGTGCCTCCAGTTTTTGAATCCATAACATTTCCCTCCTTTTCAAAAGAATTTCCCTATTTTGGCCCCTTCTATGTGGTGGATAGCTAGATAGCAACTCAAAAGAAGGGTTGTTTCCCTTGCTTAGGCTGCTCCAGTTGTGGTAGCCTGGTCAAGGGTGACAACTTTTACCACCCCTACACAGGCAAAAGATATGGTATAAATGGATATTTTACCCACAATGCTACATTTGTGATATATTTAATTAAATGCCTGTGTGCCAAGATTTATATTGGCGAGAGGACCCAAAGGGTACAAGACAGAATTGTGTAACACAAATCTAGCATTAGGAGGAAAAATCTTGAGGCACCAGTTGCGTGCCATTTTCTGGAGGCTGGGCATTATATTGCACAATTGAGGTTCCAAATAATAGATTGGGAACCACCGCCTAGAAGGGGCCAAATTAGGGAAACTCCTTTGAAAAGGAGGGAAATGTTATGGATTCACAAACTGGAGGCCTTTACACCAAAGTGGGTGAATAGAGATTATGATTTAAACCAATTTTTGTTGCATTCTGGTAAACAAATCTGTATTTTTAACATGTGATGTGATTTTGACATTATATCTACAGGGGGTAAGTTCCCTTTAATAATGTTTTTTTCTAAATAATGATGTCATGATGAGGTGGGAGGGGTTAGACACCTGTGTTAAGGTATTTAAGGTGATGTGTTACATTGCATCGCAGACATGACTAAGGGTTAACAACCCGAAACGTTGTCCTGCTGTTTTGTACCTGCTCCAAGTTGAAGGAATAAAAGAAGTTTGATGATAATTTTAGTGGTGCTGCCTTTTCTTTGGACTTTCATTAGCTGTGTATAGCCAGGGGCCCCGCGCTAGCTGTGTATAGCTTTGGAACAGCATGGGGGTTATTTAAAAAAAAAAAATGAAATGTGAGAGACAGTGGCAGGTTTCTGGCCCAGCGCTACTGTGTGGGACTTGCATAGTTTTGTGTAACTGGTTCACTGTAGTCTGTTAACCTATTGTTTTGTCCCTAGGTGTTTGTTGTAGCTCTCGTGGGCATCACACGGGCGATTGTGTCCATGACAGTCAGTTCATCCAGTGCTGCCACAGTCACAGACAAGGTGAGAATGGCTTCACCGTCTCTGCCAAATTTATCTTAGCGAGCAGTGAAAAGGTTTAACTTCTTCACTGCCAGACTGCGTTTTGTGCCTACATTGTTATTGTTTTTTTATATACTGTGTTACTGCACATCATATCTCTGCTCTTGTGTGATTGTATGCGCAGGTCCCCTGTAACGGCTGTAAAATTCTTTGTAGTATAATGTTCAGCCTCCTCTATTCTATTGATCATTCCTTTCAGGAAAGCATCACATTTATCATATTATTCTAAACATATCTACAACACTGCAGCCTCAGTAATCTGTCTCAGTTATAGAAGTTCCTAAAATGTTATCTATATGATTGTGATATATATATGTTTGTGTGTACTCTCTAAATACCTCCTGAAACATATGGCAGCTGAGCGTAATGTAGATCTTGTGGTCACAGTCACCAGCATGTTTTCACACTCTGTTACCTGCCTGTCTGATACTTTCACTTACTTTGTCTGCCTTTCAGGTTCTCTGGGAGATAACCCGGTTCTTCTTGCTTGCTATCGAGCTCAGCGTTATAATTCTGGGTTTGGCATTCGGTAAGTTGAGACCCTCTGTGCTTCTGTAAAGTCATAAAGTGTCATCATGTGTAAGTCACGTCTGACTGTAGGATCCGTCTGTTGTCATGTGTAGGCCGTGTCTGTCTATGGGGCTCAGCTGTCATTGTGTAAGTCATGTCTGGCTGTAGGACCCAGCTGTTGTCATGTGTAGGTCACATCTGGCTGTAGGACCCAGTTGTTGTGTGTAGGTCACATATGGCTATAGGACCTAGCTGTCACCATATGTAGGTCATCGCTGGCTGTAAGACCCAGCTATTGTCATGTGTAGGTCATCGCTGGCTGTAAGACCCAGCTATTGTCATGTGTAGGTCATGTATGGCTGTGAGACCCAGCTATTGTCATGTGTAGGTCATTTCTGTCTATGGGGCTCAGCTGTCATCGTGTAGGTCACGTCTGGCTGTAGGACCCTGCTGTTGTCATGTGTAGGTCACATCTGGCTGTAGGACCCAGCTGTTGTGTGTAGGTCACATATGGCTATAGGACCTAGCTGTTGTGTGTAGGTCACGTATGGCTATAGGACCTAGCTGTCGCCATATGTAGGTCATCGCTGGCTGTAAGACCCAGCTATTGTCATGTGTAGGTCATGTATGACTGTGAGACCCAGCTATTGTCATGTGTAGGTCATGTCTGTCTATGGGACTAAGCTGTCATCGTGTAAGTCACGTCTGGCTGTAGGACCCCGCTGTTGTCATGTGTAGGTCACATCTGGCTGTAGGACCCAGCTGTTGTGTGTAGGACACATATGGCTGTAGGACCTAGTTGTCGTCATGTGTAGGTCATCTCTGGCTGTGAGACCCAGCTATTGTCATGTGTAGGTCACGTCTGGCTATAGAACCCAGCTGTTTTCATGTGTAGGTCATGTCTGGCTGTAGAACCAAGCTATTGTCATGTGTAGGTCACGTCTGGCTATAGGACCTAGCTGTTATGTGTAGGTCACATCAAGCTGTCATCATGTGTAGGTCACACCTAGCTGTTAGACCCAGTTGACATGATGTGTAGGTCACGTCTAGCTGTTAGACCTAGCTTTCATCATGTGTAGGTCATTTATGGCTGTAGAACCCAGCTGTTGTCAGGTGTAGGTCACATCTAGCTGTGGGACCTAGATTTTTTGTGTGTAGGTCACGTCTGGCTGTGGGACCCAGCTGTGGTCATATGTAGGTCACGTCTAGCTGTGGGGCCCGGCAATATGATATGTCTGTGCAGATATGCCACAACAGGGCAGAACATGCTCCAAAGCCATTTATATAAGGACATGGAAATTACAATTTAATTTTACGATTTCATATAGAGTAAACTGTCATTTAAATGAAAACATTTTCTTCACTTTTATTGAATTGACTTCATCCTCTTGGTATCCTTTGTTGAAAGTTTCCATTAGAGCATACTTAGGTAGGCAGAGGAGAGTGCACATGTCTTCAGCACTATATGTATAACATTGCTACAAACATTGTTGCAAGCATAGATGCCATATAGTCCTCAAGACACATGTACGCTCCTCAGTCTACCCAAGTATGCTCTCATGGGAAGGAGCTAAGTATAAAAAAGGAGAGAGACAAATAGGTAAACATTATTAGTAAATTGGAAAGTATATTTCATATTAACTTTCGTGTCCCTTTAAAATGAATTTATTTCAGTTGACATTTATAACACACAGACTGCAGAAGGCGCTGTGAAGAGGCAGCTGTATAATGTGGCTTATAAACGATGTAACCGTGACATTGCACTGTGCTTGGCTGACATTTAAATGGTCTCTTATCTACATCTCATGAACCAGTTGTCACACGGTGCTCGCTGCTTACAACTGGCCAAACAGTAGCAACGAGTCACGTCTCTTATTATAAAACGATCTAACTTTGTCATTGTGCTTCTGTCACTCGTAACATATGTAGTGTCCTTTCCCCATGTCTCGCTCACATTATCTCTCTCTCTCTCTCTCTCTCTTTCCCTGACTTTCTCACACACTGCCTTTTCTCTCTCTCTCTCTCTCTCTCTCTCTCTCTCTCTCACTCTCTCTCTCACTCTCACTCTCTCTCACACACACACACACCTTGGCGTTCCTCTGCACAAGTCTGCTTCTCATTGGTTTAAGCTAGTGACACATCTTGAATTTCTTCTGCACAAGTCTGCTTCCTATTGGTTTAAGCCAGTGAGTGACACACGTTGACTTCTCTGTAGACAGGTCTGCTTCCTATTGATTTAGGCCAGTGACACGACTTGACTTTCCTCTGCACAAGTCTGCTTTCTTTTGGTTTAGACCAGTGACACGACTTGACTTTCCTCTGCACAAGTCTGCTTCCTATTGGTTTAGGTCAGTGATTTTTAACCTTTCTTTTGCCGTGGCACACTTTTTTACATTAAAAAATCCTGTGGCACACCACCATCCCAAAATTAAAAAAAAATCACACATTGTAGCCTAATACAGCATATATATATATACACACATACACACAAACACACACATACTGTATGTATTGTGCTGTTATGCCATGCCTCCTACAAACTACCCCTGCACTGGGAGTAAAAAACAAGCAAAGTTTAAAAAATATGTCATACTGTTGTCAGTCTGCCGTGGCACACCTGAGGATCTCTCACGGCACACTAGTGTGCCACGGCACACTGGTTGAAAAACACTGGTTTAGGTCAGTGACACACCTTGACTTTCCTCTGCACAAGTCTGCTTGCTATTGGTTTAGACCAGTGACACACATTGACTTTCCTCTGCACAAGTCTGCTTCCTATTGGTTTAGACCAGTGACACACCTTGGCATTCCTCTGCACAAGTCTGCTTCCTATTGGTTTAGGCCAGTTACACACCTTGATTGCATCTGATCCCTTCTCTGCACAAGTCTGGTCTTATTTCATTGTTTCTGATTTCCAGGTCACCTTGAAAGCAAGTCTAGCGTGAAGCGGGTTCTAGCGATTACTGCAGTTTCATCACTTGCTTATTCTGTCACCCAGGTGAGAATTACTCAGACAGGTATTTCCTAAATGATCACAAATCCTTAGTCTCAATGAGTTACCCATTTCAAATAATCATTTTTTATAATAAGAGTAAAAGGTGTATTTATAATTTTTTTAGGGCTGCAACTAATGATTATTTTCATAATCGATTAATCGGCTGATTATTTTTTCGATTAATCAACCAATCGGATAAAAAAAAAATCAATAATTGTTTCCTACATTTTAAATAAAACCCAGATACTAAGTGTTACAAATATGAACTTCAGACTAAAACTCTACATTAACACAACTGTCCAATTTTTAAGCAGCAGAGCACAGTTTTATAATTAAGTAGAACAAAGCCGCAAACTGTTTGAATAGAGTTAGAACTATGAACAGGTAGACTATCACTGTTAGTAACATTCTGTTATTCAATCTTTCAGAAACTTTGCATTGAAATGCAAAAATCTCAACATGTTCCTGGCTAAGGCTGGTTCTCTGTTTGCAGCTATATTTCCTGCAGCAGAGAAGAGGCACTCAGATGGTGTTGAGGTGCTTGAGAAGCATAAGTAGGGTTTTGCCAATTTCGCCAAAGTGGGATATTTATCATTGTTAGCTCTTCACCAATGCAAAATGTTTTCCACCTTGGCAAGGGGCCTCTCAATAAAGTAAGCCTGGACTTCATTCTAACATAAAAAATATCTTGAATATCTATATGCAATGGTAAATAACCAGCTATAAGGGTTAGGGGAAAATATCTAGTACACTCTAAAAATAACAGATATATACTTATAAAGGTTGAATCTGGTACATATGATCACAATTTATTAGAAGTAAAAAAAAAGGGGGGGAGAAGTCAACTCAGAAGCTGAGCGGTCGCACATCGCAGCAGCTCCAGCTAATTATCATATAAAGATCGAATTTGGCGACCGTTCAGACTTCTTACAATATCCTATTATACTATTTTTGTGACTTTGGGGGTTCAACTGTCCTGAGAGCTTGACACTTTCGGTGTTGGAACGGTCTGTGGCTGAAACTTTGATACTCTGATCTCCAGCCTGCTGATCATTGAGTTTGGGAGCAGCCATGTTTTTTTTTTCTCTCACGTGGGGACCAAAATGAAGCGAGAATCTAGCTACTTAGAACCCTTTTGGCAACAAGATCAGGCATTGCATCAAGATCTCAGCATGGATATAACAATAAATATTATTGAGGAGATTAGCAACCTCCTAGACGGATACCGGATGAGTTTTGAAAATTTGTTCGCACACGCACCACAGGCGACTAATGCCGCTAATAATACGGATGGACCGGGTGTGGAAGCCGAGCAGCCTGAGATGCTACACTTTAATACCCAGCTTGCTACGCCTAATGCAATGGCCCAAACAAATATGCATGGCGTGATGGAATCCCTAAGCCCGTCTCCTCTGGCAGTCAATCTCCAGTTAGCCACGGAGCCCTCCACCCAGAGACATCAAATAGCATCACAGAGGCCTCGGGGTAGTAAAGACCTCCAGAGCGGCATCACTCACGAGCGGAGCATTGTAGCGTCCGTGCAGGCAAATGAGGCTCAGCCCTTCAGTGTGAGCATGTTATCTCCCGGCTGGGGCTACAGCGTAAAACTGTCGGACATTCTCAATGGGGCTATGAGGCGTATCCCGCGAGTACAATCACACGCAGCCATCACTCGCTCTGGAGAGCGGTTTCTGTTGCATGGCATCGAGGTAACTGGAACCCCGCTTTGTCCGACTAGAACATTACAGCTGGCTACAGAAAAGCCCTCAGCCCTACGGTTCGGAGTGGGGTAAAAGACTTTCCTTTTAATGGTTCAGAAGACAGCAGGAGCGGGGTAAATATTTGGCTCATCTATGAGTCTAAGCTCCCTTTCAGACGATATATTTGTTACCGCGCTTGCTATCTGGACATTATTTTCCACCATGGGGACTATGTCACAAACGAACATCTAGCATACGAATATTTTAGTTCAGCTCCCAGTGCAAATACAGCAGCTGATATGGACATACAGAGAGAATATCTGGAATGCTGAGTATTTTCTTGTTTACTAGAAATAGAGGGGGCATAGTATAATATGTTTTGGTTCATTAATAGTATTACAGGTTTAGTTCTGCTATCACATATATACTGTATTATGGGGCAAGTATTGGGGATAAGATTACTGTTGATATCGCTGTTAATGTTTAGTTTGTTTTTCTATGTGCTGCAATGCAATGATTTGTCAAATCAATATACCGTATAAGCTTTAAATGATATAGACATTGTTGAGAATTCAATGGCTGCCACAATGTCAATGCTTATATTATACCCTACGAATTTGGTTTTATTTAGCTCTTTTGAGGAAAGAATACTGTTTTATGCTCTGAATAGGAGGTGCTGGTAGAAAAATTCAGGTTCATTTATTACATTTACTAGTTAAAACGTTAGATAATTGCGCTTACTACATTAGTTCCCATGGTTAAAATTTAAAAAAAAAAATTCCAACTTTTGCGCTGTGGTAGACCTCTCCTTTTTGACACACACAGTACCCTGTTGCTGGATATAGGGCCCATATCCAATCAGCAGGGCTTCATGTTTTCTTCATATTGAAATTCAATATTTCTTAAGTTATATCACTACCATAGAAGATGCATTATACCCCTACTCTACATCCTCATTGACAAAGTGTGGCTGCAATTGCTTTTTTGTCTTAAACTAGTGTTAATACTACATGTATGCAATTCAGACACCGCAATATCAAGTAATGTCTTAAGGTCTCAGAATGATTTCTATAACCTCCTGGATTCCTCATTAAGATTAATTATTTTTTCATGTTTTTTTTTTTATTATTATAATCTCCATAAGACTAACCTTCAGAGCTAAAACTCCTTGTGTTATTTAAACTTATCTTTCATTCTGCCCCACCATAATTATAACTTTGATTCCCCGAAGTCTACTGATATCCATATTTAAGTGGCATAGCCCAATCATAAATTCTCGCTAGTAGATCCCCTCTACCCCAGGCGTATAAGAATGCTTGTAATTCACTGCTTTTAGAAACCACCTGGGTAGGCACCTCAGCCTGATAGCGGAAGATTCAATTACTGTAGACATATAAATATTTTTATATCTCAGAGTGAGGAAGGATTCACTATTAAGCGTGTGGTTCCCAACTCACCCCAAGAGGAAAGCTATCCCACCTTTAGAGTTTAATAAGTTCCTTAAGGCCTAAAAGGTAATGTGTTCACATGGGAAGGTTGGGCAGCCCACACTCTCTAGTAATTTTCTGGCTCAATGTGTTTACATGATACTGATGTACTATACTAAACTTACAATTTGTTACTATGATCGCAGCCCCACTGTCTCATGCAGCTTTACCTAAAAATTTGGGATTTTTGTCTAGAGTGGGCTGGACCCACTCATTTGTTGCTTATGCCACATGTTATATTTTCTTATAACCTCCTCCCACCCACACCCCACAATGTACCTCCTAGTTTAGGAGTACTAACTATGCGGCTTCTCTAGCCTATGCCGCACTTCTATAAATCCTAATCCTGCCTACAAATAGAGTTAAAGCTTTTGAACCCAAATTTACTGTTTATTACTACGCTATATCCTACTAAATGCAACATTCCCACATAGTATATTATAACGACTATCTATAATATTTTTAACTCTATCCATAACCGATATAAAAAAAAGAAAAGAGGTTGGTTTGAGGCCCAAAGGCGGTCTCTCTTATTCTATATTAACCTTCGGTAGCCATTTTATTTTGCTTATGTTTGAGGTTCTGGAGAGGCCTCTAGAGTTCATTTGAAGGTTTACATTCAAATTGGCCAATCACAACTGTAATCTAGTGTTGTTTGTTCTTCTTTCTAGATTGTTTGTATACACTCAACATTGTAATGTACTTGACATTCTATGTAATGACTATTTGTGCATACCGTTTTTTCTTCTTTTATTGTGATTTGCTCTTCGAAACCTCAATAAAAATATATTAAAAAAAAAAAAAAGAAGAAAAAAAAAAAACAATAAAAAAAAAAAATCAAAAGCGCTAAGGACTATATATCAATAACAGGACTAAGCCATACACATTTATCTATACAGTACATATAATCAGCAGTAGCAAGCAATCCGCTAATAATTGTGCAAACAGATAATAGTGCACATCAATTCAAATAACCCCCATCAATCTAGGGCTAGGTGTAAATAATAAGCTCAGCACTATATTATGCAAAGCATAGTCGCAAATCACCTGATTTAATATACACAATCCAAATGATGACTCCTATTTTATTTCTGAGTTGTACATAAGCCAGGAGTAGTTGTAAACTTATACTGTCCTGAAAAAGTGAAAAGTAAACGTCTGTAGACGTCCTTTAGGCTAAGGGCATAACCATAAAACACAATACCATGTGTAGGAGCTCACACCACAGTGCACAGAACAACTAATTGCAAACCAACTAATCGATTATGAGATTCGTTGACAACTATTTTTATAATCGATTATTATCGATTATTATGATTAGTTGTAAGAAGCCTTTAGGTCTGAGAGCCTAAGATTTTACTAATGGTGTGTTGATTATATATTATATTATATATATATATATATATATATATATATAAACAGCAGCTATATTAAATACACACATGCAAGAACAGGGACAACCTCATATTGTTCTCATTGCTATTTCCTCCTCTCAGCTTTATAAGATATAATAACAATGGCTCTTTATTTTGCAGTAGATTTTTAAGGGTTTGTGTTTATTTCTACAAATTAAAATTCAAGAAGTCTGTCTTCTATTAGCTATAATCATTCTTCAAATGTTACTTACCGGCGTGTTATAGGATTCTAATTTTAAAACGCTAGTATATCACTACTCTGTTAATAGTGTTTTTGTGATTTTAGTGGAAAGGAATTACACATGGGAATTTCTAAGACAGAATTCTTACCCACAATGTTAGAAATCTGGTGATTAGTGCCCTTAAAAGGACAAACAGTTATATAGTAGTTATTCTGCAATTTACAGTATGTATAAAATAGGCTCATTTAGCATTTTTTTCCAACACAGAGATGGGCACCTTTTCTGTGCCCCAGATGCCATTGTCAGAGGATAAACAGCCGCTGATTGGTGTGTACAAGCTAGATTGGCATTCATGCATGGTGCATACTCATCAATGAATGTCTGTCTAGGTTCTGAGACTGGCACCAAGCTTGAGCACAAGGTTAAAAATAGAATAAAGGAGAATTAAAGTATGTTACGGTAGCTTGCTGGGTTTGTCTGGACAGTTATATCCAGCCTCATGGGGGTTTACTGTCGCTAACACACTGCACACAATTTACTGTTGTTCAGTTCCCTGACTGGTTGGATAAAGTAAATTAAATTATAAAACGAAGGCACGTAAGCAATGCTTAATAAACTGAGTTTACCGAATATTAGATCAAATCGTTTACATGAAAAAGAACACATTCTTCATATGAATGGTAGAAAATGTTTCATACCCCATAACTCATCTTGTTCATTACACCCTATAATATGTGTCTGATGAGCCCATTCATTACCTTTTGTTCAATTTCAGGGCACGCTGGAAATACTGTATCCTGATGCCCACCTCTCAGCAGAAGATTTTAACATTTATGGGCACGGTGGTAGGCATTTTTGGCTGGCAAGTTCCTGCTTTTTCTTTCTGGTAAGAGGTGTTATCACACATATTATGGCTAGTTGTCCCTGGTACTATCATATCCCTGGTACTATCATATCCATGGCACTATCATGTCCCTGGTACTATCATATCCCTGATACTATCATGTCCCTGATACTATCATGTCCCTGGTACTATCATGTCCCTGGTCCTATCATGCCCCCGGTCCTATCATGTCCCCGGTCCTATCATGTCCCCGTTGCTATCGTGTCCCCGTTGCTATCGTGTCCCCGGTCCTATCATGCCCCCGGTCCTATCATGCCCCCAGTCCTATCATGCCCCCGTTGCTATCGTGTCCCCGTTGCTATCGTGTCCCCGTTGCTATCGTGTCCCCGTTGATATCGTGTCCCCGTTGCTATTGTGTCCCCGTTGCTATCGTGTCCCCGTTGCTATCGTGTCCCCGTTGCTATCGTGTCCCCGTTGCTATCGTGTCCCCGGTCCTATTGTGTCCCCGGTACTATCGTATTCTTGGTACTATCATGTCAAGCATGAGACATAATTAAGAGCAGAAAGTACTAGAAACATCTGTGTTTGCACAAATGCTAAATGTTATTTTATGAAAGAGAACAGAATCTCTTGCTTTGATTCGTTGGGGAGTTGTATCGGTGCTGCTGTTAGCTCTCTATATCTAACAAGTAAAATGCTGGGCTCATTGTGATTTCTTACCTATAGCATCTCACAGCTTTTCCCTGGTACTAGGATAATGTCTTTAAAGGGACATGAAACCCAAAATGTTTCTTTCATGATTCAGTTAGAGCAGCAATTTTTAAACAACTTTCTGATTTATTGCTATTATCATTTTTTCTTCGTTCTCTTAGTATCTGTGCAAGTGTCTGGAGCACTATATGGCAGCAGTTTTGCAAAGATAATATCCATTTGCAAGAGCACTAGACGGCAGCACCTTTTCCTGCCATGTATTTCTCCAGATGCCTAACTCGGTGTCTCTTCATGGGAGCAAAGCAAATTTGGTAATAGATGTAAACTGGAAACTTTTTTAAAATGTTTTGTTCCGTCTGAATCGTAAAATAATTTTTTGGGGTTTATATCCCTTTAACTCCTAATGTTTGTAACTGCTTATTGGATGTGTTGGATTTGTGTTATATAGTTTAGTTTGTCCGTCCCATATTTCCCTGCAGCTATTGATTCACACTTCTAACCCCTTAGGCTCTTCTTGGTAAAAATACAGTAATTTATCTTCTAATTTATTCTCCTGCACAGGTTTACACTCTCGTCTTTGTGCTTCCGAAAACTCCCCTTAAGGATCGCATCTCTTTGCCATGTGAGTCTTCAGTAGGATCAGAAACTGCATATCTCATGCCTTAGATCACATCAGGGTTACAGGATCTCAGTGAATCAGTCTTGTGCTTTTTCATCAAACATATCCCTTAGAATATTGTATGTGTCTAGTGCACGGCCAACCTTGCTCGAGTACAACAAATGGATAATACAACTGCGCTAATTTGCACTGGCATTGCAAGTTGAAAGTTATATCTTGTGCTCAAGTGAATGCAAAAACTGCACCAGAATATTTAGCGTGACTTCAGACCTTAGGTAAACTGTAAGGGGTAAAAAAAAAGTGTGTGTGTGTGTATGTATGTATATATATATATATATATATATATATATGTATATACTGTATGTGTCTATGTCTATACATGTGTATATTTGTGTTTATGTTTAAATATGTATGTGTACATATAGGTACAGATATACCCATAAATACACATATATACATACACACACACATATATATGAATATACTTTTGAGCCCTTTTCAGTTAAATACCTTAAAACATACAATATCATTTTTAATGTGGTTTTAATGGAAATACTTTATTCATGTGTATATTGTATATTTCTTTCTAATGACATGATGAGTCCACGGATCATCATTTATTACTGTTGGGAATATCACTCCTGCCCAGCAGGAGGCGGCAAAGAGCACCACAGCAGAGCTGTTAAATATCTCCTCCCTTCCCTCCCACCCCAGTCATTCTCTTTGCCTACGTTAAGAGCAAGGAGGTGGTAAATTTAGGTGTTAGAAAAGATTCTTCAATCAAGAGTTTATTATTTTAAGTAGTACAAGATTGTGCTGCTTTGTTCTAGGGTGTAGCCGTAGTCCATATCAGTCTCTTCAGTAGAGCAGTGGTGGCTTTAGAGCAATGGGAACTTGTGGGACATAATTCTCACTGCGCCTCCCATACTGATGCTGCCCTAACTCTGAAAAATCTGAGGGATATTACTCAGTATTATCTCTTATTTCAAAGGTCCATTTGAGGGAGAGGACCTCTCAAACCTGGGAGCTGCCTTTGCTGTCGGACAGAATATGAGGTAAGTGCTCACTTTTATTTCTGGGGTTAAAGGAAAAAAAAAACAACTCAGAAAAAGTTGGACACTTTATTTCATAAGGATGGGACATATAAGGAAGCCCTTATTGGAATTGGGCACTTTATATTTATTAGACATGACTTCTCCTTTATACTCAGGAGACTATATGTGCCCCAGGCACTGGGGCAAGCAAACGATTGTGGTGGTTCACATCTCCTGGCGGTTGCATAAACAAACATGCTGACCGGGAGATGACTGTTTTGGCAACGCTCACGACGGGCGGTACTAGGGGAGGTGGCATTTGGTGTTGCGCGCCTTTTCTCCTTCTCTTCCGGAGAGTCTGAAGAGAAGTTGTACAGCTGCTTGTCCTATTACGCATCCTCTATTATAACATGCGTAATTAGTTCCGGAGACCGTCTTCTGCTGTTGTGGTTGAGTTCCGGATCTGAATAGTGTGGGAACGACTTCTGTTCAGAGGGAGTTAGTTTTATTGGTCAGGCAGGCACCTCAGCAGAGTCCTGCTGAGGTGTAGAGGTGAATTGCAGGTTTATTTAAGCTTTTCTGCCCTCTTTACACTTAAATAATAAAAAAAACGAAAAAAAGTTACCATTTTAAAATTTAAAGTGACAGTAACGTTTTTGTATATTTTGATTTTTATTAAAAAATTTTATTTTTTTTTGGTAATTGGATGCATTGTGAGTCAGAATGGACCAAGAGGCCATGCAAAGTGTCACTTGTTCTTTGTGTTTGATGCCAATGTGGAACCACCAATCCCTTTTCTGTTCCTCATGTATTGAGAGGACTTTAAACCTTAGGGATAGTCTTTTTTTCTGAGACATTTTCCAAAGAGGATGCTGTTCAGAAATCTAATGACAATGTTCAATATACGAAGTGTTCTCCTCAGGAGTCCCACATTTTACCGCCCTCACATGCAGTGCCCTGTGCTTCCTCTATAACTCATTCTGGGGTTACTTTACAAGATATCGCTCCTCTCATGTCTTCTGATGCGTTGTCTGCTTTTCCAATGTGGCAGGGAAAGCGTTAGAAGAAAAACAGACATTCAGCAAGCGAGGTTTCTGACTCAGTTGTTGCTATTTCGAATGCCCCCTCCCAGAAGCCTGTGGAGGAGGATACCTTAGTCGCATCTGAAGGTGAAATTTCAGAATCTGACAGTGGAATTCCTCTTGCTGATACTGAAGTTGTATCTTTCAGGTTTAAGCTAGAACGCCTCCGTCTATTACTCAAAGAGGTTTTAGCTACATTGGACGATAGCGACTCCACGGTCGTAGTTAATCCTAAGAAATCAAGTAAGCTAAACAAATATTTTTATGTACCTTCCTTGGTAGAGGTTTTTCCTATACCAGATCGGGCTATTGAGATCATTGCTGAGGTATGGGAGAGACCGTGTATCCCTTTTTCTCCTTCTCCTATATTTAAAAAGATGTTTCCCATAGCCGACTCGGTTAAGGAGGCTTGGCAAACAGTCCCCAAGGTGGAAGGAGCTGTTTCCACCTTAGCTAAGAGAACTACTATACCCATAGAGGATAGTTGTGCTTTCAAAAATCCTATGGATAAAGATTAGAGGGGTTACTCAAAAAGATGTATGTACACCAGGGCTTTCAGTGGCAGCCAGCTGTGTGCATTGCTACCGTCACTAGTGCGGCGACGACATATTGGTTTGATGCGTTGTATGATGCTATTAGGACAGACACTCCCCTGGATGAAATCCAGGATAGGATAAAAGCTCTTAAATTGGCTAATTCCTTTATTACAGATGCTTCCCTTCAAGTTATCAAACTGGGAGCAAAAATTTCAGGTTCCCCTGTTCTAGCTCGCAGAGCCTTATGGTTAAAACCTTGGTCTGCGGATGTATCCTCTAAGTCTAAGCTTTGAGCGATTCCTTACAAGGGGAAGACTTTTTTTGGACCGGGCTTGACGGAAATAATCTCTGATATTACGGGAGGTAAGGGTCATCTTCTCCCTCAGGATAAGAGAAACAAACAAAAATTCTTCCTCTTCCGATTCCAAGCAGGAGTAGTCTAAACCTTCATGGAGACCCAATCAGTCTTGGAATAAGGGAAAACAATCCAAGAAGCCTGCTATTTAATCAAAGACAGCATGAAGGGCCTTCCCCCGATCCGGGACCAGATCTGGTAGGGGGCAGACTTCCTTCTTCATTCAGGCTTGGATTTGAGAAGATCCCTGGGCAGTAGACATAGAGTCCCAGGGATACAAACTAGAGTTCAAAAGTTTTCCTCCCAGAGGCAGATTTCTATTTTCAAGATTATCTGTAGACCAGACAAAAAGAGAGGCATTCTTACGCTGCGTAAGAGACCTCTCCGACCTGGGATTGATAGTTCCTGTTTCGATACAGGAACAGGGTCTGGGATTTTATTCAAATCTGTTCGTGGTTCCCAAAAGAGAGGGAACCTTCAGGCCAATTTTAGATCTCAAGAGTCTAAACAAATTCCTCAGAGTACCATCCTTCAAGATGGAAACTATTCGTTCCATTCTCCCTTTGGTCTCAGAGAGCCAATTTATGACAACTGTGGACTTAAAGGACGCGTACCTACATGTTCCCATTCACAGGGATCATCACAAGTTTCTAAGGTTTGCCTTTTTAGACAAACACTTCTAATTCATAGCTCTTCCTTTCGGTCTTGCCACAGCTCCCAGAATTTTCTCAAAGATTCTGGGATCTCTGTTGGCGGTTCTTCGATTACAGGGCATTGCAGTGGCACCCTATCTGGATGACATCCTGGTCCAGACGCCATCCTTTCAACAAGCAAGGTCCCACACGGAAATGTTGTTATCCTTCCTGCGATCTCACGGATGGAAGATAGATTTGGAATAGAGCTCCTTAGTTCCAAATACAAGGGTAACTTCTTGGGAACCATAATAGATTCCCTATCAATGAAGATTTTTCTGACAGTAGTCAGATTTTCGATTCTTGCCTAGCACTTCAGTCCACTCCTCGGCCATCAGTGACTCAGTTGGAGGTAATCGGGCTGATGGTGGCGGCAATGGACATCATCCCGTTTGCTCGGTTCCACCTCAGACCTCTGCAGTTAAACATGCTCAGACAATGGAACAGAGATTATGCGGATTTGTCTCCATGAATACTACTGGAGCAGGAGACAAGGGATTTTCTTCAATGGTGGTTGTCTCAGGATCATTTCCAGGGGACCTGCTTCACAGACCCTCTTGGGTAATGTGACAACAGTTGCCAGTCTTCTAGGATGGGGAGCAGGGGAGCAGTCTGGGGCTCCCTAAAGGCTCAGGGAGTCTGTTCTGCCTATAAACATTCTGGAGCTGAGAGCTATCTTCAGTGCTCTTCTGGCCTGGCCCTAGTTAGCCTCGGCCCAATTTATCAGGTTCCAGTCGGACAACATAACTTCAGTGACTTACATCAATCATCAGGGAGGAACACGGAGTTCCCTAGCAATGACAGAGGTAGCCAAGATAATTCAATGGGTGGAGATCCACTCTTGCTGTCTGTCGACGATCCACATCCCAAAGGTGGACATCTGAGAGGCGTTTTTCGTAATTAGGCAGAGCTTTTTCCCGGTGGAGTGGGAACTCCAGCCGGAAGTGTTTTTCCAACCTCATTTTCAAAGGGGGTAAGTTGCAGTTGGATTTCTTGGCTTCTCGATCGATTGCCTAGCTTCCGAGGTAAGGGTCGAGGTCAAGGAACCCTCAGACGGTACTGATAGTCTGTCAGGGTGCCAGGAATCAGACTGAGACGAGAAGTGCAAAAATAATCACACCTTTTATTAATAGCAAAAAAATAATAAAAAGTCCACAAGTCAAATTACAAGCCAGGAGTCACAACCAGAGCTGGTAGTCAGACGAGCCGAGTCAGGAGCCAAAGTGAATAGTCAGACGAGCCGGAATCCGCAACAAGGAAAACAGCAGAGTCAGGAACAAGCCAGGGATCAGGAACCAGGACGTCAGGCAGCCAGGTAATACACAGGAACTCTCACAAACAGGTCCGAGACAACACAAAGGCAAAGCATACTGAACAGAGGCCCTTTAAATAATAAGTGATGATGACATCGCAATTCTGAGACTGCATCCTGTGTCACACGGATGATGCACACTGCACAGCAGTCTGGCCATAAAAGGAAGTACAGGAAATGAGCAGCATCCCCCACAATGCACCATAGTCAGGAAGAGAGGTGAGTAAAATGGCTGCCAGCAGCACATGGCAAACAAAACAGGGAAAAAACCCTGACATAGTCACTCTGGTGGTACCTTGGAATTTCTGTCTCGCATAATTTTCTTCTTTGAGTCTTGGCTCGAATCTAGCAGGAGAGGGTGTCGGTGATCTTCATATCACTGGTGGGGCCTCGCAGGATTTGGTATGCAGTCCTTTTGGACATGTCATTTTCCAGCTTGGAGACTTCCGTTGAGGAGGGAGCTTCTACTTCAAGGACCCTTCTTTCATCAAGATTTAATTTCTATCAAGTTGACTACTTGAAGATGAACGTTTTATTTTATCTAAGCGTGGATTTTCGAAATCGGTTGTTGAGACCATGTTTCAGGCTCGTTAGCCTCTGACTAGGAAAATTTTTAACCATAAGATATGGCGTAAATATTTATGCTGGTGTGAATCCAAGGACTACTCTTAAAATCGAATAGAGTTTGAATTCTTTGAATTAAGTCTTTTTCTCCAAGAAGGTTTGGAGAAGGGATTATCGGCTAGTTCCCTAAGGGGTCGAATTACTGCCTTGTCTATTTTGGTTACATGAACGTCGGGCGGACTTCCAGACGTTCTTCATTTGGTCAGGCCTTGGTCAGGATCAGGCCTGTGTTCAAATCCGTTACTCTTTCTTGGAGTTTTAATTTAGTTCTTAAGGTTCTTCAAGGGGCTCAGTTTGAGCCGCTGCATTCCTTAGATACTTAGTGTAATCTTGGAATGTTTTGTTTCTTGTTGCTATTTCTCTGCTCGTAGAGTGTAAAAGCTCTCGGCTTACAGTATGAGTTTCCTTACCTTATTTTTCATTCGGATAAGGTGGGGTTACGTACTAAATTAGGGTTTCATCCCTAAAGTAGTTTCGGAACATTAATTAGGAGATTGTTGTTCTTTCCTCGTGTCCTAATCCTTCTTGTCAGAACTTGGTATGTGCATTATGATTCTTTGTACAGACAACTAGGATTTTCGTTAGTCTTCTGTTTAACATAAGAAGACAGAAAGTTACAGCTACTTCTTTTACTTTGTGGGCATTCAAAATGAAGCCTTTTAGGGAACAGATTTGCAAGCCTACAACCTGGTCCTCTCTTCTATAAATTTGTCTCTTTTGCCTCGACTGAGGCCTCTTTTGGGAGAAAGGTTTCTCAAGCAGTGGTGCCTTCCGTTTAGGTTTCCTGTCTTGGACCTCCCTTATCATCTGTGTACTCTAGGTTGGGTATTGATTCCCAACAGTAATTAATGATGATCCGTGGACTCATCGTGTCATTAGAAAGAAAATAAAATTTATGCTTACCTGATAAATTTCTTTCTTTCTTGACACGATGAATCCATGGCCCGCTCTGTTATTTAGACAGTTTGCTAGTTTGTTATAAACTTCAGACACCTCTGCACCTTGTTTTTTCCTTTCTCTTCTTTACTTCGGTCGAATGACTGGAGTGGGAGGGAAGGGAGGAGATTTTTTTTTTTTTATTCGTCTTTATTGGCAGAAATTAAGCAATCACATGACAATCCAAGAGTACAGTCATCACATTTCAATGGAGGTCGGTGCGCAGACCGTCAAAGTGCACATATAATAAGCAATGAATGAATTGTACAATATGTAGAAGATAATAATATTACATTACGCCTTGAGGAAATATTACATTTGTTGGTTAGTCTATACAGACATATGACAAGAATGCAATAAACATAGCTTAGTCATGAGTGATCGCCTCCATCCCTTTTTTGTTCCTTTATTATAACAAATTATATAAACATTTATTAAACATCAACATTTAACAAATAACATCCTAACCGGGGGGGAATTTGACTCTATCTCCTCAACTTTGAGGACCACACGGGTTAGAGATTAAGAAGTGTTAGAACAGCATTTCCTCTGAGAAATCCGCTCTTGGTTGATTAATCACTGATTCATTCAGAACCTGCCACTCCCCACTCAAGGTTGCTAAAAGCATCGCCTCAAGTTGTGTGAAGGGCTTAAGAATGCGTTGCTGCAAGGCTGGTTGTAGTGTTTTTATAAAGGGCTGCCGCTTTTTTAAGAAAGGTTGAAGCCTGTGTTTTGTGTTTAATTTGACGTCATGCTGTTCTACAAAAAGTTGTTTCATTAAGCTGAGCTTAAATTGGGCTGTCGTTGGTGGTTGTTTAGAGATCCACCTATCAAGAATGCAATGTCTCGCTAACAGTGTACACAGGGTAAGTAGCCTATGGTGCTTTTTATGCATGTCTTCCCATCAAAATAGGTATATTTTACTCAAGTCCACCTCGGTTTCTATGTTGAATGTAGCCTTAATCCAGTATTGGTATTGTCCCCAAAACCGTCTAATCAACGGGCATGAGAAAAAGTAGTGTTGGAACGAAGGGGACTCCTCACTGCTGCATTTAACACCTTTGTCAGGGTGTTGTGGTTTCCACTTTGATAACCTATGAGGCGTAATATAATCTTTATGCAACATTCTAAGCTGCGCCTCTCTAAGGGGCACTGCTAACGTTGCTGATTTGATGGCTTCTAAACTGTTTGTTATATCCTGTGTAGTCAATATAGGTGAGAAGTCGTTATTTAATTTTGTTAGAATGTGTTTTTGTATTGTAATTTCTTTACGTTTCATTAGTTGCTTATAGAAATCTGACAGTGAGAAACTATTTGAAACAATGTCTGGGAGATGGCAAAGGGGGATTTGTTCCAGAACTCTGGGTTGGATTGTAAAAGGCTTGACAGATAATGTCTCACCTGAAAATAGGCATAAAAATGTTTGTTAGAAATATGATACCTAGTTTTAAGTTCTTGAAATGATCTGACCGTGTGTTGTACTGGGTCTAACACGTCGCCCACCACCCTGATTCCAAAAGTTTTCCAAATGCGGAACGGTTCACAGTCATTTCCCGATGGTAAATCTGGGTTTCCCACTAGGGGTATAAATTTAGGAGTGGGGTGGGTGAGTCCCATATATTTATTAATCAGTCGCCAAGCTCTTAAAGGGTCTCTATATAGGATATTATTGGCAATCAAGGGTGGGATATCCTTTAGTGTGGCATAAGGAAGGTATGCTAATGACATAGGCGCCAGTGTTGCTTCCTCAAGTTGCGCATCGCAAAAATGGGAGGTGCCCATTTGCCAGTCAGTTATCAGCCTAGCCAAGGTCTCCCAGTTATAAAGCTTTAAGTTTGGGAGACCCAATCCTCCACTAAGAAGGGAAGTTGTAATTTCTCTGCAGCTATGCAAGGTTTTTTCCCCCCGCGCCAAACGAAAAAAAGATATGGCTCGGGTCAGGAGTGTCAGTTCATTCTTGGTCATGAGAAAAGACAGCATGAGTAATGGATAGATTATCTTTGGCAGTACAGTCATTTTAACTTGGTTAATTCGGCCCGACAATCCCGGGGGGAGATTGATCCAACTATGTAGCTGTGACTATTACACTTTTCAGAAATATTCAACTTATACATTTTATGAGGGTCTCTATGTAGTTTAATGCCAAGATACGTAAGTGCGTTCGGCATTTCTATGAATGGAAATGTGTGTCTAGAACTAGAGTGTTTGTTTAGCCACAAGATCTCTGATTTAGATGCGTTAATTTTGTTGCCCGAAAAATTGCCAAATTCCAAGATCGTATGTAGTATGTGTGGTATGTGTAGTGAAGGTGTGTCAACAAATAGTAGCATGTCATCTGCATATAAAGCCATATGTATGGGGATACCTCCTATTGTAGTGCCCCGGAATATCTGTCTCAATTTTATTGCCAGTGGTTCTAATGCCAGGTTAAACAGAAGGGGTGATAGCTGAAAATCCGGTGAAAATAGGCCGTTAGTCAATACACGTGCCACAGGTGAGCTATATATTTTTCGTATCAGGTCTATAAAGGGGCCTTTCAAATTAAACTGTTGCATAGTATTGATCAGGTGAGACATTCCACGCGGTTGAGGGAGGAGATATTTAACAGCTCTGCTGTGGTGCTCTTTGCTGGGCAGGAGTGATATTCCCAACAGTAATTAATGATAATCCGTGGACTCATCGTGTCAAGAAAGAGAAATATATTTATCAGGTAAGCATACATTTTCTTTTATATATGTGTATGTATGTATGTATGTATGTGTGTGTGTGTGTGTGTGTATATATATATATATATATATATATATATATATATATATATATATATATATATATAAACTCTTTACTTTAAACTTGTAATACGTGTGCTAACCTGACTGTGATCAATCTTTACTTTGAGCGCAGTTAGCTCTGTGTATCGAGCCACTTGTAATCTGGGCCATAATGTCTTCTCCCTCACAATCTGCTTGCTCATCCCTTTAGGATATTGTATTGTATGTGTCTAGTGTTCCAGCTACATGAAGACATATTTTTAATGACTAATTTTTCTAAATGCTATATGCGACTTAAAAAAAAAATAATCCTTTGCAGCAAGGAAGAGTTTCTACGTGTACTCTGGTATCCTGTCTGTGCTGAACCTGGTGCAGGGGATGGGCAGTGCTCTGCTCTGTGCTGAAATCATACAAGGATTGTGGTACGTCTTCAACATGACTCTTCCTCAGATCCATGTTTGTTTGTCATTGTCATGCTACTCTTTGTCATTATCATGCTATTCTTTCTGATTTACGTGCCAATTCTTGTCATTGTCATACTACTCTTCACCATTGTCATACTACTCTTTCTGATTGTCATGCTAATTCTTGTCATTGTCATGCTACTCTTCACCATTGTCTTACTACTCTTTCTGATTGTCATGCTAATTCTTGTCATTGTCATGCTACTCTTCACCATTGTCTTACTACTCTTTCTGATTGTCATGCTAATTCTTGTCATTGTCATGCTACTCCTTATTATCATGCTATCATGCTATTCTTCGTCATTGTCATGCTACTGTGTCATTTTACTCTTTGTCATGTCATGCTACTCTTTCTCATTGTCATGCTATTTTTTGTCATTGTCATGCTACTATTGGCCATTGTCATACTACTCTTGGTCATTTTCATACTACTCTTCGTCATTGTCATGTTATTTTTCATCATTGTCATGCTACTCTCCGGCATTGTCTTGCTACTCTTCGTCATTGTCATGCTACTCTTCGTCATTGTCTTGCTACTCTTCATCATTGTCTTGCTACTCTCCGGCATTGTCTTGCTACTCTTCGTCATTGTCATGCTACTTTACGTCGTCATTGTCATGCTACTTTACGTCGTCATTGTCATGCTACTTTCCGTCGTCATTGTCATGCTACTCTCTGTCGTCATTGTCATGCTACTTTCCGTCGTCATTGTCATGCTACTTTCCGTCATCATTGTCATGCTATGCCTTGTCATTGTCATGCTACGCCTCGTCATTGTCATGCTACTCTCCAGCATTGTCATGCTACGCCTTGTCATTGTCACCCTTCTTTGTCATTGTCATGCTACTCTTCGTCATTGCCATGTTACTCTGTGTCATGTCATGCTACTCTTTCTCATTGTCAAGCTATTCTTTGTCATTGTCATGCTTCTATTTGCCATTGTCATACTACTCTTGGTCATTTTCATACTACTCTTCGTCCTTGTCATGCTACTCTCTGTCGTCATTGTCATGCTACTCTACGTTGTCATGCTACTCTCTGTCGTCATTGTCATGCTACTCTACGTTGTCATGCTACTCTCCATCTTTGTCATGCTACTCTCCATCTTTGTCATGCTACTCTCCGTCATTGTCATGCTACTCTCCGTCATTGTCATGCTACTCTCCGTCATTGTCATGCTACTCTCCGTCATTGTCATGCTACTCTCAGTCATTGTCATGCTACACCTTGTCATTGTCATGCTACGCCTTGTCATTGTCATGCTACGCCTTGTCATTGTCATGCTACGCCTCGTCATTGTCATGCTACGCCTTGTCATTGTCATGCTACGCCTCGTTATTGTCATGCTACTCTCCGGCATTGTTATGCTACTTTTCGTCATTGTCATCCTCCTTTGTCATTGTCTTGCTACTCTTCGTCATTGTCTTGCTACTCTTTTTTCATTATTATGCTACTTTTTGTCATTATTATTATTCTACTCCTCATCATTGTCATCATTGTAAGTAGGGAGAGGGCACACACATTGTGTCTATATGTAAGTGACATGTATGGAGAGGTCTTACACATTGAGTCTATATGTGACATGTATGGAGAGGTCTTACACATTGAGTCTATATGTGACATGTATGGAGAGGTCTTACACATTGAGTCTATATGTGACATGTATGGAGAGGTCTTACACATTGTGTCTATATGTAAGTGACATGTATGGAGAGGTCTTACACATTGTGTCTATATGTAAGTGACATGAAGGGAGACGTCTTACACATTGTGTCTTTATGTAAGTGATATATAGGGAGAGGGCACACACGTGTTTATATGTAAGTGACATGAATGTGTATGGTGATCTGTGTTTCTATAATAAAAATAAGGACCCTACAGCATTAACACTCCCGTTCCCTCACACCTCTTTCAGCTTTGTAGATGTCACCACGTTCCTGTACTTCAGCCTGTTTGCACCGCTCATGTATGCAGCCTTTCTGAAAGGCTTCTTTGGGTGAGTAACAGATCGGAATAAAGATCCAGCATTGTCGCAGGCAGAAGTGTAGGTCCTACAGTGCCCAGTCATATACTTACAATAAATGTGTATAAAATGTTCTCTAATGATCCATTTTATGGATAAATAATCTCTCTACTTAAACATGAAACTGTAAAGCTCACAGGGTCTTTGTCTGAGAAATATTCTGTGTAAGTAGCTATTCTGCTTTACTTATATGGGTCTGTATTCAGACAGTGTGTAGTGTTCTGCTGCCCTCTCCTGGAAAATTTAGCTAACAGTCTTTTTTATCTATTTTGATTCTCAGCAGAAATGATAGTAACAATAAAAAAGCCAACACTACAGTGATAAAAGGAAATCATTATATTATCTGTGTTTAAAACATTTGAATATTATTGCCCAGCATCCTCTGCTCCATTGAAAACACAATTAGCTGAGGTTTTCTGTGAAGTTGTTTGCACGTCTGGTGTAAAGTGATCTCTGTTGGATTTCCTAAATATAAATGTTCAATCAACAAACACAATATTTATCTACCATGTACAGTTTTTAAATCAGCTAATAATTGTTGAATCTGGTAAATGGAATTTATTCTTATATTATCTAAAAAATTCCCATGAACAGATGTAGTTTCCATTATAGCTGAAATGTTCATCACACGACATGACTGCACAAAATTTCCTTAGAGTTTAGTGGATAAAAGATCTAAATTTTTTTATAGAGGCGCAGGGACCGTGTGTTATATTGCAGGAGGCACAGGGACAGTGCTTTATATTCCAGGAGGCACAGGGGCCGTGTGTTATATTGCAGGAGGCACAGGGGCCGTGTGTTATATTGCAGGAGGCACAGGGACAATGCATTATATTGCAGGAGGCACTGGGATAGTGCGTTATATTGCAGGAGACACAGGGACAATGCGTTATATTGCGGGAGGCACAGGGACAGTGTATTATATTGCAGGAGACACAGAGACAGTGCGTTATATTGCAGTATACACAGGGACAGTGCGTTATATTGCAGGAGACACAGGGACAGTGCGTTATATTGCAGGAGACACAGGGACAGTGCATTATTTTGCAGGAGGCGCAGGGACAGTGCGTTATATTGCAGGAGACGCAAGGACAGTGCGTTATATTGCAGGAGGCGCAGGGACAGTGCGTTATATTGCAGGAGGCGCAGGGACAGTGCGTTATATTGCAGGAGGCGCAGGGACAGTGCGTTATATTGCAGGAGGCGCAGGGACAGTGCGTTATATTGCAGGAGGCGCAGGGACAGTGCGTTATATTGCAGGAGGCACAGGGACAGTGCATTATATTGCAGGAGGCACAGGGACAGTGTGTTAAATTGCAAGAGACAGTGTGTTATATTGCAAGAGACAGTGCGTTATATTGCAGGAGGCACAGGGACAGTGTGTTGTATTGCAGGAGGCAAAGGGACAGTGCTTTATATTGCAGCAGGCACAGGGACAGTGCGTTATATTGCAAGAGACAGTGCGTTATATTGCAGGACACACAGGGACAGTGTGTTGTATTGCATGAGGCACAGGGACAGTGAGTTATATTGCAGGAGGCACAGGGACAGTGAGTTATATTGCAGGAGGCACAGGGACAGTGCGTTTATTGCAAGAGACAGTGCGTTATATTGCAGGAGACGCAGGGACAGTGCGTTATATTGCAGGAGGCACAGGGACAGTGCGTTATATTGCAGGAGGCATAGGGACAGTGATTTATATTGCAGGAGGCACAGGGACAGTGAGTTATATTGCAGGAGGCACAGGGACAGTGCATTATATTGCAAGAGACAGTGCGTTATATTGCAGGAGACGCAGGGACAGTGCGTTATATTGCAGGAGGCACAGGGACAGTGCGTTATATTGCAGGAGGCACAGGGACAGTGATTTATATTGCAGGAGGCACAGGGACAGTGAGTTATATTGCAGGAGGCACAGGGACAGTGAGTTATATTGCAGGAGGCACAGGGACAGTGAGTTATATTGCAGGAGGCACAGGGACAGTGAGTTATATTGCAGGAGGCACAGGGGCAGTGTGTTATATTGCAGGAGGCACAGGGACAGTGCGTTATATTGCAGGAGGCACAGGGACAGTGTGTTATATTGCAGGAGACAGTGTATTATATTGCAGGAGGCACAGGGACAGTGCGTTATATTGCAGGAGACAGTGTGTTATATTGCAGGAGGCACAGGGACAGTGAGTTATATTGCAAGAAGACAGTATGTTATATTCTAGGAGGCACAGGGACAGTGTGTTATATTGCAGGAGGCACAGGGACAGTGAGTTATATTGCAGGAGGCACAGGGACAGTGCGTTATATTGCAGGAGTCACAGGGACAGTGCGTTATATTGCAGCAGGCACAGGGACAGTGTGTTATATTGCAGGAGGCACAGGGACAGTGTGTTATATTGCAGGAGAGAGTGTATTATATTGCAGGAGGCACAGGGACAGTGAGTTATATTGCAGGAGGCACAGGGACAGTGCGTTATATTTCAGGAGGCACAGGGACAGTGCGTTATATTGCAGGAGGCACAGGGACATTGAGTTATATTGCAGGAGGCACAGGGACAGTGAGTTATATTGCAAGAGGCACAGGGACAGTTCCTTATATTGCAGGAGGCACAGGGACAGTGCGTTATATTGCAGGAGGCACATGGACAGTGAGTTATATTGCAGGAGGCACAGGGACAGTGAGTTATATTGCATGAGGCACATGGACAGTGCATTATATTGCAAGAGACAGTGCGTTATATTGCAGGAGACCAGGGACAGTGCGTTATATTGCAGGAGGCACAGGGACAGTGATTTATATTGCAGGAGGCACAGGGACAGTGAGTTATATTGCAGGAGGCACAGGGACAGTGAGTTATATTGCAGGAGTCACAGGGGCAGTGAGCTATATTGCAGGAGGCACAGGGACAGTGATTTATATTGCAGGAGACGCAGGGACAGTGCGTTATATTGCAGGAGGCACAGGGACAGTGATTTATATTGCAGGAGGCACAGGGACAGTGATTTATATTGCAGGAGGCACAGGGACAGTGCGTTATATTGCAGGAGGCACAGGGACAGTGCGTTATATTGCAGGAGGCACAGGGACAGTGCGTTATATTGCAGGAGGCACAGGGACAGTGCGTTATATTGCAGGACGCACAGGGACAGTGCGTTGTATTGCAGGGGGTACAGGGACAATGCGTTATATTGCAGGAGGCACAGGGACAGTGAGTTATATTGCAGGAGGCACAGGGACAGTAATTTATATTGCTGGAGGCACAGGGACAATGCGTTATATTGCATGAGGCACAGGGACAGTGTGTTATATTGCAAGAGACAGTGTGTTATATTGCAGGACACACAGGGACAGTGTGTTGTATTGCATGAGGCACAGGGACAGTGAGTTATATTGCAGGAGGCACAGGGACAGTGAGTTATATTGCAGGAGGCACAGGGACAGTGCGTTATATTGCAGGAGGCACAGGGACAGTGTGTTATATTGCAGGAGGCACAGGGACAGTGTGTTATATTGCAGGAGGCACAGGGACATTGAGTTATATTGCAGGAGGCACAGGGACAGTGAGTTATATTGCAAGAGGCACAGGGACAGTTCCTTATATTGCAGGAGGCACAGGGACAGTGCGTTATATTGCAGGAGGCACATGGACAGTGCATTATATTGCAAGAGACAGTGCGTTATATTGCAGGAGACCAGGGACAGTGCGTTATATTGCAGGAGGCACAGGGACAGTGATTTATATTGCAGGAGGCACAGGGACAGTGAGTTATATTGCAGGAGGCACAGGGACAGTGAGTTATATTGCAGGAGTCACAGGGGCAGTGAGTTATATTGCAGGAGGCACAGGGACAGTGATTTATATTGCAGGAGACGCAGGGACAGTGCGTTATATTGCAGGAGGCACAGGGACAGTGATTTATATTGCAGGAGGCACAGGGACAGTGCGTTATATTGCAGGAGGCACAGGGACAGTGCGTTATATTGCAGGAGGCACAGGGACAGTGCGTTATATTGCAGGAGGCACAGGGACAGTGCGTTATATTGCAGGAGGCACAGGGACAGTGCGTTATATTGCAGGACGCACAGGGACAGTGCGTTGTATTGCAGGGGGTACAGGGACAATGCGTTATATTGCAGGAGGCACAGGGACAGTGAGTTATATTGCAGGAGGCACAGGGACAGTAATTTATATTGCTGGAGGCACAGGGACAATGCGTTATATTGCATGAGGCACAGGGACAGTGTGTTATATTGCAAGAGACAGTGTGTTATATTGCAGGAGGCACAGGGACAGTGTGTTGTATTGCGTGAGGCACAGGGACAGTGTGTTGTATTGCAGGAGTCACAGGGACAGTGAGTTATATTGCAGGAGTCACAGGGACAGTGAGTTATATTGCAGGACACACAGGGACAGTGTGTTGTATTGCATGAGGCACAGGGACAGTGAGTTATATTGCAGGAGGCACAGGGACAGTGAGTTATATTGCAGGAGGCACAGGGACAGTGCGTTATATTGCATGAGGCACAGGGACAGTGCGTTATATTGCAGGAGGCACAGGGACAGTGTGTTGTATTGCAGGAGGCACAGGGACAGTGAGTTATATTGCAGGAGGCACAGGGACAGTGAGTTATATTGCAGGAGGCACAGGGACAGTGTGTTGTATTGCAGGAGGCTCAGGGACAGTGCGTTATATTGCAGGAGGCACAGGGACAGTGAGTTATATTGCAGGAGGCACAGGGACAGTGTGTTGTATTGTAGGAGGCTCAGTGACAGTGCGTTATATTGCAGGAGGCTCAGTGACAGTGCGTTATATTGCAGGAGGCACAGGGACAGTGTGTTGTATTGCAGGAGGCACAGGGACAGTGAGTTATATTGCAGGAGGCACAGGGACAGTGAGTTATATTGCAGGACACACAGGGACAGTGTGTTGTATTGCATGAGGCACAGGGACAGTGAGTTATATTGCATGAGGCACAGGGACAGTGTGTTGTATTGCAGGAGGCACAGTGACAGTGAGTTATATTGCAGGAGGCACAGGGACAGTGCGTTATATTGCATGAGGCACAGGGACAGTGCGTTATATTGCAGGAGGCACAGGGACAGTGTGTTGTATTGCAGGAGGCACAGGGACAGTGAGTTATATTGCAGGAGGCACAGGGACAGTGAGTTATATTGCAGGAGGCACAGGGACAGTGTGTTGTATTGCAGGAGGCTCAGGGACAGTGCATTATATTGCAGGAGGCACAGGGACAGTGAGTTATATTGCAGGAGGCACAGGGACAGTGCGTTATATTGCAGGAGGCACAGGGACAGTGTGTTGTATTGCAGGAGGCACAGGGACAGTGAGTTATATTGCAGGAGGCACAGGGACAGTGAGTTATATTGCAGGACACACAGGGACAGTGTGTTGTATTGCATGAGGCTCAGGGACAGTGTGTTGTATTGTAGGAGGCTCAGTGACAGTGCGTTATATTGCAGGAGGCTCAGTGACAGTGCGTTATATTGCAGGAGGCACAGGGACAGTGAGTTATATTGCAGGAGGCACAGGGACAGTGTGTTGTATTGCGTGAGGCACAGGGACAGTGAGTTATATTGCAGGAGGCACAGGGACAGTGTGTTGTATTGCATGAGGCACAGGGACAGTGAGTTATATTGCAGGAGGCACAGGGACAGTGCGTTATATTGCAGGAGGCACAGGGACAGTGAGTTGTATTGCAGGAGGCACAGGGACAGTGTGTTGTATTGTAGGAGGCTCAGTGACAGTGCGTTATATTGCAGGAGGCTCAGTGACAGTGAGTTATATTGCAGGAGGCACAGGGACAGTGTGTTATATTGCAGGAGGCACAGGGACAGTGTGTTGTATTGCAGGAGGCACAGGGACAGTGAGTTATATTGCAGGAGGCACAGGGACAGTGAGTTATATTGCAGGAGGCACAGGGACAGTGTGTTGTATTGCATGAGGCACAGGGACAGTGTTTTGTATTGCAGGAGGCACAGGGACAGTGAGTTATATTGCAGGAGGCACAGGGACAGTGTGTTGTATTGCATGAGGCACAGGGACAGTGAGTTATATTGCAGGAGGCACAGGGACAGTGCGTTATATTGCAGGAGGCACAGGGACAGTGCGTTATATTGCAGGAGGCACAGGGGCCGTGTGTTATATTGCAGGAGGCACAGGGACAGTGAGTTATATTGCAGGAGGCACAGGGACAGTGTGTTGTATTGCAGGAGGCACAGGGACAGTGAGTTATATTGCAAGAGGCATAGGGACAGTGCATTATATTGCAAGAGACAGTGCGTTATATTGCAGGACACACAGGGACAGTGATTTATATTGCTGGAGGCTCAGGGACAATGCGTTATATTGCATGAGGCACAGGGACAGTGTGTTATATTGCAAGAGACAGTGTGTTATATTGCAGGACACACAGGGACAGTGATTTATATTGCATGAGGCACAGGGACAGTGAGTTATATTGCAGGAGGCACAGGGACAGTGAGTTATATTGCATGAGGCACAGGGATAGTGTGTTATATTGCAGTAGGGCACAGGGACAGTGCGTTATATTGCAGGAGGCACAGGGACAGTGCGTTGTATTGCAGGGGGTACAGGGACAATGCGTTATATTGCAGGAGGCACAGGGACAGTGCGTTATATTGCAGGAGGCACAGGGACAGTGTGTTGTATTGCAGGAGGCACAGGGACAGTGTGTTGTATTGCAGGAGGCACAGGGACAGTGAGTTATATTGCAGGAGGCACAGGGACAGTGAGTTATATTGCAGGAGGCACAGGGACAGTGAGTTATATTGCAGGAGGCACAGGGACAGTGTGTTGTATTGCAGGAGGCACAGGGACAGTGAGTTATATTGCAGGAGGCACAGGGACAGTGAGTTATATTGCATGAGGCACAGGGACAGTGTGTTGTATTGCAGGAGGCACAGGGACAGTGAGTTATATTGCAGGAGGCACAGGGACAGTGAGTTATATTGCAGGAGGCACAGGGACAGTGAGTTATATTGCAGGAGGCACAGGGACAGTGAGTTATATTGCAGGAGGCACAGGGACAGTGAGTTATATTGCAGGAGGCACAGGGACAGTGAGTTGTATTGCAGGAGGCACAGGGACAGTGAGTTATATTGCAGGAGGCACAGGGACAGTGAGTTATATTGCAGGAGGCACAGGGACAGTGAGTTATATTGCAGGAGGCACAGGGACAGTGAGTTATATTGCAGGAGGCACAGGGACAGTGCGTTGTATTGCAGGGGGTACAGGGACAGTGCGTTATATTGCATGAGGCACAGGGACAGTGTGTTGTATTGCAGGAGGCACAGGGACAGTGAGTTATATTGCATGAGGCACAGGGACAGTGAGTTATATTGCAGGAGGCACAGGGACAGTGAGTTATATTGCAGGAGGCACAGGGACAGTGTGTTGTATTGCAGGAGGCACAGGGACAGTGTGTTGTATTGCAGGAGGCACAGGGACAGTGTGTTGTAATGCAGGAGGCACAGGGACAGTGAGTTATATTGCAGGCGGCACAGGGACAGTGAGTTATATTGCAGGAGGCACAGGGACAGTGCGTTGTATTGCAGGGGGTACAGGGACAGTGTGTTATATTGCATGAGGCACAGGGACAGTGCGTTGTATTGCAGGGGGTACAGGGACAGTGCGTTATATTGCATGAGGCACAGGGACAGTGTGTTGTAATGCAGGAGGCACAGGGACAGTGAGTTATATTGCAGGAGGCACAGGGACAGTGAGTTATATTGCAGGAGGCACAGGGACAGTGCGTTGTATTGCAGGGGGTACAGGGACAGTGAGTTATATTGCAGGAGGCACAGGGACAGTGAGTTATATTGCATGAGGCACAGGGACAGTGAGTTATATTGCAGGAGGCACAGGGACAGTGAGTTATATTGCAGGAGGCACAGGGACAGTGAGTTATATTGCAGGAGGCACAGGGACAGTGAGTTATATTGCAGGAGGCACAGGGACAGTGTGTTGTATTGCAGGAGGCACAGGGACAGTGAGTTATATTGCAGGAGGCACAGGGACAGTGTGTTGTATTGCAGGAGGCACAGGGACAGTGTGTTGTATTGCAGGAGGCACAGGGACAGTGTGTTGTAATGCAGGAGGCACAGGGACAGTGAGTTATATTGCAGGAGGCACAGGGACAGTGAGTTATATTGCAGGAGGCACAGGGACAGTGTGTTGTATTGCAGGAGGCACAGGGACAGTGTTTTGTATTGCAGGAGGCACAGGGACAGTGAGTTATATTGCAGGAGGCACAGGGACAGTGAGTTATATTGCATGAGGCACAGGGACAGTGCATTATATTGCAAGAGACAGTGCGTTATATTGCAGGAGACGCAGGGACAGTGCGTTATATTGCAGGAGGCACAGGGACAGTGCGTTATATTGCAGGAGGCACGGGGACAGTGATTTATATTGCAGGAGGCACAGGGACAGTGCATTATATTGCAAGAGACAGTGCGTTATATTGCAGGAGACGGAGGGACAGTGCGTTATATTGCAGGAGGCACAGGGACAGTGCGTTATATTGCAGGAGGCACAGGGACAGTGATTTATATTGCAGGAGGCACAGGGACAGTGAGTTATATTGCAGGAGGCACAGGGACAGTGAGTTATATTGCAGGAGGCACAGGGACAGTGCGTTATATTGCAGGAGGCACAGGGACAGTGCGTTATATTGCAGGAGACAGTGTGTTATATTGCAGGAGGCACAGGGACAGTGTTATATTGCAAGAGACAGTGTGTTATATTGCAGGAGGCACAGGGACAGTGAGTTATATTGCAGGAGGCACAGGGACAGTGAGTTATATTGCAGGAGGCACAGGGACAGTGCGTTATATTGCAGGAGTCACAGGGACAGTGCGTTATATTGCAGGAGGCACAGGGACAGTGAGTTATATTGCAGGAGTCACAGGGACAGTGAGTTATATTGCAGGAGGCACAGGGACAATGTGTTATATTGCAGGAGAGAGTGTATTATATTGCAGGAGGCACAGGGACAGTGAGTTATATTGCAGGAGGCACAGGGACAGTGCGTTATATTTCAGGAGGCACAGGGACAGTGAGTTATATTGCAGGAGGCACAGGGACAGTGAGTTATATTGGAAGAGGCACAGGTACAGTGCCTTATATTGCAGGAGGCACAGGGACAGTGTGTTGTATTGCAGGAGGCACAGGGACAGTGAGTTATATTGCAGGAGGCACAGGGACAGTGAGTTATATTGCAGGAGGCACAGGGACAGTGAGTTATATTGCAGGAGGCACAGGGACAGCGCGTTATATTGCAGGAGACGCAGGGACAGTGCGTTATATTGCAGGAGACGCAGGGACAGTGCGTTATATTGCAGGAGGCACAGGGACAGTGATTTATATTGCATGAGGCACAGGGACAGTGAGTTATATTGCAGGAGGCACAGGGACAGCGAGTTATATTGCAGGAGGCACAGGGACAGCGCGTTATATTGCAGGAGACGCAGGGACAGTGCGTTATATTGCAGGAGGCACAGGGACAGTGAGTTATATTGCAGGAGGCACAGGGACAGTTATTTATATTGCAGGAGACGCAGGGACAGTGCGTTATATTGCAGGAGGCACAGGGACAGTGATTTATATTGCAGGAGGCACAGGGACAGTGCGTTATATTGCAGGAGGCACAGGGACAGTGCGTTATATTGCAGGAGGCACAGGGACAGTGCGTTATATTGCAGGAGTCACAGGGGCAGTGAGTTATATTGCAGGAGGCACAGGGACAGTGATTTATATTGCAGGAGACGCAGGGACAGTGCGTTATATTGCAGGAGGCACAGGGACAGTGATTTATATTGCAGGAGGCACAGGGACAGTGCGTTATATTGCAGGAGGCACAGGGACAGTGCGTTATATTGCAGGAGGCACAGGGACAGTGCGTTATATTGCAGGACGCACAGGGATAGTGCGTTGTATTGCAGGGGGTACAGGGACAATGCGTTATATTGCAGGAGGCACAGGGACAGTGAGTTATATTGCAGGAGGCACAGGGACAATGTGTTATATTGCAGGAGAGAGTGTATTATATTGCAGGAGGCACAGGGACAGTGAGTTATATTGCAGGAGGCACAGGGACAGTGCGTTATATTTCAGGAGGCACAGGGACAGTGAGTTATATTGCAGGAGGCACAGGGACAGTGAGTTATATTGGAAGAGGCACAGGGACAGTGCCTTATATTGCAGGAGGCACAGGGACAGTGCGTTATTTTGCAGGAGGCACAGGGACAGTGAGTTATATTGCAGGAGGCACAGGGACAGTGAGTTATATTGCATGAGGCACATGGACAGTGCATTATATTGCAAGAGACAGTGCGTTATATTGCAGGAGACCAGGGACAGTGCGTTATATTGCAGGAGGCACAGGGACAGTGATTTATATTGCATGAGGCACAGGGACAGTGAGTTATATTGCAGGAGGCACAGGGACAGTGCGTTATATTGCAGGAGGCACAGGGACAGTGCGTTATATTGCAGGAGGCACAGGGACAGTGCGTTATATTGCAGGAGGCACAGGGACAGTGCGTTATATTGCAGGAGTCACAGGGGCAGTGAGTTATATTGCAGGAGGCACAGGGACAGTGATTTATATTGCAGGAGACGCAGGGACAGTGCGTTATATTGCAGGAGGCACAGGGACAGTGATTTATATTGCAGGAGACGCAGAGACAGTGCGTTATATTGCAGGAGGCACAGGGACAGTGATTTATATTGCATGAGGCACAGGGACAGTGAGTTATATTGCATGAGGCACAGGGACAGTGAGTTATATTGCAGGAGGCACAGGGACAGCGAGTTATATTGCAGGAGGCACAGGGACAGCGCGTTATATTGCAGGAGACGCAGGGACAGTGCGTTATATTGCAGGAGACGCAGGGACAGTGCGTTATATTGCAGGAGGCACAGGGACAGTGCGTTATATTGCAGGAGGCACAGGGACAGTGCGTTATATTGCAGGAGGCACAGGGACAGTGCGTTATATTGCAGGAGGCACAGGGACAGTGCGTTATATTGCAGGAGGCACAGGGACAGTGCGTTATATTGCAGGAGGCACAGGGACAGTGCGTTATATTGCAGGAGTCACAGGGGCAGTGAGTTATATTGCAGGAGGCACAGGGACAGTGATTTATATTGCAGGAGACGCAGGGACAGTGCGTTATATTGCAGGAGGCACAGGGACAGTGATTTATATTGCAGGAGGCACAGGGACAGTGCGTTATATTGCAGGAGGCACAGGGACAGTGCGTTATATTGCAGGACGCACAGGGACAGTGCGTTGTATTGCAGGGGGTACAGGGACAATGCGTTATATTGCAGGAGGCACAGGGACAGTGAGTTATATTGCAGGAGGCACAGGGACAGTAATTTATATTGCTGGAGGCACAGGGACAATGCGTTATATTGCATGAGGCACAGGGACAGTGAGTTATATTGCAAGAGACAGTGTGTTATATTGCAGGACACACAGGGACAGTGTGTTGTATTGCATGAGGCACAGGGACAGTGAGTTATATTGCAGGAGGCACAGGGACAGTGAGTTATATTGCAGGAGGCACAGGGACAGTGCGTTATATTGCATGAGGCACAGGGACAGTGCGTTATATTGCAGGAGGCACAGGGACAGTGCGTTGTATTGCAGGAGGCACAGGGACAGTGAGTTATATTGCAGGAGGCACAGGGACAGTGAGTTATATTGCAGGAGGCACAGGGACAGTGTGTTGTATTGCAGGAGGCACAGGGACAGTGAGTTATATTGCAGGAGGCACAGGGACAGTGAGTTATATTGCAGGGGGTACAGGGACAGTGAGTTATATTGCAGGAGGCACAGGGACAGTGAGTTATATTGCAGGAGGCACAGGGACAGTGAGTTATATTGCAGGAGGCACAGGGACAGTGCGTTGTATTGCAGGAGGCTCAGGGACGGTGCGTTATATTGCAGGAGGCACAGGGACAGTGCGTTGTATTGCAGGAGGCACAGGGACAGTGAGTTATATTGCAGGAGGCACAGGGACAGTGAGTTATATTGCAGGAGGCACAGGGACAGTGAGTTATATTGCAGGAGGCACAGGGACAGTGAGTTATATTGCAGGAGGCACAGGGACAGTGAGTTATATTGCAGGAGGCACAGGGACAGTGAGTTGTATTGCGTGAGGCACAGGGACAGTGAGTTATATTGCAGGAGGCACAGGGACAGTGTGTTGTATTGCATGAGGCACAGGGACAGTGATTTATATTGCAGGAGGCACAGGGACAGTGAGTTATATTGCAGGAGGCACAGGGACAGTGCATTATATTGCAAGAGACAGTGCGTTATATTGCAGGAGACGCAGGGACAGTGCTTTATATTGCAGGAGACGCAGGGACAGTGCTTTATATTGCAGGAGGCACAGGGACAGTGATTTATATTGCATGAGGCACAGGGACAGCGAGTTATATTGCAGGAGGCACAGGGACAGCGCGTTATATTGCAGGAGACGCAGGGACAGTGCGTTCTATTGCAGGAGGCACAGGGACAGTGAGTTATATTGCAGGAGGAACAGGGACAGTGATTTATATTGCAGGAGACGCAGGGACAGTGCGTTATATTGCAGGAGGCACAGGGACAGTGATTTATATTGCAGGAGGCACAGGGACAGTGCGTTATATTGCAGGAGGCACAGGGACAGTGCGTTATATTGCAGGAGGCACAGGGACAGTGAGTTGTATTGCGTGAGGCACAGGGACAGTGAGTTATATTGCAGGAGTCACAGGGACAGTGAGTTATATTGCAGGAGTCACAGGGACAGTGAGTTATATTGCAGGAGTCACAGGGACAGTGAGTTATATTGCAGGAGTCACAGGGACAGTGAGTTATATTGCAGGAGTCACAGGGACAGTGAGTTATATTGCAGGAGTCACAGGGACAGTGAGTTATATTGCAGGAGTCACAGGGACAGTGAGTTATATTGCAGGAGTCACAGGGACAGTGAGTTATATTGCAGGAGTCACAGGGACAGTGAGTTATATTGCAGGAGGCACAGAGACAGTGCGTTATATTGCAGGAGGCACAGAGACAGTGCGTTATATTGCAGGAGGCACAGAGACAGTGCGTTATATTGCAGGAGGCACAGGGACAGTGCGTTATATTGCAGGAGGCACAGGGACAGTGCGTTATATTGCAGGAGGCACAGGGATAGTGCGTTGTATTGCAGGAGGAACAGGGACAGTGCGTTATATTGCAGGAGGCACAGAGACAGTGCGTTATATTGCAGGAGGCACAGAGACAGTGCGTTATATTGCAGGAGGCACAGAGACAGTGCGTTATATTGCAGGAGGCACAGGGACAGTGCGTTATATTGCAGGAGGCACAGGGACAGTGCGTTATATTGCAGGAGGCACAGGGATAGTGCGTTGTATTGCAGGAGGCACAGGGACAGTGCATTATATTGCAGGAGGCACAGGGACAGTGCGTTATATTGCAGGAGGCACAGGGATAGTGCGTTGTATTGCAGGGGGTACAGGGACAATGCGTTATATTGCAGGAGGCACAGGGACAGTGAGTTATATTGCAGGAGGCACAGGGACAGTGATTTATATTGCTGGAGGCTCAGTGACAATGCGTTATATTGCATGAGGCACAGGGACAGTGTGTTATATTGCATGAGACAGTGTGTTATATTGCAGGACACACAGGGACAGTGTGTTGTATTGCATGAGGCACAGGGACAGTGAGTTATATTGCAGGAGGCACAGGGACAGTGAGTTATATTGCATGAGGCACAGGGATAGTGTGTTGTATTGCAGGGGGTACAGGGACAATGCGTTATATTGCAGGAGGCACAGGGACAGTGCGTTATATTGCAGGAGGCACAGGGACAGTGTGTTGTATTGCAGGAGGCACAGGGACAGTGAGTTATATTGCAGGAGGCACAGGGACAGTGCGTTATATTGCAGGAGGCACAGGGACAGTGTGTTGTATTGCAGGAGGCACAGGGACAGTGAGTTATATTGCAGGAGGCACAGGGACAGTGAGTTATATTGCAGGAGGCACAGGGACAGTGAGTTATATTGCAGGAGGCACAGGGACAGTGCGTTGTATTGCAGGGGGTACAGGGACAGTGCGTTATATTGCATGAGGCACAGGGACAGTGTGTTGTATTGCAGGAGGCACAGGGACAGTGAGTTATATTGCAGGAGGCACAGGGACAGTGAGTTATATTGCATGAGGCACAGGGACAGTGTGTTGTATTGCAGGAGGCACAGGGACAGTGAGTTATATTGCAGGAGGCACAGGGACAGTGAGTTATATTGCAGGAGGCACAGGGACAGTGTGTTGTATTGCAGGAGGCACAGGGACAGTGTGTTGTATTGCAGGAGGCACAGGGACAGTGTGTTGTAATGCAGGAGGCACAGGGACAGTGAGTTATATTGCAGGAGGCACAGGGACAGTGAGTTATATTGCAGGAGGCACAGGGACAGTGTGTTGTATTGCATGAGGCACAGGGACAGTGTTTTGTATTGCAGGAGGCACAGGGACAGTGAGTTATATTGCAGGAGGCACAGGGACAGTGTGTTGTATTGCGTGAGGCACAGGGACAGTGCGTTATATTGCAGGAGGCACAGGGACAGTGTTTTGTATTGCAGGAGGCACAGGGACAGTGAGTTATATTGCAGGAGGCACAGGGACAGTGTGTTGTATTGCGTGAGGCACAGGGACAGTGAGTTATATTGCAGGAGTCACAGGGACAGTGAGTTATATTGCAGGAGTCACAGGGACAGTGAGTTATATTGCAGGAGTCACAGGGACAGTGAGTTATATTGCAGGAGTCACAGGGACAGTGAGTTATATTGCAGGAGGCACAGGGACAGTGAGTTATATTGCAGGAGGCACAGGGACAGTGAGTTATATTGCAGGAGGCACAGGGACAGTGTGTTATATTGCAGGAGCCACAGGGACAGTGAGTTATATTGCAGGAGCCACAGGGACAGTGAGTTATATTGCAGGAGTCACAGGGACAGTGCGTTATATTGCAGGAGTCACAGGGACAGTGAGTTATATTGCAGGAGTCACAGGGACAGTGAGTTATATTGCAGGAGTCACAGGGACAGTGAGTTATATTGCAGGAGTCACAGGGACAGTGAGTTATATTGCAGGAGTCACAGTGACAGTGAGTTATATTGCAGGAGTCACAGGGACAGTGTGTTATATTGCAGGAGTCACAGGGACAGTGTGTTATATTGCAGGAGTCACAGGGACAGTGAGTTATATTGCAGGAGTCACAGGGACAGTGAGTTATATTGCAGGAGTCACAGGGACAGTGAGTTATATTGCAGGAGGCACAGGGACAGTGTGTTGTATTGCAGGAGGCACAGGGACAGTGAGTTATATTGCAGGAGTCACAGGGACAGTGAGTTATATTGCAGGAGTCACAGGGACAGTGAGTTATATTGCAGGAGGCACAGGGACAGTGTGTTGTATTGCAGGAGGCACAGGGACAGTGAGTTATATTGCAGGAGGCACAGGGACAGTGTGTTGTATTGCAGGAGGCACAGGGACAGTGAGTTATATTGCATGAGGCACAGGGACAGTGTGTTGTAATGCAGGAGGCACAGGGACAGTGTGTTGTATTGCAGGAGGCACAGGGACAGTGAGTTATATTGCATGAGGCACAGGGACAGTGTGTTGTAATGCAGGAGGCACAGGGACAGTGTGTTGTATTGCGTGAGGCACAGGGACAGTGCGTTATATTGCAGGAGGCACAGGGACAGTGTTTTGTATTGCAGGAGGCACAGGGACAGTGAGTTATATTGCAGGAGGCACAGGGACAGTGTGTTGTATTGCGTGAGGCACAGGGACAGTGAGTTATATTGCAGGAGTCACAGGGACAGTGAGTTATATTGCAGGAGTCACAGGGACAGTGAGTTATATTGCAGGAGTCACAGGGACAGTGAGTTATATTGCAGGAGTCACAGGGACAGTGAGTTATATTGCAGGAGGCACAGGGACAGTGAGTTATATTGCAGGAGGCACAGGGACAGTGAGTTATATTGCAGGAGGCACAGGGACAGTGTGTTATATTGCAGGAGCCACAGGGACAGTGAGTTATATTGCAGGAGCCACAGGGACAGTGAGTTATATTGCAGGAGTCACAGGGACAGTGCGTTATATTGCAGGAGTCACAGGGACAGTGAGTTATATTGCAGGAGTCACAGGGACAGTGAGTTATATTGCAGGAGTCACAGGGACAGTGAGTTATATTGCAGGAGTCACAGGGACAGTGTGTTGTAATGCAGGAGGCACAGGGACAGTGTGTTGTATTGCAGGAGGCACAGGGACAGTGAGTTATATTGCATGAGGCACAGGGACAGTGTGTTGTAATGCAGGAGGCACAGGGACAGTGTGTTGTATTGCAGGAGGCACAGGGACAGTGAGTTATATTGCAGGAGTCACAGGGACAGTGAGTTATATTGCAGGAGTCACAGGGACAGTGAGTTATATTGCAGGAGTCACAGGGACAGTGAGTTATATTGCAGGAGTCACAGGGACAGTGAGTTATATTGCAGGAGGCACAGGGACAGTGTGTTGTATTGCAGGAGGCACAGGGACAGTGAGTTATATTGCAGGAGGCACAGGGACAGTGAGTTATATTGCAGGAGGCACAGGGACAGTGTGTTGTATTGCAGGAGGCACAGGGACAGTGTGTTGTATTGCAGGAGGCACAGGGACAGTGTGTTGTATTGCATGAGGCACAGGGACAGTGAGTTATATTGCAGGAGGCATAGGGACAGTGTAGGTGTGTTGTGGGCAGTCACTATATTTCACATGCACACATGATGTATCCACAGAGTTTTATCACCCTTTAAAAAAATTCCTTTCTGTGTTTTTTGTTTACAGGTCTGAACCAAAGATCCTCTTCTCGTACAGATCCCAAGTGGATGAGCCAGAGGATACTGACGTCCACCTGCCAAACCCTTATCCTGTAACTAGGAAAGAGGGCCTGGACTCTGGGTACTACTCGAACACACAGATAGACACTACCGCCTACCTGGATGATGTAGCATCTATGCCTCACCTTGTTGGTAGCATTAACAGCATCGACAGCGACCGATGGAAAGCTCTAAATGCCTGAGCATGAGACCAGCATGTCTGAACTAAATATTTCCTACTGGTTTTTACAAACAAAAGAGATTAATATATTTACATCCATTGCAAAAGTGTTGAGGTTTTTGGCCAAAACTCACCTCCTATAATCCAGGTAAAATGGTGAGAGAGGATGCCAAACATTTTTGTGGACAGGAAGCCAGACCTGCTGCTAAATCTCACTTTGTCTCTGCTGTTTTGTGCACATGAAGCAGCTGCAATCTCACAGGATTTCTGTGTCAGTATCATACTGCTGCTTCCGCTTATTGGTCCAGTGACGTATAACACTATACCTAGTGTGTCATACAGAAGCGACATAAAAACACTGTTATACTTAACTGGATCAAAACAGCAAAAAAATATGTACAGATGCAAATCATTAATATATTTTCTCTTATAAACTATGACTTAGCGAGAATCACTGTGGGATAGATGCATTTGGGTCGCAAATCTCATGACAAAATGTACAAGTAAGCAGCCTTCTGTTTTAGTTTTAATTAGACGTTTGTTGCTTTAAAACGCCAGTTGCACTTTGTGTGCGCTTTATTTTTCTTGCTTTCTTTTTTTTATTGTATACTTGGAACTAGCGAGTTTCATTGAGTGGAGCAGTGCAATTATTTTTTCTGAATGATTTAGTTCTTTAGAGGTTTAGGTTACGTGCGGTCGCTCTGCTTATTTTTATGTTGATGATTTAGCTGATGCAGATTTTACTCCCATAAACCAATAGGAAGCTGTAATTGCAGCAAGCTCTGTGCAGTCAAAAATGAAAGTTTAAGTTATTGGTGGTTCTGATCTGCTCTGCTGACTTGCTCTGCAAGCTATGGCCGTCTGCTGAGCTGTGACATTGTAGAAGGCTCTGCTGTGGGTTTCACTGTGCTTTGCTGTCACATCATGCGGTTGTGCGCTGTCACATCTTGCAGTGTTCTGCTGTCCTGCTGCGCTGTCACATCTTGCGGTGCTTCGCTGTCACATTATGCGGTTCTGCACTGTCACATCTTGCGGTGTTCTGCTGTCCTGCTGCGCTGTCACATCTTGCGGTGCTTCGCTGTCACATCTTGCGGTGCTCTGCTGTCCTGCTGCGCTGTCTCATCTTGCGTTGCTCTACTGACCTGCTACGCTGTCACATCTTGCGTTGCTCTGCTATGGAGGTATGCTGTGCTTTCTGTTAGGCTTCTGCAACTTTTGATTATAGACAGTTCTGCCATGCGCTACTGGTGATATTGTGTGTTGACTGGCACTGCATTATGCTGGATCTGCTGCTGCAGTGATGACTACTTACGATATTACAGCTTCCTGTTTGGTTACCCAGATACTTGGAGTTTTTATTTTTTTTGAGTGAGAAAAAAAAAAAAAGATTTATTACTTGTTTTATTTGTTGCTGTGCAGATGTACAAATGTAATTTCAATGCTGTAATGCTGTGTTTAAAGGGACAGTCCCATCGGACACACAAATTAAGTTTATAAGAGACCTCCACACATGCCATTTTGTATCCTTTTAAGAATATATGTTTGTTTATGGACGTCTCTTGTAAATGGGCACAGCATGGCAGCTTGTGATCTGATTGTGATGTGTTTAACACAGTGACAATCTATATGGCATCACCAGGGGCAAACAGTATTCTTGCAGGGGTTTTTAACAAATGACACTGTAGTATTTGGAGAAGGATTAACTATGCTACTGTAGTAAAAACCCACTGCAGATCTAACATCTTTGGCAGTGCCTGTGTTAACTTAAGAATAAGTTGCTGACGAGGTTAAAGGGACACTAAACCCAATTTATTTCTTTCATGATTCAGATTGAGCAGCAATGTTATGCAATTTTCTAATTTACTCCTATTATCGATTTTTCTTCGTTCTCTTGCTATATTTATTTGAAAAGCAAAACTGTAAGCTTAAGAGCCGGACAATTTTTGGTTCAGCACCTGGGTTGCACTTGCTTGATTGGTGGCTAAATGTAGCCACTAATCAGCAAGCGCTATCCAGGGTGCTGAATCAAAAACCGGCCGACTCCATAGCTTAGATTCCTACTTTTTCAAATAAAGATAGTAAGAGAACTAAGAAAAATTGATACTCAGGCCCCTATTTAACAAAGTCTAGCGGACCCGACAGTACGGATCAGGTCCGCCAGACCTCACTGAATACGGAGAGCAATAAGCTCTCCGTATTCAGCATTGCACAAGCATCTCACAAGAGCTGCTGGTGCAACGCCGCCCCCTGCAGACTCGCGGCCAATCGGCCACTAGCACGGGGTGTCAATCAACCCGATCATACTCAATCGGGTTGATTTGCGCCGATGTCTGTCCGCCTGCTCAGAGCAGGCGGACAGGTTATGGAGCAGCGGTCTTTGTGACCGCTGCTTCATAACTGCTGTTTCTGGCGAGCCATTCGAAGCTTGATAGATAGGCCCCTCAGAGTAAATTAGAAAGTTGCTTAAAATTACATGTATGAATCACGACACAAGAAATTTGGGTTTAGTTTCCCTTTAATGCAGCTTGTCTGATTGGAGAGCCAGCAACTTATTCTTGTTATGTGCCCCAGTGTGCACCTGTGTCTGGCTCCCGAGCCTTTTGTGTTATAAGAGATTCATTTATTGCTCATGTGAGTAACTAAAGCACTTATTTGTAGGCCAAGAAAGCAATAACTGCATTAGCTTTAAGGTATAAATACATCCCTTTCTCATCATTTCATCTCTATGGAAATGCTACTGTGAGACGTGTTCTTTAAATCATTCTTTATCCGTGCTGGCAATAGAACATGAGTCTGACTGCTGGATTAGTTACCTTGTGGCTCCTAACCGAAGTATTATATTCCTACTGCCTGTAACCGGATAGTTTACTTGTGGCACTTATCGGTGATCTGTCAGGCAAACATCAGCTTTTTATATGACTGAAAAAAATATATTAATTGCAGGATAAATACAGTGATCTGTCTGGTTTTGTCTTGTTTAATGTTATGTAAATCATTCCTGGCTCACTCAGAGATACAAGTACAGAACGAATAATTCCAGATATATTAAGGAGAAAGAGACTATATAATGTATATATAGATACTTATAAAATGTAAATAATATATTTTTATGATTGTAAAAAAATAAAGGCTGCTTTAAGAATCTGACATTGTCTTTTTATTTATAGACTCAATAGCAGGTGAGATCAAAAGAGACTAGTTAATTGTACAAAGCTTCTGACATTGCGCCACACAACCGTTATTCCTTCTAAATCACAGGTGAGATCACAAGAGACTAGTTTATTGTACGAAGCTTCTGACATTGTGCCACACAACCGTTATTCCTTCTAAATCACAGGTGAGATCACAGAGACTAGTTTATTGTACGAAGCTTCTGACATTTCGCCACACAACCGTTATTCCTTCTAAATCACAGGTGAGATCACAAGAGACTAGTTTATTGTACGAAGATTCTGACATTTCGCCACACAACCGTTATTCCTTCTAAATCACAGGTGAGATCACAAGAGACTAGTTTATTGTACGAAGCTTCTGACATTGCGCCACACAACCGTTATTCCTTCTAAATCACAGGTGAGATCACAAGAGACTATTTTATTGTACAAAGCTTCTGACATTGCGCCACACAACCGTTATTCCTTCTTAATCGCAGGTGAGCTCACAAGAGACTAGTTTATTGTACAAAGCTTCTCACATTGCGCCACACAACCGTTGTTACTTCTAAATAACAGGTGAGATCACAAGAGACTAGTTTATTGTACAAAGCTTCTCACATTGCGCCACACAACCGTTATTCCTTCTAAATCACAGGTGAGATCACAAGAGACTAGTTTATTGTACGAAGCTTCTGACATAGCGCCACACAACCGTTATTACTTCTAAATCACAGGTAAAGTCACAAGAGACTAGTTTATTGTACGAAGCAACTGACACTGTGCCACACAACCGTTATTCCTTCTAAATCGCAGGTGAGATCACAAGAGACTAGTTTACTGTAAGAAGCCTCTGACATTGCGCCACACAACCGTTATTCCTTCTAAATTACAGGTGAGCTCACAAGAGACTAGTTTATTGTACGAAGCAACTGACAATGCACCACACAACCGTTATTCCTTCTAAATAACAGGTGAGATCACAAGAGACTAGTTTATTGTACAAAGCAACTGACATTGCCCCACACAACCGTTATTCCTTCTAAATCGCAGGTTAGATCACAAGAGAGTAGTTTATTGTAAGAAGCTTCTGACATTGCGCCACACAACCGTTGTTACTTCTAAATCACAGGTGAGATCACAAGAGACTAGTTTATTGTACTAAGCAGCTGACATTGCGCCACACAACCGTTATTCCTTCTAAATCACAGGTGAGCTCACAAGAGACTAGTTTATTGTACGAAGCAACTGACAATGCACCACACAACCGTTATTCCTTCTAAATAACAGGTGAGATCACAAGAGACTAGTTTATTGTACAAAGCAACTGACATTGCCCCACACAACCGTTATTCCTTCTAAATCGCAGGTTAGATCACAAGAGAGTAGTTTATTGTAAGAAGCTTCTGACATTGCGCCACACAACCGTTGTTACTTCTAAATCACAGGTGAGATCACAAGAGACTAGTTTATTGTACGAAGCTTCTGACATTGCGCCACACAACCTTTATTCCTTCTAAATTACAGGTGAGATCACAGAGACTAGTTTATTGTACGAGGCTTCTGACATTGCACCGCACAACCGTTATTCCTTTTAAATCGCAGGTGAGATCATAGAGACTAGTTTATTGTTCAAAGCTTCTGACATTGCCCCACACAACCGTTATTCCTTCTAAATCACAGGTAAGATCACAAAAGACTAAATTATTGTACGAAGCTTCTGACATTGCGCCACACAACCGTTATTCCTTCTAAATCGCAGGTGAGCTCACAAGAGACTAGTTTATTGTACTAAGCTTCTGACATTGCCCCACACAACCGTTACTCCTTCTAAATCGCAGGCTAGATCACAAGAGAGTAGTTTATTGTACAAAGCTTCTGACATTGCGCCACACAACCGTTGTTACTTCTAAATCACAGGTGAGATCACAAGAGACTAGTTTATTGTACGAAGCTTCTGACATTGCGCCACACAACCGTTATTACTTCTAAATCAAAAATCAGCATGATTCTTTACTGGGGACCAGAGTTACAGTCCGTTGAAGTTATGGGGTTAGGGGTGTTCAAAACCCCCGTTCCCAATGGAGCTTCCCTCCGATAATTCCCCCAGCTCTTGTCCTCCCTAGGGGCTACCAATCCCCAAACAAGCGGAGCTCTGGGGCAAAGGGCTGCTGGAGCGACCAGGGGTAAAGTTAGCGGGTGTCCTGCTGTCCTGTGGCCGACCGGGACTTCCAGGATCCCGGCCAGCCTAAGAGGGGTTAGGCGGGTGTCCGTTGTGAGGCGGCCGACCAGGAGTTCCAGGAGCCCGGCCAGCCTAGGAGGATTTTCCCAGTCATAGACCAGCTCTTCTCTTAGCACAAAACAAGCAAACAAAAAGCTTCCAGAGATTGTGGTTGCTCTGAGGAGCCCAAAACCACTAAGAAACAACAGGGGTGAGGTTGTAGGGGGGGTGGGGGGTTATTACTTCTAAATCACAGGTGAGATCACAGAGAATAGTTTATTGTACGAAGCTTCTGACATTGCGCCACACAACCGTTATTCCTTCTAAATCACAGGTAAAGTCACAAGAGACTAGTTTATTGTACAAAGCTTCTGACATTGCACTGGCCAGCCTGAGAGGGGTTAGGCGTGTCTCTGTTGTGAGCCGGCCGACTGGGAGTTCCAGGAGCCCGGCTAGCCTAGGAGGGTTTTCCCGGTCATAGACCAGCTCTTCTTTTAACACAAAACAAGCAAACAAAAAGCTTCCAGAGATTGTGGTTGCTCTGAGGAGCCCAAAATCAATGAGAAACAACAGGGGTGAGGTTGTGGGGGGGGTAGCTTTAGCTGTCTGGTATCCATGACATCTCCCCCCCTCCAGTTCGGCAGACCTGGCTAGACCCTTAACGGGTCGGCCTGGGGCTGTCCGACGGTGGCCCTCCACTTCTCGGTTGCTGGGAGAGGTTATCCCATCTCTCCTGAGCTTGGGGCATCCTGGGGGGTTTCTGCTGGCATTTATACCCTGCGCACTGGGCACAGGGATAGTCACATAATGCAAAGTCCCAAACAAGTTTGCTAAGGCCGGCTCCCAAACAATTGCTGTACCACAAGTTCCAGTGTCCTTAAGTTCCATGGCCACACTGCCTCCCTCTGTGACACTCTGTTGAATATCGGCTGACCCACCCACAAACAAAGCCAGTGCCGGTTTCCTGGCTGTATCCCCACCCCAGACTGTAGGTTGAGGTTGCTCCTTGGTGGGGCAGGCAAGACTCGGGTGCCCAAACTGGTGGCACCAACTGCATGAGCAGGTACCCCCCTGGCCTGCCCCCTGTGAGAAATACTCCGGGACAAGAAAAGGGTAGGGACCCTGCCAAGCTACTGAGGGGAGAGATTGTCTGTCTCTTCTCCCGAGAAGGAGATCTACCGCTGGGGAGGGAGCTCTGCAACCTCCGCTCCATGGGAAACTGCTCTGCCGCTGGGGAGGGAGACCAACTGTCTCCTCCCCCAGCAAGGGGTTCTGCCGCTGGGGAGAGTTATCGACATCCGTCTCTCCCTGCAAGGGGAGGGAGGATGACTACCTCCACTCCCAGGGGATGGCTCTGCCGCTGGGGAGAGAGACCGACTGTCTCCTCTCCCTGTACCTGGCTCTGCCGCTGGGGAGAGAGAACAACTGTCTCCTCTCCCAGGAAGGGGTTCTGTGTAAGGGGAGGGAGGATGACTACCTCCGCTCCCAGGGGATGGCTCTTCCGCTGTGGAGAGAGACCGGTTGTCTCCTCTCCTTGTACCTGGCTTTGCTGCTGGAGAGAGAGACTAACTGTCTCCTCTCCCAGGAAGGGGTTCTGTGTAAGGGGAAGGAGGACGACTACCTTCGCTCCCAGAGGATGGTTCTGCCTCTGGTGAGAGAGACCGACTCTCCTCTCCCTGCTCCTGACTCTGCTGCTGGGGAGAGAGACCGACTGTCTCCTCTCCTTGTACTTGGCTCTGCCGCTGGGGAGAGAGACCGACTGTCTCCTCTCCTTGTACTTGGCTCTGCCGCTGGGGAGAGAGACAGACTGTCTCCTCTCCCAGGAAGGGGTTCTGTGTAAGGGGAAGGAGGACGACTACCTCCGCTCCCAGAGTATGGCTCTGCCGCTGGGGAGAGAGACCGACTCTCCCTGCTCCTGGCTCTGCTGCTGGGGAGAGAGACCGACTGTCTCCTCTCCCAGGAAGGGGTTCTGTGTAAGGGGAAGGAGGACGACTACCTCCGCTCCCAGAGTATGGCTCTGCCGCTGGGGAGAGAGACCGACTCTCCTCTCCCTGCTCCTGGCTCTGCCGCTGGGGAGAGAGACCGACTGTCTCCTCTCCTTGTACCTGGCTCTGCCGCTGGGGAGAGAGACCGACTTTCTCCTCTCCCTGCTCAACAACCGTTGTTACTTCTAAATCACAGGTGAGATCACAAGAGACTAGTTTATTCTACAAAGCTTCTGACATTGCCCCACACAACCGTTATTCCTTCTAAATTACAGGTGAGATCACAGAGACTAGTTTATTGTACGAGGCTTCTGACATTGCACCGCACAACCGTTATTCCTTTTAAATCGCAGGTGAGATCATAGAGACTAGTTTATTGTTCAAAGCTTCTGACATTGCCCCACACAACCGTTATTCCTTCTAAATCACAGGTAAGATCACAAAAGACTAGATTATTGTACGAAGCTTCTGACATTGCGCCACACAACCGTTATTCCTTCTAAATCGCAGGTGAGCTCACAAGAGACTAGTTTATTGTACTAAGCTTCTGACATTGCCCCACACAACCGTTACTCCTTCTAAATCGCAGGCTAGATCACAAGAGAGTAGTTTATTGTACGAAGCTTCTGACATTACGCCACACAACCGTTGTTACTTCTAAATCACAGGTGAGATCACAAGAGACTAGTTTATTGTACAAAGAAACTGACATTGCGCCACACAACCGTTATTCCTTCAAAATCACAGGTGAGATCACAAGAGACTAGTTTATTGTAAGAAGCTTCTGACATTGCGCCACACAACCGTTATTACTTATAAATCACAGGTAAAGTCACAAGAGACTAGTTTATTGTACGAAGCTTCTGACATTGCGCCACACAACCGTTATTACTTCTAAATCAAAAATCAGCATGATTCTTTACTGGGGACCAGAGTTACAGTCCGTTGAAGTTATGGGGTTAGGGGTGTCCAAAACCCCCGTTCCCAATGGAGCTTCCCTCTGATAATTCCCCCAGCTCTTGTCCTCCCTAGGGGCTACCAATCCCCAAACAAGCGGAGCTCTGGGGCAAAGGGCTGCTGGAGCGACCAGGGGTAAAGTTAGCGGGTGTCCTGCTGTCCTGTGGCCGACCGGGAGTTCCAGGATCCCGGCCAGCCTAAGAGGGGTTAGGCGGGTGTCCGTTGTGAGGCGGCCGACCAGGAGTTCCGGGAGCCCGGCCAGCCTAGGAGGGTTTTCCCAGTCATAGACCAGCTCTTCTCTTAGCACAAAACAAGCAAACAAAAAGCTTCCAGAGATTGTGGTTGCTCCGAGGAGCCCAAAACCACTAAAAAACAACAGGGGTGAGGTTGTAGGGGGGGTGGGGGGTTATTACTTCTAAATCACAGGTGAGATAACAGAGAATAGTTTATTGTACGAAGCTTCTGACATTGCGCCACACAACCGTTATTCCTTCTAAATCACAGGTGAGATTACAAGAGACTAGTTTTTTTTTTGTTTTTTTTTATAAATACTTTATTAGTTTTTCAAATAAAATAAACAAGTACAGCATTAGTACGACCAAAGCGTACTATTCCAGTGACAAACATAAATATTGGATACATAAGAAAACACAGTGCATACGACAAGAGATCTTATAGATGTATGTAGCCTCTATATCCAACATAGAGGGATAACAAATTGTACACATGAATCAAAAATAAGTAAAGAAGGGAGGGGGGGAGGGGGGGGAAGGGGATCATCCAAGGAGAAAAGAGGGGGGTGGGGGTGGGGGAGGAAGGGGAAGCAGGACCTAGGGTACCGGATATGGGCCTACAATGGACACTAGTTAAAACTGAGAAGGTGTGGGCTGACGTACCGACACTACTAGGCGAAGATAAAATGTCTTAAGTCTCAAAGTTAGGGAGCCATGCCGTATCAAACCTGTTCTTCCATTCTGCCCACATTACAAGAGACTAGTTTATTGCACAAAGCTTCTGACATTGCGCCACACAACCGTTATTACTTCTAAATCACAGGTAAAGTCGCAAGAGACTAGTTTATTGTACGAAGCTTCTGACATTGCACTGGCCAGCCTGAGAGGGGTTAGGCGTGTCTCTGTTGTGAGCCGGCCGACTGGGAGTTCCAGGAGCCCGGCTAGCCTAGGAGGGTTTTCCCGGTCATAGACCAGCTCTTCTTTTAACACAAAACAAGCAAACAAAAAGCTTCCAGAGATTGTGGTTGCTCTGAGGAGCCCAAAATCAATGAGAAACAACAGGGGTGAGGTTGTGGGGGGGGGGGTAGCTTTAGCTGTCTGGTATCCATGACATCTCCCCCCCTCCAGTTCGGCAGACCTGGCTAGACCCTTAATGGGTCGGCCTGGGGCTGTCCGACGGTGGCCCTCCACTTCTCGGTTGCTGGGAGAGGTTATCCCATCTCTCCTGAGCTTGGGGCATCCTGGGGGGTTTCTGCTGGCATTTATACCCTGGGCACAGGGATAGTCACATAATGCAAAGTCCCAAACAAGTTTGCTAAGGCCGGCTCCCAAACAATTGCTGTTCCACAAGTTCCAGTGTCCTTAAGTTCCATGGCCACACTGCCTCCCTCTGTGACACTCTGTTGAATATCGGCTGACCCACCCACAAACAAAGCCAGTGCCGGTTTCCCGGCTGTATCCCCACCCCAGACTGTAGGTTGAGGTTGCTCCTTGGTGGGGCAGGCAAGACTCGGGTGCCCAAACTGGTGGCACCAACTGCATGAGCGGGTACCCCCCTGGCCTGCCCCCTGTGAGAAATACTCCGGGACAAAGAAAGGGTAGGGACCCTGCCAAGCTACTGAGGGGAGAGATTGTCTGTCTCTTCTCCCGAGAAGGAGATCTACCGCTGGGGAGGGAGCTCTGCAACCTCCGCTCCATGGGAAACTGCTCTGCCGCTGGGGAGGGAGACCAACTGTCTCCTCCCCCAGCAAGGGGTTCTGCCGCTGGGGAGAGTTATCGACATTCGTCTCTCCCTGCAAGGGGAGGGAGGATGACTACCTCCACTCCCAGGGGATGGCTCTGCCGCTGGGGAGAGAGACCGACTGTCTCCTCTCCCTGTCCCTGGCTCTGCCGCTGGGGAGAGAGAACAACTGTCTCCTCTCCCAGGAAGGGGTTCTGTGTAAGGGGAGGGAGGATGACTACCTCCGCTCCCAGGGGATGGCTCTTCCGCTGTGGAGAGAGACCGGTTGTCTCCTCTCCTTGTACCTGGCTTTGCTGCTGGAGAGAGAGACTGACTGTCTCCTCTTTCAGGAAGGGGTTCTGCTTACGAGGAGGGAGGACGACTACCACCGCTACCAGGGCATGGCTCTGCCACTGGGGAGAGAGACCGACTGTCTCCTCTCCCAGGAAGGGGTTCTGTGTAAGGGGAAGGAGGATGACTACCTTCGCTCCCAGAGGATGGCTCTGCCTCTGGGGAGAGAGAACGACTCTCCTCTCCCTGCTCCTGGCTCTGCTGCTGGGGAGAGAGACCGACTGTCTCCTCTCCTTGTACTTGGCTCTGCCGCTGGGGAGAGAGACAGACTGTCTCCTCTCCCTGCTCCTGGCTCTGCTGCTGGGGAGAGAGACCGACTGTCTCCTCTCCCAGGAAGGGGTTCTGTGTAAGGGGAAGGAGGACGACTACCTCCGCTCCCAGAGGATGGCTCTGCTGCTGGGGAGAGAGACCGACTCTCCTCTCCCTGCTCCTGGCTCTGCCGCTGGGGAGAGAGACCGACTGTCTCCTCTCCTTGTACCTGGCTCTGCCGCTGGGGAGAGAGACAGACTGTCTCCTCTCCTTGTACCTGGCTCTGCCGCTGGGGAGAGAGACCGACTTTCTCCTCTCCCTGCTCCTGGCTCTGCCGCTGGGGAGAGAGACCGACTGTCTCCTCTCCCAGGAAGGGGTTCTGTGTAAGGGGGAAGGAGGACGGCTACCTCCGCTCCCAGAGGATGTCTCTGCCGCTGCGGAGAGAGACCGACTGTCTCCTCTCCTTGTACCTGGCTCTGCCGCTGGGGGAGAGACCAACTGTCTTCTCTCCCAGAAAGGGATTCTGCCACTGGGGAGAGAGACCCACTGTCTCCTCTCCCAGGAATGGGTTCTCCTTACGAGGAGGGAGGACGACTACCTCTGCTCCCAGGGGATGGCTCTGCCGCTGGGGAGAGAGACCGACTGTCTCCTCTCCCTGCTCCTGGCTCTGCCACTGGGGAGAGAGACCAACTGTCTCCTCTCCCAGAAAGGGATTCTGCCGCTGGGGAGAGAGACCTACTGTCTCCTGTCCCTGCTCCTGGCTCTGCCGCTGGGGAGAGAGACCGACTGTCTCCTCTCCCAGGAAGGGGTTCTGTGTAAGGGGAGGGAGGACAACTACCTCTGCTCCCAGGGGATGACTCTGCCGCTGAGGAGAGAGACCGACTTTCTCCTCTCCCTGCTCCTGGTTCTGCTGCTGGGGAGAGAAACCGACTGTCTCCTCTCCTAGGAAGGGGTTCTGTGTAAGGGGAGGGAGGACAACTACCTCCGCTCTCAGGGGATGGCTCTGCCGCTGGGGAGAGAGACCGACTGTCTCCTCTCCCAGGAAGGGGTTCTGTGTAAGGGGAGGGAGGACGACTACCTTCGCTTCCAGAGGATGGCTCTGCCGCTGGGGAGAGAGACCGACTGTCTCCTCTCCCTGCTCCTGGCTCTGCTGCTGGGGAGAGAGACCGACTGTCTCCTCTCCTTGTACCTGGCTCTGCCGCTGGGGGGAGAGACCAACTGTCTCCTCTCCCAGAAAGGGATTCTGCCGCTGGGGAGAGAGAACTACTTTCTCTTCTCCCTGCTCCTGGCTCTTCTGCTGGGAAAAGAGAGACCGACTGTCTCCTCTCCCAGAAAGGGGTTCTGTGTAAGGGGTGGGAGGACAACTACCTCCGCTCCCAGGGGATGGCTCTGCCGCTGGGGAGAAAGACCGACTGTCTCCTCTCCCTGCTCCTGGTTCTGCCGCTGGTGAGAGAGACCGATTGTCTCCTCTCGCAGAAAGGGGTTCTGTGTTAGGGGAGGGAGGACGACTGCCTCCGCTCCCAGGGGATGGCTCTGCCGCTATGGACAGAGACCGGTTCTCTCCTCTCCTTTTACCTGGCTTTGCCGCTGGGGAGAGAGACAGACTGTCTCCTCTCCCAGGAATGGGTTCTGCTTACGAGGAGGGAGGACGACTACCTCTGCTCCCAGGGGATGGCTCTGCCGCTGGAGAGAGAGACCGATTGTCTCCTGTCCCTGCTCCTGGCTCTGCCACTGGGGAGAGAGACCAACTGTCTCCTCTCCCAGGAAGGGGTTCTGTGTAAGGGGAGGGAGGACAACTACCTCTGCTCCCAGGGGATGGCTCTGCCGCTGGGGAGAGAGACCGACTTTCTCCTCTCCCTGCTCCTGGTTCTGCCGCTTGGGAGAGAGACCGACTTTATCCTCTCCCAGGAAAGGGTTCTGTGTAAGGGGAGGGAGACGGACTGTCTCCTCTCCTTGAACCTGGCTCTGCCGCTGGGGGGAGAGACCAACTGTCTCCTCTCCCAGAAAGGGATTCTGCCGCTGGGGAGAGAGACCTACTGTCTCCTGTCCTTACTCCTGACTCTGCCGCTGGGGAGAGAGACCGACTGTCTCCTTTCCCTGCTCCTGGCTCTTCCGCTGGGAAAAGAGAGACCGACTGTCTCCTCTCCCAGGAAGGGGTTCTGTGTAAGGGGAGGGAGGACAACTACCTCCGCTCCCAGAGTATGGCTCTGCCGCTGGGGAGAGAGACCGACTGTCTCCTCTCCCTGCTTCTGGTTCTGCCCCTGGGGAGAGAGACCGACTGTCTCCTCTCGCAGAAAGGGGTTCTGTGTAAGGGGAGGGAGGACGACTGCCTCCACTCCCAGGGGATGGCTCTGCCGCTGTGGAGAGAGACCGGTTGTCTCCTCTCCTTTTACCTGGCTTTGCCGCTGGGGAGAGAGACCCACTGTCTCCTCTCCCAGGAATGGGTTCTCCTTACGAGGAGGGAGGATGACTACCTCTGCTCCCAGGGGATGGCTCTGCCGCTGGGGAGAGAGACAGACTGTCTCCTCTCCCTGCTCCTGGCTCTGCCACTGGGGAGAGAGACCAACTGTCTCCTCTCCCAGAAAGGAATTCTGCCGCTGGGGAGAGAGACCTACTGTCTCCTGTCCCTGCTCCTGGCTCTGCTGCTGGGGAGAGAGACCGACTGTCTCCTCTCCCAGGAAGGGGTTCTGTGTAAGGGGAGGGAGGACAACTACCTCTGCTCCCAGGGGATGACTCTGCCGCTGAGGAGAGAGACCGACTTTCTCCTCTCCCTGCTCCTGGTTCTGCTGCTGGGGAGAGAGACCGACTGTCTCCTCTCCCAGGAAGGGGAGGGAGACCGACTGTCTCCGCTCCCAGAGGATGGCTCTGCTGCTGGGGAGAGAGACCGACTGTCTCCTCTCCCTGCTCCTGGCTCTGCTGCTGGGGAGAGAGACCGACTGTCTCCTCTCCTTGTACCTGGCTCTGCCGCTGGGGAGAGAGACCGGCTGTCTCCTCTCCCAGGAAAGGGTTTTGTGTAGGGGGAGGGAGGAAGACTACCTCTGCTCCCAGTGGATGGCTCTGCCGCTGGGGAGGGCAACCGACTGTCTCCTCTCCCTGCTCCTAACTCTGCCGCTAGGGAGAGAGACCAACTTTCTCCTCTCCCTGCTCCTGGTTCTGCCGCTGGGGAGAGAGACCGACTGTCTCCTCTCCCAGGAAGGGGTTCTGTGTAAGGGGAGAGAGGAAGACTACCTCCGCTCCCAGAGCATGGCTCTGCCACTGGGGAGAGCGACCGACTGTCTCCTCTCCCTACTCCTGGATCTGCTGTGGGTGAGAGAGATCGACTGTCTCCTCTCCTTGCTCCTGGCTCTGCCGCTGGGGAGAGAGACAGACTGTCTGCTCTCCCTACTCCTAGATCTGCTGCGGGTGAGAGAGATCGACTGTCTCCTCTCCTTGCTCCTGGCTCTGCCGCTGGGGAGAGAGACCGACTTTCTCCTCTCCCTGCTCCTGGTTCTGCCGCTGGGGGGAGAGACCGACTGTCTCCTCTCCTTGCTCCTGGCTCTGCCGCTGGGGAGAGAGATCGACTTTCTCCTCTCCCTGCTCCTGGTTCTGCCGCTGGGGGGAGAGACCAACTGTCTCCTCTCCCAGGAAGGGGTTCTGTGTAAGGGGAGGGAGGAAGACTACCTCCGCTCCCAGAGGATGGCTCTGCCGCTGGGGAGAGCGACCGACTGTCTCCTCTCCCTACTCCTGGATCTGCTGCGGGTGAGAGAGATCGACTGTCTCCTCTCCTTCTACCTGGCTCCGCCGCTGGGGAGAGAGACCGACTGTCTCCTCTCCCAGGAAGGGGTTCTGTGTAAGGGGAGGGAGGAAGACTACCTCCGCTCCCAGAGGATGGCTCTGCCGCTGGGGAGAGCGACCGACTGTCTCCTCTCCCTGCTCCTAACTCTGCCGCTGGGGAGAGAGACCGACTTTCTCCTCTCCCTGCTCCTGGTTCTGCCGCTGGGGAGAGAGACTGACTGTCTCCTCTCCCAGGAAGGGGTTATGTGTAAGGGGAGGGAGGAAGACTACCTCCGCTCCCAGAGGATGGCTCTGCCGCTGGGGATAGCGACCGACTGTCTCCTCTCCCTACTCCTGGATCTGCTGCGGGTGAGAGAGATCGACTGTCTCCTCTCCTTGTACCTGGCTCTGCCGCTGGGGGGAGAGACCAACTGTCTCCTCTCCCAGAAAGGGATTCTGCCGCTGGGGAGAGAGACCTACTGTCTCCTGTCCCTGCTCCTGGCTCTGCCGCTAGGGAGTGAGACCGACTGTCTCCTCTCCCAGGAAGGGGTTCTGTGTAAGGGGAGGGAGGACAACTACCTCTGCTCCCAGGGGATGGCTCTGCCGCTGAGGAGAGAGACCAACTTTCTCCTCTCCCTGCTCCTGGTTCTGCTGCTGGGTAGAGAGACCGAATGTCTCCTCTCCTTGTACCTGGCTCTGCCGCTGGGGAGAGAGACCGACTGTCTCCTCTCCCAGGAAAGGGTTTTGTGTAGGGGGAGGGAGGAAGACTACCTCCGCTCCCAGAGGATGGCTCTGCCGTGGGGGGAGCGACCGACTGTCTCCTCTCCCTGCTCCTAACTCTGCCGCTGGGGAGAGAGACCGACTTTCTCCTCTCCCTGCTCCTGGTTCTGCCGCTGGGGAGAGAGACCGACTGTCTCCTCTCCCAGGAAGGGGTTCTGTGTAAGGGGAGGGAGGAAGACTACCTCCGCTCCCAGAGGATGGCTCTGCCGCTAGGGAGAGCGACCGACTGTCTCCTCTCCCTACTCCTGGATCTGCTGCGGGTGAAAGAGATCGACTGTCTCCTCTCCTTGCTCCTGGCTCTGCCGCTGGGGAGAGAGACGGACTGTCTCCTCTCCCTACTCCTGGATCTGCTGCGGGTGAGAGAAATCGACTGTCTCCTCTCCCAGGAAGGGGTTCTGTGTAAGGGTAGGGAGGAAGACTACCTCCGCTCCCAGAGGATGGCTCTGCCGCTGGGGAGAGCGACCGACTGTCTCCTCTCCCTACTCCTGGATCTGCTGCGGGTGAGAGAGATCGACTGTATCCTCTCCTTGTACCTGGCTCTGCCGCTGGGGAGAGAGACCGACTGTCTCCTCTCCCAGGAAGGGGTTCTGTGTAATGGGAGGGAGGACAACTACCTCGGCTCCCAGGGGATGACTCTGCCGCTGAGGAGAGAGACCGACTTTCTCCTCTCCCTGCTCCTGGTTCTGCTGCTGGGGAGAGAGACCGACTGTCTCCTCTCCCAGGAAGGGGTTCTGTGTAAGGGGAGGGAGACCGACTGTCTCCGCTCCCAGAGGATGGCTCTGCTGCTGGGGAGAGAGACCGACTGTCTCCTCCCCCTGCTCCTGGATCTGCTGCGGGTGAGAGAGATCAACTGTCTCCTCTCCTTGTACCTGGCTCTGCCGCTGGGGGGAGAGACCAACTGTCTCCTCTCCCAGAAAGGGATTCTGCCGCTGGGGAGAGAGACCTACTGTCTCCTGTCCCTGCTCCTGGCTCTGCCGCTAGGGAGTGAGACCGACTGTCTCCTCTTTCAGGAAGGGGTTCTGTGTAAGGGGAGGGAGGACAACTACCTCTGCTCCCAGGAGATGGCTCTGCCGCTGAGGAGAGAGACCAACTTTCTCCTCTCCCTGCTCCTGGTTCTGCTGCTGGGGAGAGAGACCGACTGTCTCCTCTCCTTGTACCTGGCTCTGCCGCTGGGGAGAGAGACCGACTGTCTCCTCTCCCAGGAAAGGGTTTTGTGTAGGGGGAGGGAGGAAGACTACCTCTGCTCCCAGAGGATGGCTCTGCCGCTGGGGAGAGCGACCGACTGTCTCCTCTCCCTGCTCCTAACTCTGCCGCTGGGGAGAGAGACCGACTTTCTCCTCTCCCTGCTCCTGGTTCTGCTGCTGCGGAGACCGACTGTCTCCTCTCCCAGGAAGGGATTCTGTGTAAGGGGAGGGAGGAAGACTACCTCCGCTCCCAGAGGATGGCTCTGCCGCTGGGGAGAGCGACCGACTGTCTCCTCTCCCTACTCCTGGATCTGCTGCGGGTGAGAGAGATCGACTGTCTCCTCTCCTTGCTCCTGGCTCTGCCGCTGGGGAGAGAGACAGACTTTCTCCTCTCCCTACTCCTGGATCTGCTGCGGGTGAGAGAAATCGACTGTCTCCTCTCCCAGGAAGGGGTTCTGTGTAAGGGGAGGGAGGAAGACTACCTCCGCTCCCAGAGGATGGCTCTGCCGCTGGGGAGAGCGACCGACTGTCTCCTCTCCCTACTCCTGGATCTGCTGCGGGTGAGAGAGATTGACTGTCTCCTCTCCTTGCTCCTGGCTCTGCCGCTGGGGAGAGAGACCGACTTTCTCCTCTCCCTGCTCCTGGTTCTGCCGCTGGGGAGAGAGACCGACTTTCTCCTCTCCCAGGAAGGGGTTCTGTGTAAGGGGAGGGAGGAAGACTACCTCCGCTCCCAGAGGATGGCTCTGCCGCTGGGGAGAGCGACCAACTGTCTCCTCTCCCTACTCCTGGATCTGCTGCGGGTGAGAGAGATCGACTGTCTCCTCTCCTTGTACCTGGCTCTGCCGCTGGGGAGAGAGACCGACTGTCTCCTCTCCCAGGAAGGGGTTCTGTGTAAGGGGAGGGAGGAAGACTTCCTCCGCTCCCAGAGGATGGCTCTGCCGCTGGGAGAGCGACCGACTGTCTCCTCTCCCTGCTCTTAACTCTGCCGCTGGGGAGAGAGACCGACTTTCTCCTCTCCCTGCTCCTGGTTCTGCCGCTGGGGAGAGAGACCGACTGTCTCCTCTCCCAGGAAGGGGTTCTGTGTAAGGGGAGGGAGGAAGACTACCTCCGCTCCCAGAGGATGGCTCTGCCGCTGGGGAGAGCGACCGACTGTCTCCTCTCCCTACTCCTGGATCTGCTGCGGGTGAGAGAGATAGACTGTCTCCTCTCCTTGTACCTGGCTCTGCCGCTGGGGGGAGAGACCAACTGTCTCCTCTCCCAGAAAGGGATTCTGCCGCTGGGAGAGAGACCTACTGTCTCCTGTCCCTGCTCCTGGCTCTGCCACTAGGGAGATAGACCGACTGTCTCCTCTCCCAGGAAGGGGTTTTGTGTAAGGGGAGGGAGGACAACTACCTCTGCTCCCAGGGGATGGCTCTGCCGCTGAGGAGAGAGACCAACTTTCTCCTCTCCCTGCTTCTGGTTCTGCTGCTGGGGAGAGAGACCGACTGTCTCCTCTCCCAGGAAGGGGTTCTGTGTAAGGGGAGGGAGACCGGCTGTCTCCGCTCCCAGAGGATGGCTCTGCCGCTGGGGAGAGAGACCGACTGTCTCCTCTCCCTGCTCCTGGCTCTGCTGCTGGGGAGAGAGACCAACTGTCTCCTCTCCTTGTACCTTGCTCTGCCGCTGGGGAGAGAGACCGACTGTCTCCTCTCCCAGGAAGGGGTTCTGTGTAAGGGGAGGGAGGAAGACTACCTCCGCTCCCAGAGGATGGCTCTGCCGCTGGGGAGAGCGACCGACTGTCTCCTCTCCCTGCTCCTGGCTCTGCCGCTGGGGAGAGAGACCGACTTTCTCCTCTCCCTGCTCCTGGTTCTGCCGCTGGGGAGAGAGACCGACTGTCTCCTCTCCCAGGAAGGGGTTCTGTGTAAGGGGAGGGAGGAAGACTACCTCCGCTCCCAGAGGATGGCTCTGCCGCTAGGGAGAGCGACCGACTGTCTCCTCTCCCTACTCCTGGATCTGCTGCGGGTGAAAGAGATCGACTGTCTCCTCTCCTTGCTCCTGGCTCTGCCGCTGGGGAGAGAGACGGACTGTCTCCTCTCCCTACTCCTGGATCTCCTGCGGGTGAGAGAAATCGACTGTCTCCTCTCCCAGGAAGGGGTTCTGTGTAAGGGGAGGGAGGAAGACTACCTCCGCTCCCAGAGGATGGCTCTGCCGCTGGGGAGAGCGACCGACTGTCTCCTCTCCCTACTCCTGGATCTGCTGCGGGTGAGAGAGATCGACTGTTTCCTCTCCTTGTACCTGGCTCTGCCGCTGGGGAGAGAGACCGACTGTCTCCTCTCCCAGGAAGGGGTTCTGTGTAATGGGAGGGAGGACAACTACCTCGGCTCCCAGGGGATGACTCTGCCGCTGAGGAGAGAGACCGACTTTCTCCTCTCCCTGCTCCTGGTTCTGCTGCTGGGGAGAGAGACCGACTGTCTCCTCTCCCAGGAAGGGGTTCTGTGTAAGGGGAGGGAGACCGACTGTCTCCGCTCCCAGAGGATGGCTCTGCTGCTGGGGAGAGAGACCGACTGTCTCCTCCCCCTGCTCCTGGATCTGCTGCGGGTGAGAGAGATCAACTGTCTCCTCTCCTTGTACCTGGCTCTGCCGCTGGGGGGAGAGACCAACTGTCTCCTCTCCCAGAAAGGGATTCTGCCGCTGGGGAGAGAGACCTACTGTCTCCTGTCCCTGCTCCTGGCTCTGCCGCTAGGGAGTGAGACCGACTGTCTGCTCTTTCAGGAAGGGGTTCTGTGTAAGGGGAGGGAGGACAACTACCTCTGCTCCCAGGGGATGGCTCTGCCGCTGAGGAGAGAGACCAACTTTCTCCTCTCCCTGCTCCTGGTTCTGCTGCTGGGGAGAGAGACCGACTGTCTCCTCTCCTTGTACCTGGCTCTGCCGCTGGGGAGAGAGACCGACTGTCTCCTCTCCCAGGAAAGGGTTTTGTGTAGGGGGAGGGAGGAAGACTACCTCTGCTCCCAGAGGATGGCTCTGCCGCTGGGGAGAGCGACCGACTGTCTCCTCTCCCTGCTCCTAACTCTGCCGCTGGGGAGAGAGACCGACTTTCTCCTCTCCCTGCTCCTGGTTCTGCCGCTGCGGAGACCGACTGTCTCCTCTCCCAGGAAGGGATTCTGTGTAAGGGGAGGGAGGAAGACTACCTCCGCTCCCAGAGGATGGCTCTGCTGCTGGGGAGAGCGACCGACTGTCTCCTCTCCCTACTCCTGGATCTGCTGCGGGTGAGAGAGATCGACTGTCTCCTCTCCTTGCTCCTGGCTCTGCCGCTGGGGAGAGAGACAGACTTTCTCCTCTCCCTACTCCTGGATCTGCTGCGGGGTGAGAGAATCGACTGTCTCCTCTCCCAGGAAGGGGTTCTGTGTAAGGGGAGGGAGGGGAAGACTACCTCCGCTCCCAGAGGATGGCTCTGCCGCTGGGGAGAGCGACCGACTGTCTCCTCTCCCTACTCCTGGATCTGCTGCGGGTGAGAGAGATTGACTGTCTCCTCTCCTTGCTCCTGGCTCTGCCGCTGGGGAGAGAGACCGACTTTCTCCTCTCCCTGCTCCTGGTTCTGCCGCTGGGGAGAGAGACCGACTTTCTCCTCTCCCAGGAAGGGGTTCTGTGTAAGGGGAGGGAGGAAGACTACCTCCGCTCCCAGAGGATGGCTCTGCCGCTGGGGAGAGCGACCAACTGTCTCCTCTCCCTACTCCTGGATCTGCTGCGGGTGAGAGAGATCGACTGTCTCCTCTCCTTGTACCTGGCTCTGCCGCTGGGGAGAGAGACCGACTGTCTCCTCTCCCAGGAAGGGGTTCTGTGTAAGGGGAGGGAGGAAGACTTCCTCCGCTCCCAGAGGATGGCTCTGCCGCTGGGGAGAGCGACCGACTGTCTCCTCTCCCTGCTCTTAACTCTGCCGCTGGGGAGAGAGACTGACTTTCTCCTCTCCCTGCTCCTGGTTCTGCCGCTGGGGAGAGAGACCGACTGTCTCCTCTCCCAGGAAGGGGTTCTGTGTAAGGGGAGGGAGGAAGACTACCTCCGCTCGCAGAGGATGGCTCTGCCGCTGGGGAGAGCGACCGACTGTCTCCTCTCCCTACTCCTGGATCTGCTGCGGGTGAGAGAGATCGACTGTCTCCTCTCCTTGTACCTGGCTCTGCCGCTGGGGGGAGAGACCAACTGTCTCCTCTCCCAGAAAGGGATTCTGCCGCTGGGGAGAGAGACCTACTGTCTCCTGTCCCTGCTCCTGGCTCTGCCACTAGGGAGAGAGACCGACTGTCTCCTCTCCCAGGAAGGGGTTCTGTGTAAGGGGAGGGAGGACAACTACCTCTGCTCCCAGGGGATGGCTCTGCCGCTGAGGAGAGAGACCAACTTTCTCCTCTCCTGCTTCTGGTTCTGCTGCTGGGGAGAGAGACCGACTGTCTCCTCTCCCAGGAAGGGGTTCTGTGTAAGGGGAGGGAGACCGGCTGTCTCCGCTCCCAGAGGATGGCTCTGCCGCTGGGGAGAGAGACCGACTGTCTCCTCTCCCTGCTCCTGGCTCTGCTGCTGGGGAGAGAGACCAACTGTCTCCTCTCCTTGTACCTTGCTCTGCCGCTGGGGAGAGAGACCGACTGTCTCCTCTCCCAGGAAGGGGTTCTGTGTAAGGGGAGGGAGGAAGACTACCTCCGCTCCCAGAGGATGGCTCTGCCGCTGGGGAGAGCGACCGACTGTCTCCTCTCCCTGCTCCTGGCTCTGCCGCTGGGGAGAGAGACCGACTGTCTCCTCTCCCTGCTCCTGGTTCTGCCGCTGGGTAGAGAGACTGACTGTCTCCTCTCCCAGGAAGGGGTTCTGTGTAAGGGGAGGGAGGAAGACTACCTCCGCTCCCAGAGGATGGCTCTGCCGCTGGGGAGAGCGACCGACTGTCTCCTCTCCCTACTCCTGGATCTGCTGCGGGTGAGAGAGATCGACTGTCTCCTCTCCTTGCTCCTGGCTCTGCCGCTGGGGAGAGAGACCGACTGTCTCCTCTCCCTACTCCTGGATCTGCTGCGGGTGAGAGAAATCGACTGTCTCCTCTCCCAGGAAGGGTTCTGTATAAGGGGAGGGAGGAAGACTACCTCCGCTCCCAGAGGATGGCTCTGCCGCTGGGGAGAGCGACCGACTGTCTCCTCTCCCTACTCCTGGATCTGCTGCGGGTGAGAGAGATCGACTGTTTCCTCTCCTTGTACCTGGCTCTGCCGCTGGGGAGAGAGACCAACTGTCTCCTCTCCCAGGAAGGGGTTCTGTGTAATGGGAGGGAGGACAACTACCTCTGCTCCCAGGGGATGACTCTGCCGCTGAGGAGAGAGACCGACTTTCTCCTCTCCCTGCTCCTGGTTCTGCTGCTGGGGAGAGAGACCGACTGTCTCCTCTCCCAGGAAGGGGTTCTGTGTAAGGGGAGGGAGACCGACTGTCTCCGCTCCCAGAGGATGGCTCTGCTGCTGGGGAGAGAGACCGACTGTCTCCTCCCCCTGCTCCTGGATCTGCTGCGGGTGAGAGAGATCAACTGTCTCCTCTCCTTGTACCTGGCTCTGCCGCTGGGGGGAGAGACCAACTGTCTCCTCTCCCAGAAAGGGATTCTGCCGCTGGGGAGAGAGACCTACTGTCTCCTGTCCCTGCTCCTGGCTCTGCCGCTAGGGAGTGAGACCGACTGTCTCCTCTCCCAGGAAGGGGTTCTGTGTAAGGGGAGGGAGGACAACTACCTCTGCTCCCAGGGGATGGCTCTGCCGCTGAGGAGAGAGACCAACTTTCTCCTCTCCCTGCTCCTGGTTCTGCTGCTGGGGAGAGAGACCGACTGTCTCCTCTCCTTGTACCTGGCTCTGCCGCTGGGGAGAGAGACCGACTGTCTCCTCTCCCAGGAAAGGGTTTTGTGTAGGGGGAGGGAGGAAGACTACCTCTGCTCCCAGAGGATGGCTCTGCCGCTGGGGAGAGCGACCGACTTTCTCCTCTCCCTGCTCCTAACTCTGCCGCTGGGGAGAGAGACCGACTTTCTCCTCTCCCTGCTCCTGGTTCTGCCGCTGCGGAGACCGACTGTCTCCTCTCCCAGGAAGGGATTCTGTGTAAGGGGAGGGAGGAAGACAACCTCCGCTCCCAGAGGATGGCTCTGCCGCTGGGGAGAGCGACCGACTGTCTCCTCTCCCTACTCCTGGATCTGCTGCGGGTGAGAGAGATCGACTGTCTCCTCTCCTTGCTCCTGGCTCTGCCGCTGGGGAGAGAGACAGACTTTCTCCTCTCCCTACTCCTGGATCTGCTGCGGGTGAGAGAAATCGACTGTCTCCTCTCCCAGGAAGGGGTTCTGTGTAAGGGGAGGGAGGAAGACTACCTCCGCTCCCAGAGGATGGCTCTGCCGCTGGGGAGAGCGACCGACTGTCTCCTCTCCCTACTCCTGGATCTGCTGCGGGTGAGAGAGATTGACTGTCTCCTCTCCTTGCTCCTGGCTCTGCCGCTGGGGAGAGAGACCGACTTTCTCCTCTCCCTGCTCCTGGTTCTGCCGCTGGGGAGAGAGACCGACTTTCTCCTCTCCCAGGAAGGGGTTCTGTGTAAGGGAGGGAGGAAGACTACCTCCGCTCCCAGAGGATGGCTCTGCCGCTGGGGAGAGAGACCAACTGTCTCCTCTCCCTACTCCTGGATCTGCTGCGGGTGAGAGAGATCGACTGTCTCCTCTCCTTGTACCTGGCTCTGCCGCTGGGGAGAGAGACCGACTGTCTCCTCTCCCAGGAAGGGGTTCTGTGTAAGGGGAGGGAGGAAGACTTCCTCCGCTCCTAGAGGATGGCTCTGCCCGCTGGGGAGAGCGACCGACTGTCTCCTCTCCCTGCTCTTAACTCTGCCGCTGGGGAGAGAGACCGACTTTCTCCTCTCCCTGCTCCTGGTTCTGCCGCTGGGGAGAGAGACCGACTGTCTCCTCTCCCAGGAAGGGGTTCTGTGTAAGGGGAGGGAGGAAGACTACCTCCGCTCCCAGAGGATGGCTCTGCCGCTGGGGAGAGCGACCGACTGTCTCCTCTCCCTACTCCTGGATCTGCTGCGGGTGAGAGAGATAGACTGTCTCCTCTCCTTGTACCTGGCTCTGCCGCTGGGGGGAGAGACCAACTGTCTCCTCTCCCAGAAAGGGATTCTGCCGCTGGGGAGAGAGACCTACTGTCTCCTGTCCCTGCTCCTGGCTCTGCCACTAGGGAGATAGACCGACTGTCTCCTCTCCCAGGAAGGGGTTTTGTGTAAGGGGAGGGAGGACAACTACCTCTGCTCCCAGGGGATGGCTCTGCCGCTGAGGAGAGAGACCAACTTTCTCCTCTCCCTGCTTCTGGTTCTGCTGCTGGGGAGAGAGACCGACTGTCTCCTCTCCCAGGAAGGGGTTCTGTGTAAGGGGAGGGAGACCGGCTGTCTCCGCTCCCAGAGGATGGCTCTGCCGCTGGGGAGAGAGACCGACTGTCTCCTCTACCTGCTCCTGGCTCTGCTGCTGGGGAGAGAGACCAACTGTCTCCTCTCCTTGTACCTTGCTCTGCCGCTGGGGAGAGAGACCGACTGTCTCCTCTCCCAGGAAGGGGTTCTGTGTAAGGGGAGGGAGGAAGACTACCTCCGCTCCCAGAGGATGGCTCTGCCGCTGGGGAGAGCGACCGACTGTCTCCTCTCCCTGCTCCTGGCTCTGCCGCTGGGGAGAGAGACCGACTTTCTCCTCTCCCTGCTCCTGGTTCTGCCGCTGGGGAGAGAGACCGACTGTCTCCTCTCCCAGGAAGGGGTTCTGTGTAAGGGGAGGGAGGAAGACTACCTCCGCTCCCAGAGGATGGCTCTGCCGCTAGGGAGAGCGACCGCCTGTCTCCTCTCCCTACTCCTGGATCTGCTGCGGGTGAAAGAGATCGACTGTCTCCTCTCCTTGCTCCTGGCTCTGCCGCTGGGGAGAGAGACGGACTGTCTCCTCTCCCTACTCCTGGATCTCCTGCGGGTGAGAGAAATCGACTGTCTCCTCTCCCAGGAAGGGGTTCTGTGTAAGGGGAGGGAGGAAGACTACCTCCGCTCCCAGAGGATGGCTCTGCCGCTGGGGGAGAGCGACCGACTGTCTCCTCTCCCTACTCCTGGATCTGCTGCGGGTGAGAGAGATCGACTGTTTCCTCTCCTTGTACCTGGCTCTGCCGCTGGGGAGAGAGACCGACTGTCTCCTCTCCCAGGAAGGGGTTCTGTGTAATGGGAGGGAGGACAACTACCTCGGCTCCCAGGGGATGACTCTGCCGCTGAGGAGAGAGACCGACTTTCTCCTCTCCCTGCTCCTGGTTCTGCTGCTGGGGAGAGAGACCGACTGTCTCCTCTCCCAGGAAGGGGTTCTGTGTAAGGGGAGGGAGACCGACTGTCTCCGCTCCCAGAGGATGGCTCTGCTGCTGGGGAGAGAGACCGACTGTCTCCTCCCCCTGCTCCTGGATCTGCTGCGGGTGAGAGAGATCAACTGTCTCCTCTCCTTGTACCTGGCTCTGCCGCTGGGGGGAGAGACCAACTGTCTCCTCTCCCAGAAAGGGATTCTGCCGCTGGGGAGAGAGACCTACTGTCTCCTGTCCCTGCTCCTGGCTCTGCCGCTAGGGAGTGAGACCGACTGTCTCCTCTTTCAGGAAGGGGTTCTGTGTAAGGGGAGGGAGGACAACTACCTCTGCTCCCAGGGGATGGCTCTGCCGCTGAGGAGAGAGACCAACTTTCTCCTCTCCCTGCTCCTGGTTCTGCTGCTGGGAGAGAGACCGACTGTCTCCTCTCCTTGTACCTGGCTCTGCCGCTGGGGAGAGAGACCGACTGTCTCCTCTCCCAGGAAAGGGTTTTGTGTAGGGGGAGGGAGGAAGACTACCTCTGCTCCCAGAGGATGGCTCTGCCGCTGGGGAGAGCGACCGACTGTCTCCTCTCCCTGCTCCTAACTCTGCCGCTGGGGAGAGAGACCGACTTTCTCCTCTCCCTGCTCCTGGTTCTGCCGCTGCGGAGACCGACTGTCTCCTCTCCCAGGAAGGGATTCTGTGTAAGGGGAGGGAGGAAGACTACCTCCGCTCCCAGAGGATGGCTCTGCTGCTGGGGAGAGCGACCGGACTGTCTCCTCTCCCTACTCCTGGATCTGCTGCGGGTGAGAGAGATCGACTGTCTCCTCTCCTTGCTCCTGGCTCTGCCGCTGGGGAGAGAGACAGACTTTCTCCTCTCCCTACTCCTGGATCTGCTGCGGGTGAGAGAAATCGACTGTCTCCTCTCCCAGGAAGGGGTTCTGTGTAAGGGGAGGGAGGAAGACTACCTCCGCTCCCAGAGGATGGCTCTGCCGCTGGGGAGAGCGACCGACTGTCTCCTCTCCCTACTCCTGGATCTGCTGCGGGTGAGAGAGATCGACTGTCTCCTCTCCTTGCTCCTGGCTCTGCCGCTGGGGAGAGAGACCGACTTTCTCCTCTCCCTGCTCCTGGTTCTGCCGCTGGGGAGAGAGACCGACTTTCTCCTCTCCCAGGAAGGGGTTCTGTGTAAGGGGAGGGAGGAAGACTACCTCCGCTCCCAGAGGATGGCTCTGCCGCTGGGGAGAGCGACCAACTGTCTCCTCTCCCTACTCCTGGATCGGCTGCGGGTGAGAGAGATCGACTGTCTCCTCTCCTTGTACCTGGCTCTGCCGCTGGGGAGAGAGACCGACTGTCTCCTCTCCCAGGAAGGGGTTCTGTGTAAGGGGAGGGAGGAAGACTTCCTCCGCTCCCAGAGGATGGCTCTGCCGCTGGGGAGAGCGACCGACTGTCTCTCTCCCTGCTCTTAACTCTGCCGCTGGGGAGAGAGACTGACTTTCTCCTCTCCCTGCTCCTGATTCTGCCGCTGGGGAGAGAGACCGACTGTCTCCTCTCCCAGGAAGGGGTTCTGTGTAAGGGGAGGGAGGAAGACTACCTCCGCTCCCAGAGGATGGCTCTGCCGCTGGGGAGAGCGACCGACTGTCTCCTCTCCCTACTCCTGGATCTGCTGCGGGTGAGAGAGATCGACTGTCTCCTCTCCTTGTACCTGGCTCTGCCGCTGGGGGGAGAGACCAACTGTCTCCTCTCCCAGAAAGGGATTCTGCCGCTGGGGAGAGAGACCTACTGTCTCCTGTCCCTGCTCCTGGCTCTGCCACTAGGGAGAGAGACCGACTGTCTCCTCTCCCAGGAAGGGGTTCTGTGTAAGGGGAGGGAGGACAACTACCTCTGCTCCCAGGGGATGGCTCTGCCGCTGAGGAGAGAGACCAACTTTCTCCTCTCCCTGCTTCTGGTTCTGCTGCTGGGGAGAGAGGACCGACTGTCTCCTCTCCCAGGAAGGGGTTCTGTGTAAGGGGAGGGAGACCGGCTGTCTCCGCTCCCAGAGGATGGCTCTGCCGCTGGGGAGAGAGACCGACTGTCTCCTCTCCCTGCTCCTGGCTCTGCTGCTGGGGAGAGAGACCAACTGTCTCCTCTCCTTGTACCTTGCTCTGCCGCTGGGGAGAGAGACCGACTGTCTCCTCTCCCAGGAAGGGGTTCTGTGTAAGGGGAGGGAGGAAGACTACCTCCGCTCCCAGAGGATGGCTCTGCCGCTGGGGAGAGCGACCGACTGTCTCCTCTCCCTGCTCCTGGCTCTGCCGCTGGGGAGAGAGACCGACTTTCTCCTCTCCCTGCTCCTGGTTCTGGCCGCTGGGTAGAGAGACTGACTGTCTCCTCTCCCAGGAAGGGGTTCTGTGTAAGGGGAGGGAGGAAGACTACCTCCGCTCCCAGAGGATGGCTCTGCCGCTGGGGAGAGCGACCGACTGTCTCCTCTCCCTGCTCCTGGATCTGCTGCGGGTGAGAGAGATCGACTGTCTCCTCTCCTTGCTCCTGGCTCTGCCGCTGGGGAGAGAGACCGACTGTCTCCTCTCCCTACTCCTGGATCTGCTGCGGGTGAGAGAAATCGACTGTCTCCTCTCCCAGGAAGGGTTCTGTGTAAGGGGAGGGAGGAAGACTACCTCCGCTCCCAGAGGATGGCTCTGCCGCTGGGGAGAGCGACCGACTGTCTCCTCTCCCTACTCCTGGATCTGCTGCGGGTGAGAGAGATCGACTGTTTCCTCTCCTTGTACCTGGCTCTGCCGCTGGGGAGAGAGACCGACTGTCTCCTCTCCCAGGAAGGGGTTCTGTGTAATGGGAGGGAGGACAACTACCTCTGCTCCCAGGGGATGACTCTGCCGCTGAGGAGAGAGACCGACTTTCTCCTCTCCCTGCTCCTGGTTCTGCTGCTGGGGAGAGAGACCGACTGTCTCCTCTCCCAGGAAGGGGTTCTGTGTAAGGGGAGGGAGTCCGACTGTCTCCGCTCCCAGAGGATGGCTCTGCTGCTGGGGAGAGAGACCGACTGTCTCCTCCCCCTGCTCCTGGATCTGCTGCGGGTGAGAGAGATCAACTGTCTCCTCTCCTTGTACCTGGCTCTGCCGCTGGGGGGAGAGACCAACTGTCTCCTCTCCCAGAAAGGGATTCTGCCGCTGGGGAGAGAGACCTACTGTCTCCTGTCCCTGCTCCTGGCTCTGCCGCTAGGGAGTGAGACCGACTGTCTCCTCTCCCAGGAAGGGGTTCTGTGTAAGGGGAGGGAGGACAACTACCTCTGCTCCCAGGGGATGGCTCTGCCGCTGAGGAGAGAGACCAACTTTCTCCTCTCCCTGCTCCTGGTTCTGCTGCTGGGGAGAGAGACCGACTGTCTCCTCTCCTTGTACCTGGCTCTGCCGCTGGGGAGAGAGACCGACTGTCTCCTCTCCCAGGAAAGGGTTTTGTGTAGGGGGAGGGAGGAAGACTACCTCTGCTCCCAGAGGATGGCTCTGCCGCTGGGGAGAGCGACCGACTGTCTCCTCTCCCTGCTCCTAACTCTGCCGCTGGGGGGAGAGACCGACTTTCTCCTCTCCCTGCTCCTGGTTCTGCCGCTGCGGAGACCGACTGTCTCCTCTCCCAGGAAGGGATTCTGTGTAAGGGGAGGGAGGAAGACTACCTCCGCTCCCAGAGGATGGCTCTGCCGCTGGGGAGAGCGACCGACTGTCTCCTCTCCCTACTCCTGGATCTGCTGCGGGTGAGAGAGATCGACTGTCTCCTCTCCTTGCTCCTGGCTCTGCCGCTGGGGAGAGAGACAGACTTTCTCCTCTCCCTACTCCTGGATCTGCTGCGGGTGAGAGAAATCGACTGTCTCCTCTCCCAGGAAGGGGTTCTGTGTAAGGGGAGGGAGGAAGACTACCTCCGCTCCCAGAGGATGGCTCTGCCGCTGGGGAGAGCGACCGACTGTCTCCTCTCCCTACTCCTGGATCTGCTGCGGGTGAGAGAGATTGACTGTCTCCTCTCCTTGCTCCTGGCTCTGCCGCTGGGGAGAGAGACCGACTTTCTCCTCTCCCTGCTCCTGGTTCTGCTGCTGGGGAGAGAGACCGACTTTCTCCTCTCCCAGGAAGGGGTTCTGTGTAAGGGGAGGGAGGAAGACTACCTCCGCTCCCAGAGGATGGCTCTGCCGCTGGGGAGAGCGACCGACTGTCTCCTCTCCCTACTCCTGGATCTGCTGCGGGTTAGAGAGATAGACTATCTCCTCTCCTTGTACCTGGCTCTGCCGCTGGGGAGAGAGACCGACTGTCTCCTCTCCCAGGAAGGGGTTATGTGTAAGGGGAGGGAGGAAGACTACCTCCGCTCCCAGAGGATGGCTCTGCCGCTGGGGAGAGCGACCGACTGTCTCCTCTCCCTGCTCTTAACTCTGCCGCTGGGGAGAGAGACCGACTTTCTCCTCTCCCTGCTCCTGGTTCTGCCGCTGGGGAGAGAGACCGACTGTCTCCTCTCCCAGGAAGGGGTTCTGTGTAAGGGGAGGGAGGAAGACTACCTCCGCTCCCAGAGGATGGCTCTGCCGCTGGGGAGAGCGACCGACTGTCTCCTCTCCCTACTCCTGGATCTGCTGCGGGTGAGAGAGATCGACTGTCTCCTCTCCTTGTACCTGGCTCTGCCGCTGGGGGGAGAGACCAACTGTCTCCTCTCCCAGAAAGGGATTCTGCCGCTGGGGAGAGAGACCTACTGTCTCCTGTCCCTGCTCCTGGCTCTGCCACTAGGGAGAGAGACCAACTGTCTCCTCTCCCAGGAAGGGATTCTGTGTAAGGCGGAGGGTGGACAACTACCTCTGCTCCCAGGGGATGGCTCTGCCGCTGAGGAGAGAGACCAACTTTCTCCTCTCCCTGCTTCTGGTTCTGCTGCTGGGGAGAGAGACCGATTGTCTCCTCTCCCAGGAAGGGGTTCTGTGTAAGGGGAGGGAGACCGGCTGTCTCCGCTCCCAGAGGATGGCTCTGCCGCTGGGGAGAGAGACCGATTGTCTCCTCTCCCTGCTCCTGGCTCTGCTGCTGGGGAGAGAGACCAACTGTCTCCTCTCCTTGTACCTTGCTCTGCCGCTGGGGAGAGAGACCGACTGTCTCCTCTCCCAGGAAGGGGTTCTGTGTAAGGGGAGGGAGGAAGACTACCTCCGCTCCCAGAGGATGGCTCTGCCGCTGGGGAGAGCGACCGACTGTCTCCTCTCCCTACTCCTGGATCTGCTGCGGGTGAGAGAGATCGACTGTCTCCTCTCCTTGCTCCTGGCTCTGCCGCTGGGGAGAGAGACCGACTGTCTCCTCTCCCTACTCCTGGATCTGCTGCGGGTGAGAGAGATCGACTGTCTCCTCTCCCTGCTCCTGACTCTGCCGCTGGGGAGAGAGACCGACTTTCTCCTCTCCCTGCTCCTGGTTCTGCCTCTGGGGAGAGAGACCGACTGTCTCCTCTCCCAGGAAGGGGTTCTGTGTAAGGGGAGGGAGGAAGACTACCTCCGCTCCCAGAGGATGGCTCTGCCGCTATGGAGAGCGACCGACTGTCTCCTCTCCCTACTCCCGGATCTGCTGCGGGTGAGAGAGATCGACTGTTTCCTCTCCCTGCTCCTGACTCTGCCGCTGGGGAGAGAGACCGACTTTCTCCTCTCCCTGCTCCTGGTTCTGCTGCTGGGGAGAGAGACTGACTGTCTCCTCTCCCAGGAAGGAGTTCTGTGTAAGGGGAAGGAGGAAGACTACCTCCGCTCCCAGAGGATGGCTCTGCTGCTGGGGAGAGCGACCGACTGTCTCCTCTCCCTACTCCTGGATCTGCTGCGGGTGAGAGAGATCGACTGTTTCCTCTCCCTGCTCCTGACTCTGCCGCTGGGGAGAGAGACCGACTTTCTCCTCACCCTGCTCCTGGTTCTGCCGCTGGGGAGAGAGACTGACTGTCTCCTCTCCCAGGAAGGGGTTCTGTGTAAGGGGAGGGAGGAAGACTACCTCCGCTCCCAGAGGATGGCTCTGCCGCTGGGGAGAGCGACCGACTGTCTCCTCTCCCTGCTTCTGGTTCTGCTGCTGGGGAGAGAGACCGACTGTCTCCTCTCCCAGGAAGGGGTTCTGTGTAAGGGGAGGGAGACCGGCTGTCTCCGCTCCCAGAGGATGGCTCTGCCGCTGGGGAGAGAGACCGACTGTCTCCTCTCCCTGCTCCTGGCTCTGCTGCTGGGGAGAGAGACCAACTGTCTCCTCTCCTTGTACCTTGCTCTGCCGCTGGGGAGAGAGACCGACTGTCTCCTCTCCCAGGAAGGGGTTCTGTGTAAGGGGAGGGAGGAAGACTACCTCCGCTCCCAGAGGATGGCTCTGCCGCTGGGGAGAGCGACCGACTGTCTCCTCTCCCTGCTCCTGGCTCTGCCGCTGGGGAGAGAGACCGACTGTCTCCTCTCCCTGCTCCTGGCTCTGCCGCTGGGGAGAGAGACCGACTTTCTCCTCTCCCTGCTCCTGGTTCTGCCGCTGGGTAGAGAGACTGACTGTCTCCTCTCCCAGGAAGGGGTTCTGTGTAAGGGGAGGGAGGAAGACTACCTCCACTCCCAGAGGATGGCTCTGCCGCTGGGGAGAGCGACCGACTGTCTCCTCTCCCTACTCCTGGATCTGCTGCGGGTGAGAGAGATCGACTGTCTCCTCTCCTTGCTCCTGGCTCTGCCGCTGGGGAGAGAGACCGACTGTCTCCTCTCCCTACTCCTGGATCTGCTGCGGGTGAGAGAAATCGACTGTCTCCTCTCCCAGGAAGGGGTTCTGTGTAAGGGGAGGGAGGAAGACTACCTCCGCTCCCAGAGGATGGCTCTGCCGCTGGGGAGAGCGACCGACTGTCTCCTCTCCCTACTCCTGGATCTGCTGCGGGTGAGAGAGATCGACTGTTTCCTCTCCTTGTACCTGGCTCTGCCGCTGGGGAGAGAGACCGACTGTCTCCTCTCCCAGGAAGGGGTTCTGTGTAATGGGAGGGAGGACAACTACCTCTGCTCCCAGGGGATGACTCTGCCGCTGAGGAGAGAGACCGACTTTCTCCTCTCCCTGCTCCTGGTTCTGCTGCTGGGGAGAGAGACCGACTGTCTCCTCTCCTTGTACCTGGCTCTGCCGCTGGGGAGAGAGACCGACTGTCTCCTCTCCCAGGAAAGGGTTTTGTGTAGGGGGAGGGAGGAAGACTACCTCTGCTCCCAGAGGATGGCTCTGCCGCTGGGGAGAGCGACCGACTGTCTCCTCTCCCTGCTCCTAACTCTGCCGCTGGGGAGAGAGACCGACTGTCTCCTCTCCCTGCTCCTGGTTCTGCCGCTGCGGAGACCGACTGTCTCCTCTCCCAGGAAGGGATTCTGTGTAAGGGGAGGGAGGAAGACTACCTCCGCTCCCAGAGGATGGCTCTGCCGCTGGGGAGAGCGACCGACTGTCTCCTCTCCCTACTCCTGGATCTGCTGCGGGTGAGAGAGATTGACTGTCTCCTCTCCTTGCTCCTGGCTCTGCCGCTGGGGAGAGAGACCGACTTTCTCCTCTCCCTGCTCCTGGCTCTGCCGCTGGGGAGAGAGACCGACTTTCTCCTCTCCCAGGAAGGGGTTCTGTGTAAGGGGAGGGAGGAAGACTAACTCCGCTCCCAGAGGATGGCTCTGCCGCTGGGGAGAGCGACCGACTGTCTCCTCTCCCTGCTCCTGGATCTGCTGCGGGTGAGAGAGATCGACTGTCTCCTCTCCTTGTACCTGGCTCTGCCGCTGGGGAGAGAGACCGACTGTCTCCTCTCCCAGGAAGGGGTTCTGTGTAAGGGGGGGGAGGACAACTACCTCTGCTCCCAGGGGATGGCTCTGCCGCTGAGGAGAGAGACCAACTTTCTCCTCTCCCTGCTCCTGGTTCTGCTGCTGGGGAGAGAGACCGACTGTCTCCTCTCCTTGTACCTGGCTCTGCCGCTGGGGAGAGAGACCGACTGTCTCCTCTCCCAGGAAAGGGTTTTGTGTAGGGGGAGGGAGGAAGACTACCTCTGCTCCCAGAGGATGGCTCTGCCGCTGGGGAGAGCGACCGACTGTCTCCTCTCCCTGCTCCTAACTCTGCCGCTGGGGAGAGAGACCGACTTTCTCCTCTCCCTGCTCCTGGTTCTGCCGCTGCGGAGACCGACTGTCTCCTCTCCCAGGAAGGGATTCTGTGTAAGGGGAGGGAGGAAGACTACCTCCGCTCCCAGAGGATGGCTCTGCCGCTGGGGAGAGCGACCGACTGTCTCCTCTCCCTACTCCTGGATCTGCCGCTGGGGAGAGAGACCGACTTTCTCCTCTCCCTGCTCCTGGTTCTGCCGCTGGGGAGAGAGACCGACTGTCTCCTCTCCTTGTACCTGGCTCTGCCGCTGGGGAGAGAGACCGACTGTCTCCTCTCCCAGGAAGGGGTTCTCTGTAAGGGGAGGGAGGAAGACTACCTCCGCTCCCAGAGGATGGCTCTGCCGCTGGGGAGAGCGACCGACTGTCTCCTCTCCCTGCTCTTAACTGTGCCGCTGGGGAGAGAGACCGACTTTCTCCTCTCCCTGCTCCTGGTTCTGCCGCTGGGGAGAGAGACCGACTGTCTCCTCTCCCAGGAAGGGGTTCTGTGTAAGGGGAGGGAGGAAGACTACCTCCGCTCCCAGAGGATGGCTCTGCCGCTGGGGAGAGCGACCGACTGTCTCCTCTCCCTACTCCTGGATCTGCTGCGGGTGAGAGAGATCGACTGTCTCCTCTCCTTGTACCTGGCTCTGCCGCTGGGGGGAGAGACCAACTGTCTCCTCTCCCAGAAAGGGATTCTGCCGCTGGGGAGAGAGACCTACTGTCTCCTGTCCCTGCTCCTGGCTCTGCCACTAGGGAGAGAGACCGACTGTCTCCTCTCCCAGGAAGGGGTTCTGTGTAAGGGGAGGGAGGACAACTACCTCTGCTCCCAGGGGATGGCTCTGCCGCTGAGGAGAGAGACCAACTTTCTCCTCTCCCTGCTTCTGGTTCTGCTGCTGGGGAGAGAGACCGACTGTCTCCTCTCCCAGGAAGGGGTTCTGTGTAAGGGGAGGGAGACCGGCTGTCTCCGCTCCCAGAGGATGGCTCTGCTGGGGAGAGAGACCGACTGTCTCCTCTCCCTGCTCCTGGCTCTGCTGCTGGGGAGAGAGACCAACTGTCTCCTCTCCTTGTACCTTGCTCTGCCGCTGGGGAGAGAGACCGACTGTCTCCTCTCCCAGGAAGGGGTTCTGTGTAAGGGGAGGGAGGAAGACTACCTCCGCTCCCAGAGGATGGCTCTGCCGCTGGGGAGAGCGACCGACTGTCTCCTCTCCCTGCTCCTGGCTCTGCCGCTGGGGAGAGCGACCGACTGTCTCCTCTCCCTGCTCCTGGCTCTGCCGCTGGGGAGAGAGACCGACTTTCTCCTCTCCCTGCTCCTGGTTCTGCCGCTGGGTAGAGAGACTGACTGTCTCCTCTCCCAGGAAGGGGTTCTGTGTAAGGGGAGGGAGGAAGACTACCTCCGCTCCCAGAGGATGGCTCTGCCGCTGGGGAGAGCGACCGACTGTCTCCTCTCCCTACTCCTGGATCTGCTGCGGGTGAGAGAGATCGACTGTCTCCTCTCCTTGCTCCTGGCTCTGCCGCTGGGGAGAGAGACCGACTGTCTCCTCTCCCTACTCCTGGATCTGCTGCGGGTGAGAGAAATCGACTGTCTCCTCTCCCAGGAAGGGGTTCTGTGTAAGGGGAGGGAGGAAGACTACCTCCGCTCCCAGAGGATGGCTCTGCCGCTGGGGAGAGCGACCGACTGTCTCCTCTCCCTACTCCTGGATCTGCTGCGGGTGAGAGAGATCGACTGTTTCCTCTCCTTGTACCTGGCTCTGCCGCTGGGGAGAGAGACCGACTGTCTCCTCTCCCAGGAAGGGGTTCTGTGTAATGGGAGGGAGGACAACTACCTCTGCTCCCAGGGGATGACTCTGCCGCTGAGGAGAGAGACCGACTTTCTCCTCTCCCTGCTCCTGGTTCTGCTGCTGGGGAGAGAGACCGACTGTCTCCTCTCCCAGGAAGGGGTTCTGTGTAAGGGGAGGGAGACCGACTGTCTCCGCTCCCAGAGGATGGCTCTGCTGCTGGGGAGAGAGACCGACTGTCTCCTCCCCCTGCTCCTGGATCTGCTGCGGGTGAGAGAGATCAACTGTCTCCTCTCCTTGTACCTGGCTCTGCCGCTGGGGGGAGAGACCAACTGTCTCCTCTCCCAGAAAGGGATTCTGCCGCTGGGGAGAGAGACCGACTTTCTCCTCTCCCTGCTCCTGGTTCTGCCGCTGGGGAGAGAGACCGACTGTCTCCTCTCCCAGGAAGGGGTTCTGTGTAAGGGGAGGGAGGAAGACTACCTCCGCTCCCAGAGGATGGCTCTGCCGCTGGGGAGAGCGACCGACTGTCTCCTCTCCCTGCTTCTGGTTCTGCTGCTGGGGAGAGAGACCGACTGTCTCCTCTCCCAGGAAGGGGTTCTGTGTAAGGGGAGGGAGACCGGCTGTCTCCGCTCCCAGAGGATGGCTCTGCCGCTGGGGAGAGAGACCGACTGTCTCCTCTCCCTGCTCCTGGCTCTGCTGCTGGGGAGAGAGACCAACTGTCTCCTCTCCTTGTACCTTGCTCTGCCGCTGGGGAGAGAGACCGACTGTCTCCTCTCCCAGGAAGGGGTTCTGTGTAAGGGGAGGGAGGAAGACTACCTCCGCTCCCAGAGGATGGTGTGACAGACCCTTCTGTCAGGACTGAAGGAGTTAATTGTGTTTAGCTAAGAAACTAATTTCTAAAGACAGAGTTGCTGGCTCCAGCTATAATCTAATTAGTGCTAAGCATTCTATTGTTTGATCACCTCCAGAGAGAAAACGCCTAAGTGATAAGAAGGGCCAAGAGTGTCTTGTGGTTGAAGTGTTTAAGTAATATAATTCTATTGTATCATGTCAAAGGGCTTGTTCCCTCCATGTAATGTACAACAGTCTTTCAACCCCCATCTGGGGGGAGGTGTCAAACCTGTATAAATACTAGGCATCTAGCCTTTAATAAATGTCATTCTGTTTTAAACCTGAAAACTGGCTTGGTTGTGAATTGCTGATTCCCTATGCAGGACGTTGTTCCCTGGTATTAACCCTTGGTACACTGTTGGTACCGTAACAATTGGTGGCAGCGACGGAATGAACCTTATCGCCCAGAAGAGCAACTACACAAGCCAGTAACCTCAGGAAGAGGGGGATTATTACAATACTGACTAAGATGGAAAAGAGAAAAGTAAATTTTGCAGTTTTTAAAAACTTCCTGGAAACAGAAGGAGAGATTGATGGTGTTACGGTTACCCTTAGTCTCGCTGAGAGATGGACCGCTTAGTAGCCTGGATCCCTATTGCTAAAGAGGGGAGAAGCTGCTTTCCATAGTATTCTATATGAGTCTCGCAAATATAGAATAATCTCCCTTAGCTGTAGTACAGCTAGGATACCCTTCTGCCCACAAAAACGAGTCAACGCTGCGATTGAGGGTCAAACAAGAACTCAGCACTGGGATGCCCAGCCTGCTTTTTATTAAGGTTACATGCACACAGGGCACTCCCAGGGGGAGAGGGGGGGGAAGCACAAAATCCCCCATCACACATTTAGATAGAGAGCACTGTCCTTTGACAGGCCACAATAGGATTACAGTACTTAAGATAACAAGTTTACAAGTTCATCTTATCAATTAGCAGTCTGGCTCCAGAGGTGATTAGACAATGGGATTGGTTATCCCTAAACTTAGAGCTGAGGCCAGCAAAAATGTGTATTTAGGCAATAGTTTCTAAAAGCTGAAAAAAAAGAGTTAACTCTTTATGAAATGATACTTGTTACGGTTTTCTTGGAGCCCTTCTTAGGCGCTGGCTTGCTGGTTCAGGCATTGCTGCTGGGAAATAAGCTCTTCACAACAAAATAACTAATGCTTCTGTAACAGTGCTCCCTTTCTGTGGAACACTCTGGCAGACACGGTCTGACCCCTTTTCGGGGCAGACTAAGGCTGTCCAGACCGCTGGTTATGCAGGGCTGAGGTCTGTTTGTCTGGACAACCCGTCGGCGTTGCCATTCTGTTTCCCAGGTCTGTAAGTAATGGTGAAATTGAAGGGTTGCAACGATAAGCTCCAACGTAATAGCCTGCCGTTATCTCCAGAGACCCGGTTCAGCCACACCAACGGGTTATGGTCGGTGACCAGAGTGAACTCCTGACCATATAAATAGGGAGTCAATTTCTTTAATGCCCACACCAAAGCCAAACACTCCTTTTCGACCGCTGCATAGCTGACTTCGCGGGGCAGGAGCTTCCGGCTGATGTAGGCAACTGGATGCTCCCCTCCATCTTCGCCTACTTGGCTGAGGACAGCTCCCAGCCCGAACATGGAAGCGTCTGTATGGACGATAAAACGTTTGTTAAGGGCTGGGGCCGCCAAGACAGGAGCGTTAATTAGAGCATTTTTGAGAGCCTGGAAAGCCGTTTCACAGTGGGGAGACCACAGGACCTGTCGAGGTAAGTTCTTCTTGGTCAAGTCAGTCAGGGGTTTGGCAAGTGTGCTGTAGTCTGGTACGAACCGTCTATAGTACCCTGCCGTGCCCAGGAAGGCTAGGACCTGAGTCTTAGTGATGGGGGTGGGCCAATTGGCGACAGCTTCTATTTTGGCCGGCTCTGGTCGCTGCTTTCCACACCCCACCCGGTGACCCAGGTACTGTACCTCGGCCATCCCAAAGTGGCATTTTTCTGGCTTCAGAGTCAGGCCAGCAGCCCGGATCTGATCCAGAACCATTCCCACATGAGCTAAGTGGTCCTCCCAGGACTCACTGTGGATCGCTATGTCGTCCAGGTAGGCGCAAGCAAAACTCTGGAAGCCATCCAGGAGCCTATCCACCAAGCGCTGGAATGTAGCTGGGGCATTCTTCATCCCAAACGGCATTACCCTAAACTGATATAAGCCGAATGGGGTGACGAATGCCGACTTGGGGATAGCCTCCGGGGCCAGGGGAATCTGCCAGTAACCTTTGCAGAGGTCAATAGTGGTCAGGTAATTTCCCCTGGCTATACGATCGAGTAGCTCGTCTACCCTGGGCATAGGGTAAGCGTCCGTCACGGTATTTTCATTGAGCCTCCGATAGTCTACACAGAACCGGGTGGTCCCATCTTTCTTGGGCACCAAGACAACTGGGGAGGCCCATGGACTATCGGAGGGCTCAATTACCCTGAGCTGGAGCATCTCATCGATCTCCTTCTTCATTCCTGTCCTAACTGCTTCGGGGATTCGGTACGGAGCCTGGCGCAAGGGAGCTTGTCCCGGAGTATCTACCTGGTGGGTGGTTAAAGTAGTGTACCCTGGCTTCGGGGAGAAGGTGAGGTGTTTGGACTGGAGGAGTTGGTTGAGCTGCTCCCTTTCAGTGGGGCTAAGTCGGTCCCCTATCTGAACCTGCGCCACTATACCTGTGGGGAGACTCTTTTCTAATAGGTCTGGAATGGGTAAACTGTCGGGGTCTTCCTGAGGGGAACAACATACGGCCGTCACGTTCTCTGGTCGCTCAAAATATTCCTTGAGCATGTTTACATGGAATGTCTTTCTAAGATTGTTGTCATGGCAGCTAGCTATCACATAAGTGGTGTCTCCCCTTTTCTCTACGATCTGGTAGGGACCCTGCCAGGACGCCTGCAATTTGTCTGTCTTCACCGGCTTAAGTACTAACACCTTTTGTCCTATGGTGAAGATTCTCTTTCGGGCCCCCCGATCGTACCATACTTTCTGTCTTCTCTGGGCCAACTGGAGATTAGCCCGCACGGATTTGGCTAATTGCTCCATTCGGTCCCTGAGTTCCAGCACGTATGGCACAATGGGGACACCGTCAGCCTCCATCTCTCCCTCCCAGTGCTCCCGGATCAGGTTTAGGGGTCCCCGTACCTTTCTTCCGTAGAGCAACTCGAAGGGAGAGAACCCTGTCGTTTCCTGGGGCACCTCCCGATAAGCAAATAGGAGGTGCGGCAGGAAGCGTTCCCAGTCTCGGTATTCCTGAGTGAACGTCTTGAGCATTTGCTTGAGGGTCCCATTGAACCTCTCACACAGCCCGTTCGTCTGGGGGTGGTATGGGGAGCTCAGGAGGGACTTAATTTTGCAAACCTGCCAGAGTTGTTGGGTTAATTCAGCCGTAAATTGGGTGCCTCGGTCGGATAGGATTTCTTTTGGAAATCCTACCCGGGAGAACACCTGTACTAGTGCATTCGCTACCGTATCCGCTTGTATGTTGGATAGGGCGACAGCCTCTGGGTACCTGGTAGCGTAGTCCACTACGGTAAGAATGTAGCGCTTACCGGAGGGACTAGGGGTAGCCAGTGGTCCCACTAGGTCAATAGCAACCCGGCTGAAGGGTTCCTCTACAATGGGCATATTTACTAGCTGGGCTTTAGGGTGATCGCCTCGCCTTCCTACTCGTTGACACACATCGCAGGTGTTACAGTAAGTTCTAACGTCAGCGTGCACCCCTGGCCAAAAGAACGTGTGAGTAATGCGGTGTAGGGTACGGGTAACGGCTAGGTGGCCTGCTAAGGGGATGTCGTGGCCTATTTTGAGGATTTCTTGACGGTATTTGTGGGGCACTACCAGCTGTCGCCTACGCTGTCCCCTTTTCTCTGTCCAGCGGTATAGTTTCCCTTTTTCCCATAAGAATGTTTCGTTATCTGCCCCGCCCCCTCCGGTCTCTGCTCGTTCCCGGTACTTTTGTAAGGTCGGGTCAGTCTTAGACTCTGCCTCGAAAGCATCTGGGGTGTCCCAGGGTATGGGGCCTAACCTGTCAGGCAAGGTCGGGGTAGGTCTTACCTGTGTCTCCCGCACTGGTGAGAGCTCTCGCTCCGTCCGGGGCTTGGGCCCGTGTAGTCACTGGGTCCGCCTCGTTGTTGCATACTGGAGCATAGGCAGAAGTCATGGGGCCCAAATCGTTGCCCAGTAGTACTTCGGCAGGTAAATTATCCATTAGGCCCACGTTCACAGCCCCCTTTCCCGCTCCCCAATCAAGATGCACTTTAGCTGTTGGAATTTTGTACACATCCCCCCCCCGCCACTCTAACGGCCACAGTCTGTCCGGATCGCTTGTGCTCTGGCACCAAATGACTCTGTACCAGCGTGATAGTAGCCCCTGTGTCTCGCAATCCCTCGGTAGATCGCCCCTCGAGCCATACCCTCTGCCGATGGTGCTGGCGGTTATCTGAGGCAGCATATACAGGGTCTGCCTCGTGAAGCGGCCCCACATATCCCTCCATAGGGGCCTCTTGGTTAACACAGAGGGCCCGGGCCGGACGATAGGACCCAGAGGGGTAATTGTAATTCCTGGGTGTCTGGTGCGTATTAAGGGGGCAGCTAGCCATGAAATGCCCTGGTTGCTTGCATCGGTGGCAAGTCGGTCTGTGATGCTCAGAGCTGTTATTGGGTGGTCCTGAGTGTCGGACGGGCCCTGTGGGCACCGGGGCTCGGAATTCAGCATGAGGGGGTGCACGGTAAACCTCTCTGGGTTCGACCCGTGCTGGAGCTCGGTAGTTCATGGGTTCGTGAAGACGGGAGTCATAATGTTCATCGGCCAATTTGGCTGCTTCTTCTAAGGTAGAAGGCCGCCTGTCTCGCAGCCATTCCTTCCCTTGCTGTTCCATGCCATTATAAAAATGTTCTAAGAGAAACAATTGTAAAATTTCCTCCCCAGTCACCGCTTTACTTCCGCTCAGCCAGTGATTTGCCGCTCTCCGCATTCGGTGCGCCCATTCCATATGGGTATCGTTAGGCTTCTTTTCCGTGCCCCGAAACTGTCGGCGATACGTGTCCGGAGTTACAGCGTACCGTCGCAACAGTGTCTCCTTAACTAGCTCATACTGTGTCACTTCCTTAGCACCCAGAGTACAAAAGGCTTCCAGGGCTCGCCCGGATAGTTTCCCAGACAATATCGTGGGCCACTCTCTGTTGGGAATCTGGTGCAGGGCACATTGCCTTTCGAAGTCCGCCAAATATTCATCAATCCCTGTCTCGCTCTCTAGAAAGGGTCGAAATGCTGTATAGGGTATCTTGGGCCTCCCAGCATTTTCGACAGGGATGATTACCTGCGGGGCTACAGCATTGCGGTGTGCGTTCGCTAGGTTGAGTTCGTGGGCTCGAGTCTCTCGTATATCCTCGTCCGCCTCCGCCATCAACTGCTGTACCAATTCCATGGAGGGGTTCGGCCCGTATAATGAGAGCCTTTCCCGAACAATCCTGGTTTTTTCGTCACTAATCGTGGTCGGTGTTTCCACCATTGTGAAGCTCTGATCCAGTTCGTTCAATTCTGCGATCAGCTCTCTCCTCGGCCGGTTTAGGGTTGTACGCTTCAATTTTTCGTAAGCGCTCTCCATCCGTTCTGTACCTCTCCTAGGAAATCCAGGAAAATCCCGCCGCTGCCGCCAAATGTTACGGTTACCCTTAGTCTCGCTGAGAGATGGACCGCTTAGTAGCCTGGATCCCTATTGCTAAAGAGGGGAGAAGCTGCTTTCCATAGTATTCTATATGAGTCTCGCAAATATAGAATAATCTCCCTTAGCTGTAGTACAGCTAGGATACCCTTCTGCCCACAAAAACGAGTCAACGCTGCGATTGAGGGTCAAACAAGAACTCAGCACTGGGATGCCCAGCCTGCTTTTTATTAAGGTTACATGCACACAGGGCACTCCCAGGGGGAGAGGGGGGGGAAGCACAAAATCCCCCATCACACATTTAGATAGAGAGCACTGTCCTTTGACAGGCCACAATAGGATTACAGTACTTAAGATAACAAGTTTACAAGTTCATCTTATCAATTAGCAGTCTGGCTCCAGAGGTGATTAGACAATGGGATTGGTTATCCCTAAACTTAGAGCTGAGGCCAGCAAAAATGTGTATTTAGGCAATAGTTTCTAAAAGCTGAAAAAAAAGAGTTAACTCTTTATGAAATGATACTTGTTACGGTTTTCTTGGAGCCCTTCTTAGGCGCTGGCTTGCTGGTTCAGGCATTGCTGCTGGGAAATAAGCTCTTCACAACAAAATAACTAATGCTTCTGTAACAGATGGGTACCTTGCGGATTTTGAGAGGCAATGTGCACTACACAAGGTACCCGCAGAGGACTGGGTCACGATATTATCTGGAAAATTATCCGGCCGGGCCAGAGAGGCTTTTCGGGCCATTCCAGATGAGGAAGTCAGGGATTATAATACGGTAAAAGAGGCTCTGCTCTCCAGGTATGCGGTTACACCGGAGGCATACCGGAGGCGGTTCAGAGACACTGTTAAATTAGCTGGAGATTCCTACCTTGAGTGGGCATGTAAGGTGCACCGCACAGCAGCTCACTGGATAGCGGGGTGCCAAGCCATATCTGGGGAAGAGGTGCTGCAGCTATTCCTGTTGGAACATTGCTTCGACAAGTTACCCGCAGGAGTTCGAGAGTGGGTTCGGGACCGTAAACCCTCCACCCTGCAGGAAGCGGCTCGCTTGGCAGATGAGTATACGGATGCCCGCAAACTGGACACTGCTACAACTAAGCCCCCTGCTAGAGTGGAGTACAGACCCCCAGTCACCCCAGCAGCTGCCAGTTACCAAACCCCGGCGCACCGCTATACCACACGGCCTCCGGCCACGAACTACCCTCAGAGAGCCCTGTTCAATTTGCGGGGCTACTCACAACCGATTCGATGCTTTGGATGTAAGCAACTAGGGCACAAAAGACCAGAGTGTCCCCTAAACGCAGCGAACCAAGCGCAGTCCTGGAGAAGACCTGCCGGCGGAATCCCACGTAATCCTCAGCCTGCGGCCTGCTACGTAGAGGCGCAAGAATGCTGGAGCATCCTACATGAGGCAGACCTTGTGCAAGCTGCCCACCGGAATAACCGGCAACTGGTTAAAGTGAATGGGAAGAAGGTCAGTGGTCTACGGGATACTGGTGCTACCATGACCTTGCTTCAAAAGAACTTGGTGTCTGAGAAACAGTACACTGGAGACACTGTGGCTGTGAGGGTAGCAAGGGGCGATGTGTTCAGCCTACCTGTTGCCAGGGTACATTTGGATTGGGGAGTGGGCGCTAGACCTGTGAATGTGGGGGTCAAGAAGGACTTACCTGCTGATGTTCTTCTTGGAAATGACTTGGCCTCCCTTGTTTCTGCCTACGCTCCTATGGGTCCCGCTGATGTTAACTCTGTGACTACCCGTGCCCAGATCCGTGCAGCAGAGACTGACCCACCTGCTGCTAAGCCCCAGGACGCTGAGCTCAGTAAATCTCTATCCGCTATTGATATGTGGAGGTCCCGTTACAATGCGCTGATGAAGGAGAAGAGGAGCGCAGAGGAAAAAGCACGTTTAGAACGTGAATCTCTGCTAGACAAGTTGCACCGACAGACTGCAGAAAACACCAGCTTGAGAGTGGGACATGAAACCTTAAAGACAAACTTAGCGACACTTGAGGAGAAGCTGACGCTGGCTCATAGTGAGGTGCAGCAACTCAAGGGCACCCTATGTCAGTATGAAGGGATTGTGGATACCTATAAAGAGCAGGTACAGAAAACTCGTAAAGAAGCTGATGGGATTTTGAAGGACTGTTTAGCCCTAGTCTGGGCACTGAGGAAGTTGAACCCTTCTTTGTATGGACAGGAATTCTCTCTCATAACGGGAATACAGATGGATTGTCCTGGCAAACTGACATGCCTACCACCTCCTAGTCCGGTCATCCCCAGGTTGACCCGCCAAAGGGTCAAGCCGGGTCTGCCGGAGTGTTCCACAACGGGGGAGATATGTGACAGACCCTTCTGTCAGGACTGAAGGAGTTAATTGTGTTTAGCTAAGAAACTAATTTCTAAAGACAGAGTTGCTGGCTCCAGCTATAATCTAATTAGTGCTAAGCATTCTATTGTTTGATCACCTCCAGAGAGAAAACGCCTAAGTGATAAGAAGGGCCAAGAGTGTCTTGTGGTTGAAGTGTTTAAGTAATATAATTCTATTGTATCATGTCAAAGGGCTTGTTCCCTCCATGTAATGTACAACAGTCTTTCAACCCCCATCTGGGGGGAGGTGTCAAACCTGTATAAATACTAGGCATCTAGCCTTTAATAAATGTCATTCTGTTTTAAACCTGAAAACTGGCTTGGTTGTGAATTGCTGATTCCCTATGCAGGACGTTGTTCCCTGGTATTAACCCTTGGTACACTGTTGGTACCGTAACAGATGGCTCTGCCGCTGGGGAGAGCGACCGACTGTCTCCTCTCCCTGCTCCTGGCTCTGCCGCTGGGGAGAGAGACCGACTGTCTCCTCTCCCTGCTCCTGGCTCTGCCGCTGGGGAGAGAGACCGACTTTCTCCTCTCCCTGCTCCTGGTTCTGCCGCTGGGTAGAGAGACTGACTGTCTCCTCTCCCAGGAAGGGGTTCTGTGTAAGGGGAGGGAGGAAGACTACCTCCGCTCCCAGAGGATGGCTCTGCCGCTGGGGAGAGCGACCGACTGTCTCCTCTCCCTACTCCTGGATCTGCTGCGGGTGAGAGAGATCGACTGTCTCCTCTCCTTGCTCCTGGCTCTGCCGCTGGGGAGAGAGACCGACTGTCTCCTCTCCCTACTCTTGGATCTGCTGCGGGTGAGAGAAATCGACTGTCTCCTCTCCCAGGAAGGGGTTCTGTGTAAGGGGAGGGAGGAAGACTACCTCCGCTCCCAGAGGATGGCTCTGCCGCTGGGGAGAGCGACCGACTGTCTCCTCTCCCTACTCCTGGATCTGCTGCGGGTGAGAGAGATCGACTGTTTCCTCTCCTTGTACCTGGCTCTGCCGCTGGGGAGAGAGACCGACTGTCTCCTCTCCCAGGAAGGGGTTCTGTGTAATGGGAGGGAGGACAACTACCTCTGCTCCCAGGGGATGACTCTGCCGCTGAGGAGAGAGACCGACTTTCTCCTCTCCCTGCTCCTGGTTCTGCTGCTGGGGAGAGAGACCGACTGTCTCCTCTCCTTGTACCTGGCTCTGCTGCTGGGGAGAGAGACCGACTGTCTCCTCTCCCAGGAAAGGGTTTTGTGTAGGGGGAGGGAGGAAGACTACCTCTGCTCCCAGAGGATGGCTCTGCCGCTGGGGAGAGCGACCGACTGTCTCCTCTCCCTGCTCCTAACTCTGCCGCTGGGGAGAGAGACCGACTTTCTCCTCTCCCTGCTCCTGGTTCTGCCGCTGCGGAGACCGACTGTCTCCTCTCCCAGGAAGGGATTCTGTGTAAGGGGAGGGAGGAAGACTACCTCCGCTCCCAGAGGATGGCTCTGCCGCTGGGGAGAGCGACCGACTGTCTCCTCTCCCTACTCCTGGATCTGCTGCGGGTGAGAGAGATCGACTGTCTCCTCTCCTTGCTCCTGGCTCTGCCGCTGGGGAGAGAGACAGACTTTCTCCTCTCCCTACTCCTGGATCTGCTGCGGGTGAGAGAAATCGACTGTCTCCTCTCCCAGGAAGGGGTTCTGTGTAAGGGGAGGGAGGAAGACTACCTCCGCTCCCAGAGGATGGCTCTGCCGCTGGGGAGAGCGACCGACTGTCTCCTCTCCCTACTCCTGGATCTGCTGCGGGTGAGAGAGATTGACTGTCTCCTCTCCTTGCTCCTGGCTCTGCCGCTGGGGAGAGAGACCGACTTTCTCCTCTCCCTGCTCCTGGTTCTGCCGCTGGGGAGAGAGACCGACTTTCTCCTCTCCCAGGAAGGGGTTCTGTGTAAGGGGAGGGAGGAAGACTAACTCCGCTCCCAGAGGATGGCTCTGCCGCTGGGGAGAGCGACCGACTGTCTCCTCTCCCTACTCCTGGATCTGCTGCGGGTGAGAGAGATCGACTGTCTCCTCTCCTTGTACCTGGCTCTGCCGCTGGGGAGAGAGACCGACTGTCTCCTCTCCCAGGAAGGGGTTCTGTGTAAGGGGGGGGAGGACAACTACCTCTGCTCCCAGGGGATGGCTCTGCCGCTGAGGAGAGAGACCAACTTTCTCCTCTCCCTGCTCCTGGTTCTGCTGCTGGGGAGAGAGACCGACTGTCTCCTCTCCTTGTACCTGGCTCTGCCGCTGGGGAGAGAGACCGACTGTCTCCTCTCCCAGGAAAGGGTTTTGTGTAGGGGGAGGGAGGAAGACTACCTCTGCTCCCAGAGGATGGCTCTGCCGCTGGGGAGAGCGACCGACTGTCTCCTCTCCCTGCTCCTAACTCTGCCGCTGGGGAGAGAGACCGACTTTCTCCTCTCCCTGCTCCTGGTTCTGCCGCTGCGGAGACTGACTGTCTCCTCTCCCAGGAAGGGATTCTGTGTAAGGGGAGGGAGGAAGACTACCTCCGCTCCCAGAGGATGGCTCTGCCGCTGGGGAGAGCGACCGACTGTCTCCTCTCCCTACTCCTGGATCTGCTGCGGGTGAGAGAGATCGACTGTCTCCTGTCCTTGCTCCTGGCTCTGCCGCTGGGGAGAGAGACAGACTTTCTCCTCTCCCTACTCCTGGATCTGCTGCGGGTGAGAGAAATCGACTGTCTCCTCTCCCAGGAAGGGGTTCTGTGTAAGGGGAGGGAGGAAGACTACCTCCGCTCCCAGAGGATGGCTCTGCCGCTGGGGAGAGCGACCGACTGTCTCCTCTCCCTACTCCTGGATCTGCTGCGGGTGAGAGAGATTGACTGTCTCCTCTCCTTGCTCCTGGCTCTGCCGCTGGGGAGAGAGACCGACTTTCTCCTCTCCCTGCTCCTGGTTCTGCCGCTGGGGAGAGAGACCGACTGTCTCCTCTCCTTGTACCTGGCTCTGCCGCTGGGGAGAGAGACCGACTGTCTCCTCTCCCAGGAAGGGGTTCTCTGTAAGGGGAGGGAGGAAGACTACCTCCGCTCCCAGAGGATGGCTCTGCCGCTGGGGAGAGCGACCGACTGTCTCCTCTCCCTGCTCTTAACTGTGCCGCTGGGGAGAGAGACCGACTTTCTCCTCTCCCTGCTCCTGGCTCTGCCGCTGGGGAGAGAGACCGACTGTCTCCTCTCCCAGGAAGGGGTTCTGTGTAAGGGGAGGGAGGAAGACTACCTCCGCTCCCAGAGGATGGCTCTGCCGCTGGGGAGAGCGACCGACTGTCTCCTCTCCCTACTCCTGGATCTGCTGCGGGTGAGAGAGATTGACTGTCTCCTCTCCTTGTTCCTGGCTCTGCCGCTGGGGGGAGAGACCAACTGTCTCCTCTCCCAGAAAGGGATTCTGCCGCTGGGGAGAGAGACCTACTGTCTCCTGTCCCTGCTCCTGGCTCTGCCACTAGGGAGAGAGACCGACTGTCTCCTCTCCCAGGAAGGGGTTCTGTGTAAGGGGAGGGAGGACAACTACCTCTGCTCCCAGGGGATGGCTCTGCCGCTGAGGAGAGAGACCAACTTTCTCCTCTCCCTGCTTCTGGTTCTGCTGCTGGGGAGAGAGACCGACTGTCTCCTCTCCCAGGAAGGGGTTCTGTGTAAGGGGAGGGAGACCGGCTGTCTCCGCTCCCAGAGGATGGCTCTGCTGGGGAGAGAGACCGACTGTCTCCTCTCCCTGCTCCTGGCTCTGCTGCTGGGGAGAGAGACCAACTGTCTCCTCTCCTTGTACCTTGCTCTGCCGCTGGGGAGAGAGACCGACTGTCTCCTCTCCCAGGAAGGGGTTCTGTGTAAGGGGAGGGAGGAAGACTACCTCCGCTCCCAGAGGATGGCTCTGCCGCTGGGGAGAGCGACCGACTGTCTCCTCTCCCTGCTCCTGGCTCTGCCGCTGGGGAGAGCGACCGACTGTCTCCTCTCCCTGCTCCTGGCTCTGCCGCTGGGGAGAGAGACCGACTTTCTCCTCTCCCTGCTCCTGGTTCTGCCGCTGGGTAGAGAGACTGACTGTCTCCTCTCCCAGGAAGGGGTTCTGTGTAAGGGGAGGGAGGAAGACTACCTCCGCTCCCAGAGGATGGCTCTGCCGCTGGGGAGAGCGACCGACTGTCTCCTCTCCCTACTCCTGGATCTGCTGCGGGTGAGAGAGATCGACTGTCTCCTCTCCTTGCTCCTGACTCTGCCGCTGGGGAGAGAGACCGACTGTCTCCTCTCCCTACTCCTGGATCTGCTGCGGGTGAGAGAGACCGACTGTCTCCTCTCCCAGGAAGGGGTTCTGTGTAAGGGGAGGGAGGAAGACTACCTCCGCTCCCAGAGGATGGCTCTGCCGCTGGGGAGAGCGACCGACTGTCTCCTCTCCCTACTCCTGGATCTGCTGCGGGTGAGAGAGATCGACTGTTTCCTCTCCCTGCTCCTGACTCTGCCGCTGGGGAGAGAGACCGACTTTCTCCTCTCCCTGCTCCTGGTTCTGCTGCTGGGGAGAGAGACTGACTGTCTCCTCTCCCAGGAAGGAGTTCTGTGTAAGGGGAGGGAGGAAGACTACCTCCGCTCCCAGAGGATGGCTCTGCTGCTTGGGAGAGCGACCGACTGTCTCCTCTCCCTACTCCTGGATCTGCTGCGGGTGAGAGAGATCGACTGTCTCCTCTCCTTGTGCCTGGCTCTGCCGCAGGGGGGAGAGACTAACTGTCTCCTCTCCCAGAAACGGATTCTGCCGCTGGGAAGAGAGACCAACTGTCTCCTGTCCCTGCTCCTGGCTCTGCCGCTGGGGAGAGAGACCGACTGTCTCCTCTCCTAGGAAGGCGTTCTGTGTAAGGGGAGGGAGGACAACTACCTCTGCTCCCAGGGGATGGCTCTGCCACTGGGGAGAGAGACCGACTTTCTCCTCTCCCTGCTCTTGGCTCTGCCACTGGGGAGAGAGACCAACTGTCTCCTCTCCCAGGAAGGGGTTCTGTGTAAGGGGAGAGAGACCGACTGTCTCCTCTCCTTGAACCTGGCTCTGCTGCTGGGGGGAGAGACCAACTGTCTCCTCTCCCAAGAATGGGTTCTGCTTACAAGGAGGGAGGACGACTACCTCTGCTCCCAGGGGATGGCTCTGCCGCTGGGGAGAGAGACCTACTGTCTCCTGTCCCTGCTCCTGGCTCTGCCGCTGGGGAGAGAGAACAACTGTCTCCTCTCCCAGGAAGGGGTTCTGTGTAAGGGGAGGGAGGACAACTACCTCTGCTCCCAGGGGATGGCTCTCCCAGGAAGGGGTTCTGTGTAAGGGGAGGGAGGAAGACTACCTCCGCTCCCAGAGGATGGCTCTGCCGCTGGGGAGAGCGACCGACTGTCTCCTCTCCCTGCTCCTGGCTCTGCTGCTGGGGAGAGAGACCGACTGTCTCCTCTCCTTGAACCTGGCTCTGCCGCTGGGGGGAGAGACCAACTGTCTCCTCTCCCAGAAAGGGATTCTGCCGCTGGGGAGAGAGACCTACTGTCTCCTGTCCCTGCTCCTGGCTCTGCCGCTGGGGAGAGAGACCTACTGTCTCCTGTCCCTGCTCCTGGCTCTGCCACTAGGGAGAGAGACCGACTGTCTCCTCTCCCAGGAAGGGGTTCTGTGTAAGGGGAGGGAGGACAACTACCTCTGCTCCCAGGGGATGGCTCTGCCGCTGAGGAGAGAGACCAACTTTCTCCTCTCCCTGCTTCTGGTTCTGCTGCTGGGGAGAGAGACCGACTGTCTCCTCTCCCAGGAAGGGGTTCTGTGTAAGGGGAGGGAGACCGGCTGTCTCCGCTCCCAGAGGATGGCTCTGCTGGGGAGAGAGACCGACTGTCTCCTCTCCCTGCTCCTGGCTCTGCTGCTGGGGAGAGAGACCAACTGTCTCCTCTCCTTGTACCTTGCTCTGCCGCTGGGGAGAGAGACCGACTGTCTCCTCTCCCAGGAAGGGGTTCTGTGTAAGGGGAGGGAGGAAAACTACCTCCGCTCCCAGAGGATGGCTCTGCCGCTGGGGAGAGCGACCGACTGTCTCCTCTCCCTGCTCCTGGCTCTGCCGCTGGGGAGAGCGACCGACTGTCTCCTCTCCCTGCTCCTGGCTCTGCCGCTGGGGAGAGAGACCGACTTTCTCCTCTCCCTGCTCCTGGTTCTGCCGCTGGGTAGAGAGACTGACTGTCTCCTCTCCCAGGAAGGGGTTCTGTGTAAGGGGAGGGAGGAAGACTACCTCCGCTCCCAGAGGATGGCTCTGCCGCTGGGGAGAGCGACCGACTGTCTCCTCTCCCTACTCCTGGATCTGCTGCGGGTGAGAGAGATCGACTGTCTCCTCTCCTTGCTCCTGGCTCTGCCGCTGGGGAGAGAGACCGACTGTCTCCTCTCCCTACTCCTGGATCTGCTGCGGGTGAGAGAGACCGACTGTCTCCTCTCCCAGGAAGGGGTTCTGTGTAAGGGGAGGGAGGAAGACTACCTCCGCTCCCAGAGGATGGCTCTGCCACTGGGGAGAGCGACCGACTGTCTCCTCTCCCTACTCCTGGATCTGCTGCGGGTGAGAGAGATCGACTGTTTCCTCTCCCTGCTCCTGACTCTGCCGCTGGGGAGAGAGACCGACTTTCTCCTCTCCCTGCTCCTGGTTCTGCTGCTGGGGAGAGAGACTGACTGTCTCCTCTCCCAGGAAGGAGTTCTGTGTAAGGGGAGGGAGGAAGACTACCTCCGCTCCCAGAGGATGGCTCTGCTGCTTGGGAGAGCGACCGACTGTCTCCTCTCCCTACTCCTGGATCTGCTGCGGGTGAGAGAGATCGACTGTCTCCTCTCCTTGTGCCTGGCTCTGCCGCAGGGGGGAGAGACTAACTGTCTCCTCTCCCAGAAACGGATTCTGCCGCTGGGAAGAGAGACCAACTGTCTCCTGTCCCTGCTCCTGGCTCTGCCGCTGGGGAGAGAGACCGACTGTCTCCTCTCCTAGGAAGGCGTTCTGTGTAAGGGGAGGGAGGACAACTACCTCTGCTCCCAGGGGATGGCTCTGCCGCTGGGGAGAGAGACCGACTTTCTCCTCTCCCTGCTCTTGGCTCTGCCACTGGGGAGAGAGACCAACTGTCTCCTCTCCCAGGAAGGGGTTCTGTGTAAGGGGAGAGAGACCGACTGTCTCCTCTCCTTGAACCTGGCTCTGCTGCTGGGGGGAGAGACCAACTGTCTCCTCTCCCAAGAATGGGTTCTGCTTACAAGGAGGGAGGACGACTACCTCTGCTCCCAGGGGATGGCTCTGCCGCTGGGGAGAGAGACCTACTGTCTCCTGTCCCTGCTCCTGGCTCTGCCGCTGGGGAGAGAGAACAACTGTCTCCTCTCCCAGGAAGGGGTTCTGTGTAAGGGGAGGGAGGACAACTACCTCTGCTCCCAGGGGATGGCTCTCCCAGGAAGGGGTTCTGTGTAAGGGGAGGGAGGAAGACTACCTCCGCTCCCAGAGGATGGCTCTGCCGCTGGGGAGAGCGACCGACTGTCTCCTCTCCCTGCTCCTGGCTCTGCTGCTGGGGAGAGAGACCGACTGTCTCCTCTCCTTGAACCTGGCTCTGCCGCTGGGGGGAGAGACCAACTGTCTCTTCTCCCACAAAGGGATTCTGCCGCTGGGGAGAGAGACCTACTGTCTCCTGTCCCTGCTCCTGGCTCTGCCGCTGGGGAGAGAGACCGACTGTCTCCTCTCCCAGGAAGGGGTTCTGTGTAAGGGGAGGGAGACCAACTGTCTCCTCTCCCAGAAAGGGATTCTGCCGCTGGGGAGAGAGACCTACTGTCTCCTGTCCCTGCTCCTGGCTCTGCCGCAGGGGAGAGAGACAGACTGTCTCCTCTCCCAGGAAGGGGTTCTGTGTAAGGGGAGGGAGGACAACTACCTCTGCTCCCAGGGGATGGCTCTGCCGCTGAGGAGAGAGACCGACTTTCTCCTCTCCCTGCTCCTGGTTCTGCTGCTGGGGAGAGAGACCGACTGTCTCCTCTCCCAGGAAGGGGTTCTGTGTAAGGGGAGGGAGACTGACTGTCTCCGCTCCCAGAGGATGGCTCTGCCGCTGGGGAGAGCGAACGACTGTCTCCTCTCCCTGCTCCTGGCATTGCCGCTGGGGAGAGAGACCGACTTTCTCCTCTCCCTGCTCCTGGTTCTGCCGCTGGGGAGAGAGACCGACTGTCTCCTCTCCCAGGAAGGGGTTCTGTGTAAGGGGAGGGAGGAAGACTACCTCCGCTCCCAGAGGATGGCGGCTCTGCCGCTGGGGAGAGCGACCGACTGTCTCCTCTCCCTACTCCTGGATCTGCTGCGGGTGAGAGAGATCGACTGTCTCCTCTCCTTTCTCCTGGCTCTGCCGCTGTGGAGAGAGACCGACTTTCTCCTCTCCCTGCTCCTGATTCTGCCGCTGGGGAGAGAGACAGACTGTCTCCTCTCCCTACTCCTGGATCTGCTGCAGGTGAGAGAGATCGACTGTCTCCTCTCCTTGTACCTGGCTCTGCCGCTGGGGGGAGAGACTAACTGTCTCCTCTCCCAGAAAGGGATTCTGCCGCTGGGAAGAGAGACCGACTGTCTCCTGTCCCTGCTCCTGGCTCTGCCGCTGGGGAGAGAGACCGACTGTCTCCTCTCCCAGGATGGGGTTCTGTGTAAGGGGAGGGAGGACAACTACCTCTGCTCCCAGGGGATGGCTCTGCCGCTGAGGAGAGAGACCGACTTTCTCCTCTCCCTGCTCCTGGTTCTGCTGCTGGGGAGAGAGACCGACTGTCTCCTCTCCCAGGAAGGAGTTCTGTGTATGGGAGGGAGACCGACTGTCTCATCTCCTTTAACCTGGCTCTGCTGCTGGGGGGAGAGACCAACTGTCTGCTCTCCCAGAAAGGGATTCTGCCGCTGGGGAGAGAGACCTACTGTCTCCCGTCCTTGCTCCTGACTCTGCCGCTGGGGAGAGAGACCGACTGTCTCCTCTCCCAGGAAGGGGTTCTGTGTAAGGGGAGGGAGACCGACTGTCTCCGCTCCCAGAGGATGGCTCTGCTGCTGGGGAGAGAGACCGACTGTCTCCTCCCCCTGCTCCTGGATCTGCTGCGGGTGAGAGAGATCAACTGTCTCCTCTCCTTGTACCTGGCTCTGCCGCTGGGGGGAGAGACCAACTGTCTCCTCTCCCAGAAAGGGATTATGCCGCTGGGGAGAGAGACCTACTGTCTCCTGTCCCTGCTCCTGGCTCTGCCGCTAGGGAGTGAGACCGACTGTCTCCTCTGTCAGGAAGGGGTTCTGTGTAAGGGGAGGGAGGACAACTACCTCTGCTCCCAGGGGATGGCTCTGCCGCTGAGGAGAGAGACCAACTTTCTCCTCTCCCTGCTCCTGGTTCTGCTGCTGGGGAGAGAGACCGACTGTCTCCTCTCCTTGTACCTGGCTCTGCCGCTGGGGAGAGAGACCGACTGTCTCCTCTCCCAGGAAAGGGTTTTGTGTAGGGGGAGGGAGGAAGACTACCTCTGCTCCCAGAGGATGGCTCTGCCGCTGGGGAGAGCGACCGACTGTCTCCTCTCCCTGCTCCTAACTCTGCCGCTGGGGAGAGAGACCGACTTTCTCCTCTCCCTGCTCCTGGTTCTGCCGCTGCGGAGACCGACTGTCTCCTCTCCCAGGAAGGGATTCTGTGTAAGGGGAGGGAGGAAGACTACCTCCGCTCCCAGAGGATGGCTCTGCCGCTGGGGAGAGCGACCGACTGTCTCCTCTCCCTACTCCTGGATCTGCTGCGGGTGAGAGAGATCGACTGTCTCCTCTCCTTGCTCCTGGCTCTGCCGCTGGGGAGAGAGACAGACTTTCTCCTCTCCCTACTCCTGGATCTGCTGCGGGTGAGAGAAATCGACTGTCTCCTCTCCCAGGAAGGGGTTCTGTGTAAGGGGAGGGAGGAAGACTACCTCCGCTCCCAGAGGATGGCTCTGCCGCTGGGGAGAGCGACCGACTGTCTCCTCTCCCTACTCCTGGATCTGCTGCGGGTGAGAGAGATTGACTGTCTCCTCTCCTTGCTCCTGGCTCTGCCGCTGGGGAGAGAGACCGACTTTCTCCTCTCCTTGCTCCTGGTTCTGCCGCTGGGGAGAGAGACCGACTGTCTCCTCTCCTTGTACCTGGCTCTGCCGCTGGGGAGAGAGACCGACTGTCTCCTCTCCCAGGAAGGGGTTCTCTGTAAGGGGAGGGAGGAAGACTACCTCCGCTCCCAGAGGATGGCTCTGCCGCTGGGGAGAGCGACCGACTGTCTCCTCTCCCTGCTCTTAACTGTGCCGCTGGGGAGAGAGACCGACTTTCTCCTCTCCCTGCTCCTGGTTCTGCCGCTGGGGAGAGAGACCGACTGTCTCCTCTCCCAGGAAGGGGTTCTGTGTAAGGGGAGGGAGGAAGACTACCTCCGCTCCCAGAGGATGGCTCTGCCGCTGGGGAGAGCGACCGACTGTCTCCTCTCCCTACTCCTGGATCTGCTGCGGGTGAGAGAGATCGACTGTCTCCTCTCCTTGTACCTGGCTCTGCCGCTGGGGGGAGAGACCAACTGTCTCCTCTCCCAGAAAGGGATTCTGCCGCTGGGGAGAGAGACCTACTGTCTCCTGTCCCTGCTCCTGGCTCTGCCACTAGGGAGAGAGACCGACTGTCTCCTCTCCCAGGAAGGGGTTCTGTGTAAGGGGAGGGAGGACAACTACCTCTGCTCCCAGGGGATGGCTCTGCCGCTGAGGAGAGAGACCAACTTTCTCCTCTCCCTGCTTCTGGTTCTGCTGCTGGGGAGAGAGACCGACTGTCTCCTCTCCCAGGAAGGGGTTCTGTGTAAGGGGAGGGAGACCGGCTGTCTCCGCTCCCAGAGGATGGCTCTGCTGGGGAGAGAGACCGACTGTCTCCTCTCCCTGCTCCTGGCTCTGCTGCTGGGGAGAGAGACCAACTGTCTCCTCTCCTTGTACCTTGCTCTGCCGCTGGGGAGAGAGACCGACTGTCTCCTCTCCCAGGACGGGGTTCTGTGTAAGGGGAGGGAGGACGACTACCTCCGCTCCCAGAGGATGGCTCTGCCGCTGGGGAGAGCGACCGACTGTCTCCTCTCCCTGCTCCTGGCTCTGCCGCTGGGGAGAGCGACCGACTGTCTCCTCTCCCTGCTCCTGGCTCTGCCGCTGGTGAGAGAGACCGACTTTCTCCTCTCCCTGCTCCTGGTTCTGCCGCTGGGTAGAGAGACTGACTGTCTCCTCTCCCAGGAAGGGGTTCTGTGTAAGGGGAGGGAGGAAGACTACCTCCGCTCCCAGAGGATGGCTCTGCCGCTGGGGAGAGCGACCGACTGTCTCCTCTCCCTACTCCTGGATCTGCTGCGGGTGAGAGAGATCGACTGTCTCCTCTCCTTGCTCCTGGCTCTGCCGCTGGGGAGAGAGACCGACTGTCTCCTCTCCCTACTCCTGGATCTGCTGCGGGTGAGAGAGACCGACTGTCTCCTCTCCCAGAAAGGGGTTCTGTGTAAGGGGAGGGAGGAAGACTACCTCCGCTCCCAGAGGATGGCTCTGCCGCTGGGGAGAGCGACCGACTGTCTCCTCTCCCTACTCCTGGATCTGCTGCGGGTGAGAGAGATCGACTGTTTCCTCTCCCTGCTCCTGACTCTGCCGCTGGGGAGAGAGACCGACTTTCTCCTCTCCCTGCTCCTGGTTCTGCTGCTGGGGAGAGAGACTGACTGTCTCCTCTCCCAGGAAGGAGTTCTGTGTAAGGGGAGGGAGGAAGACTACCTCCGCTCCCAGAGGATGGCTCTGCTGCTTGGGAGAGCGACCGACTGTCTCCTCTCCCTACTCCTGGATCTGCTGCGGGTGAGAGAGATCGACTGTCTCCTCTCCTTGTGCCTGGCTCTGCCGCAGGGGGGAGAGACTAACTGTCTCCTCTCCCAGAAACGGATTCTGCCGCTGGGAAGAGAGACCAACTGTCTCCTGTCCCTGCTCCTGGCTCTGCCGCTGGGGAGAGAGACCGACTGTCTCCTCTCCTAGGAAGGCGTTCTGTGTAAGGGGAGGGAGGACAACTACCTCTGCTCCCAGGGGATGGCTCTGCCGCTGGGGAGAGAGACCGACTTTCTCCTCTCCCTGCTCTTGGCTCTGCCACTGGGGAGAGAGACCAACTGTCTCCTCTCCCAGGAAGGGGTTCTGTGTAAGGGGAGAGAGACCGACTGTCTCCTCTCCTTGAACCTGGCTCTGCTGCTGGGGGGAGAGACCAACTGTCTCCTCTCCCAAGAATGGGTTCTGCTTACAAGGAGGGAGGACGACTACCTCTGCTCCCAGGGGATGGCTCTGCCGCTGGGGAGAGAGACCTACTGTCTCCTGTCCCTGCTCCTGGCTCTGCCGCTGGGGAGAGAGAACAACTGTCTCCTCTCCCAGGAAGGGGTTCTGTGTAAGGGGAGGGAGGACAACTACCTCTGCTCCCAGGGGATGGCTCTCCCAGGAAGGGGTTCTGTGTAAGGGGAGGGAGGAAGACTACCTCCGCTCCTAGAGGATGGCTCTGCCGCTGGGGAGAGCGACCGACTGTCTCCTCTCCCTGCTCCTTGCTCTGCTGCTGGGGAGAGAGACCGACTGTCTCCTCTCCTTGAACCTGGCTCTGCCGCTGGGGGGAGAGACCAACTGTCTCCTCTCCCAGAAAGGGATTCTGCCGCTGGGGAGAGAGACCTACTGTCTCCTGTCCCTGCTCCTGGCTCTGCCACTAGGGAGAGAGACCGACTGTCTCCTCTCCCAGGAATGGGTTCTGTGTAAGGGGAGGGAGGACGACTACCTCTGCTCCCAGGGGATGGCTCTGCCGCTGAGGAGAGAGACCAACTTTCTCCTCTCCCTGCTTCTGGTTCTGCTGCTGGGGAGAGAGACCGACTGTCTCCTCTCCCAGGAAGGGGTTCTGTGTAAGGGGAGGGAGACCGGCTGTCTCCGCTCCCAGAGGATGGCTCTGCTGGGGAGAGAGACCGACTGTCTCCTCTCCCTGCTCCTGGCTCTGCTGCTGGGGAGAGAGACCAACTGTCTCCTCTCCTTGTACCTTGCTCTGCCGCTGGGGAGAGAGACCGACTGTCTCCTCTCCCAGGAAGGGGTTCTGTGTAAGGGGAGGGAGGAAGACTACCTCCGCTCCCAGAGGATGGCTCTGCCGCTGGGGAGAGCGACCGACTGTCTCCTCTCCCTGCTCCTGGCTCTGCCGCTGGGGAGAGCGACCGACTGTCTCCTCTCCCTGCTCCTGGCTCTGCCGCTGGGGAGAGAGACCGACTTTCTCCTCTCCCTGCTCCTGGTTCTGCCGCTGGGTAGAGAGACTGACTGTCTCCTCTCCCAGGAAGGGGTTCTGTGTAAGGGGAGGGAGGAAGACTACCTCCGCTCCCAGAGGATGGCTCTGCCGCTGGGGAGAGCGACCGACTGTCTCCTCTCCCTACTCCTGGATCTGCTGCGGGTGAGAGAGATCGACTGTCTCCTCTCCCTGCTCCTGGCTCTGCCGCTGGGGAGAGAGACCGACTGTCTCCTCTCCCTACTCCTGGATCTGCTGCGGGTGAGAGAGACCGACTGTCTCCTCTCCCAGGAAGGGGTTCTGTGTAAGGGGAGGGAGGAAGACTACCTCCGCTCCCAGAGGATGGCTCTGCCACTGGGGAGAGCGACCGACTGTCTCCTCTCCCTACTCCTGGATCTGCTGCGGGTGAGAGAGATCGACTGTTTCCTCTCCCTGCTCCTGACTCTGCCGCTGGGGAGAGAGACCGACTTTCTCCTCTCCCTGCTCCTGGTTCTGCTGCTGGGGAGAGAGACTGACTGTCTCCTCTCCCAGGAAGGAGTTCTGTGTAAGGGGAGGGAGGAAGACTACCTCCGCTCCCAGAGGATGGCTCTGCTGCTTGGGAGAGCGACCGACTGTCTCCTCTCCCTACTCCTGGATCTGCTGCGGGTGAGAGAGATCGACTGTCTCCTCTCCTTGTGCCTGGCTCTGCCGCAGGGGGAGAGACTAACTGTCTCCTCTCCCAGAAACGGATTCTGCCGCTGGGAAGAGAGACCAACTGTCTCCTGTCCCTGCTCCTGGCTCTGCCGCTGGGGAGAGAGACCGACTGTCTCCTCTCCTAGGAAGGCGTTCTGTGTAAGGGGAGGGAGGACAACTACCTCTGCTCCCAGGGGATGGCTCTGCCGCTGGGGAGAGAGACCGACTTTCTCCTCTCCCTGCTCTTGGCTCGGCCACTGGGGAGAGAGACCAACTGTCTCCTCTCCCAGGAAGGGGTTCTGTGTAAGGGGAGAGAGACCGACTGTCTCCTCTCCTTGAACCTGGCTCTGCTGCTGGGGGGAGAGACCAACTGTCTCCTCTCCCAAGAATGGGTTCTGCTTACAAGGAGGGAGGACGACTACCTCTGCTCCCAGGGGATGGCTCTGCCGCTGGGGAGAGAGACCTACTGTCTCCTGTCCCTGCTCCTGGCTCTGCCGCTGGGGAGAGAGACCGACTGTCTCCTCTCCCAGGAAGGGGTTCTGTGTAAGGGGAGGGAGGACAACTACCTCTGCTCCCAGGGGATGGCTCTCCCAGGAAGGGGTTCTGTGTAAGGGGAGGGAGGAAGACTACCTCCGCTCCCAGAGGATGGCTCTGCCGCTGGGGAGAGCGACCGACTGTCTCCTCTCCCTGCTCCTGGCTCTGCTGCTGGGGAGAGAGACCGACTGTCTCCTCTCCTTGAACCTGGCTCTGCCGCTGGGGGGAGAGACCAACTGTCTCCTCTCCCAGAAAGGGATTCTGCCGCTGGGGAGAGAGACCTACTGTCTCCTGTCCCTGCTCCTGGCTCTGCCGCTGGGGAGAGAGACCGACTGTCTCCTCTCCCAGGAAGGGGTTCTGTGTAAGGGGAGGGAGACCAACTGTCTCCTCTCCCAGAAAGGGATTCTGCCGCTGGGGAGAGAGACCTACTGTCTCCTGTCCCTGCTCCTGGCTCTGCCGCAGGGGAGAGAGACAGACTGTCTCCTCTCCCAGGAAGGGGTTCTGTGTAAGGGGAGGGAGGACAACTACCTCTGCTCCCAGGGGATGGCTCTGCCGCTGAGGAGAGAGACCGACTTTCTCCTCTCCCTGCTCCTGGTTCTGCTGCTGGGGAGAGAGACCGACTGTCTCCTCTCCCAGGAAGGGGTTCTGTGTAAGGGGAGGGAGACTGACTGTCTCCGCTCCCAGAGGATGGCTCTGCCGCTGGGGAGAGCGAACGACTGTCTCCTCTCCCTGCTCCTGGCATTGCCGCTGGGGAGAGAGACCGACTTTCTCCTCTCCCTGCTCCTGGTTCTGCCGCTGGGGAGAGAGACCGACTGTCTCCTCTCCCAGGAAGGGGTTCTGTGTAAGGGGAGGGAGGAAGACTACCTCCGCTCCCAGAGGATGGCGGCTCTGCCGCTGGGGAGAGCGACCGACTGTCTCCTCTCCCTACTCCTGGATCTGCTGCGGGTGAGAGAGATCGACTGTCTCCTCTCCTTTCTCCTGGCTCTGCCGCTGTGGAGAGAGACCGACTTTCTCCTCTCCCTGCTCCTGGTTCTGCCGCTGGGGAGAGAGACAGACTGTCTCCTCTCCCTACTCCTGGATCTGCTGCAGGTGAGAGAGATCGACTGTCTCCTCTCCTTGTACCTGGCTCTGCCGCTGGGGGGGAGAGACTAACTGTCTCCTCTCCAAGAAAGGGATTCTGCCGCTGGGAAGAGAGACCGACTGTCTCCTGTCCCTGCTCCTGGCTCTGCCGCTGGGGAGAGAGACCGACTGTCTCCTCTCCCAGGATGGGGTTCTGTGTAAGGGGAGGGAGGACAACTACCTCTGCTCCCAGGGGATGGCTCTGCCGCTGAGGAGAGAGACCGACTTTCTCCTCTCCCTGCTCCTGGTTCTGCTGCTGGGGAGAGAGACCGACTGTCTCCTCTCCCAGGAAGGAGTTCTGTGTATGGGAGGGAGACCGACTGTCTCATCTCCTTTAACCTGGCTCTGCTGCTGGGGGGAGAGACCAACTGTCTGCTCTCCCAGAAAGGGATTCTGCCGCTGGGGAGAGAGACCTACTGTCTCCCGTCCTTGCTCCTGACTCTGCCGCTGGGGAGAGAGACCGACTGTCTCCTCTCCTAGGAAGGGGTTCTGTGTAAGGGGAGGGAGGACAACTACCTCTGCTCCCAGGGGATGGCTCTGCCGCTGGGGAGAGAGACCGACTTTCTCCTCTCCCTGCTCCTGGTTCTGCCGCTGGGGAGAGAGACTGACTGTCTCCTCTCCCAGGAAGGGGTTCTGTGTAAGGGGAGGGAGGACAACTACCTCTGCTCCCAGGGGATGGCTCTGCCGCTGAGGAGAGAGACCGACTTTCTCCTCTCCCTGCTCCTGGTTCTGCCGCTGGGGAGAGAGACCGACTGTCTCCTCTCCCAGGATAGGGTTCTGTGTAAGGGGAGGGAGGACAACTACCTCTGCTCCCAGGGGATGGCTCTGCCGCTGAGGAGAGAGACCGACTTTCTCCTCTCCCTGCTCCTGGTTCTGCTGCTGGGGAGAGAGACCGACTGTCTCCTCTCCCAGGAAGGAGTTCTGTGTATGGGGAGGGAGACCATCTGTCTCATCTCCTTTAACCTGGCTCTGCTTCTGGGGGGAGAGACCAACTGTCTGCTCTCCCAGAAAGGGATTCTGCCGCTGGGGAGAGAGACCTACTGTCTCCCGTCCTTGCTCCTGACTCTGCCGCTGGGGAGAGAGACCGACTGTCTCCTCTCCCAGGAAGGGGTTCTGTGTAAGGGGAGGGAGGAAGACTACCTCCGCTCCCAGAGGATGGCGGCTCTGCCGCTGGGGAGAGCGACCGACTGTCTCCTCTCCCTACTCCTGGATCTGCTGCGGGTGAGAGAGATCGACTGTCTCCTCTCCCTGCTCCTGGCTATGCCGCTGGGGAGAGAGACCGACTTTCTCCTCTCCCTGCTCCTGGTTCTGCCGCTGGGGAGAGAGACCGACTGTCTCCTCTCCCAGGAAGGGGTTCTGTGTAAGGGGAGGGAGGAAGACTACCTCCGCTCCCAGAGGATGGCTCTGCCGCTGGGGAGAGCGACCGACTGTCTCCTCTCCCTACTCCTGGATCTGCTGCGGGTGAGAGAGATCGACTGTCTCCTCTCCTTGCTCCTGGCTCTGCCGCTGTGGAGAGAGACCGACTTTCTCCTCTCCCTGCTCCTGGTTCTGCCGCTGGGGAGAGAGACAGACTGTCTCCTCTCCCTACTCCTGGATCTGCTGCAGGTGAGAGAGATCGACTGTCTCCTCTCCTTGTACCTGGCTCTGCCGCTGGGGGGAGAGACTAACTGTCTCCTCTCCCAGAAAGGGATTCTGCCGCTGGGAAGAGAGACCGACTGTCTCCTGTCCCTGCTCCTGGCTCTGCCGCTGGGGAGAGAGACCGACTGTCTCCTCTCCCAGGATGGGGTTCTGTGTAAGGGGAGGGAGGACAACTACCTCTGCTCCCAGGGGATGGCTCTGCCGCTGAGGAGAGAGACCGACTTTCTCCTCTCCCTGCTCCTGGTTCTGCTGCTGGGGAGAGAGACCGACTGTCTCCTCTCCCAGGAAGGAGTTCTGTGTATGGGGAGGGAGACCGACTGTCTCATCTCCTTTAACCTGGCTCTGCTGCTGGGGGGAGAGACCAACTGTCTGCTCTCCCAGAAAGGGATTCTGCCGCTGGGGAGAGAGACCTACTGTCTCCCGTCCTTGCTCCTGACTCTGCCGCTGGGGAGAGAGACCGACTGTCTCCTCTCCTAGGAAGGGGTTCTGTGTAAGGGGAGGGAGGACAACTACCTCTGCTCCCAGGGGATGGCTCTGCCGCTGGGGAGAGAGACCGACTTTCTCCTCTCCCTGCTCCTGGTTCTGCCGCTGGGGAGAGAGACTGACTGTCTCCTCTCCCAGGAAGGGGTTCTGTGTAAGGGGAGGGAGGAAGACTACCTCCGCTCCCAGAGGATGGCTCTGCCGCTGGGGAGAGAGACCGACTGTCTCCTCTCCCTGCTCCTGTCTCTACTGCTGGGGAGAGAGACCGACTGTCTCCTCTCCTTGTACCTGGCTCTGCCGCTGGGGGGAGAGACTAACTGTCTCCTCTCCCAGAAAGAGAATCTGCCGCTGGGAAGAGAGACCGACTGTCTCTTCTTCCTGCTCCTGGATCTGCTGCGGGTGAGAGAGATCGACTGTCTCCTCTCCCTGCTCCTGGCTCTGCCGCTGGGGAGAGAGACCGACTTTCTCCTCTCCCTGCTCCTGGTTCTGCCGCTGGGGAGAGAGACCGACTGTCTCCTCTCCCAGGAAGGGGTTCTGTGTAAGGGGAGGGAGGAAGACTACCTCCGCTCCCAGAGGATGGCTCTGCCGCTGGGGAGAGCGACCGACTGTCTCCTCTCCCTACTCCTGGATCTGCTGCGGGTGAGAGAGATCGACTGTCTCCTCTCCTTGCTCCTGGCTCTGCCGCTGTGGAGAGAGACCGACTTTCTCCTCTCCCTGCTCCTGGTTCTGCCGCTGGGGAGAGAGACAGACTGTCTCCTCTCCCTACTCCTGGATCTGCTGCAGGTGAGAGAGATCGACTGTCTCCTCTCCTTGTACCTGGCTCTGCCGCTGGGGGGAGAGACTAACTGTCTCCTCTCCCAGAAAGGGATTCTGCCGCTGGGAAGAGAGACCGACTGTCTCCTGTCCCTGCTCCTGGCTCTGCCGCTGGGGAGAGAGACCGACTGTCTCCTCTCCCAGGATGGGGTTCTGTGTAAGGGGAGGGAGGACAACTACCTCTGCTCCCGGGGGATGGCTCTGCCGCTGAGGAGAGAGACCGACTTTCTCCTCTCCCTGCTCCTGGTTCTGCTGCTGGGGAGAGAGACCGACTGTCTCCTCTCCCAGGAAGGAGTTCTGTGTATGGGGAGGGAGACCGACTGTCTCATCTCCTTTAACCTGGCTCTGCTGCTGGGGGGAGAGACCAACTGTCTGCTCTCCCAGAAAGGGATTCTGCCGCTGGGGAGAGAGACCTACTGTCTCCCGTCCTTGCTCCTGACTCTGCCGCTGGGGAGAGAGACCGACTGTCTCCTCTCCTAGGAAGGGGTTCTGTGTAAGGGAAGGGAGGACAACTACCTCTGCTCCCAGGGGATGGCTCTGCCGCTGGGGAGAGAGACCGACTTTCTCCTCTCCCTGCTCCTGGTTCTGCCGCTGGGGAGAGAGACTGACTGTCTCCTCTCCCAGGAAGGGGTTCTGTGTAAGGGGAGGGAGGAAGACTACCTCCGCTCCCAGAGGATGGCTCTGCCGCTGGGGAGAGAGACCGACTGTCTCCTCTCCCTGCTCCTGGCTCTACTGCTGGGGAGAGAGACCGACTGTCTCCTCTCCTTGTACCTGGCTCTGCCGCTGGGGGGACTAACTGTCTCCTCTCCCAGAAAGAGAATCTGCCGCTGGGAAGAGAGACCGACTGTCTCCTCTTCCTGCTCCTGGCTCTGCCGCTGGGGAGAGAGACCAAATGTCTCCTCTCCCAGCAAGGGGTTCTGTCTAAGGGGAGGGAGGACAACTACCTCCGCTCCCAGGTGACGGCTCTGCCGCTGTGGAGAGAGACCGACTGTCTCCTCTCCCTGTACCTGGCTCTGCCACTGGGGAGAGAGACTGACTGTCTCCTCTCCCGGGAAGGGGTTCTGTGTAAGGGGAGGGATGACGCCAACCTCCTCTCCCTGGTTTCCTGGAGCTGTTATAGGTGCTGGGCAGAGGCCGGAGGCTCTCTGCCCTGTTGCCAGTGCTTCTGCTGGGTTGGCTCCCTTGTCCAAGTCTATAAGCTCGGGGCCAGGCTGCTGATCTGTATCTAGCAGCTTTTCGTCGCTTATGCTCAGTTGCCACTTATCTGAGGCTAACCTTCATGATTCCCAGAGTGCTGCACCACAGCTCCGTGCAGACTCCGTGGCATGCTGCTGAACTCTGTCTAGCAGTCTCTTGTATGCCTTTTGCAGTTCCCATTCTTGGAAAATAAGCGATACCATATCGGATACCAGCCAGGGTACCCCCTGAGAGATCCAACAGCTGCTCTCGGGAGAGGCAAATGTTCTTTACTCTCAGTTTCACCCAGCTCCCAAATTCTGGGTCTTCTGTCAACCTTTCCAATAGTAATCCAGGGCCTCCAAAGCCCTCTGTGGGGGAGCAATCCTCCAGCCATGGCCGTGCTTGCATAGCGAGCCATCGGAGGGCCCGGTAGCGGTTCTCCACCCACATCTCTGCCTGGACCAGTCCATCTAGTTCTGATAGCCATTCCTTCATGGGCTGCTCTCCCAGGAAAGGCACTCACAATTCCCACCAGACCCAGTACCTCTCATCATCTGTGGGGAGGACCTTTCCATCACAATCCTTTTCTTGTTGAAGCCTCTTCCTCCATAGTTTCCGGTGGACAATGCTCCTCCAGCTCAGCTGGTCCAGTTCAGAACCAGGACCGTCCAGCTGGGTCAGTGCCTCCTGTACTCTCCTTAGAAACTCGGCTTCCATAGTTACCAGCTACTGTGGCCCTTCTCCTCTGTCAGCAGGAATCGTGTGGAGGTAGCAGATCCCACCGCTGCCAACCAATGTGACGGATACCCCGGCTACCCCGACTGGGTAACAAATGGTCCTGCTTCCTCCCTGCCGACTGCAGCTATGTAGCTGGCAAGTGACCACAGCCTGTAACCACACCTGATGCCCGACAGCACCAGTACTCAGGGTCCCACCCTGTGGCAGTCTCCAGCTACCCAGACTAGGTAGCTCTGGCAGAGTGTCCTTCCTCTGCCTGAAACAGGCTGCTATGTAGCCCAGGAAAGTGATTTTAGCAGGAGCCCACCCAAATAACTAGACAGACTAGCATTCAGGTGAAACAAGAACTGATTTTATTGAAAACACACACTCCTTTTATACACACAGCTCATTTTGATAAGACCCTGGACAATCCCACTATTTTCCCACCATTCCTGCCCCTCCAGACAGGCCGGCACCTCCATAGGAGCCACAGTCCCACATAATTCCAGTACCTAGGGGTGGCAGTTTCAGGGTGATCCCGGTGGAGCGACGGCACTTCCAGGGTGTCATTTTAAAGCTCTCGGTCCCCAGATGCCACAGTCCAGGGACCGGACCGGAGTTACAGTCCGTTGAAGTTATGGGTGTCAGTATATTTATGAAAATCTTAGCAGTATTCTCCAAACAATGTGTGAGTATATGGCAGGGAATATATTTAACAATCTTTCTTTAGACTGAACCCACAATCAATATACTTCTACTAAGACAACAAAATTAATATAAATATCTGAATTCTTTTATTTAGTTAATATCCATGAACATTTTTGAAATATATTTGCAATACCAGAATATGACACAATATTATATGCGCTTGAAAACTATTTAAATATGCTATGCAAAGTTCATACACGTTTACCTTTAAAACCAACCTTATTTATAAATAGCCTTTAACATCCAAGCAACAGTGTTTATAATCAATAGGGTAATATATATATTCTGCTATTTAACTGCAATTTATCCTAATACAAAATTAACTTACAATATCAGAACTTGCACAGATGAGTTACTTAACAAATCAGATACAGATTTAAACAATATATAGGCTGTGAAATGCTAACTTAAAATCCAAACTATTTCTTTAACTCTGCTACATACAGTAATAGTAAATGCTTACTTTAAATGCTTGCATACAAATAGGCAGGCTAAGAACTATCTTAAACAATGACACACAGTTTAAAAGTACAATCTGCTCTTTAAATCTATTAACTGTAATGGCTATGCATATAACTTATCTTACAATAAAACTTTGTATACATCACCAAATAAACAGCAATCCAGTTTCCAATGTTTCTTAACAGATCCAATTTCACCTCAGAAATTCAAAATTTGGGGATAATGCATATGGAGTCCAATAGTAGGTGTGTGCTTTAATAATAACCTCAGTAGTTATTTCCTTCAGGATCAGCCAACAACCCTCTGATCAGTCTCTATGCTGGGGTTTAAATCATCTGATTTCACCCCTCCCCATTTTTGATTATTGTCAGTCATTGGTGAGTATTGGAAACGCCCACGGAGCCTTGTCCCTTGTCATTGGATAATTGGAATATCTTATTTTTAACAGCCAAAAGGCTTTCTGGCTGTAGTTCTCTCATGGCAACACCGGGTGGCAGCGGACATACAACACAGCAATACACGCACAACATTTCTGAACATTTTTAAACAACTTAATTATTTTTATAAAATGATCATTTAATCAGACCATAACTCTCTACAGCAACCACTCATAACATTTGTTTTAGATAGGGTAGGGTTTTATGAATTTTCTGATCATTTCTAGATCAAACTCCATTATATTATATTACCAATTTATAATGCTAACAGTTACAGATTAGTATGATTTATACATCTAATATGGTATTCATGCATATACAGCATGTTTCATATTTCTGTGCATTTCTTCCTGGATATCTGAATCTTGTCTGAATAGATCTGAAATAAAAATGTGTCATTAATTATTTCTTTCCAGGTCCACAAATATTTATTTATATTCTTAAAAAACACAGAGGTTAAGATATTCATGCTTTCAAAATATACATATATATATATACAGGGAGTGCAGAATTATTAGGCAAATGAGTATTTTGACCACATCATCCTCTTTATGCATGTTGTCTTACTCCAATCTGTATAGGCTCGAAAGCCTACTGCCAATTAAGCATATTAGGTGATGTGCATCTCTGTAATGAGAAGGGGTGTGGTCTAATGACATCAACACCCTATATCAGGTGTGCATAATTATTAGGCAACTTCCTTTCCTTTGGCAAAATGGGTCAAAAGAAGGACTTGACAGGCTCAGAAAAGTAAAAAATAGTGAGATATCTTGCAGAGGGATGCAGCACTCTTAAAATTGCAAAGCTTCTGAAGCGTGATCATCGAACAATCAAGCGTTTCATTCAAAATAGTCAACAGGGTCGCAAGAAGCGTGTGGAAAAACCAAGGCGCAAAATAACTGCCCATGAACTGAGAAAAGTCAAGCGTGCAGCTGCCAAGATGCCACTTGCCACCAGTTTGGCCATATGTCAGAGCTGCAACATCACTGGAGTGCCCAAAAGCACAAGGTGTGCATACTCAGAGACATGGCCAATGTAAGAAAGGCTGAAAGACGACCACCACTGAACAAGACACACAAGCTGAAACGTCAAGACTGGGCCAAGAAATATCTCAAGACTGATTTTTCTAAGGTTTTATGGACTGATGAAATGAGAGTGAGTCTTGATGGGCCAGATGGATGGGCCCGTGGCTGGATTGGTAAAGGGCAGAGAGCTCCAGTCCGACTCAGATGCCAGCAAGGTGGAGGTGGAGTACTGGTTTGGGCTGGTATCATCAAAGATGAGCTTGTGGGGCCTTTTCGGGTTGAGGATGGAATCAAGCTCAACTCCTAGTCCTACTGCCAGTTTCTGGAAGACACCTTCTTCAAGCAGTGGTACAGGAAGAAGTCTGCATCCTTCAAGAAAAATATGATTTTCATGCAGGACAATGCTCCATCACACGCGTCCAAGTACTCCACAGCGTGGCTGGCAAGAAAGGGTATAAAAGAAGAAAATCTAGGGGGCGGAGCGAGCAGCCGAGCATAATGGCCGCACTTCACTGAGGCTCTGAATGAGGGCCGGGTATAAATGCTTTTAATCACGACTTAATGCTCAAATAATAAGCCCACAACAACTACAAGATATCCCTACCACCTGTGAACCTGATCGGGGACTCGATGGTCCTGCTCCTCTACGTGGACGCTGTCGCAGCGACTCCTTAGGCTTGCGGCCTTCACCGCAACAAGTGCTACTGTTAAACCACGGACCTAACAGTACATAGACCGGAACATCCAGGATCAAGATCAACACTTGCTGCTTACATCGGAAACCTCTCTCGCAGCTCATACCAATACGCATCTCTAACGCTGCAACTTGTGATATCTCCCTCAGACCGGACTTCGCTATACAACGCCCGGTAAGACCTGCACGCCATATTTTGCCTTAACCGCAAATCATTTCAGGGGGGACACACTCCCAACTCACCTAATCGGAAGCCACTTTAACACGCTGACTGTGACACTTATATGGGGAACGCAACTGCTATAATCCTCTAACTGCTGCATTACTCTGAACATTAACGTACAGAAACTTCACCTATATATAAGCAATCTTTTCCAGAAGGCCCCCTCTCCAACCTTAAAGCGACGTGGAACAACGTTAAATACCCCAAACTAGGAGACACATCAATATAACTATTAACGTTGTGCTTAACGCTACATGTGCAGCTCTTGGTGCAACAGATGGGAGAAAGTTACCCTGCACGCCACCATACTTCCACAGACTCTGCTTTACTGACACGCACAGCCACAGCCTAACACAAGTTTCTATATATCTCTCAATAAAAGGACAACCTTTTCAAGAACATGGCCGGGGCCCAATCTAACTTTCTGGATATTAAGCATCAGAGCCTCTGACCATTGACAGATGCCACCCTTTCCTCAGTATTAATGATGTACACAGACTGTATGAATCTCATAGCTGCAGGCAAATAATTTAAGCACGTATACCCCTGACTCTGGGTCCCTGATCATTGGGCACCTCACACACGTACCCCCGCTCCCTTTCCCGCCACACCACAGTGTGACGGGTCATACCCCAGCTGCCCTTCACCGTGATCGCCCTGTGAGGGCAAAACCCCTAGGGGGTACAGTATGTGACAACACTTTCAGTTAACTCAAGTGCCATAACACCACTTCCAGACACTATGTCACAAAGAAAGAACACTCGTCAAGATAAACCCCAAAAGCTGCAACAATCTACCCAGCCAGCAGTTCATGCTTTCTTCAAGCAGGCAGACCAGCCGTCCATGACTAAAACAACAGAGTCCATTTCGGACACTATAGAAGAAGAGCAAGTCAATAGTCCACCTACAAACATTGAAGCGGCACCCACAACTATGGCCCTAGAGGAGGACACACCGATAACATATAAAGCTATTGTAACTCTAATTGAGCAGGTTAAGGCATGCATCAAAGAGGAATGCGCTGATCTGAAGAAAGAGATCGGTGACCTGAGCCACAGGGTTGACAACCTAGAAGAGCATGAGTTTGTGGTAGCACAAAAACTTGCACATCTCTCTACGAGTCAAACTCAACAAGACCGTCATATCTCAGAACTCGAAGATAAAATTGACCATTTGGAAAATCGCACCAGAAGGGGGAACCTTCGCTTCAGGGGGATATCAGAGTCTGTATCGAACAATGATATCCGAGACTTTCTCCAGGCTCTCTTTGCAGACATACTTAGAGAAAACTCTCCTGAAAACCTAGACATTCCACTAGACAGAGCTCACAGAGCATTACGTCCGAAGCCCCCAGATGACTCCCCTCCAAGAGACATTGTAGTACATTTCCAAAATTACTGTCAAAAAGAAGAAATATATAATACCGCCAGGAAAAAACAAAATATACATTTCCAAGGTCATCGAATTCAAATCTACCAGGACCTATCACTCAGAACATTGCAGAAGAGGCGGGACTTTCAACCCCTAACAGCACATCTCCGTTCACTTCACATTCCATACAGATGGGGATTTCCTACCTCAGTAATAGTGATGAAAAACGGGAAGAAGACGGAATGCTCTTCTCCCTCTGACATTCACAGATTCTGCAACATTTTAAAAATTTCATCACCTGACACAACAAATCACCAATCGTCTCAAAGACCTCAAGATGGTTCAACAGGCATTAAATCCCAGCGGAGACCGGATCTAGACACTGACTCTAATCAGAACAAGAGAAGACAAATATCTTCCACCAACTCAGGCACCTCAGACTCAGAATCCATCAGATGAGTAAATGCAATGCAATGTATTGTCCACTTGTATATGCCTCATTTTTTTTTCTTTTTCCTCTTTTACTAGGCCTTGATTTCCAGGCATGGGATGCCCACCACATATAGACTATGGTATTTTAACCACCTAAGAGCAGTATAATCTGCTGGTTTAGAACCATGTTCCAAATGAAGATAAGTTCCACTTTGTTATGTTATGCTATCCACAAAGTTTAATATGTTATAAATGTTCTGATGTTTTTTATTTCCCTATAAATGTTGACATACTACTACTGAACCCTAAACCTGTCACTAGACATTATCTCTCCTCTACCACACACCTGACCATCCCATTAGACCCAACTACCCCCCTTCCTAAGTTCTCAGCACAGATCATATACATATGACTCTCATAGAGAGGCGCCGTCACAAACTTATCCACACTCCATTACACAATCAGGGCCCTTGCCGAGGTTAAGCGATGACACAATACATTGACTACCTAAGTGTCTGTGACTTCCCGACTTTAGACTCAGCCACAATAACTCAGACAGCTTGTGTACTTCTCACTAACTCTGAAAAATGAACACATCTCAACAACACAAAAACTCCACACAACTCCCTTAACCAACCCTCACAACCCACCAGACAGAACACAGTGACACTGAACAGACCTTCTGAACCAAAGAGACACCATGGACCCAGGGGTGCAGAGCTGTGTTTGTACTACATCATGTCTCATATTAAGATACATTTTGTTGTATTATGTTATGGAATTCATTGAGTTTGATATGTTATACCTGCACTGACATTTTATATTCCCCTACAAATGTTACCACATCGCTTCTAAACTCTTGACGTGTCACAAGACATTATCCCACCCCAACTACGTATTTAACCCCACTAATAGACTCACCCATCCCCCTCTTTAGGACCCCGAAACTGAACATATACTTCAGACCCTCTAAGAGGAATTCCTTCTTAGAATCTATAAAATATCCTGTGCAAATCCTGAGACTTTACTGAGTTATTACGACACTACGACACACTGACCATTTAAATGTCCGTGACTCCACATCATCTGACCTAATTCTAGTAACATGGACAGCACACATACACTTCAACATCTTTGAACATTGACTACACTTCAATCAACAGCATAGGGACCCCACACGACACCCTCTACTAATCCACACACTCCTCTAGACAGGACACAATAAAACCAACCGGGCCTCTCTGAATTAAGGCAATGTAGAGAAGCTATGAGCCCCTACATGCTAGAACAATGCCACCTAGAATTAGTCGACTACCACATTACCTTGCTCTACTCAATTACCCGGCCTGTAATGAAAGCCCCCGAGATCAAAGATCAAAGTTACAGGTTAAGAGCTGAGATTCTATTGCATAATTTTCGTACCTTCTCTTCTCAGCGCAACACTTGTACTTCACATTTTACATTACTGTTGATTGAATTAATACTGTTATAAATATTGTTATTTACTCTAATACTGTTTTTAAAAGTCATAACTTCTCTTTCCTCCTTTCCCATCTCTACTGACTCCTACTGACCAACCTTCCTTTTGATACTCCTCTTCTCCAACACTAACAGTAGGCACCCTTTTCCTCTCCTACTTAGTGTCCCGTCTGGTCCCTACATACCGAAGAGCGGGTTAGTGCTAGACACCCGACATTACGATGTCTCCTACAGTACGCCATAAAGCAGAAACATTACACATAGCCACCCAGAATGTCAAGGGCTTCCTCTCAGCCGAAAAACGCTCTATAGCGTTCCATGACTTTTACAAACGAAAAATTGACGTTATTATGGTTCAGGAAACACACTTTAAGAAAAATCATGAACCCACTTTATCCAAAAGATATTTTGACCAACACTACTATAGCTCTGGTACAAATAGGAAAAATGGGGTCAGCATTTCATTTAGACGCGGCTTCCCATTCGAACTACTACAGAAATACACAGACACTGAGGGTAGGATCCTAATTCTTGTTGGCCTATGTTATGGCACCCCGGTCACATTGGTTAACATCTACGCACCAAACAGACCCACCCCCAATTTCTTCAAAACCCTGGTTAACAAAATACTAGACCTAGCTAAGGGACCCATCATTGCAGGTGGAGATTTTAATTTCCCCATGAACCCAATACTAGACACCTCTAGTGGAAAATCCTATCTGCGCAATAATACTCTCAACTCTAATTGCGCAGCCTTACAATCTATTAACCTATTTGACACCTGGCGAGTAGTACACACCAACAGAAAAGATTACACATTTTTTCTCACATCCACAACACACGTACTCCAGGTTGGATTACATACTATGTGATCAGGCTCTGCTTTCTGCCCTTGTACATTCTAGAATCACACACACCTCTTGGTCTGACCACAGTATGGTATATACAGAATTCAAATGGACTAGCAAACCACATACTACATTCAACTGGAGACTCAATGACCATATATTGACTAACCAAGCAACAGTTGATGACATTAAAAAACACTCGGTCGAATTCTTCGCCCTCAACAAACCCGAGGACACGACACCCGCGAACAATTGGGAGGCATATAAATGTTTTATCAGGGGGGTAATAATAAAACACACCGCCACACAACGCAAGATTCATAATGCCCAGTTCACTTCACTATCTGACGAACTAACTACCTGTGAAACCACTCTTAGGGCAGATCCATCCTCCGCGACCAAGCTCTCCAAATTAAATGACGCTAGAGAAGCCCTAAATAAATTTCTAATTCAAAAAGCTCACATGAGGGCGTTAACTACTAAATCTAAGTTTTTCATAGAGAGTAACAAATCAGGTCGCCTACTGGCCAGGTCCCTTAAAAAACAAAGGCTCTCCAATTTCATTAAGACAATTCGCCACCCATCTGGTGAGACAACCCACAAAAATGAAGAAATTGTCAACTCATTTGCTTCTTACTATAAGCAACTATATAATCTAGCAGACTCCACACCACAAGATAAAAAAGAGAAAATAGAAACATACTTGAACACTGTCCTTACAACCTCTATCACAGAAGTCGACAAACAATTCTTAGACTCTCCCATCACCCTAAGAGACATCAATTTAGTTATTAAGTCCTTGCCGAATGGCAAATCCCCAGGCCCGGACGGCCTCACATCTAAATTTTACCAGCTCCTACAAGAACACATAAACCCCCAGCTCCTGACACTCTTTAACGATATAGACCAAGGTGCCGTTTTGCCTAGTTCCCTCCTAGAAGCAGTAATCACGGTGATTCCTAAACCGGGCAAACCCAATGATGTAGTCAGTAATTATAGACCAATTTCCCTCATAAATATTGATATGAAAATATATGCCAAAATTTTAGCCAACCGCATGAATGAAATATTGCCTAACATAGTCCACCCTGATCAGGTGGGCTTCATTAGGGGGAGAGAGGCGAAGGATAACACCACTAGACTACTTCACTCACTCCAACAAGCCCACTTTTCCCACACGCCCCTAACCTTGCTTTCGACGGATGCTGAGAAGGCATTTGACAGGGTGGACTGGCAATTTATGTGGTCCACCCTGTCAAAGTTCGGCTTCCCCGAGCTCTTCATTTCCAGAATAAAGGCCCTTTATAACAACCCGAGCGCAAAAATTAAAGTCAACAATAATATATCCCAACCTTTCCCCATTTCCAATGGCACGCGTCAAGGGTGCCCGCTCTCACCCCTATTATTCGCTGTTACAGTTGAAATACTGGCACTACAAATTAGACACTGTCATCATATACAAGGCCTAAAATTCGGAGACACTACCCAAAAATGCCTCCTGTTCGCGGACGACGTGATTTTCACTTTACAATCCCCAACCACCTCCCTTCCCGCTCTCATACAAATCCTAGACGCATACAAGCAGGTTTCCAACTTCTCCATCAACATGGAGAAGTCGGGTCTATTGCCGATAAATCTAACCCCTCAAGAAATGCTATACATTACGCGGCAAACAAAGTTCACACTATCAGATAGACTTAAATATCTAGGCTTGATAATCTCCAAAGACCCACACACACTCTTTCCAGATAACTTTATCAACCTCCAATCGAACGTTAAATCCTCGCTAGAAAACTGGCACAGACAGGGACATTTATCATGGCTAGGGCGAATCAACACGGTGAAGATGATGATAGTCCCCAGATACCTATATTTGTTCCAGGCCCTCCCTCTGCCCTTACCGAAGCCCTTTCTCTTAACACAACAAAAAATGATTAACTCCTTTATATGGTCATATAAACGCCCAAGGATAGCTCAGCACACCATGTACTTGAGTAAAGAAGATGGAGGCCTTGGTGTCCCCAATCTATCTAACTACTATAAAGCCGCACATTTAGCCAGAGTTATAGCTTGGAATCATGCCAGCCCCTCGAAGCTTTGGATACAGATGGAGGGCCATCTAGCTCAGACTGACCCCATGAGAGACCTCCCCTGGATTCCTAAAGAATCCAGACCTCGCATTATACAAGACAATGACTATATCAAGGCTACCTTAGATGTGTGGGATGATGTACTCACTCACACAAAGGGAATCTCTACTGAACTTTCCCCCCTGACTCCCCTCCTACGATATCACCTCTTTCTCAAGCACGACCTATACCCTCATAACCCAACTAATAGACTTCATAGGTCCCTACCAGTTTACTTAGTGTCCGACTCCTCGGGAGTCAAAGACAGACTTACCCTTAATGAAGAACTAGGCCCACCTTTCCACCATTGGTACTCCTATCTACAGATCAGACACGCGATCATCCACTGCCCGCACAAAGAAATGATACTTAGACCCCTGACCACTTTTGAACAGCTATGTATCAATCCAAATATAAATAGAGCACACATCTCTCTAGCGTACAGAATGCTCAGGGGCTCTTTCCCAGAAAAACGACCCACATATCTCACTAAGTGGGCAGTTGAACTCCAAAATGACCTAGACACTGAGACCTGGAGACAATGCTTTCGACACACACATTCTGCCTCTCTATCCTTGACCATATCTGAATTAAACTACAAAATACTAGCTCGGTGGTACTTAACCCCTCAGCGCCTGAGGATCATATACCCTACTGCCTCCTCCAGCTGTTGGAGAAGATGCGGTGAGGAGGGTACCCTTACCCACATATGGTGGTCGTGCCCTCTCCTACACACCTTCTGGAACCAAGTAGAAAGACACATAGCTAATACTCTGGGTGTACCAATCACACTTTCCCCATCAATTATAATTCTTAATCTCATCCCTAAAATCGCTTGCGTTTATCGCAGGAAACTACTTCTCTTAATGCTCTCCTGTGCTAAACGCTTAATCCCTAGGAAATGGAAGACATGCGAGATACCGACTGTTGCCCAATGGAAATCTGAAGTAGCTCATGTCCTCACGCTAGAAAGGATGCATTACTGTTATGTAGGCAAACAAGACACGATTTGCAATATTCAATTCATATGGGATCAAGGTTCTTATGATGACCACACTTAAACAGTTCACCCAACATTGTATACCCAGACTTTAGAGAAGATAGACCAGACGGGACACTATCTCCCCCTCTATTCCCCCTCTTAACCCCTATCTCCCTAACCCCCACTTACTTTCACCCTCTACATTCTTTTATATCTCCCAATGATATGTTATGACTCACTTCTCCCTCCAAAAATTTCAAAAATTCCTATGTAAATTGGATTAATCATTCATAATGATTGTCTTTGCAGTGAACTGCTATGATGCTATTGTTATGTAACTGAAATTATATATCTTGTTCATTTTCAATGTACCAATTTTCAATAAAAATCATTTAAACACAAAAAAAAGAAGAAAATCTAATGACATGGCCTCCTTGTTCACCTGATCTGAACCCCATTGAGAACCTGTGGGCCATCATCAAATGTGAGATTTACAAGGAGGGAAAACAGTACACCTCTCTGAACAGTGTCTGGGAGGCTGTGGTTGCTGCTGCACGCAATGTTGATGGTGAACAGATCAAAACACTGACAGAATCCATGGATGGCAGGCTTTTGAGTGTCCTTGCAAAGAAAGGTGGCTATATTGGTCACTGATTTGTTTTTGTTTTGTTTTTGAATGTCAGAAATGTATATTTGTGAATGTTGAGATGTTATATTGGTTTCACTGGTAAAAATAAATAATTGAAATGGGTATATGTTTGCTTTTTGTTAAGTTGCCTAATAATTATGCACAGTAATAGTCACCTGCACACACAGATATCCCCCTAAAATAGCTATAACTAAAAACAAACTAAAAACTACTTCCAAAACTATTCAGCTTTGATATTAATGAGTTTTTTGGGTTCATTGAGAACATGGTTGTTGTTCAATAATAAAATTAATCCTCAAAAATAGAACTTGCCTAATAATTCTGCACTCCCTGTATATATATATATATATCTATATCTCACATCCATTAAAATATATACAGTTGTTTTGAAATCATAATGTAAGCCACGTGCCTTCACTGTATGCTGTCCTCCCCTAGACACAATGTCTCTTATTCACCACATCTTGTATATTCCAGGGTTAGTAACCACACAACATGAGTCACTTAACAGGCAGCTGTCAATTTTCAGCTCCTTTGTTGGCAGGAAGTCCATATATGAGTGTGTATCCAGGCTTTTCGTCTCTTACTCACCACATGGGGTACAGAGTGCTATGAAATTTGCACTTCCTAATTAAGAAGCAAATGTTTTCCTCTTGTCTCTTAGGATCTGTAGTCTGTAGCTCAGCCTGGAGATGTATATTCAATTTGTGAAGGTTTCTGAGTCAAATCCTGACATCAGAATTTAAACCTTATTCCAGTAATATCTGATACAAATATGGTTTCATACATAAACATATTTCCCTGTCCTATTGACATACATATATATATATATATATAAATATGTATTTACCTGTGCCCTGACATAATTCCCCCTTTCAAATTCAAATATATGTAGGACACATGTATTTGAATTGGATCAAAGTCAGTGGTACTCAGTGAGGATATTGGCCGTATACATCATAGGCAGTCCTTTAAGTAGAAAGTCCGTTATTTTGAGCCTTCATGTTTATCAGTTGGGCATCTTTAAACTACAGTATGTCTTTAGTTCATTTGGGGATATGACACTTCATTCTCCCTCTATGACTTGTAGTTGGGATCTTGGATGATATGCTTGCAATTGATTGATATGGACCCATTTATCTATGAAACTTTCATTTTTGGGGATCCGTATTTTATAGGCCACTGGAGATATTTTGTCAGTAATGACAAAAGGACCTTTCCATGAGGGAAGAAATTTCTTCTCCCTAACCTGATCTCTTCCAAAGTTATAAAGATAAACTTTATCATTTATTTCATATTCCTTTTTGGATTTTTTGAGATCATAAATTCCTTTGAGCAAATGCAAAGGCATATTGCAGGTGCTTTCTTAGGTTCTCCACATATTGATGTGTATTGGCAGCGTTTATCAAGTTTTGGTCTGATGTACGGTACAGCAGATGCTGAGGTAGAACCATTCTTCTACCAGTCATCAGTTCAAAAGGTGACATCTTGGTAGCACTACTTGGAGTTGCTCTTAATGCCATTAAGACTAGAGGTAGTTTTACATCCCAGTCTTTACCCGTTTCACTCACAAACTTTTTGAGGATTTTAACAATGGACTGGTTGTAACGCTCTACACCACCACTTGAGGCAGCTCTATAAGCAATATGGAGCTTTCTTTTAACCCCTAGTATTTTCCACATTTTGGTCATCACTTCGCTAGTGAAGTGGGTCCCCCGATCTGACTCGATTCTTTGGGGCAAACCAAATCTGGAAAATACATGGTTGATGAGCAATGCTGCACATGTTTCAGCACTATTGTTAGGTGCACTAATGCACTCTACCCATTTAGTGAACAGGCATGTCACTGTTAACATGTACTTGTTACCTCTTGATGACCTTGTTACCGGACCAATAAAATCAATTTGTATATCTGACCATGGCATTACCATCCCCCTTTTCTGCAATGGCGCTCTATGCGTTGGTGCAGTGGGTTGAAACTGTGGACAGATTAAACACCCTTGACAGTAGGTTTGAACATCTTTCAACATGTGTGGCCAAAAAGCGTAATCACGCAATATTTCATACGTGAGTTTGGCACCGCGATGACCAGATGTGGGAGCATCATGGGCATGTTGAAGCATTAGACCTCTGAACTTGGTGGGTACTACCCACTGCTGGATGCCAGTTTTGGAGGTTCTAATTAATAAACCATCCTGTAACTTGAATTGTGATCTAGATTTTATTAAGATTCTAAGATCTTCTTTGCCAATAGAATCATCTTTTGAGATGGGGTTGCTTTCAGGATCTTCTATGTGTTTATAGAAGATGCCTACAATGGGGTCTTCTTTTTGACTAGTGATCAGGTCCTCACTAGGAGAATCCTGACTCCATTGTACCAAGTTAGGCTCACTCTGTTGTTTTGCCTGGTTTCTGGTAATGGCTTCTACCTGAATTGTACCCATTAAGTGGTCAATATTAAGGAGTTCTCCAGTTATGGCTCCTTGTTTGGCTAATGAATCCGCAAGATCATTGCCTTCCTTATCAGGACCTAGAACTCTTGAATGACCCTTGGTCTTTTTCCAGTGTATGGTTAAATCATTGGATACCACCAGATTATCAATCTCGCAGAACAACTTGCCATGCTTGACTGGTTTGTTATTGCTTTTCTGCATGCCATTTCTTTTCCAAGTTGGCAGGTATTCAACAAAACTGTCACGCACATAATTTGAGTCAGTTCTGATCACAAATTCATGAATATCATGTTCAATAGCCATTTCAATGGTTTTGAAAACAGCAGTTAGTTCTGCAACTTGACTGGATCTTGGTCCAATGTCGAAACCTATAGATATATTTGGGAATCCATTTGCTCCAGTTATACCAATACCAGCGACTAATCTGCGCTCATTATCAATAGTGGCATGGTATGAACAACCATCAACATACACCCAAGGTAATGTTTGACAATGGTCCTCATTGTACATTTTATATGGGGAAAGCAATTGTTCCTCCAGGAAATCATCTTCTGATAATTCTTCCCCTGGATCTCTGGCAGTACAGTCGTGGAGCTCAGCAAGCCCCTGTGCGACTGGATTCTTTTTATTCTGCTTGTAGCGAATTTCTAAGGGCCAGCCTTGTAAGGAAAGAGTCCACACTGTTATGCGGCTATTAGACAATTTCCCATCTCTTATTCTCTCACTTTGCAAATATAGCAAAGGCTGGTGGGCCGTTTCTACAATAATTTTCTCGCCCTGTATATAGCTGCGGAAATTTTGTAGAGCCCATACAGTAGATAAGAGGGCTTTTTCGCAATCGTTAAACTTTATTTCTACTGGGGATAGATTTTTGCTCGCATAAGCAATGGCTTTGTTCAAGTTATCATGCTTTTGGTATAAAACAGCACTCATGCCTATATCCACAACACACGTACTCCAGGTTGGATTACATACTATGTGATCAGGCTCTGCTTTCTGCCCTTGTACATTCTAGAATCACACACACCTCTTGGTCTGACCACAGTATGGTATATACAGAATTCAAATGGACTAGCAAACCACATACTACATTCAACTGGAGACTCAATGACCATATATTGACTAACCAAGCAACAGTTGATGACATTAAAAAACACTCGGTCGAATTCTTCGCCCTCAACAAACCCGAGGACACGACACCCGCGAACAATTGGGAGGCATATAAATGTTTTATCAGGGGGGTAATAATAAAACACACCGCCACACAACGCAAGATTCATAATGCCCAGTTCACTTCACTATCTGACGAACTAACTACCTGTGAAACCACTCTTAGGGCAGATCCATCCTCCGCGACCAAGCTCTCCAAATTAAATGACGCTAGAGAAGCCCTAAATAAATTTCTAATTCAAAAAGCTCACATGAGGGCGTTAACTACTAAATCTAAGTTTTTCATAGAGAGTAACAAATCAGGTCGCCTACTGGCCAGGTCCCTTAAAAAACAAAGGCTCTCCAATTTCATTAAGACAATTCGCCACCCATCTGGTGAGACAACCCACAAAAATGAAGAAATTGTCAACTCATTTGCTTCTTACTATAAGCAACTATATAATCTAGCAGACTCCACACCACAAGATAAAAAAGAGAAAATAGAAACATACTTGAACACTGTCCTTACAACCTCTATCACAGAAGTCGACAAACAATTCTTAGACTCTCCCATCACCCTAAGAGACATCAATTTAGTTATTAAGTCCTTGCCGAATGGCAAATCCCCAGGCCCGGACGGCCTCACATCTAAATTTTACCAGCTCCTACAAGAACACATAAACCCCCAGCTCCTGACACTCTTTAACGATATAGACCAAGGTGCCGTTTTGCCTAGTTCCCTCCTAGAAGCAGTAATCACGGTGATTCCTAAACCGGGCAAACCCAATGATGTAGTCAGTAATTATAGACCAATTTCCCTCATAAATATTGATATGAAAATATATGCCAAAATTTTAGCCAACCGCATGAATGAAATATTGCCTAACATAGTCCACCCTGATCAGGTGGGCTTCATTAGGGGGAGAGAGGCGAAGGATAACACCACTAGACTACTTCACTCACTCCAACAAGCCCACTTTTCCCACACGCCCCTAACCTTGCTTTCGACGGATGCTGAGAAGGCATTTGACAGGGTGGACTGGCAATTTATGTGGTCCACCCTGTCAAAGTTCGGCTTCCCCGAGCTCTTCATTTCCAGAATAAAGGCCCTTTATAACAACCCGAGCGCAAAAATTAAAGTCAACAATAATATATCCCAACCTTTCCCCATTTCCAATGGCACGCGTCAAGGGTGCCCGCTCTCACCCCTATTATTCGCTGTTACAGTTGAAATACTGGCACTACAAATTAGACACTGTCATCATATACAAGGCCTAAAATTCGGAGACACTACCCAAAAATGCCTCCTGTTCGCGGACGACGTGATTTTCACTTTACAATCCCCAACCACCTCCCTTCCCGCTCTCATACAAATCCTAGACGCATACAAGCAGGTTTCCAACTTCTCCATCAACATGGAGAAGTCGGGTCTATTGCCGATAAATCTAACCCCTCAAGAAATGCTATACATTACGCGGCAAACAAAGTTCACACTATCAGATAGACTTAAATATCTAGGCTTGATAATCTCCAAAGACCCACACACACTCTTTCCAGATAACTTTATCAACCTCCAATCGAACGTTAAATCCTCGCTAGAAAACTGGCACAGACAGGGACATTTATCATGGCTAGGGCGAATCAACACGGTGAAGATGATGATAGTCCCCAGATACCTATATTTGTTCCAGGCCCTCCCTCTGCCCTTACCGAAGCCCTTTCTCTTAACACAACAAAAAATGATTAACTCCTTTATATGGTCATATAAACGCCCAAGGATAGCTCAGCACACCATGTACTTGAGTAAAGAAGATGGAGGCCTTGGTGTCCCCAATCTATCTAACTACTATAAAGCCGCACATTTAGCCAGAGTTATAGCTTGGAATCATGCCAGCCCCTCGAAGCTTTGGATACAGATGGAGGGCCATCTAGCTCAGACTGACCCCATGAGAGACCTCCCCTGGATTCCTAAAGAATCCAGACCTCGCATTATACAAGACAATGACTATATCAAGGCTACCTTAGATGTGTGGGATGATGTACTCACTCACACAAAGGGAATCTCTACTGAACTTTCCCCCCTGACTCCCCTCCTACGATATCACCTCTTTCTCAAGCACGACCTATACCCTCATAACCCAACTAATAGACTTCATAGGTCCCTACCAGTTTACTTAGTGTCCGACTCCTCGGGAGTCAAAGACAGACTTACCCTTAATGAAGAACTAGGCCCACCTTTCCACCATTGGTACTCCTATCTACAGATCAGACACGCGATCATCCACTGCCCGCACAAAGAAATGATACTTAGACCCCTGACCACTTTTGAACAGCTATGTATCAATCCAAATATAAATAGAGCACACATCTCTCTAGCGTACAGAATGCTCAGGGGCTCTTTCCCAGAAAAACGACCCACATATCTCACTAAGTGGGCAGTTGAACTCCAAAATGACCTAGACACTGAGACCTGGAGACAATGCTTTCGACACACACATTCTGCCTCTCTATCCTTGACCATATCTGAATTAAACTACAAAATACTAGCTCGGTGGTACTTAACCCCTCAGCGCCTGAGGATCATATACCCTACTGCCTCCTCCAGCTGTTGGAGAAGATGCGGTGAGGAGGGTACCCTTACCCACATATGGTGGTCGTGCCCTCTCCTACACACCTTCTGGAACCAAGTAGAAAGACACATAGCTAATACTCTGGGTGTACCAATCACACTTTCCCCATCAATTATAATTCTTAATCTCATCCCTAAAATCGCTTGCGTTTATCGCAGGAAACTACTTCTCTTAATGCTCTCCTGTGCTAAACGCTTAATCCCTAGGAAATGGAAGACATGCGAGATACCGACTGTTGCCCAATGGAAATCTGAAGTAGCTCATGTCCTCACGCTAGAAAGGATGCATTACTGTTATGTAGGCAAACAAGACACGATTTGCAATATTCAATTCATATGGGATCAAGGTTCTTATGATGACCACACTTAAACAGTTCACCCAACATTGTATACCCAGACTTTAGAGAAGATAGACCAGACGGGACACTATCTCCCCCTCTATTCCCCCTCTTAACCCCTATCTCCCTAACCCCCACTTACTTTCACCCTCTACATTCTTTTATATCTCCCAATGATATGTTATGACTCACTTCTCCCTCCAAAAATTTCAAAAATTCCTATGTAAATTGGATTAATCATTCATAATGATTGTCTTTGCAGTGAACTGCTATGATGCTATTGTTATGTAACTGAAATTATATATCTTGTTCATTTTCAATGTACCAATTTTCAATAAAAATCATTTAAACACAAAAAAAAGAAGAAAATCTAATGACATGGCCTCCTTGTTCACCTGATCTGAACCCCATTGAGAACCTGTGGGCCATCATCAAATGTGAGATTTACAAGGAGGGAAAACAGTACACCTCTCTGAACAGTGTCTGGGAGGCTGTGGTTGCTGCTGCACGCAATGTTGATGGTGAACAGATCAAAACACTGACAGAATCCATGGATGGCAGGCTTTTGAGTGTCCTTGCAAAGAAAGGTGGCTATATTGGTCACTGATTTGTTTTTGTTTTGTTTTTGAATGTCAGAAATGTATATTTGTGAATGTTGAGATGTTATATTGGTTTCACTGGTAAAAATAAATAATTGAAATGGGTATATGTTTGCTTTTTGTTAAGTTGCCTAATAATTATGCACAGTAATAGTCACCTGCACACACAGATATCCCCCTAAAATAGCTATAACTAAAAACAAACTAAAAACTACTTCCAAAACTATTCAGCTTTGATATTAATGAGTTTTTTGGGTTCATTGAGAACATGGTTGTTGTTCAATAATAAAATTAATCCTCAAAAATAGAACTTGCCTAATAATTCTGCACTCCCTGTATATATATATATATATCTATATCTCACATCCATTAAAATATATACAGTTGTTTTGAAATCATAATGTAAGCCACGTGCCTTCACTGTATGCTGTCCTCCCCTAGACACAATGTCTCTTATTCACCACATCTTGTATATTCCAGGGTTAGTAACCACACAACATGAGTCACTTAACAGGCAGCTGTCAATTTTCAGCTCCTTTGTTGGCAGGAAGTCCATATATGAGTGTGTATCCAGGCTTTTCGTCTCTTACTCACCACATGGGGTACAGAGTGCTATGAAATTTGCACTTCCTAATTAAGAAGCAAATGTTTTCCTCTTGTCTCTTAGGATCTGTAGTCTGTAGCTCAGCCTGGAGATGTATATTCAATTTGTGAAGGTTTCTGAGTCAAATCCTGACATCAGAATTTAAACCTTATTCCAGTAATATCTGATACAAATATGGTTTCATACATAAACATATTTCCCTGTCCTATTGACATACATATATATATATATATATAAATATGTATTTACCTGTGCCCTGACATAATTCCCCCTTTCAAATTCAAATATATGTAGGACACATGTATTTGAATTGGATCAAAGTCAGTGGTACTCAGTGAGGATATTGGCCGTATACATCATAGGCAGTCCTTTAAGTAGAAAGTCCGTTATTTTGAGCCTTCATGTTTATCAGTTGGGCATCTTTAAACTACAGTATGTCTTTAGTTCATTTGGGGATATGACACTTCATTCTCCCTCTATGACTTGTAGTTGGGATCTTGGATGATATGCTTGCAATTGATTGATATGGACCCATTTATCTATGAAACTTTCATTTTTGGGGATCCGTATTTTATAGGCCACTGGAGATATTTTGTCAGTAATGACAAAAGGACCTTTCCATGAGGGAAGAAATTTCTTCTCCCTAACCTGATCTCTTCCAAAGTTATAAAGATAAACTTTATCATTTATTTCATATTCCTTTTTGGATTTTTTGAGATCATAAATTCCTTTGAGCAAATGCAAAGGCATATTGCAGGTGCTTTCTTAGGTTCTCCACATATTGATGTGTATTGGCAGCGTTTATCAAGTTTTGGTCTGATGTACGGTACAGCAGATGCTGAGGTAGAACCATTCTTCTACCAGTCATCAGTTCAAAAGGTGACATCTTGGTAGCACTACTTGGAGTTGCTCTTAATGCCATTAAGACTAGAGGTAGTTTTACATCCCAGTCTTTACCCGTTTCACTCACAAACTTTTTGAGGATTTTAACAATGGACTGGTTGTAACGCTCTACACCACCACTTGAGGCAGCTCTATAAGCAATATGGAGCTTTCTTTTAACCCCTAGTATTTTCCACATTTTGGTCATCACTTCGCTAGTGAAGTGGGTCCCCCGATCTGACTCGATTCTTTGGGGCAAACCAAATCTGGAAAATACATGGTTGATGAGCAATGCTGCACATGTTTCAGCACTATTGTTAGGTGCACTAATGCACTCTACCCATTTAGTGAACAGGCATGTCACTGTTAACATGTACTTGTTACCTCTTGATGACCTTGTTACCGGACCAATAAAATCAATTTGTATATCTGACCATGGCATTACCATCCCCCTTTTCTGCAATGGCGCTCTATGCGTTGGTGCAGTGGGTTGAAACTGTGGACAGATTAAACACCCTTGACAGTAGGTTTGAACATCTTTCAACATGTGTGGCCAAAAAGCGTAATCACGCAATATTTCATACGTGAGTTTGGCACCGCGATGACCAGATGTGGGAGCATCATGGGCATGTTGAAGCATTAGACCTCTGAACTTGGTGGGTACTACCCACTGCTGGATGCCAGTTTTGGAGGTTCTAATTAATAAACCATCCTGTAACTTGAATTGTGATCTAGATTTTATTAAGATTCTAAGATCTTCTTTGCCAATAGAATCATCTTTTGAGATGGGGTTGCTTTCAGGATCTTCTATGTGTTTATAGAAGATGCCTACAATGGGGTCTTCTTTTTGACTAGTGATCAGGTCCTCACTAGGAGAATCCTGACTCCATTGTACCAAGTTAGGCTCACTCTGTTGTTTTGCCTGGTTTCTGGTAATGGCTTCTACCTGAATTGTACCCATTAAGTGGTCAATATTAAGGAGTTCTCCAGTTATGGCTCCTTGTTTGGCTAATGAATCCGCAAGATCATTGCCTTCCTTATCAGGACCTAGAACTCTTGAATGACCCTTGGTCTTTTTCCAGTGTATGGTTAAATCATTGGATACCACCAGATTATCAATCTCGCAGAACAACTTGCCATGCTTGACTGGTTTGTTATTGCTTTTCTGCATGCCATTTCTTTTCCAAGTTGGCAGGTATTCAACAAAACTGTCACGCACATAATTTGAGTCAGTTCTGATCACAAATTCATGAATATCATGTTCAATAGCCATTTCAATGGTTTTGAAAACAGCAGTTAGTTCTGCAACTTGACTGGATCTTGGTCCAATGTCGAAACCTATAGATATATTTGGGAATCCATTTGCTCCAGTTATACCAATACCAGCGACTAATCTGCGCTCATTATCAATAGTGGCATGGTATGAACAACCATCAACATACACCCAAGGTAATGTTTGACAATGGTCCTCATTGTACATTTTATATGGGGAAAGCAATTGTTCCTCCAGGAAATCATCTTCTGATAATTCTTCCCCTGGATCTCTGGCAGTACAGTCGTGGAGCTCAGCAAGCCCCTGTGCGACTGGATTCTTTTTATTCTGCTTGTAGCGAATTTCTAAGGGCCAGCCTTGTAAGGAAAGAGTCCACACTGTTATGCGGCTATTAGACAATTTCCCATCTCTTATTCTCTCACTTTGCAAATATAGCAAAGGCTGGTGGGCCGTTTCTACAATAATTTTCTCGCCCTGTATATAGCTGCGGAAATTTTGTAGAGCCCATACAGTAGATAAGAGGGCTTTTTCGCAATCGTTAAACTTTATTTCTACTGGGGATAGATTTTTGCTCGCATAAGCAATGGCTTTGTTCAAGTTATCATGCTTTTGGTATAAAACAGCACTCATGCTTATATCTGTGTAACCTGTCTCTAAGAAGAAAGGTTTACCACCTTCAGGGTACGCTAAGCAAGGTGCTTGAGTGAGTTTTCTCTTCAGCTCTCTGATGGCTGTCTCTTGAGACTCACTCCAGTGCCATTTCACATCTTTCTTTAGAAGAAGTACTAGTGGTTTAGCTAATTCCGCATAATTATCAATGAATTTGCGAGAATAATTTGTCATACCCAGGAATGATCTCAATTCCTTTAAGTTAGTTGGGTTTTTAGAATTCACTATAGCTTCCACCTTTTTCTTCTGGGGATTTAATCCTTCAGAGGTAACTTCATGTCCCAAGAAGTTTACACGAGTGCGGCACCATTGAGCTTTTTGTAGGGATAATTTGAAACCTGCCCTTTTAAGTTGGCTGAGGACGTGTTTAAGCTCTGCAACGTGTTTTTCAAAGTCTGTGCTTTTGATTAAAACATCATCAACATAAGATAAGGTCCCCCTTTCCAGTGCGTCAGGCATAGCCTTATGCATGAATACAGCAAATTCATGTCCAGAATTTATGTATCCAAGTGGAAGTCTCTGGAATGCATATTGGACCTTTTGGAAAGAGAACGCCAGCTTATATTGGTCTTCTTCATGTACCTTTATGGTCCAGTATCCCTGTGCACAATGAATGGCAATGAATATTTTGGATCCCTGCATTTGTGCTAGGCACTGGTCAATGTATGGTACAGGCCAGCCAGACATGTATACTCGTTTGTTTAGCTGTCTCAAGTCAGCACACAAATGCCATTGTCTATTGGGCTTAAGGACACCTAGAATAGGATTATTATAAGAGCTGTGCACCTGTCTGATAATACCTCTTTCTTCCAAATTCCTTATGATCTCTGCAAGAGAATCATATGAGGCTAAGGGAAGTCTGTATTGTTTGACAAATACAGGTGGTGCATCGGGATCTGTTTGTATTCTTGCAATGTGCAAGTCTGTAGTACCACAGTCATAAGAATCCTTAGCAAAAATATCCTTGTACTCCTTTAGGAGTTCTTGCAGCTTTTGGCGTTCATCATCGCTGGAACAGCCATTAGCTAAGGATATTTGCTCTTCGACTATTTGCTGAAATCCTGGAAAGATTTCAGGCTGTCCTATTTCATAGGCTTCTTCCAATCTAGAGGTGAGATCCCCTTGATTATAATTTACATTGCTCCCATGACTCTGGGTATTGGGGTAATCTTGCTGTTTGATTGGCTGATCAAACACTAGAGAGGCTTCTTCAATTTTACAGATGCCTTCCTCTGAGCTGAAGGGATAAATAGACTGAACATTAAATAGACCCTCTGGCATAGATGCAAAGGATTGTTCTATTAATTGTTCTTCAGTTAAGTATCCTTCAGGTATTAGCCCAATTACATTATTCTGGAATCCAAAAGTGTAATAACTTGATTCCAGTGCATATCCTATGGTAGTTCCCTTGGATAATGTTATATCCTGTGGGGTCATGTTATGCACTATAATATGTATTGGAATAGTTCCAATATTCACCATAGGAGTGTAGGTCACTGTGACACCCAGATTTTGTATTCTATGGGAGAGGCAAATCAGTGTTTCAGAAGTTTTTAATTTCTGACCTTTCTTTACCTGTAAGGGTAAAAGAAATTTATCAGCCCCAGCAGGAATTATAACATCGCTAGATACCTGCATATTCACAGCATATGGCAATTGCTGGTTTGATTTCAGGGCTGCATTTTCATCCTGAAATACTTCAGGGTCCCCCTTTAACCTGCTCCAAAGGCAAGAATTAATCAAATCTATTTGTATGGCATATCTATGTAAGATATCATTGCCAATGTATATTTGATTATGGGGAGTATTTAAAACTAAAAACAGGTGTTTCACTGACTTATTACCAATAGAGATAGATAATAAGCACTTAGCTGTGATGTTATAGCTTTCAGACCTGTTATCCAGGTTGTGGACACAGTGGTCTTGGGGAGAAAGATATTTAATCACTTTAGGTTCAGCTATCTGCGCTAATAAACCTTCGCTTATATAGCTAGCTTCCTGTTTTAAGTTTATTTTAGCATACTTGGTTTTACCAAGGTCATGCACTTGTATAGGGATAAATAGATCCTCTTTAATTCTCTCAATCCCTGTGAGGTATTGAGCGTGGCCTCCCCCCTTAGGGATTTTATGATCCCCCTTGTGGAGTGATATTGTTAATACATCGCCATCTGGGGAAATATTCGCTATCTTTCCAGGCGATATTTTAAAAGTATTACCATCAGAGCCACTAAAAGGAGTTTGATCATCTATTTGTAGAATAGTGATTTCAGGTACAGAGTTATTCCTGAAATGAATCTCCACAGCATCTGGTTTCTCTTCCACCACGTGACAGCTATGTCGGGTGCGAGATATGCCAGATTTTTCATAATTGATAGGCCGTTTAACTTGTGACCAAATTACATTATTTATGCAATCAATTATGGTGCTTAATCGCTTCAGGAGATCACTACCAATAATTAAACGATCAGTTGGCAGATCCACTATAATGACAGGGTGTCTTATGACCCTGTTCCCCAATTTAAATTTTAACCAGGCAGTACCGTAGACTTTTAGGGAGTCACCCCCAACACCTATTAGAGAACCGTCAAATTCTTTTATTTTAGGTTTGTGGGGTGTTAGCTCATTTAGCTGTGTGTAGTACCTGTGGGATAAGATAGTTGCCTGGGATCCAGTGTCAATTAATCCCATGATAGGGTTGGAGACTGAATCTTGCAGCTCAACTAATACATAATACCTTCCTGTAGTTTCTACCATTTCACACATAAAGTTGGCGTTATCATACATTTGTGGGCTTTGCCACGTGTTACCTGAATTTGCCGTGTTTTCCGATGCAGAAGAAACTCCATACCTACCAGTCTCCTTTATGACAGGACCGGCTGGATTCTTGCGTACTGCATCTGTGGAAATAAGGTTAAAGGCATGCTGCAAAGGAAGAGGTTTGTTAGTTTTTCCCGGATGATGTTGCCTGTCATCACAGCTAAATTGTCCGTTTTCGGTCTGTGGGAAGAGAACATGATTAGCATCATTGATATTTATTACTACATTTTTTATATCTCTCCCCTCCCCTTCAGGTGATACTGCAGTATTTATGACTGTGCCTGTGGTCCACTGCTGACCACTGGCTGCACCCCTAAAAAAGTATTGTTCGGTTGCTGAGCTGTAGAACGTTGACTCATATTAGCGAATTGTTCGCTCAACCGATTTAACTGGGTAAACAGCATATCTACCTGATTGTACAAGTTACCTCTACCCCTGGGCCTATCTCTTGGTGCCCCATAATAATGATTCCTGGACCATTGGGTTCCCTCAGAATCAGGGCCGCTATTTCTATTCTGGCGTGGTTGCCCCTGGGGTTCAGCTTGCTCAGTATTAGTACTTTGGGGAGCATTATATACCTGGGATGTCTGGTTACCCTGAGAATATCTTCGCCATCTATTGTATCTACCCTTGCGCGGATACCAATTATTTGGTGAGTATTCTCTTTGTGAGTAATTATTCACCTGATTATGTCCCCCACTTTGGTTATAGTCTCCCTGCGCCTCAACCTGTGTAGGGGAGGGGGCAGAGTTAGACCTCTGAGGAGGTGGCCTGTTTTGACTGGCCACTTCCGCATAGGTCCTCTTTTTAGACTCCAAATTGAGGGGGCTAGGTGACACCCTAGTTTCTGCTACAATTTTGGGTTTTGACTCCTTTTTCACCCCCTGTTCACTGGATTGCTGAATAGAGTATAATTTTGTACTCTCTTTGATCAGCCATTCCAATGAGCAGTCCTCATCAAAATCTCTAGCTAAGTGCTTCAAAAAATAAATTTACAAATTCTGAGCCATCAAATCTGGGATTATCTTCAGCCATATTGTACGCATTTTTCAATACAGAAAGGAATTCGATTGGACTCTGATTCGCACAAAATTTTAAACCATATACCGCTATTTTCGCGGCAGTTTTAGTGCGATATTGCCCGAATTCTTTTCTGCATTGTCGTTTTATCCCATTCCAGGAATGAATATTCATATCCTTTAGTGAAGCAAAGAATTTGTGATGCTTACTGTCAAATACCCAGGGCAGAAATTCAATTTTCAATTTCTCACTTGTAACATTCATTATAGCTAACGCATTTTCAAAAGCCTCTAAATGATCAATTACAGATGTTGTTCCCTTATTGGAGAATATAGGTACTGCGCGTTGTACGAAGGTGATTATTTTATGGGAATCATATACTTTATCAGACTGACTTTGGGGTTCTCTGTCAGAGTTTCCCTCCCCCGCACCAGCTGCGCTACAGCAGTCCTCTGGATTTACATCATGAGGGGATTGTCTATTTGGGAAATCTATTTCTGACCCGTTAGGGGTCATTTGTCTATACTGTTCCATATATTTTTGTACCTCGTCCCTGACGCGTTCGCTAAAGGAGTTAGCATTATCTGCATTATTCTCACTGTTAATATAAGGGTTTTCATAATGGCGAGATGACCTTTTTAAATCGCTTAATTCCTTCTGGCTTTGCGCAAGCTGTTTATTTAAATCTTGTATCTGTGCGAGTAAGTCGATGTTATGCTTATCTAAGGCGGTTAGGTTTTGGGCAAATTCATCCATTTTATTTTTGGCTATTTTTAAATCCTCTTCGCGCCTGTGTGAGGAACGAATACTATTTTCTAGCTCCTGTATTTGCAATCGTTTGTCTGTGACACAAAACGACATTTTGTCAATCATGCATATTAAGAGGGGCCAAGATTTTAGTATTAGTTCCTCTCGCTTTTTGGGAGTTTTGCATTGATTAATCATTAATAATTCCTGGAAGAATTAATTCTCTTCATTCCACATATTATTATTAACGGTAATATTTTTAGCTCTAGTTTCAAGCATATCCACAAAATCATTTAATTTACCAGCAATATTTAACTTCCCTTTAATGTAACTTAAGATATCTTTCTTAAGGACCTGACCTTTAGTAATGGGTATTGTAATGGGACCAATTTCATCGCTATGTATAGAATTAAATGAGTCACTTCTGGCTACAGACATTATTATATTGGTTTAGTATTTAGTTGAATTAAAACGCTAATACAATTTTTGCCAAAAAAGAGAGAAAAGAAATTTATATTTCAAAAAAAATATTATTAATTTTGAAATATGAAAAATTAATATTTCGAAATATGAAAAATTTATATTTTTGATTAACTTTGAAAATATGAAAAATTTATATTTTTGATAAATTTTTAAATATGAAAAATTAATATTTTTATTCATTTTTAAAAAATTAATATTTAATAATACTTCAAGATATTAATATCAATCTCGAAAAATGAAAATCAATATTTCAACTTTTCAAAAATTATATCTTCAAAATATTAATATCGAAATATTAATAAAAATATATATATTTTTTTTCTCTTTTATAATAATTTCTATTTACTACAAATATATTATATCAAAAATGATGAATATTAATAAATCTCAGACAGTGCCTCCAAATATTATGTCAGTATATTTATGAAAATCTTAGCAGTATTCTCCAAACAATGTGTGAGTATATGGCAGGGAATATATTTAACAATCTTTCTTTAGACTGAACCCACAATCAATATACTTCTACTAAGACAACAAAATTAATATAAATATCTGAATTCTTTTATTTAGTTAATATCCATGAACATTTTTGAAATATATTTGCAATACCAGAATATGACACAATATTATATGCGCTTGAAAACTATTTAAATATGCTATGCAAAGTTCATACACGTTTACCTTTAAAACCAACCTTATTTATAAATAGCCTTTAACATCCAAGCAACAGTGTTTATAATCAATAGGGTAATATATATATTCTGCTATTTAACTGCAATTTATCCTAATACAAAATTAACTTACAATATCAGAACTTGCACAGATGAGTTACTTAACAAATCAGATACAGATTTAAACAATATATAGGCTGTGAAATGCTAACTTAAAATCCAAACTATTTCTTTAACTCTGCTACATACAGTAATAGTAAATGCTTACTTTAAATGCTTGCATACAAATAGGCAGGCTAAGAACTATCTTAAACAATGACACACAGTTTAAAAGTACAATCTGCTCTTTAAATATATTAACTGTAATGGCTATGCATATAACTTATCTTACAATAAAACTTTGTATACATCATCAAATAAACAGCAATCCAGTTTCCAATGTTTCTTAACAGATCCAATTTCACCTCAGAAATTCAAAATTTGGGGATAATGCATATGGAGTCCAATAGTAGGTGTGTGCTTTAATAATAACCTCAGTAGTTATTTCCTTCAGGATCAGCCAACAACCCTCTGATCAGTCTCTATGCTGGGGTTTAAATCATCTGATTTCACCCCTCCCCGTTTTTGATTATTGTCAGTCATTGGTGAGTATTGGAAACGCCCACGGAGCCTTGTCCCTTGTCATTGGATAATTGGAATATCTTATTTTTAACAGCCAAAGGCCTTCTGGCTGTAGTTCTCTCATGGCAACACCGGGTGGCAGCGGACATACAACACAGCAATACACGCACAACATTTCTGAACATTTTTAAACAACTTAATTATTTTTATAAAATGATCATTTAATCAGACCATAACTCTCTACAGCAACCACTCACAACATTTGTTTTAGATAGGGTAGGGTTTTATGAATTTTCTGATCATTTCTAGATCAAACTCCATTATATTATATTACCAATTTATAATGCTAACAGTTACAGATTAGTATGATTTATACATCTAATATGGTATTAATGCATATACAGCATGTTTCATATTTCTGTGCATTTCTTCCTGGATATCTGAATCTTGTCTGAATAGATCTGAAATAAAAATAAGTGTCATTAATTATTTCTTTCCAGGTCCACAAATATTTATTTATATTCTTAAAAAACACAGAGGTTAAGATATTCATGCTTTCAAAATATATATATATATATATATATATATATATACATCTCACATCCATTAAAATATATACAGTTGTTTTGAAATCATAATGTAAGCCATGTGCCTTCACTGTATGCTGTCCTCCCCTAGACACAATGTCTCTAATGCACCACATCTTGTATATCCCCAAAGGAGCTCCCCTCCAATAATTCCCCCAGCTCTTGTCCTCCCTAGGGGCTACCAATCCCCAAAAGCTCTGGGGCAAAGGGCTGCTAGAACGACCAGGGGTAAAGTTAGCGGGTGTCCTGCTGTCCTGTGGCCGACTGGGCGTTCCAGGAGCCCGGCCAGCCTGAGAGGGGTTAGGTGGGTGTCCGTTGTGAGGCGGCTGACTTGGAGTTTAGGAGCCCGGCCAGCCTAGGAGGGTTTTCCCAGTCATAGACCAGCTCTTCTCTTAACACAAAACAAGCCAACAAACTAACATTGTGTAACATGGCAAATCTGTATTGTGAATTAGAGTTAAAATGAATAAAGAAAATTAATAAGAAATATATATTTAACCTTTTAAAGCCGTTATGCCATTCTATTCCGTCATAATTAGACTGGGCTTGAAAGCCGTTATGAGGAATAGAACGTCATAGCTAAAGGCTGTCCTGAAGCCTTCTGTGCTGTCAGGATTTGATCGCGGTCTGGGGGGCGTTCCTAGGGTTGTAGGGACGCCCCCAAACGCGATCCAATAATTGAAATTTCAATTTGTCTACATCGGAACAGTTGTTCCGATGTAGGCACTTTAGCCCTGACACGAAAGGGTTAAAAGGCAGAAAAACTATCAACAAGATTACAAGTTGCGCGCTAAACCCGGTGCGTAAATAACGCAAAAAAAATAGCGTTATTAAACTTTCCATAGCGCTGCCATTAAAAGTTACTCCATACCGCAGAAAAGCCAAGGCCTGACTTGACCTGCTTGTGCGCGTATTTCCACATAGACATCAATGGAGAGAAAATGTAACACTTGCGATCGCGAAATGGCGATAGCTTTAATGCATTCCCCGTTGATGTCTATGGGGAAAAGAAAGTTATGTAAAAATCTAACACCCTTACATAAACCCCTAGTCTAAAAACCCCTAATCCGCAGCCCTCCGACATCGCCAACACTAAATAAACATATTAACCCCTAAACCGCCGGACCCCCACATCACAACTACTATAATAAAGCTATTAACCCCTAAACCTCCGCATCCCACATCGCAACTACTATAGTAAAGCTAGTAACCCCTAAACCTCCACCCCCCGCATCGCAACTACTATAGTAAAGCTATTAACCCCTAAACCACCAGCCCCCCACATCTCAACTGCTATAATAAAGCTATTAACCTCTTAACCGTCAGCCCCCCCATATCGCTAATACAAAACTAAACCTTTTAACCCCTAAACTGCCGGCCCCCCACATAGCAACACATTAACCCCTAAACCTAACACCCCCTAACTTTAAATTAAACTTACAATATAACTACAATAACATAAATAAAAACTTACCTGTGAATTAAAAAAAAACTAAGCTTAAACTATAAATAAAATAAATATACCGGACTTCCGGTGGGCGGGCCAGCTGATCAGACGTCTCTAGACAGAGCTCCGCTGATCGGAACATTATAACACCAAAATTCAGCAATCCATTGCTGGGCCCCGCACGACAGACTTGCTGGACTTTGTCACCGCACATAGTGCCGGCTGTCATCGCAAGTGCGCGAGTTACATACCACCTATCTCGGCAACCGGAGGCAAAAGACTGATAGACGCCACAAACACATCGGCGCCATCTTGGATTCCTCCATGCAGTTCCCCGTTACAGGAGCCTGGGAAGAAGCGGAGCGGAGTGCCCTCTGTGCCCTTAAACTGCTAACTCAAGAGGCATAACGCCGCAGGCCGCAGTGAGTACCATCACCAATACTGTCATTGATTTTGAGGCCCTAGAAGGGACGGCTCATACACAGGGAATCACTGAGAGAGACAAACCTATATCGCAGGGCAGAGAAAGCAGCATCGCTATAGACAGCGCTGTGTAAAGGCAAACTGGACTGTGCTTGCAGGCTAGCAAAAGAGGGGAGAGCGGAGATCTAACTACACTTTTCTCTCCTCCCTTGCCATCATACAGAGGACCGGCTTGGCGAGAGAAGGTGTCTATGGCGTGGGTGTGCATACAAGGTAGAGGGCCTGATGTTTTCTTTTTGCTCTGTTGCCGCTGCTCACGGACTACAGGGATTTATATAGCACACGCATACAGACTATACCATTTAACTCTCTATAAATGCTAGTCAGACCTGTCACACAGACGTAGTAAGATTCACAGTAAGGAGAAAAAGCCCCTCTCCGGATTCTCTCCAATTTACACCCTATCTGTTAAAGTCTCAGCACAGAGCAATACACACATAGACGCCAAACCTTTCTGCTCACATGAAAGTGGATGACTATTTCCATAAACTCCCTTCCAATACTAAAGCTAGCATGGCTCATAGAGCAAAGACCACTGAGAGGAAACAAGATAAAGCTACCACTGATGCACAGGTTGAAAGCCCAACCCGAATGGAACACTCAAATCCTGCAGGGCTAGATCATGGCGCCCTCCTTCAGGAGCTTAAGACTTTCTTTCTCCCTAAAATGGACTCCCTCCAGGCGGGAGTAGATACCTTGACGAGCGAGGTGCGGCAGTTCTCCTCGCGACTGAGCTCAGCTGAATCCCGCATCTCTGAAGTAGAGGATAGGCAATTTGCCACAGACACAACACTCAAGCAGCTAGTTAAAAAGAACCAAACTCTCCAAGAGCGTATTGATGACCTGGAGAATAGAAGCCTCAGCAATAATCTGAGAATAGTGGGAGTACCGGAGTCAAACAAAGGAAAAGATTTGCTAGAGTTCACGGCCCTCACCTTCCCTAAATTGCTGGGCATACCCGCTGATATCCTGCCAATAGATGTAGAGAGAGTCCACCGTGTGGGGCCAGAGAGAACCTTAGAGCACGCAAAAATGAGGCCCAGACAGGTCATACTTAAATGCCTGAATTTCCAGGAGAAACTACGGATCTTACGAGCATATAGACTGCATAAGGAGATTCTATACAACAGATCAAGACTTCTACTCTTCCAGGACTTCTCCATGGAGGTCACCAGACAGAGAAAGGAGTTCGCTCCGCTCTGCTCCCAACTGCATGAGCAAGGCCGGCAAGTGGCCTTATTATACCCGGCTAAACTTCGTCTGCATACACCACATGGCACCAAGTTCTTCCACACACCACAGGCCTTACAGAGCTTCCTTGCAACTGAGAACCAACAGCCACCTACTTGAGGAGATTTTGTTACTATGTCTCTCCCTTGTTCTCACTACCAAGGCTCTCCTCTTCCTACTTTTTAGAGGATGGAGGAATCTTGTTTTTGTTCGGTTGCCTTTTGGAGCAACCTCAATTCCTGGCCACAGATAATGAAGAGTTCCAGGCGGATCGTGACCTCTTTCCTGGGGTCTGGGACTGAGATCTGCAGGATCCGGGTTTGGTATTATGTTTCACTAATGTTTACCATTTTAGGTATTATAGGAAAAGTTACATTTAAAGTTAAAGCTCCTTTTAAAAATGTTTATGCTTCTATGCTCCGGCATAGCCTTGCTAATTTTGAAATTAGAGGAAAAATCAATGTCTTGTTTTTTAAAATTGTTTATATGTGGTTGTCTGGTCACAGAATCCCAACACTGAAACACACAGGGGGAGGGGGGACTATCCACACAAACTTTCAAGACTGCGCCAATAAAGACCACACTAATTTACTACCTAGACACCATGCCACAGGGTTTTCGTTGTTTCTATGTCTCCTATTACTTCAGTTTTTGGACAAGGGTACTACCTTCATAACCTTTATGCTACCTCTCAGAGTGACAGGGATCCCCTGGACAATACACTCCCGACGTGCCCCTTGGTTAAGACTTAACACCCCTCGCCAAGTAGTAACCATCATCCTGACATACATGATTGGCATACGTCTCATTATCCCCACTTCCAAGGTGTCTAGTTTAACTGTCAAGAACAGCTATAGTTTGTCCACACTCCCTGACACACGACATGGAACACTGACAGAGGATCCACCGATGTCAATCCCACAACTCAACCACCTCACCGTTAGCTACCCCAGCACACCTCCTTACGTCTGTAAAGAAACCTATGACCATGGTGTGGCGGGAGGTGGACAGTTGATTACATTAACCCCTTAGTGACCAGACCACTTTTCAATTTGTTGACCATCTGGGACCAAGGCTATTTTTGCATTTCTGCGATGTTTGTGTTTAACTGTAATTTTCCTCTTACTCATTTACTGTACCCACACATATTATATACTGTTTTTCTCGCCATTAAATGGACTTTCTAAAGATATGATTATTTTCATCATATCTTATAATTTACTATAAAAAAAAATATAAAATATGAGGAAAAAATGAAAAAAAATGCACTTTTTCTAACTTTGAGCCCCAAAATTTCTTACACATCTACAACCACCATAAAATACCAATGCTAAACAGTTTCTACATTTTGTCCTGAGTTTATAAATACCCAATGTTTACATGTTCTTTGCTTTTTTTGCAAGTTATAGGGCAATAAGTACAAGTAGCACTTTGCTATTTCAAAACCATGTTTTTTCAAAATTGGCGATAGTTACATTGTAACACCAATATCTGTCATGAATCCCTGAATAACCCTTCAAATGTATATATTTTTTAAAAGAAGACAACCTAAGGTATTAAACTTGGGGTATTTTGACTTTTTCATGCAACCATTTTACCACCAATATATGCCAAAGTTTGGGGGGGAAAAAAAAATAATTTGATTTTTTGACAAAATAGCAATTTAAGAATACATTTACTGATAATATTAAGGGTTACTGCCAAATAACACCCTCATATGTCTTCAGCAGCATCTCCTGGGTACAGTGATACCACCCATGTATAGGTGTGTCGGGTTCTCGGGGGGCTAAAAGCTCTTATTTTTAGGGAGCGCATTCCAGTTTTTCAACTTGGAATTTTCACATCGGTCATCATGCACCCATGTCCTATTTGGGACATTTCTGTAGCTGGTCAATGGAATTTACCCCCATCAAACCATATATTTTTGAAATGTAGACACCCTAGGGTATTTCAAATGCTTGTATTTTAACACTTTCCATGCACTAATGCAACCACCAGTCTTTGTCAAACTTTTGGGTAGTCATTATTTTGTGTTATTTTTCACACACATTGTACTTTAGGCATGGATTCTCAGTTCCTGTTATGTGTTACTACCAAAAAAAAACCTCAATATGTGTTTAACAACATCTCCTGAGTACAGTGATACCACCCATGTATAGGTGTGTCGGGTTCTCTGGGGGCTAAAAGGCCTTAATTTTAGGAAGCACATTCCAGTTTTTCAACTTGGAATTTTCACATCGGTCATCATGCACCCATGTCCTTTTTGGGACATTTCTGAAGCTGGTCAATGGAATTTACCCCCATCAAACCATATATTTTTGAAAAGTAGACACCCTAGGGTATTTCAAATGCTTGTATTTTAACACTTTCCATGCACTAATTCAACCACCAGTCTTTGTCAAACTTTTGGGTAGTCATTATTTTGTGTTATTTTTCAAACACATTGTACTTTAGGCATGGATTCTCAGTTCCTGTTATGTGTTACTACCAAAAAAACCCTCAATATGTGTTCAACAACATCTCCTGAGTACAGTGATACCACCCATGTATAGGTGTGTCGGGTTCTCTGGGGGCTAAAAGGCCTTAATTTTAGGAAGTGCATTCCAGTTTTTCAACTTGGAATTTTCACATCGGTCATCATGCACCCATGTCCTATTTGGGACATTTCTGAAGCTGGTCAATGGAATTTACCCCCATCAAACCATATATTTTTGAAAAGTAGACACCCTAGGGTATTTCAAATGCTTGTATTTTAACACTTTCCATGCACTAATTCAACCACCAGTCTTTGTCAAACTTTTGGGTAGTCATTATTTTGTGTTATTTTTCACACACATTGTACTTTAGGCATGGATTCTCAGTTCCTGTTATGTGTTACTACCAAAAAAAACCTCAATATGTGTTCAACAACATCTCCTGAGTACAGTGATACCACCCATGTATAGGTGTGTCGGGTTCTCTGGGGGCTAAAAGGCCTTAATTTTAGGAAGCGCATTCCAGTTTTTCAACTTGGAATTTTCACATCGGTCATCATGCACCCATGTCCTATTTGGGACATTTCTGAAGCTGGTCAATGGAATTTACCCCCATCAAACCATATATTTTTGAAAAGTAGACACCCTAGGGTATTTCAAATGCTTGTATTTTAACACTTTCCATGCACTAATTCAACCACCAGTCTTTGTCAAACTTTTGGGTAGTCATTATTTTGTGTTATTTTTCAAACACATTGTACTTTAGGCATGGATTCTCAGTTCCTGTTATGTGTTACTACCAAAAAAACCCTCAATATGTGTTCAACAACATCTCCTGAGTACAGTGATACCACCCATGTATAGGTGTGTCGGATTCTCTGGGGGCTAAAAGGCCTTAATTTTAGGAAGCGCATTCCAGTTTTTCAACTTGGAATTTTCACATCGGTCATCATGCACCCATGTCCTATTTGGGACATTTCTGAAGCTGGTCAATGGAATTTACCCCCATCAAACCATATATTTTTGAAAAGTAGACACCCTAGGGTATTTCAAATGCTTGTATTTTAACACTTTCCATGCACTAATTCAACCACCAGTCTTTGTCAAACTTTTGGGTAGTCATTATTTTGTGTTATTTTTCAAACACATTGTACTTTAGGCATGGATTCTCAGTTCCTGTTATGTGTTACTACCAAAAAAACCCTCAATATGTGTTCAACAACATCTCCTGAGTACAGTGATACCACCCATGTATAGGTGTGTCGGGTTCTCTGGGGGCTAAAAGGCCTTAATTTTAGGAAGCGCATTCCAGTTTTTCAACTTGGAATTTTCACATCGGTCATCATGCACCCATGTCCTATTTGGGACATTTCTGAAGCTGGTCAATGGAATTTACCCCCATCAAACCATATATTTTTGAAATGTAGACACCCTAGGGTATTTCAAATGCTTGTATTTTAACACTTTCCATGCACTAATGCAACCACCAGTCTTTGTCAAACTTTTGGGTAGTCATTATTTTGTGTTATTTTTCACACACATTGTACTTTTGTCATAATACTACTCCCTTTAAGTGTTCACATGTGGTAAATAATGTCCCTTTAAGAAATACTCAGTCTCAGACTGGAACTCCTATTTAAGGAGGGACTCAAGCACTTTGCCAATTGCTTGATAATTGCAAGTGTATGGTGAAAGATATTCAACAGAATTCTAATCCAGCTCCTAAGTATTACTGAATATAATCCAAATTCTTTACAAGGATCTAACAATCTAAACTTACTTATCAAAATAGAACTTACCATCTAAGAACTAAGAATCCAAATTTAAAGTTACTCTGTATATTTTTCATCACATCAGAACCGCTTCACTAAATCAAACAGTTGCGTTTTCACAGCACGCTGACGTCACCAGCCGCTCAGCGTGTGAATCAGGATTCCGGAACAGCGTCTCTGCATCAGCTACACTCTCTGCTTGTGACCGCTCCCCAAACACTCTTACCTGAGGAATATTATCAGCGCAATAAGGATTTCATCTACCAACTAAACCAGGGGCGTAAACGCAAGTATTTGGTTTATTGATTTATGCACTAAATAACGTTATTAACCACTGTAAACTTATCACCTATATGAATCATTATATATGAACTGTCAAGAATCATTATATATGAACTGCCAATAACAAAGTATTTTCTCTGGTTATACTAATTAACAAAGAATACAGTTCACCTCTGCCTGTTACATAACGGATGCTGTGACATTTATAAATAATCCTCTTAGGCCAAAACTTTACAATATTTTTCATTTTAGTGTTACTACACATAACTCAAGTCTGAACTTTCTCACTTTGCGTTTACTACAAAAAGCTCAAGTCTGTTAAATTTGATCTTTAATCTCTGAACAGAGTTATATTTGTCCAAGTGTATATTACTTTTACTCTTGAGACATTTAAACTTTATTCTTTATTTCACTAATCACCACTGTTATTCCTAAGAGGTATCAGTTCCCACTCCTCATTGGGAACTGCATAAATAGGAATACCTACAAACATATATTATTTCAGTATTCAAGACTTAGGGTTATTGCAGAATTATCAAGCCTATAAAAAGGAACACATAAGATGGATCCTGCACAAATGGCCAATGAAATTGGCACCCTTAACCAAAAGGTTGAACTACTTGCACAAGGTTTAAATGAACTTAAAACTGAAAATAACACTCTTAAACGCCTAATAGATGATTACTTCACACAGAAAACCACTGATTCTCCTGAACCCCAAATTAACCCTCCACATCCCTTCTCAGGGGTTCGCTCAAAATATCGTGAATTTAAGAATTCATGTATGCTATTATTTGCTATGAAACCCAAAACGTACAGCACTGAACGCATTAAAGTCTGTACCACAATCTCATACCTGAGTGGGGAACCCAGAGCATGGGCCGATAGATTCTTTGAGTCTGGGGATCCTATACTTGAATCTTTAGAAAACTTCTTCACAGCAATGTCTACCCTATACGAGGATACCAACAAACAAAACACTGCTGAACTGAATCTGAGAGCTCTAAGACAGGGGAAAAGGGCGGTTGAAGATTATATAGCCGAATTCCAACTCTGGGCTACTGATTCACAATGGAATCTTGTCAGTCTAAAAAATCAATTTAGACTGGGTTTATCAGAACACCTCAAAGATGAACTCTCTCGAATTGAATTGCCCGAAACCTTGGATGCACTAATGAAAGTTAGTATTTCAATGGATCGTCGCTACAGGGAAAGAAAGTTAGAAAAACAACATCCTGAACCATATACAAAGAAACACTATCCTGTACATTATGACAAACCCAACACATCAGCAATACCCATGGAAATTGGAACCATAAAAGGACCATTAACTCCAGAAGAAAAGACAAGACGTCGCTTATCTAATCTATGCATGTACTGTGCTAACAAGGAACATAGTGTGTCAACATGCCCTCTCCTTCTTCGTCAAAAGAGGGGTAAGACTTTTTACAGTATAAATAATATCTCTACCGAAATTAATAATCATTTGACCATATCTATGTCTTTGCAGTGGGATCAACACCTCTACCAGAGCGAGGCTATGATTGACTCCGGAGCTTTCGGAATGTTCATAGATCAGAAAATAGTTAATGCAAATAAAATACCCTGTGTGTTAAAAGAAATACCAGTCTATGTTAAGGTCATTGATGGGTCCAATTATTTAAAGGGTCCCATTACACACCACACCATTCCTCTACTCACTACAACAAATGATGGTCACAAAGAATATATCACATATGACATTATCCCTGGTTCCATTCATCCCATCATTCTGGGTTACCCATGGTTATCCAAACACAACCCCACTATTGATTGGTCAGATAATAAGGTAAAGTTTGATTCTCCATATTGTTCATCAACTTGTTTTCCTTATATACAAATTAATAATGCTGTTTCTGCTTTACCTCAAGAATACGCTGAATTCGCAGACGTATTCAATCTCAAAGAAGCAGAAAATCTTCCTCCACACAGACCATATGACTGCCCTATAGATACAAAACCAGGTGCAGTCATACCATTTGGAAGAATTTACCCATTATCTCAAAAAGAATTGCAATTCCTGAGGGAATATCTAGATGATAACCTGCGTAAAGGCTTTATCTCTCCTAGTACATCTCCTGCTGCAGCAGGTATTTTTTTTGTTACTAACAAAGACGGTACCAGGCGACCGATTATCGATTACAGAGCACTTAATTCCATAACCATTAAAAACAGATACCCCCTTCCTCTCATCCCTGAGCTTCTAGAAAGGTTGAATGAAGCAACAATTTTCACCAAATTAGATCTTAAAGGTGCATACAACCTTATCAGGATGAAGAGTGGGGATGAATGGAAAACGGCTTTTAGGACGCGTTACGGCTTATTCCAGTATAATGTCATGCCGTTCGGTCTCACGAATGCCCCCGCCACATTCCAATATTTTATAAATGATATCTTTAAAGACCTTATGGATGTGTGCGTGGTGGTTTATTTAGACGATATTTTAATATACTCTCGTAATATGACAGAACATATTAAACATGTAAGATGGGTATTAGCTAGACTGCGTGAACATCAACTGTATGCCAAGATGGAGAAGTGTTGTTTCCACGTAAAGACTATAAAATTTTTGGGATACATAATTTCCCCTACTGGTATAACTATGGATCCTGAAAAGGTATCCGCTATACTCAATTGGGCTAAACCCACTTCTTTAAAATCATTACAAAGATTTCTGGGATTCGCCAATTTTTATAGACGATTCATAAAAGATTTTTCTACAATTGTCAAACCATTAACCAGACTGACCGGCAAACAAAAGTTCAAATGGGACAAAGATGCTCATGATTCCTTTCAACTCTTAAAAACCAAATTCTCATCGGCTCCCATATTACAGCTTCCCCATCCTGATTACCAGTATACAGTAGAGGTTGATGCATCTAACACCGGAATTGGGGCAGTTCTCTCACAACAAAGTTTGACTAACCCTACTTTACATCCGATTGCATACTACTCTAGATCACTCTCGAATGCTGAAAGAAACTACTCAGTGGGAGACAAGGAATTATTAGCGATCAAATGTGCTCTGGAACATTGGAGACATTTACTTGAGGGCACCTCCAAACCATTTTATATCTTCACTGATCACAAGAATCTTCAATATTTAAGGAATAATAAAACACTTTCTTCCAGACAGGTACGATGGGCTTTATTTCTGGACAGGTTCGACTTTTTAATCACTTATCGTCCTGGGTCAAAAAATATGAAAGCAGACGCCCTCTCTAGATCCTTGGAACCAATCTGTGAAGAACCAGAGGACAAAGACATCATAGCCCCTCACAAGATTATCGCATCTGCCACTTCTCTACTCACAGAAATAGTAGATGCTCTACAATCAGACACAGAGATTCCTCCATTCTGTGTAACAGATGAAAAGACAGGATTAAAAACTTACAACAATAAGACCTATATACCCTCATCCCTACGACTTGAATTGATACAACACAATCATAATTCTCCGCTTTCTGGACACCCTGGAATAACAAAGACACAGGAACTCATTAAAAGAACCTTCTGGTGGCCACAATTAAATCAAGATGTAGTAAAATTCGTAACAAGTTGTGAAACATGTGCTAGAAATAAGAAAGACCATCATAGACCATTTGGTCTTATGTGCTCCTTACCCATTCCAGAGGTTCCATGGTCTATGATAGCGATGGACTTTATAGTGGAGTTACCACCTTCCAACCAATTTACCACCATTCTGGTTGTAGTTGATCACTTGACTAAACTGGCACACTTCATCCCTTTAAAATCATTACCAACTGCCCTTAATACAGCAAAAATCTTTATGTCTCACATTGTGAAACTGCATGGATTACCTACTTCCATTGTCTCAGACCGTGGAACACAATTTACCTCTCGATTCTGGAGGGAATTATGTCGAATTCTTCAAATCTCATCAAGACTCTCTACATCATTCCATCCACAATCCAATGGATTGACTGAACGTACAAATCAGACCCTGGAACAATATCTTCGCTGCTATGTTTCCCATCTTCAGGATGATTGGGCAGATTGGCTACCATTGGCAGAATTCGCGTATAATAACTCCATGAACACCTCTACCAAAACCTCTCCATTCCATGCCACCTACGGATATCATCCTAAGTCTCTACCTGGTAGGGACCTAGTATCCGTTAACCCTGCCGTTTCTAATTACACCCAAAATCTAAACACTTCCCTTACTTTATTGAAAAGACATCTCGAAGAAGCCAAATCCACACAAAAGAAATATTACGACACTAAAAGATGTAACCCTCCAACCTATAAAGTTGGTGATCGTGTTCTTCTATCTACTAAGAATCTTAAACTCACAGTACCCTGTAAAAAACTTGCAAATCAATTTATTGGTCCTTATACTATCACAAAGATCATTAATCCTAATGCAGTCACTCTAAAACTTCCAAGTAACTTAAAGATACATCCCTCTTTTCATGTTTCCCTGTTAAAACCTTTCCGTGGGAATAACAACACTCAACCAACTATGACCGATACTTCCATCATAGCGGAACCTGATCAATCGGAATATGAAATAGAAAAGATCCTTGATTCCCGCATTCGTTGGAGACGAGTGGAATACTTGGTTCACTGGAAAGGTTATGGACATGAGGAGGATTCCTGGGTACATCATGCAAATCTTCATACACCTCACTTGCTCTCTGAATTCCATAAAAAATATCCCACGAAACCATGTGCTGGGGGAAGATGGAGGGCATCCTGAAAGGGGGGATCTGTCATAATACTACTCCCTTTAAGTGTTCACATGTGGTAAATAATGTCCCTTTAAGAAATACTCAGTCTCAGACTGGAACTCCTATTTAAGGAGGGACTCAAGCACTTTGCCAATTGCTTGATAATTGCAAGTGTATGGTGAAAGATATTCAACAGAATTCTAATCCAGCTCCTAAGTATTACTGAATATAATCCAAATTCTTTACAAGGATCTAACAATCTAAACTTACTTATCAAAATAGAACTTACCATCTAAGAACTAAGAATCCAAATTTAAAGTTACTCTGTATATTTTTCATCACATCAGAACCGCTTCACTAAATCAAACAGTTGCGTTTTCACAGCACGCTGACGTCACCAGCCGCTCAGCGTGTGAATCAGGATTCCGGAACAGCGTCTCTGCATCAGCTACACTCTCTGCTTGTGACCGCTCCCCAAACACTCTTACCTGAGGAATATTATCAGCGCAATAAGGATTTCATCTACCAACTAAACCAGGGGCGTAAACGCAAGTATTTGGTTTATTGATTTATGCACTAAATAACGTTATTAACCACTGTGAACTTATCACCTATATGAATCATTATATATGAACTGTCAAGAATCATTATATATGAACTGCCAATAACAAAGTATTTTCTCTGGTTATACTAATTAACAAAGAATACAGTTCACCTCTGCCTGTTACATAACGGATGCTGTGACATTTATAAATAATCCTCTTAGGCCAAAACTTTACAATATTTTTCATTTTAGTGTTACTACACATAACTCAAGTCTGAACTTTCTCACTTTGCGTTTACTACAAAAAGCTCAAGTCTGTTAAATTTGATCTTTAATCTCTGAACAGAGTTATATTTGTCCAAGTGTATATTACTTTTACTCTTGAGACATTTAAACTTTATTCTTTATTTCACTAATCACCACTGTTATTCCTAAGAGGTATCAGTTCCCACTCCTCATTGGGAACTGCATAAATAGGAATACCTACAAACATATATTATTTCAGTATTCAAGACTTAGGGTTATTGCAACTTTAGGCATGGATTCTCAGTTCCTGTTATGTGTTACTACCAAAAAAAACCTCAATATGTGTTCAACAACATCTCCTGAGTACAGTGATACCACCCATGTATAGGTGTGTCGGGTTCTCTGGGGGCTAAAAGGCCTTAATTTTAGGAAGCGCATTCCAGTTTTTCAACTTGGAATTTTCACATCGGTCATCATGCACCCATGTCCTATTTGGGACATTTCTGAAGCTGGTCAATGGAATTTACCCCCATCAAACCATATATTTTTGAAAAGTAGACACCCTAGGGTATTTCAAATGCTTGTATTTTAACACTTTCCATGCACTAATTCAACCACCAGTCTTTGTCAAACTTTTGGGTAGTCATTATTTTGTGTTATTTTTCACACACATTGTACTTTAGGCATGGATTCTCAGTTCCTGTTATGTGTTACTACCAAAAAAAACCTCAATATGTGTTCAACAACATCTCCTGAGTACAGTGATACCACCCATGTATAGGTGTGTCGGGTTCTCTGGGGGCTAAAAGGCCTTAATTTTAGGAAGCGCATTCCAGTTTTTCAACTTGGAATTTTCACATCGGTCATCATGCACCCATGTCCTATTTGGGACATTTCTGAAGCTGGTCAATGGAATTTACCCCCATCAAACCATATATTTTTGAAAAGTAGACACCCTAGGGTATTTCAAATGCTTGTAATTTAACACTTTCCATGCACTAATTCAACCACCAGTCTTTGTCAAACTTTTGGGTAGTCATTATTTTGTGTTATTTTTCACACACATTGTACTTTAGGCATGGATTCTCAGTTCCTGTTATGTGTTAATACCAAAAAACCCCTCAATATGTGTTCAACAACATCTCCTGAGTACAGTGATACCACCCATGTATAGGTGTGTCGGGTTCTCTGGGGGCTAAAAGGCCTTAATTTTAGGAAGCGCATTCCAGTTTTTCAACTTGGAATTTTCACATCGGTCATCATGCACCCATGTCCTATTTGGGACATTTCTGAAGCTGGTCAATGGAATTTACCCCCATCAAACCATATATTTTTGAAAAGTAGACACCCTAGGGTATTTCAAATGCTTGTATTTTAACACTTTCCATGCACTAATTCAACCACCAGTCTTTGTCAAACTTTTGGGTAGTCATTATTTTGTGTTATTTTTCACACACATTGTACTTTAGGCATGGATTCTCAGTTCCTGTTATGTGTTACTGCCAAAAAACACCTCAATATGTGTTCAACAACATCTCCTGAGTACAGTGATACCACCCATGTATAGGTGTGTCGGGTTCTCTGGGGGCTAAAAGGCCTTAATTTTAGGAAGCGCATTCCAGTTTTTCAACTTGGAATTTTCACATCGGTCATCATGCACCCATGTCCTATTAGGGACATTTCTGAAGCTGGCCAATGGAATTTACCCCATCAAACCATATATTTTTGAGAAGTAGACCCCCTAGGGTATTTGAAATGCTGGTATTTTCACACTTTCCATGAACTTATTTAACCACCAGTCTTTGTCAAACTTTTGGGTAGTCATTTTTTTGTGTTATTTTTCACACACATTGTACTTTAGGCATGGATTCCCAGTTCCTGTTATGTGTTACTGCCAAAAAACACCTCAATATGTGTTCAACAATATCTCCTGAGTACAGTGATACCACCCATGTATAGGTGTGTTGGGTTCTCTGGGGGCTAGAAGGCCTTATTTTTAGGAAGCGCATTCCATTTTTTACACTTCCCCTTTTCACATCCCATGCACCCATGTTCTATTTAAGACATTTCTGAAGCCGGCCAATGTAATTTACCCCCATAAAACCATATATTTTTGAAAAGTAGACATCCTAGGGTATTTCAAATGCAGGTGTTTTAACACTTTCCATACACTAATTCAACCACTAGTCTTTGTCAAACTATTGGGCATTCATTTCTTTGTTATTTTTCACATACATTGTACTTTAGACATGGATTCACAGCTCCTGTTATGTGTTACTACCAAAGAAGACACCAATATGTGGTCACCAACATCTCCTGAGTTCAGTGATACCACCTATGCATAGGTTTGGTGGCTTGTTTGGGCGGTGCAATGCCAAATGTCTGACATGTGTTTGTGATTTTTTTTCACATTTAACATATTTTCTTTGCCTATTGTCTTTTTTGGGGGTCTTTTAACATACCCCAATTTATTTGTTTTCCATAAATGTGATTATATTTAAAAAGTTGACCCCCCAAGGTATTATACATGGAGTGGTTTGATGACTTTGATGCAACCGTTTTAGCCCAAAAAATTGGAGAAAGTATATGGTGGTAATTTTTCAATTTTCATTGTTACAGACACATTGCTTTTTTACTATGATTTAGGAGAGACTGTTGTAAGTTATTGCAAAAGAATACTTCAGGTTGTTTTCTGCAAGGCACCCTGAGTACACCTATGCCCCCCATGCATAGGTTTGCCAGGATTTTGGGAAGGTTATGTTACATGATTTTAGTTATTAAAAATGAGAGTATTTCTTCTGATAGGCCTATCTTTAGTTTGGGGCCTATCACATACCCCACTTTTATTTATTGCATTCAAAGTGTATATTTTTTAAATGTTGACACCCCAAGGTATTGTATATGGTGTGCTTTGATGCCTTTGAAGCAACCGTTTTAGCCCAAAAAATTGGAGAAAGTATATGGTGGTAATTTTTCAATTTTCATTTTTACAGACACATTGCTTTTTGACTATGATTTAGGAGAGATTGTTGTAAGTTATTGCAAAAGAATTACTTCAGGTTGTTTTCTGCAAGGCACCCTGAGTACACCTATGCCCCCCATGCATAGGTTTGCCAGGATTTTGGGAAGTTTATGTTACAATTTTATGACTTGTGATTTTAGTTATTAAAAATGAGAGTATTTCTTCTGATAGGCCTATCTTTAGTTTGGGGCCTATCGCATACCCCACTTTTATTTATTGCATTCAAAGTGTATATTTTTTAAATGTTGACACCCCAAGGTATTGTATATGGTGTGCTTTGATGCCTTTGAAGCAACCGTTTTAGCCCAAAAAATTGGAGAAAGTATATGGTGGTAATTTTTCAATTTTCATTTTTACAGACACATTGCTTTTTGACTATGATTTAGGAGAGATTGTTGTAAGTTATTGCAAAAGAATACTTCAGGTTGTTTTCTGCAAGGCACCCTGAGTACACCTATGCCCCCCATGCATAGGTTTGCCAGGATTTTGGGAAGGTTATGTTACAATTTTATGACTTGTGATTTTAGTTATTAAAAATGAGAGTATTTCTTCTGATAGGCCTATCTTTAGTTTGGGGCCTATCGCATACCCCACTTTTATTTATTGCATTCAAAGTGTATATTTTTTAAATGTTGACACCCCAAGGTATTGTATATGGTGTGCTTTGATGCCTTTGAAGCAACCGTTTTAGCCCAAAAAATTGGAGAAAGTGTATGGTGGTAATTTTTCAATTTTCATTTTTACAGACACATTGCTTTTTGACTATAATTTAGGAGAGACTGTTGTAAGTTATTACAAAAACATACTTCAGGTTGTTTTCTGCAAGGCACCCTGAGAACACCTATGTCCCCCATGCATAGGTTTGACAGGGGTTTTGGTTAAAAAAAAACAGGCCCAATTTTAGAAAAAAATAGAGTAGTGAAATGTAAAAATCTGGCACAGTAAAAGTAAAAAAAACAAAAAAACATCTAACTGTAAACATAACCAAAAAAATATATATATATATGTAACAGCAAATGTATTTATTTTTTTAAAAATTGACCATTGTATGGTACCGCTTGAAGCAGTCCCCAATGCAGAGTGCAGGCTGTCCAGGGCAATCAGGACAGTAATATATGGTGTCCCTTCTCTTCCCCCTCTTGGTACAGACTCTGCATTTTTTTTGTGGTTTCTGCTTTGTGGCAGTAGGGGGGATTTTAAAAATAAAATGGGTAGCCCCAACTCTGCTCTCTCCCATCACCGCCCGGGGAGCAGGTGCATCATGGTACAAAATCCCCGTAATAATCTGGAGCTGAAACTGTAAAAAAGTCTTTTTAACTCTGGGGTTTGCTTTTTTGAACAACAAAAAAGCGTTGTGGGTTGCAATCTGCATTAGGTAAATTGCAACCTTTTTGTACCAGGCCCTTGTCTTCCGCATAATTAGGTAGGGCTGCAGCAGCTGATCAGCCAGATCAACCCCACCCATATGCCGGTTATAAGACTTGATGCACACTGGCTTCCTTATGATCTCAGCTCTGCCACGTACAGAAACCGCCACCGTCCTCTCTGTGTGGATGGTGGTAAGAAGGTATACATCCTTCTTGTCTCTGTACTTCAGTGCCAACAGCTCCTCTTGGCGCAGAGCTGAGGTCTCCCCCCATCGTAGCCGGGTGCGTACAAGCTGTCCTGGGAAACCTGCGCGGTTCTTTTTAATTGTACCGCAAGCTACTGTATCAAAGCAATACAGTAGCTTGAACAAAAGGACACTTGTATAAAAATTGTCTAAGTACAAGTGATACCCTTTGTTCATTAGGGGTAATATCAGGTCCCAGACAATCTTGCCAGTGGTTCCCATATGTTCTGGGCAACCTGGAGGGTCAAGGTGGCTATCCTTTCCCTCATACACCCGGAAGGCCTGAGTATACCCAGTCTTGCTGTCACAGAGCTTATACACCTTTACCCCATATCTGGAGCGTTTGGAAGGAATATACTGCTTGAATCCCAGCCTTCCCTTATACTTCATTAGGGATTCATCAACGCATATATTCCTTCCAGGTGTATAAGCCTCTGCAAACCTGGCAGAAAAGTGGGTTATCAGGGGGCGGATTTTATACAGCCTGTCAAATTGGGGATGCTCCCTAGGGGGGCACAGGCTGTTGTCGCTGAAGTGCATGAAATGCAGAATCATTTCATACCTCTTCCTCGACATAGTCTGGGAGAAAATGGGGGTAGAGCAGATGGGGCTAGTACTCCAGTAGGAGCGAATGGAGGGTTTCTTTATGATGCCCATCAGCATAGTCAATGCCCAGAATTTTTTGAATTCTGGCACATTGATGGGGGCCCATTGCTGCTTTGCCAAATATGTTCCAGGCTTTGCAGCACGGAACTGATGGGCATATAAATTAGTTTGGGCGACAATGTTCCCCAATATATCATCGCCCAGAAACACTTCCAGAAACTGCTGGGGGCTAAAGCCACATCTATATTTATGCCAGCATTTGCTGTGAAGGGTGGGATATCTGGCCTCTGGAGATGAGGCGTTACCCACTCTTCAGCAGCAATGGCAGCAACACGCCTCCTTCTGGCAGGGGGGCTAGCAGGGGGGCTAGCAGCCACAGATACATCACTATCAGTTGAGACTGCATCTAGTGATGTATCTGAGCACATGGCAGGGTCAAAATTGGGGTCTGAGTCAGAAATAGAGGCATCTGACTCTGACGCAAGGATGGCATACGCCTCCTCAGCACTATATCTTTTCTGTGACTTTTTGTATCTGTCACAGAAAACAATTACTAAAAAAAATTAAATTAACTAAATTAATTAACTAAATTAACTAGCAAAAATGTACAGCTATGCTACTGCCAGTGATTTATAGCGATCACTGGCAAGCTAGAGGTTAATGGCTCTGAAAATTAAATTAAATTAACTAAATGTTTCTGAAAAGAGCCTTTGGGTTTTTTAAAAATTACAACAACAAAATTAACCCCTAAAAAAATGCACAGACAGCAAAAAAGTACAGCTATGCAACTGCCAGTGATTTATAGCGATCACTGGCAAGCTAGGGGTTAATGGCTCTGAAAATTAAATTAAATTAACTAAATTAACTAGCAAAAAAGTACAGCTATGCTACTGCCAGTGATTTATAGCGATCACTGGCAAGCTAGGGGTTAATGGCTCTGAAAATTAAATTAAATTAACTAAATGTTTCTGAAAAGAGCCTTTGGGTTTTTAAAAAATTACAACAACAAAATTAACCCCTAAAAAAATGCACAGACAGCAAAAAAGTACAGCTATGCAACTGCCAGTGATTTATAGCGATCACTGGCAAGCTAGGGGTTAATGGCTCTGAAAATTAAATTAACTAAATTAACTAGCAAAAAAGTACAGCTATGCTACTGCCAGTGATTTATAGCGATCACTGGCAAGCTAGGGGTTAATGGCTCTGAAAATTAAATTAAATTAACTAAATGTTTCTGAAAAGAGCCTTTGGGTTTTTAAAAAATTACAACAACAAAATTAACCCCTAAAAAAATGCACAGACAGCAAAAAAGTACAGCTATGCAACTGCCAGTGATTTATAGCGATCACTGGCAAGCTAGGGGTTAATGGCTCTGAAAATTAAATTAAATTAACTAAATGTTTCTGAAAAGAGCCTTTGGGTTTTTAAAAAATTACAACAACAAAATTAACCCCTAAAAAAAATGCACAGACAGCAAAAAAGTACAGCTATGCAACTGCCAGTGATTTATAGCGATCACTGGCAAGCTAGGGGTTAATGGCTCTGAAAATTAAATTAAATTAACTAAATGTTTCTGAAAAGAGCCTTTGGGTTTTTAAAAAATTACAACAACAAAATTAACCCCTAAAAAAATGCACAGACAGCAAAATGCAGCAAAAAAAAAGTGCACCTATGCTACTGCCAGTGATATATAGTGATCACTGGCAAGCTAGGGGTTAATGGCTCTGAAAATTAAATTAAATTAACTAAATGTTTCTGAAAAGAGCCTTTGGGTTTTTAAAAAATTATAACAACAAAATTAACCCCTAAAAAAATGCACAGACAGCAAAATGCAGCAAAAAAAAAGTGCACCTATGTTACTGCCAGTGATATATAGTGATCACTGGCAAGCTAGGGGTTAATGGCTCTGAAAAGAGCCTTTGGTTCTATATTTTTTAACAAATAAAAGAAATAAATCTCTCTCTCTGCTAAATACAGGTCTCTCTCTCTCTCCAACAAAATGGCAAGTGAGGAGAGGGAGGGAGATCCACACTGATCATAGTCAATATTTACAAATATTGACATGATCAGACAAATGGGGTATTTTATTATTATTATTTTTTTTAGGGTGGGAGGCTCAGATTGGGTGACCCTAGCTTGCCCCTATGATGAGGCAGGCTAGAGACACCCCCAGAGGCCCCATGATGCACTGGGCATCGCCATCTTGGATGCCTAGTGAAGGGGGAGGGGGGGGGCTATTTAGGGCTTTTTTTTAATATACGTTTTTTGTTTTTTTTATTATTACTTTTATTTTATAACTAACTAAGTGCCTCGACCCACCGAGGCACTTAGCACACAATCAGAGCATCGGAAGCGTGTCCGATCGCTTCCGATGCTCTGAAACACTGCCGGGCTCCACGTGGAGCGAAACCGGAAGTGATCACTCGTGGGGGAGTGATCAATCCGGTCCCGGCACTCGGGAACAGTATTGCAGGATGCCTAGACCTCAAGGCAAGCCTGCAATACTGTTAGAGCAGCTGGAAGCGATTCCGATCGCTTCCAGTGCTCTGTTAAACCAACGACGTATGCCATACGTCCTCGGTCGTTAAGTGCTTTTTTTTTGAGGACGTATGGCATACGTCGTCGGTCGTTAAGGGGTTAAGTGTCTCCCTTGTCTCTACAAGTATATGGGAAACTGTTTATTGGTCATTTACTGCCTGTTGTAAACAATTGGGTTTAATTGTTCTGTCTGTCATGCCTCATTGTACCCATGTCCCCCTCCCGCTCTGTCTCCCTCTCTTTCCTGCTCCCTACGCCTGCCCCTCCCCCCTCCCTGTCCGGTTCCCTCCCCCCTCTTTCTCTTTCCCCCTGCCTTTTTTTTTTTTTTTTTTTCTCTCCTCCCCGGGTCTCTGGCCCGGACATGTACCTCCCTGCACTTTAGCTTAGTATGTCATTGAAGATAGTAACTTGGAACGTAGGTGGCATCAACTCACCCGTAAAACGTAAAGCAATACTCAGTCATCTTAGAAAGATAGGAACAGACATAGCTCTCTTACAGGAGACCCATTTAACAGACAGTGAACATCCGAAACTGCAGAAGGACTGGGTGGGAAATTTGACGTTTCTGTCACATACGAGCGCCAGCCGCGGCTTAGCTATTGCTTTTGGGAAGAGACTCACAGTCAAGATCAATCACACCCACATGGATAAAGAGGGGAGGTTTTTGATAGTGAAGGCTAATGTTAATTCAACTGATTATCTGTTTTGTAATATATATGCCCCAAACCACAGATCTACATCATTCTGGGAAACTCTGATACAATGTCTCATCCCACACCTAGGATCTAGACTGATAATCGGGGGCGACTTTAATATAGTGGCTGTTACGGTTACCCTTAGTCTCGCTGAGAGATGGACCGCTTAGTAGCCTGGATCCCTATTGCTAAAGAGGGGAGAAGCTGCTTTCCATAGTATTCTATATGAGTCTCGCAAATATAGAATAATCTCCCTTAGCTGCAGTACAGCTAGGATACCCTTCTGCCCACAAAAACGAGTCAACGCTGCGATTGAGGGTCAAAACAAGAACTCAGGACTGGGATGCCCAGCCTGCTTTTTATTAAGGTTACATGCACACAGGGCACTCCCAGGGGGAGAGGGGGGGAAGCACAAAATCCCCCATCACACATTTAGATAGAGAGCACTGTCCTTTGACAGGCCACAATAGGATTACAGTACTTAAGATAACAAGTTTACAAGTTCATCTTATCAATTAGCAGTCTGGCTCCAGAGGTGATTAGACAATAGTTTCTAAAAGCTGAAAAAAAAGAGTTAACTCTTTATGAAATGAAACTTGTTATGGTTTTCTTGGAGCCCTTCTTAGGCGCTGGCTTGCTGGTTCAGGCATTGCTGCTGGGAAATAAGCTTTTCACAACAAAATAACTAATGCTTCTGTAACATTGCTCCCTTTCTGTGGAACACTCTGGCAGACACGGTCTGACCCCTTTTCGGGGCAGACTAAGGCTGTCCAGACCGCTGGTTATGCGGGGCTGAGGTCGGTTTGTCTGGACAACCCGTCGGCGTTGCCATTCTGTTTCCCAGGTCTGTAAGTAATGGTGAAATTGAAGGTTTGCAACGATAAGCTCCAACGTAATAGCCTGCCGTTATCTCCAGAGACCCGGTTCAGCCACACCAACGGGTTATGGTCGGTGACCAGAGTGAACTCCTGACCATATAAATAGGGAGTCAATTTCTTTAATGCCCACACCAAAGCCAAACACTCCTTTTCGACCGCTGCATAGCTGACTTCGCGGGGCAGGAGCTTCCGGCTGATGTAGGCAACTGGATGCTCCCCTCCATCTTCGCCTACTTGGCTGAGGACGGCTCCCAGCCCGAACATGGAAGCATCGGTATGGACGATAAAACGTTTGTTAAGGGCTGGGGCCGCCAAGACAGGAGCGTTAATTAGAGCATTTTTGAGAGCCTGGAAAGCCGTTTCACAGTGGGGAGACCACAGGACCTGTCGAGGTAAGTTCTTCTTGGTCAAGTCAGTCAGGGGTTTGGCAAGTGTGCTGTAGTCTGGTACGAACCGTCTATAGTACCCTGCCGTGCCCAGGAAGGCTAGGACCTGAGTCTTAGTGATGGGGGTGGGCCAATTGGCGACAGCTTCTATTTTGGCCGGCTCTGGTCGCTGCTTTCCACACCCCACCCGGTGACCCAGGTACTGTACCTCGGCCATACCAAAGTGGCATTTTTCTGGCTTCAGAGTCAGGCCAGCAGCCCGGATCTGATCCAGAACCATTCCCACATGAGCTAAGTGGTCCTCCCAGGACTCACTGTGGATCGCTATGTCGTCCAGGTAGGCGCAAGCAAAACTCTGGAAGCCATCCAGGAGCCTATCCACCAAGCGCTGGAATGTAGCTGGGGCATTCTTCATCCCAAACGGCATTACCCTAAACTGATATAAGCCGAATGGGGTGACGAATGCCGACTTGGGGATAGCCTCCGGGGCCAGGGGAATCTGCCAGTAACCTTTGCAGAGGTCAATAGTGGTCAGGTAATTTCCCCTGGCTATACGATCGAGTAGCTCGTCTACCCTGGGCATAGGGTAAGCGTCCGTCACGGTATTTTCATTGAGCCTCCGATAGTCTACGCAGAACCGGGTGGTCCCATCTTTCTTGGGCACCAAGACAACTGGGGAGGCCCAGGGACTATCGGAGGGCTCAATTACCCTGAGCTGGAGCATCTCATCGATCTCCTTCTTCATTCCTGTCCTAACTGCTTCGGGGATTCGGTACGGAGCCTGGCGCAAGGGAGCTTGTCCCGGAGTATCTACCTGGTGGGTGGTTAAAGTAGTGTACCCTGGCTTCGGGGAGAAGGTGAGGTGTTTGGACTGGAGGAGTTGGTTGAGCTGCTCCCTTTCAGTGGGGCTAAGTCGGTCCCCTATCTGAACCTGAGCCACTATACCTGTGGGGAGGCTCTTTTCTAATAGGTCTGGAATGGGTAAACTGTCGGGGTCTTCCTGAGGGGAACAACATATGGCCGTCACGTTCTCTGGTCGCTCAAAATATTCCTTGAGCATGTTTACATGGAATGTCTTTCTAAGATTGTTGTCGTGGCAGCTAGCTATCACATAAGTGGTGTCTCCCCTTTTCTCTACGATCTGGTAGGGACCCTGCCAGGACGCCTGCAATTTGTCTGTCTTCACCGGCTTAAGTACTAACACCTTTTGTCCTATGGTGAAGATTCTCTTTCGGGCCCCCCGATCGTACCATACTTTCTGTCTTCTCTGGGCCAACTGGAGATTAGCCCGCACGGATTTGGCTAATTGCTCCATTCGGTCCCTGAGTTCCAGCACGTATGGCACAATTGGGACACCGTCAGCCTCCATCTCTCCCTCCCAGTGCTCCCGGATCAGGTTTAGGGGTCCCCGTACCTTTCTTCCGTAGAGCAACTCGAAGGGAGAGAACCCTGTCGTTTCCTGGGGCACCTCCCGATAAGCAAATAGGAGGTGCGGCAGGAAGCGTTCCCAGTCTCGGTATTCCTGAGTGAACGTCTTGAGCATTTGCTTGAGGGTCCCATTGAACCTCTCACACAGCCCGTTCGTCTGGGGGTGGTATGGGGAGCTTAGGAGGGACTTAATTTTGCAAACCTGCCAGAGTTGTTGGGTCAATTCAGCCGTAAATTGGGTGCCTCGGTCGGATAGGATTTCTTTTGGAAATCCTACCCGGGAGAACACCTGTACTAGTGCATTCGCTACCGTATCCGCTTGTATGTTGGATAGGGCGACAGCCTCTGGGTACCTGGTAGCGTAGTCCACTACGGTAAGAATGTATCGCTTACCGGAGGGACTAGGGGTAGCCAGTGGTCCCACTAGGTCAATAGCAACCCGGCTGAAGGGTTCCTCTACAATGGGCATATTTACTAGCTGGGCTTTAGGGTGATCGCCTCGCCTTCCTACTCGTTGACACACATCGCAGGTGTTACAGTAAGTTCTAACGTCAGCGTGCACCCCTGGCCAAAAGAACGTGTGAGTAATGCGGTGTAGGGTACGGGTAACGGCTAGGTGGCCTGCTAAGGGGATGTCGTGGCCTATTTTGAGGATTTCTTGACGGTATTTGTGGGGCACTACCAGCTGTCGCCTACGCTGTCCCCTTTTCTCTGTCCAGCGGTATAGTTTCCCTTTTTCCCATAAGAATGTTTCGTTATCTGCCCCGCCCCCTCCGGTCTCTGCTCGTTCCCGGTACTTTTGTAAGGTCGGGTCAGTCTTAGACTCTGCCTCGAAAGCATCTGGGGTGTCCCAGGGTATGGGGCCTAACCTGTCAGGCAAGGTCGGGGTAGGTCTTACCTGTGTCTCCCGCACTGGTGAAAGCTCTCGCTCCGTCCGGGCTTGGGCCCGTGTAGTCACTGGGTCCGCCTCGTTGTTGCATACTGGAGCATAGGCAGAAGTCATGGGGCCCAAATCGTTGCCCAGTAGTACTTCGGCAGGTAAATTATCCATTAGGCCCACGTTCACAGCCCCCTTTCCCGCTCCCCAATCAAGATGCACTTTAGCTGTTGGAATTTTGTACACATCCCCCCCCGCCACTCTAACGGCCACAGTCTGTCCGGATCGCTTGTGCTCTGGCACCAAATGACTCTGTACCAGCGTGATAGTAGCCCCTGTGTCTCGCAATCCCTCGGTAGATCGCCCCTCGAGCCATACCCTCTGCCGATGGTGCTGGCGGTTATCTGAGGCAGCATATACAGGGTCTGCCTCGTGAAGCGGCCCCACATATCCCTCCATAGGGGCCTCTTGGTTAACACAGAGGGCCCGGGCCGGACGATAGGACCCAGAGGGGTCATTGTAATTCCTGGGTGTCTGGTGCGTATTAAGGGGGCAGCTAGCCATGAAATGCCCTGGTTGCTTGCATCGGTGGCAAGTCGGTCTGGGACGCTCAGAGCTGTTATTGGGTGGTCCTGAGTGTCGGACGGGCCCTGTGGGCACCGGGGCTCGGAATTCAGCACGAGGGGGTGCACGGTAAACCTCTCTGGGTTCGACCCGTGCTGGAGCTCGGTAGTTCATGGGTTCGTGAAGACGGGAGTCATAATGTTCATCGGCCAATTTGGCTGCTTCTTCTAAGGTAGAAGGCCGCCTGTCTCGCAGCCATTCCTTCCCTTGCTGTTCCATGCCATTATAAAAATGTTCTAAGAGAAACAATTGTAAAATTTCCTCCCCAGTCACCGCTTTACTTCCGCTCAGCCAGTGATTTGCCGCTCTCCGCATTCGGTGCGCCCATTCCATATGGGTATCGTTAGGCTTCTTTTCCGTGCCCCGAAACTGTCGGCGATACGTGTCCGGAGTTACAGCGTACCGTCGCAACAGTGTCTCCTTAACTAGCTCATACTGTGTCACTTCCTCAGCACCCAGAGTACGAAAGGCTTCCAGGGCTCGCCCGGATAGTTTCCCAGACAATATCGTGGGCCACTCTCTGTTGGGAATCTGGTGCAGGGCACATTGCCTTTCGAAGTCCGCCAAATATTCATCAATCCCTGTCTCGCTCTCTAGGAAGGGTCGAAATGCCGCATAGGGTATCTTGGGCCTCCCAGCATTTTCGACAGGGATGATTACCTGCGGGGCTTCAGCATTGCGGTGTGCGTTCGCTAGGTTGAGTTCGTGGGCTCGAGTCTCTCGTATATCCTCGTCCGCCTCCGCCATCAACTGCTGTACCAATTCCATGGAGGGGTTCGGCCCGTATAATGAGAGCCTTTCCCGAACAATCCTGGTTTTTTCGTCACTAATCGTGGTCGGTGTTTCCGCCATTGTGAAGCTCTGATCCAGTTCGGTCAATTCTGCGATCAGCTCTCTCCTCGGCCGGTTGCTGGCGTACCCCCCTCTGCTTTCAAGTAAATCCTTTAGGGTTGTACGCTTCAATTTTTCGTAAGCGCTCTCCATCCGTTCTGTACCTCTCCTAGGAAATCCAGGAAAATCCCGCCGCTGCCGCCAAATGTTACGGTTACCCTTAGTCTCGCTGAGAGATGGACCGCTTAGTAGCCTGGATCCCTATTGCTAAAGAGGGGAGAAGCTGCTTTCCATAGTATTCTATATGAGTCTCGCAAATATAGAATAATCTCCCTTAGCTGCAGTACAGCTAGGATACCCTTCTGCCCACAAAAACGAGTCAACGCTGCGATTGAGGGTCAAAACAAGAACTCAGGACTGGGATGCCCAGCCTGCTTTTTATTAAGGTTACATGCACACAGGGCACTCCCAGGGGGAGAGGGGGGGAAGCACAAAATCCCCCATCACACATTTAGATAGAGAGCACTGTCCTTTGACAGGCCACAATAGGATTACAGTACTTAAGATAACAAGTTTACAAGTTCATCTTATCAATTAGCAGTCTGGCTCCAGAGGTGATTAGACAATAGTTTCTAAAAGCTGAAAAAAAAGAGTTAACTCTTTATGAAATGAAACTTGTTATGGTTTTCTTGGAGCCCTTCTTAGGCGCTGGCTTGCTGGTTCAGGCATTGCTGCTGGGAAATAAGCTTTTCACAACAAAATAACTAATGCTTCTGTAACAGTGGCCTCGCATAAACTGGACAGATTCTGGACAGAGGGACACTCCATTAGAGACCCTAAAGTTAATTATAAGGCCAGGTATGAGGGAAAAAATTTTGGAATGTTTGAGGCCCAATTGGACACCTGTGACATTTGGAGACTAAGACATCCAGAGGGTAAAGACTATACTTGCCTGTCTAAGGCTAAGCATACTCTGTCTAGGATAGACCTTTTCCTGATCTCCAACTCTCTGACTACCCAGGTTCGCCAATGTAAAATCCATGACATCTTCCTCTCTGACCATGCACCAGTAGAACTAATTTTAGGATCCCTGGGGCCACGCTCAAATAGAAATGTACTAAAATTCCTGACATACTTAACTACATCAGAGGCATTTGCAAAATATTTGACACAATGCTGGACAGACTATTACACTGATAACGTTGCCCACTTGGATACTCCACAGTTGTTTTGGGAGGCAGCAAAAACAGTCCTAACAGGCTCCATTATTTCTTATGTATCTAAACTTAAATAGACAAATCCTGGGACATTGTATCCTCTCTAGATGGATATCTAGGCGCCCACCAACCATAGCTCAATTTAAATGCCAGCTAATGAAACAACTATTTGTAGAACAGTTTGACGTGAAACTAGATACAGGTCAGAGGCTCCGACCCTTCTTAAAGAAATGGCAATCTTTAATAGCCACATTTAACCCAGACCTGCAAAGACAAATCCTTAAACCTTTTGCCCACCTTGAAGTTATGATCCTGGCAACTCTTAGCGGAGATTGGCAGGTCTTGAGGGAACCTAGGGAAAACCAGCAACACATGGCGCATATCTCTGAAGAGATGCTTTTCTAAAAAACTTCACATTTGGTATCCTTCCTGGCATTTTGGGCCTGGGGCTTGGGGAGATGCTGATGCTGATAGCCCTGTTCTTTCTTTTTTTTTTTTTTTTTTCTCTCTCTCTCTCTCTCTTCCCCCTACCCCGCCCCCCTCTAGCCCTCCTCTATATATCCTCAGTTTGTCTTGTTTTTTTTTTAATATTGAGTTTGATGTTAATGTTATTGTATAAAAACTTAAAATGTTTTGGGGCTGAACTGGTCACATAGATCTCCATCATGATCAATACCATCTTGCACATTGTTTGGACAATGGGAAAAACATATAGACTATGTACAGACTTTAGATATCCCCGTAAGTACCTCAGCTATTCCATGATCTACTGTAAATACATGATGATCGATGTACCATATGCTTGCCGTACTTGTTATCTCGCTTTTGTTTGTTCTCTTATTTCCCTCTCTGTACCATTCATGTCATATATTGTAACTGAATGCTCTGTGTGATAACTTTGCCCTCATCAATAAAAAAGTATTTAAAAAAAAATAAATAAATAAATATACCATAAATCACAAACCAACAAAGTGTGAAATAAATGTGATGTTAAAATAAATAAAGATAAATAAAAGTTCAAGTATAAGGATATATCCAAGTTTTCTTGATAGAATATTCAGCTTGTTTGAGAGTCTGCAACCAATTCCTCAGTGGGATCCCATAGAGAAAGAAACAGAAAATAGCAACATAGTGTGACACTGTAACAACTCGTGAATGGATAATTCTTTTGTAAGTGGTTACTCAGATTCGTTGGAGCTTTCGACTAAGCTCAAGGATATGCACAGTAGAGATGCAGTAAAAGTTCAGATCCGACGTACGTTTCGCTGGTACAGCATACCAGCGAAACGTACGTCGGATCTGAACTTTTACTGCGTCTCTACATCAACCGGGACACCTGGGGCAATAGCGCTGTTATCTTGTGTTTGAGTGGTAGTGGTTTCGGCGGCCATACATCTGGTGATCCATTTACCCCCTCACCGGAGTAGCCCTTCCAAGCATTGGTTATATTATCTTTGCTTTTGGACCCTATCATATTGGTGTTTAAAAGGCTGTTGTGACGCTTTTATTTATATTTTAATAAAATTTATATCTGAGATTTGCCAAGTATACTGTTTTCCCTCCAGTATAAAGAGGGTGTGCGCATATCCTTGAGCTTAGTTGAAAGCTCCAACGAATCTGAGTAACCACTTGTTACAAAAGAATTATCCATTCACGAGTTGTTACAGTGTTACACTATGTTGCTATTTTCTGTTTCTTTCTCTATGGGATCCCACTGAGGAATTGGTTGCAGACTCGCAAACAAGCTGAATATTCTATCAAGAAAACTTGGATATATCCTTATACTTGAACTTTTATTTATCTTTATTTATTTTAACATCACATTTATTTTAAACTATAAATAAACCTAATATAACTATTTTAAAAACTAAAATAAACGAAAAATAAAAAACCTAAGTTACAAAATTATAAAATCCTAACACTAACAAAAACATTAAAAAAAATAACATTACCAAAAAAAAAACCCCACTAAAATTACGAAAAAAAAAATAAGTTTACAAAAATAATAAACGAAATTATCCAAAATAATAAAATTTAAACCTAATCTAATAGCCCTATGAAAACAAAAAAGCCACCCCAAAATAAAACCCCCCAAAAACACCACAAAAAAACTAACACTAACCCCAGAAAATGTACTCACCGTTCCGGAAGTCAAGGCGGCAAAGATCTTCTTCTATCTTCTGTCTTCTTTCTGGAGGTGCGGTGCGGTCTTCGGCGATGCATGGATCTGGAGTCCTGGTCCTCATCTGGAGTGCTGGTCCCCTTCAGTGGCAGCGGTCTTCAGCAACGTGGATCCTCTTCATGCGATCGTCCACCGCACACTGAAAATTGAATGCAAGGTACCCCCTTTTATATTGGGGCACCGTTGCATTCCTATTAACTGAAAAATTAAAATTTGCCAATAGGATGAGAGCTGCTTAAATCCTATTGGCTGTTTAAATCAGCACCTCCAGGAAGAAGATAGAAGATGGTGGCGCTCTGGAAAAAGATCTTCGCTGCCTGGATGAAGACTGATCTGCCTTGACTTCAGGAACGGTGAGTACATTTTCTGGGGTTATTGTTAGGTTTTTTTTGGGGGGTGAGTTGTTGTTTTTTTAGATTAGGGATTTTTTTTTTTTTTTTTTTAATGGGCACTAAAGAGTTGATTACCCTTTTAAGGGCAATGCCCACACAAATGCCCCTTTAGGGACAATGGGTAGCTTAGGTTAATTTTAGACTTAGGTTTTTTTTATTTTCTTCATAAATGGAAAGAGTCCACAGCTGCATTCATTACTTTGGGAAATAAGAACCTTGCCACCAGGAGGAGGCAAAGACACCCCAGCCAAAGGCTTAAATACTCCTCCCACTCCCCTCATCCCCCAGTCATTCTTTGCCTTTCATCCCAGGAGGTTGGCAGAGAAGTGTCAGATTTTTTTTTGTCTCTTATGGAGGGTAGTACTCTTCGACATGGGACAGGAGTTTTAAGTAATTCGATCAGTCTCTCGGTGAGGGCTTAAATGAAAGTTAGAGTCCGGAGATGCAGGGAGAGTCTTTCTGCGAAACCATCCCGACTCATGTTAACAGCTCCGCTGCCTGCTTTGTTCTCTCAAGTCCATGGCGGAGGCGATGCTACTATCCCTCACACTTGAAGGGCCGTGTTCCTGTTCCACGGCGTAGATTCCGGTAAGATCGTTTAATTTTACTTTCATCATGATTGTATTGTATTACAAATGTTTTCCCGAGAGGCTACCACCTTGCGGGACTAGCTTAACATAAGGGTCTCAGTGAGGCATCTTTTGTATCTTGGAATCAAGGGTAATATCTCCTGAGGGGGGTTATTGAACAGGGTTTTTTTTAATCATGTTTGTTATGTGATTTGACCTGCTTATGCGTAGTGTTACTTAGGCTCATGGATTGTGGAACATAACGACCTTTGGAAGTGATGCGGCCTTTATGGTCGGCCGCGCTTTTTCTGGACTGTACGGTTCACCTTGTGACCGGGCATGGTCACGTTTTTTACTCTTAATTTCCGCATTCCTAGCCCTGTGGCGACTGAGAAATTCGGATTTGCTGGTTTTGGGCTCTTAGGAGGTGGTGAGTGCCCCAGCCATTGTGGGTGTCAGGTGCTATTTAAGTTTTGGGTCCAAATCTCGTATCAATATCCTAGCTATGGAGGAGTCTGATTCTGTGGAGACGGACGTCTCTGTTTTATTTTCTACTCCGTGCGCAGAATGCGTATTTCCCTGGATGATACTAGCCTATCAGTTATGTTCTGAATGCCGTATTAGAGTGCTCAATTCCTCGGGATTGGAGAATCAAGGAGCTGCTGATCCATCTGCCTCTGGGGCCTCTGTCCTCCGAGTGGCGAGTTCCCTTCAACCATCGCTTACTACGCATGCAGGTAACCCAAGTTTTGCTTCCCCTTCTCCGGAAGGTAGCTTCTTCCCGCCAGGGGTTTCTGCACGATGTTGCATGTCCATAATTTTGGCACTAGCGCGTATGCAACTTCCAGAAGTTGGTTTTGGATACTGTTCATGTTCCATTATCCAGGGCTCTTCAGGCATAAGTTGGCCTGTTCAGCTCTCTGGGGGAATGACGTCCCTGAGGTTTCAGGGGGGCCAGCCTTCGAGGCTGGAGTCGTCCTTCGCTCCAGCGGGTGTATGCTGCGCTTTTCGGTATAGACTGACTAGCCTTCGTGTGCTTTTGAGGCACGATTTGGCCTTGTCGGAAGATTCCATCCTTATTGAATCTGAGACTTCTCAGTTTGCTTCTTCGAATAGCTTGCAGAAATAGACATAAGGGGATGAAGTAATCTTCTTATAGTCTTGTTATCGAGTACTTTTTCCAGTTTGAGCTTGGTAGAACAGGTGCCCTGTCGGGCATTCCTGCAGGTACGTCTATTCTACTTAGGCGATAAACCTGCAGGTTGCCTTATCCTTTATTTTATTATCGCTCATATTTTATATTTCCTTTGGGAATTTTGTCTGGAATCGATACTCACGATGTTTGGTCGCACTGTTACTTCTAAGGAAGTTTGTTAAGGACGTGTTTAGTCCTATGTGTGTCTGCTGTTTTCCTTCTCTCGGGGGGATTCTATATGGCCTTGACAGGAACAGTCCTGTCCTGAGGCCAAGTTCAGACACGTGGCGCCTGTTCTGCCTGGTTAGTCCGGTTGGGCGATGAGTGCCTCACATATTATTGTGTTATTCTTGTTCTCTTTTACAAGTTTCATTTTATTCTGAGTGGACCTGAGGGTTCATGAGGCTTGGGGGATTGGTTCAGTCCTCATTGACCTCTCCAGCTGGCCGATGCTGGCGAGGTAGCTCAGTCGGTAAAATGCCCTGACTACTAGGCCTGTTCAAAAATCCTAGGGTCTCAGGTCTGTCCCGGAAGGGCCGATTCAGCCCTTCATCCTTCTGACGATACATTGAGTACCATTCAGATTTGGTAATAATCACAACTATTACTATTCAGCTGCCGATTTGGGTCATCCGAGAGCGGGCGCTGGAAATGCGCTTTGTGGCTGACTGGAAGTAGGGCACTATATAAATACTAGTTTGACTCTCTCATGACTCCGTTTTTATGTCAGGATGTGGAGTATTCCTCCCCGCGTGGGTTGGAGGTTCTCTGTTTCTCTGTTCCTCTCCTATGGATTCTCTTGGACTTCCTATTGTTCGAGTTCTTGGGTTGACACCTGAGTTCCGTTGGGTGGCTAAGTCCATCTTTTTCCGTCCCCTTTTGGGGTCTGTTGTTTGGGGTTTTTCTGTTCCCCTGTCCTTCAGACCTGACAGCCAGCTGTAGAGGCCTGTGGATTACTTTGCTGCATAGCAAGCGGGAGGTTGCAGTTTGAACTCAGTCGCAACCGTTTGCACTTTATCGGTGTGTTGGCAGATTTTTACCAAGACTCTATATTCGCCTTTGGGCCCTTGTGGTACGATGAGCCAGGTTTTTTTTATTTTGGGGGGTTGGTTGGGTGGGGGGGGGTTACTGTTAGGGGGGACTTTGTAATTTGTTTCAGGTAAAAGAGCTGTTTAATTTAGGGCAATGCCCTACTATTAAGGGCTATTGGTAGTTTATTGTTAGCTTAGGGGGTGTTTTTATTTTGGGTGGCTTTTTTGTTTTTATAGGGCTATTAGATTAGGTTTATTTTTTTATTATTTTTGATAATTTTGTTTATTATTTTTCGTAATTTTAGTGTTTTTTTTAGTAATGTTAGTTTTTTTTATTTTTTCTTTGTGTTGAGATTTTATAATATTGTGTTATTCAGGTTTTTTATTTTTCATTTATTTTAGTTTTTAAAATAGTAATGTTAGGTTTTTGTATAGTTTAAGCTTAGGTTTTTTTATTTCATAAGTTTTTATTTATTTTATGGTAGTTATATTGTAAGTTTTATTTAAAGTTAGGGGGTGTTAGGTTTAGGGGTTAATAGTTTAATTTAGTGTTTTGCTATGTGGGGGCTTGCAGTTTAAGGGTTAATAGGTTTAGTTTAGTAGTTGAGATGTGGGGTGTCGGCGGTTTAGGGGTTAATAGGTTTATTTAGTGTTGGCAATGTGGGGGGTCGGCAGTTTAGGGGTTAATGCTTTAATTTAGTGTTGGCGATATGGGTGGGCGGTGGATTAGGGGTTAATAGGTTTATTATAGTATTTGCGGTGCTGGGGTGGCGTTTTAGTGGTTAATAGTGTAGTTATGGGCGTTAGTGTACTTTGTAACATTGTTGTTATGAGTTTTGTGAAACATTTTTATTTCGAAAAATCCATAACTGCTGGTCTCTGATGGCGGAATGAATCACAGCGGCATAAACTATAACGCTAGCATTATAGCCGGACCGCACAACCTGTAATACAGGCGCAATGAAAATTCCACACTCAAAAGCCATTTTTTGAGTTCAGAATGGAGAGTTGCCTTACAGGCTAAAACGCTTGCAGTATAGCTGTACCGCCACGACTTGTAATACGGAAGACCTGTCATTTCACTCTAAAAAAAGGCCTATTTTTTAGCGGTATAGCTGTACCGCAAAACTTGTAATCTTGCCGTATGTGTTTATGTAAAGTGATCTCTAAGCTACTTGTAGAATATAAAATAGTATCAGGAATGGTCAGCGGCTTATTTCGGTTTCTGTCGCTGCCAAGAATACTGATTGAACTTGATAAGAATGAGCTTGATTCATCTGTTCTTTCAGTTACTAGTTTAACGCCATCACAGAGCAGATAATCTGCACCACAGGTCCAGCGAGTTAGAAAGGATTTCAGGGGCCACAGTTCTATGAAATAACAAAGGAAACAATGCAACAGCCACTGAGATAAATTATAAGAAAGAAGACGAAAAAAGAATCTGCTGTGAAATTTGATATTGATTTTCAAATAGTCCGTAGGCGAGCGATGAGAAAATGATTTGGACTGTACTAAAGAAACGTATTTGTCAGCTTTGCTATTGTAAGATTATCAATGTGCTTTTTTTCTGTTTAATAACCACTCATAAAAGTGTTGTCTCACCCCCGGGCTGATGCAGGAACCTGCCCTGGTGTGTGATTCATTGGCATCCAGCGCATGCTGGCATTTTCTATATAAACTGCTTATTTAAACAGATGCTGCTCCTTGCTTAAAGGGGCATTAACTCAAAAAGCATCCCTATGAAGGCCACAATTTAAAATGGTAAAGTGTTTTGTACATAAAAAAGGTATTTAAAACTAGAGATGTTTATTCAGTTGAATACAAATGTCTAAATGTATGCTGGTTTAACAAATACATTTTCAGCACAAACAGCTGAATACATTATTGTCCGAAAGGTTAATGATCGAAAAATGGCTTGGCTAAACCAATTCATTAATTTGCTTGTGCTGTTTGGCACACAAAAAATGTGCTGGAAATGGGGTGGAGCTATATTGTTTGGCTAATCAATGTAATGATGTAAAGGAGGTCTGCCCATTTGTGTGCTTATTGTTCCTGTCCAATCCTGCTATGGTATTACTAATGGCTTGTTTTTAGGAACAGCCAATCAGGTACTAAATGTTAGATTTTAGTAATACAGGCTTTTCAAGTCAAACATCAACCTATCAATGGGAGATGGGAGACTAGGGCGAAGCTTAGACATTTAAAATATCTTTGACTAAAACTATTGGAACGGGTAGTTTTGTGACTTCAGTGCTTCTATGAGCTAGTCATTGACTCAAATTTAATCAATAAATTGTATGTTCTGTTAACATTGAATTATAGGTTAATTTAATTGTTTGAATTCTGTAATGTAAGATTTATGTTAAAATATATATTTACTGTTCCTGTAGAAATAATGGTAAAAAATCCAAATTCAATATTCAGCCAAAATGAATGCCCACGCAAACACAATTCATCCAATCTGACAGTTTGGATATTAAGAAACAAATCTTTTAGGCGAAACAAATGTTTGTGCACAACTCATTATTGTATCTAGTACTAATCCAGCTTCCCCTCTGACTATCTGCATACGATTTAAATCCTTTAGCTTCCAAAAAAAGTTTTGCTTAAAGAGGTTACAGTTTAGTGCTTTAATAGAAAAAGACCATAACCAACAATATTACTGTGGTGACATAACTTAGAGATTTCATCCCTGGAATATTCACATAGCCATTTCTTAAAGCAAATTGTTAAAACATCAGGCTTAATTTGTGTAAGAAATCCCTCCCCCCGATACACCTTTGTAAACTAGACAAGGCTTTGGGCCTAGTCTTAGGATACTCACATATAACCTTTGAATGGCATATAATAGGCGACACCCTAGTGAATTGGGCATAAAATTGGAAAACCAATCTAGTTTTTCCTTTCATTTATTTTCCTCCTGCTAAAGAGGGCTGATCTTGGACAGAGAGACAAAGCACACATAAAATAATTTGGCTAAGTATTCTACTGTATTTTCTTGGGAAAATTTTCTGTGATTCTTATATTTAGTTATTGGGGTTATGCTAGCTAGGGCTGCACCATATAACATGAACTGATTTGTTTTAAATACTGTATACAGCTCTGGAAAAAAATAAGACCACTCCATTGTTTTCTTAAATCAGCATCTCTACATACATACAGTGTCTGTGTAGGCGATCACCTGAACCAATATTTTTGTGTGGCCATCACTATCCTCTTGCAATAGGAACAGCTGGAAGGCAAAAACAGCTGTGACTGAAAATCAAGGTTATTCCACCAAATATTGATTTCGGAACTCTTGCTAAGTATTGTGTTGTTTAAAAATGAATATGAACTTGTTTTCTTTGCATTAATCGAGGTTTGAAAACATATTTTTTGATATTTCTGACCAGTTGTCATTTTCTGCAGAATAAATGCTCTAAATGACAATATTTTTATTTGGACTATGGGAGAAATTAAGAATAAATGTACCTAAAAGTAATTGGAATGAAAAAATAACTATTGACCATGCAAAAAGAGTTGAAAGAAAATATTTGAGTGAGTAAAATAAGGGTTAAATTCTGTCTTTACTGGCATAGGGATACAGTGAGAGTTAGGTTGCTTCCATACTTAAAATTTCAAAGATGGCAGTTTATAAGAACAAGGTTAAGCAGTAGACATTGGGAATAACAAAGCTGCAGAACGTCAGAGGGAAAAACGTCTCTCCACTGCCCGGTATGACTCCCAGCTCATTCGAATGTCACTCAACAACTGTAGGATGACATCAAGTGACCTACAAAAAGAATGGCAAATTGCAGCTGGGGTGAAGTGCACGACGAGTAAAGTTCAAAACAGGCTTGTAGGGGCAGGGCTGAAGTCATGCAAAGCTAGAAAAAAGTCCTTCATCAATGAGAAGCAAAGAAGAGTCAGGCTGAGGTTTGTAAAAGACCATAAGGATTGGACCGTAAAGGACAGGAGTAAGGTCATCTTCTCTGATGAGTCCAACTTTCAGCTTTGCCCAACACATGGCCATCTAATAGTTATGCGGAGACCAAAAGAGGCCTGCAAGCCACAGTGTCTCATACCCACTGTAAAATTTGGTGTAGGATCTGGGGGTGCATCAGCAAGGCTGGAATTGGGCAGATTTATCTTTGTGAAGGATGCATGATACAAGCCATGTACAAGGTTATCCAGGAAGAAAACATGCTTCCTTCTGCTCTGACAATGTTCCCCAACTCTGAAGATTGTTTTTTTCCAGCAATGCTTCATGCCACACAGCCAGATCAATCATGGTGTTGATGGAGGACCACCAGATCAAGACCCTGTCATGACCAGCCTAGCCCCCAGATCTGAACTCACTGGAATGTGATCAAGAGGAAGATGAATGGTCACAAAAGCGACAACCAAAGCTGAGCTGCTTGAATTTTTGCACCAGGAGTGGCATTAATTCACCCAACAGCATTGTGAAAGACTGGTGGAGAGCAGCCAAGACCAACATAGGTACAGTATTGTGTTGTTTAAAAATGAATATGAACTTGTTTTCTTTGCATTAATCAAGGTCTGAAAACATATTTTGTTTTGTTATTTATGGCCAGTTGTAATTTTCTGCAGAATAAATGCTCTAAATGACAATATTTTTATTTGGACTATGGGAGAAATTAAGAATAAATGTTCATTTTACTCAAACACATACCTATAAATATTAGAACCAGAGAAACTGGTAATTTTGTAGTGGTCTCTTAATTTGTTTCAGAGCTGTATGTGTATATATACCTGCATTCATTTTTTTCCAACATATCTTTGTTAGTTCCTAATAAACTCTTTGGAAACCATGGCTGCCCTTTTTTGGTGTTTATTTTACTTGGTTGTAATGGTTTAGGAGTAGGTTACAAGTGGAGCACTAATTTAATGCGCAAACAAGAGCTCAATAATTAACCAGCCATTACAAGTGTCTAGTTATTGCTACCGCAAGCTTGCGGTAACAATAAGTGCTCAGAAAATTAACCAGAGATCCGATCTCTAGTTAATTTTCTAAAAGTGCCCCAAATGCCCTCAAAATAGAGGGCTTTATAGTTTTTTTATTAAAAAAAGGTATTTTTTTTAATAAAAAAAAACTGCACTAGGACATTTTGGTGCTTTAAAGTTGGTGGGAGTGGGGTGTTAGAAAGAAAAAAAATGGCACTGAAAAGTGTCTTTACATTGCGGTCTATGGGAACTGTGTGTTCCCATAGACCGCAATGTAAATATATATGTATATATGACTATATACATATATATTTATGTGTTAATATGTGTATATACACATAGTAACACATAAATATATATATGTATATATTCATATACATATACTGTATATTAAAAAAATGCTGCCCATCGCTGTGCTACTTACTCCCTTCGCTGCACAACGGCATCAGAAGGAGGCTCCCATAGGAGCATTTGGAAGTACCGTCTCGTGAGTGCAATGTTCCTTAGCAATGCGAACGCAAGCTCACACTCGCATTGCGCTTAACTTGTAATACCAGCAAACATTATTGTGCGCTGGTATTACAAAGTGCAGCGCTAATATCGCTTGCATGCAAACGATATTTAGCGCTCCACTTGAAATCTAGCTCTTAGTGTGTGTGTGGGGGGGGGTTACCATTGAATTATATTTAGTATTAAATTAAAAATCCATAATATTTTATAACCACAGTTTGGTGGCCTTGAAGTTTAGACAAATCGGAAATTGACTTACTGCTGGATATTATAAATTTTTGTTATGTTTTTCAAGAAAATGCATAGTTTTGTAAACCTGTATTTCATGTGCTCTTTCTCTGTGACATTAGCATTTTAGTAAAGCAAAATGTGTTTACAAACTTACCTGATTCTTGGAACTATTTGGTGCTGAACCCAAAATGGACCGGCTCTAAGCTTATATTCCTGCTTTTTCGAATAAAGATAGCAAGAGAACAAATAAACATTTATAATAGGAGTACATTAGAAAGTTGCTTAAAATTGTATGCTCTGTCTGAATCATAAAAGAGAAAAAAAATTGGGTTTAGTATTGCTTTATGTCACTTCAGGGTCCAAACCGCCTTTATGGAAACACGTTAGGACCTCTTTGGCAGCTGTGTAAACTTCAGCAAATGTACAATGGTACCAGTAGGCGTGCCCCTCTTTGTGACGTGTGATGTTCAGTTGTTTGATTTTATATTTTCACCACATAATAAAATCTTGTATGTGTCAGGTTGTTATAAATGCGACGTGCTCACTCATCAATAATCTGAAGTGGGGGAACTTTCCTGTAAGTGCCGATGCTGCAGACGCTCCTGTGGCACCTGTCTGGCACCGAGACATCCTTCTTGTTTATTTACAGACAGCAGGACAGGTGCAGGAAGTACTCACAGGCTCCTCATGTGAATTACTCATACAAGATGCATAGGCTGCCCACCTTCAGCTATAAGCAGGCTGCCCATTCATTATCCAGCTTAAGAAATCTCATTGATTTCACTGAAAAATTCTGAAAACCACAAAAGAAAAATGAATATGTAGCGACAGGACAATTGGCATTTAAACAATGATTTAATAGTGCATTTACCTCAGGGGTGTCCAACCTTTTAACAAGAGGGGCCATGTACGTTTTTTTGTTTCTCATTTGCAGAGATAGTGAATATATTTCATATTCCTTTTAGTAGATTGTGATAAAGTTAAGAGTTTATATTCCATAAGTCTTTAATACCTCACAGATGTCTTCTTCAGATGTAGATAAAAGTTGTCTGACCTGTGATGTATTTAAAGCTTATGGAATACAAACTCTTGACTTTGTTCGTTAGTCTATTACAAGGTATAACAATCTGCAGAAAGGGACATTCTCTCAACAGGACAATATAACCCTTTTTCTGAAAACATTTTACAAATTCTTTTTGTATAAACAAACTTGAAGTAATTATTTACAAGATATGTTGTATCACTAGTGTAATGAATATACATACACACACAGACAGGAACATGCACTAGTCTCACCTACAGAAGAAATAAATAATTTCTTTGGATAAAAATAATATGCATTAAAGTGTGGCATACATGGGTATCTGCAGCAAATAGTCCTCGAGAGCAGGTGCTCACTGCTTGTTCGTTGTACACAAAGTGTCATATAACCATGTGCTGCAGCAAACAGCTTCAGCTGGCATACATGGGTATCTGCAGCAAATAGTCCAGGAGAGCAGGTGCTCACTGCTTGTTCGTTGTACACAAAGTGTCATATAACCATGTGCTGCAGCAAACAACTTCAGCTGGCATACATGGGTATCTGCAGCAAATAGTCCAGGAGAGCAGGTGCTCACTGCTTGTTGTACACAAAGTGTCATATAATCATGTGCTGCAGCAAAAAGCTTCAGCTGGCATACATGGGTATCTGCAGCAAATAGTCCAGGAGAGCAGGTGCTCACTGCTTATTGTACACATACAAAGTGTCATATAACCATGTGCTGCAGCAAACAGCTTCAGCTGGCATACATTGGTATCTGAAGAAAATAGTCCAGGAGAGCAGGTGCTCACTGCTTGTTCGTTGTACACAAAGTGTCATATAATCATGTGCTGCAGCAAACAGCTTCAGCTGGCATGCATGCGTATCTGCAGACATTAGTTATGGGGCAGCAGGTGCTCACTGCTTGTTGTACACATACAAAGTGTCATATAACCATGTGCTGCAGCAAACAGCTTCAGCTGGCATACATGCGTATCTGCAGACATTAGTTATGGGGCAGCAGGTGCTCACTGCTTGTTGTACACATACAAAGTGTCATATAATCATGTGCTGAAGCAAACAACTTCAGCTGGCATACATGGGTATCTGCAGTAATTAGTCCAGGGGCAGCAGGTGCTCACTGCTTGTTGTACACATACAAAGTGTCATATAATCATGTGCTGCAGCAAACAGCTTCAGCTGGCATACATGGGTATCTGCAGTAATTAGTCCAGGGGCAGCAGGTGCTCACTGCTTATTGTACACATACAAAGTGTTATATAACCATGTGCTGCAGCAAACAACTTCAGCTGGCATACATGGGTATCTGCAGTAATTAGTCCAGGGGCAGCACATGCTCACTGTTTATTGTACACATGAGCTGCACACTTTATACCTAGTGGGTTATTGACATCAATAGTGACTCAATTGGGTACTTATTTATAAGGAGCATTACCTGCTATTGACCCCCAGACACCCTTGCTGGCAGATTTGCTCTCAGATTTCTATGCTGTGTGATAAGCCTGACCCAGGCATTATTGTGTCATTGCTATTAAACAAGCTATTGTCATGCTGTTGTATGGCTGTTTATGTAATGTTGTGTGTTATAAAAAACAATAAAAATGGATTCAAATAATAAACAATATATCAGGCACAAATCTAGGGAAGTGACAGCCACATAATAAAATCACTAAATACTAAACTGTGGCCCGTAAACTTTAGGTTCGGTAATACTGATTGACATGGTAGGATATTTTCATGCTAAACATTTCATCTTTCTAAAATATTTAAATAAAGATGCAATTGCTAGAATGGTATAAACAAAGAACAATCGTATAGAAATGTATCTAAGTGAAAGAAATAAACTAAATCTCACAGAGTGAAATAAATATACATTTTATGGGGTACATTTATCATTGTGCGGACGGACATCGATAAATGCTGACGGCATTTATCATTGCACCAGCAGGAGGTGTCAATCAACCCTATCGTATTTGATTGGGTTAATTTCTGTCCGCCGCCTCAAAGCAGGTGGACAGTTTATGGAGCCTGAAGGCTCGCCAGAAACACAGGGCATCAAGCTCCGTTCAGAGCTTGATAAATAGACCCCTTTGTGTGAATGCCCCTATGTATATCATAGGGACTGATTATCTATTCCTCGCAAGATCAGACGTGGTTTTTCACGCCAACCCTCGCAGGGGCTGCCCTGGTGGAATTATCTTAAAGAAAGGGCCAGTCCCTGTGAGTGGCGAGATGTCTCCTATTAAAATTAATGGAGCTCTCTGGAAAGAGAAACTTTGCTGTGTAAGTTAGCAGGGGGCGCACTTTAAAAATGAAATCCTGCAGCCAATATGAATCACCTTATGCTACTTTCTGCGTATAACATCTTACAATCGATTACAATTACAATCGATTACAATCGATTTTCGTATGGATGTGTTTTTCTATGGTATTAAGTAATTTGATAAAAGCTCGCCATCATTTGCCAGACAAAACATTGGGAACTGAGGGGCCGATATGTTTAAAGAATTATGCTGGGATTTGAGAGAAGATTCTATATACGCCCATGGAACATACCATTACCCAGAATGCCCTACTCTAATACAAACACTGTTTACATTGAAGGAATTACATTGCAAATACACCTGATTTGTTTGGGTGCATATGATTGGTTAACTTTATTATTTTTATTTTTTTTCACCTTTCTAATCACCATAAGCTCTATAGTTAGTGACCTGTATATGTGATAATAGTGAGAAAACAAGTGACAGAGGGCTTGGAAGAATAAGACAATGTGGGACAAACACAGCTTTCGGTGTCTTTATTACTTTAACTCTTTAATGTCACCGTAACCATCTCTGGCAGCCAATCATTTAAAGGGATAGTGAATGCTTTTAGATGGTAACATAACTTCTGTGTAGTAAAAAAAAAACTACACTGTTATTCCTTTGCTTTACTGTTTATATTGTGCACAAATATTAGTGCATATTCCTATTTTTACACAATATTCTGTTAACTAGAACAATATCGTTTTGCTAAGAATTTACATAGATATATTTTCTAGAGCATCAGAGTACAGCTCCCTCATTTCTTCCTCATTGTTATAAATACTCAGTAGTTCCAGAGCCTCTGGTTCTCAGCAGTTCTCTGGCGCATCATACAATATCTCTGAAGAATCGTTTTTCTGTCTCAGCATTAATAATATGGATGACATTAAAATCCACTGGGACGTCACAGACACGGGGAACAGATGTTTAGCTCTCTTCATTCATAAATCAAACACCTCATCTCCCCAGTGCCTGGCGATTGCTCACTATCTTATTAATGAGGGGGAATAGTATTTTTTATGTCAACATGACACGTTCAGATAAAAGAAAACAACACACTTTAATGCTCTTTACTAAAAGTAATATAAAGATTAATAATGACTGACAGATTGGATTGGGCTGATATTAGCAAATACTGCAGCTGCTTCAGTGGCTGGGAGGAAAGATACAAACCTAGCCCACTGGGAATACTGTGGTATGTAACACGGGCTGAAGAAACACGCTACACAAACACATACACACACACACACATATATATATATATTCACACACATATACACATAAACACATATATACAAACACATAAACACACACAAACACATATATACACACACATACATACACACAAACACATATATACACACAAACACATATACACATAAACACACACAAACACATAAATACAAACACACACATATATACAAACACACACACACACACAAACACATAAATACAAACACACACACACATAAAAACACACAAACACATATATACAAACACACACAAACACATAAATACACACACACATAAACACACACAAACACATATATACAACACACACAAACACATATATAACACACACACACACATATATATATATATATATAAATACACACACACAAATACATGAACACATACACATAAACACACACATATATACAAACGCACACACACACACACATATATATATACACATACACACACATATATATATATATATATATATATATATACTGTATATACACACACATACAGATAAACAATCACATATACATATATATATATATATATATATATATATATACACACACACATACATACATACTCACATATACACACACACATATATATATATATATATATATACACTCACATATACACACATACACACATAAACACACATTCATGCACACACATATATACACACATGTAAACTTAAACACACAGGTACATATACACAAAAGCAAGAGGGGTTTGATGTCCCCTTGAGTACACAGGACGCACTCTCTATGGGGAGAAAAGAGACAATTTCAATTGCAGGAAAAGCGAAGTACAAGTGACCTAACATAATAATGTCTATGAATAAATGTTACATAAGAGAATTTACTACTCTGGACTACTAACTCTCATGAAGTTTGAAGTCAGTTGATTATCCTATTTCTCTATCTACATAGTATTCCAATCTAGTTGTGTTATAACATTTGCATTATATATAAAAATCGAGGTTTATTGTATACAATATACTTCAATGCATAGAAAAGATTGACTTACTATAATCTTGATACTCTGTCTTAATATAATGTATGTCTTATCGTATGATTTGGCAATACAATGGATGTTAATAGTTTACTCAAAACCTTAATAAAAAGATATAAAAAAAAGAGAGAGAGAGAATTTACTATATGAGCTGGTTTATGCTCTCACTTCACGTTCATTTATGTTCTTATTAATCTGCTCAATCTCATCTCTGTTACACCATGTCTTGCCCTGACATTGCTATCACACATCACGATGATGCGTTAGATGCAAATGCACCTAAGACCACATGCGGCCCCTGAAACTGACCTATTGTAAGTGCACTTGTCATACACAGATATTCTCCTACTGCTCAACATCTCTACAGCTTCATATTGGTCTACAACCCTCTTAACATATTTTGCTGTGATCTTCACTCCTCAAAACCCCACCACTAACATCCTACCAGATCCTACACGTCCTACACCAGACATCACCAAACCCCACTCATCTGCTTATCTTTACATAGTCTGACTGAACTATAACTAATGATCTTCCTGTCTTCAGTACATTATTACTGTTGTGTCCTCACCTCAAACAACTTTCTACATCAGCTGCCCTGTCAGTTCCTTTACCAGATTCCATATCCAGCAGAATCAAGTTCACCATCCTGACATAAACTTATAAAACCCTTGTAACACCCCTCCATCTTATCTCTGCCTTAGTATCTTCATACTCACCTGAACCCAACCTGGTCTTCTCTACGCTCTCCATCATATCTTATCATGCTCACCTACAAGACTTGTGTTACGCTCTGTATCATATCATGCTCACCTACAATACTTGTATTACGCTTTATATCATATCCTATCATGCTCACCTACAAGCCTTGTGTTACACTCTGTATCATATCATGCTCACCTACAAGACTTGTGTTACACTCTATATCATATCCTATCATGCTCACCTACAAGACTTGTATTACGCTTTATATCATATCCTATCATGCTCACCTACAAGCCTTGTGTTACACTCTGTATCATATCATGCTCACCTACAAGACTTGTGTTACACTCTATATCATATCCTATCATGCTCACCTACAAGACTTGTGTTACGCTCTATATCATATCCTATCATACTCACCTACAAGACTTGTGTTACGCTCTATATCATATCCTATCATACTCACCTACAAGATTTGTGTTACGCTCTATATCATATAATACTCACCTACAAGACTTGTGTTACGCTCTATATCATATCCTATCATGCTCACCTACAAGACTTGTGTTACACTCTATATCATATCCTATCATGCTCAACCTACAAGACTTGTGTTACACTCTATATCATATTCTATCATGCTCACCTACAAGACTTATGTTACACTCTATATCATATCCTATCAAGCTCACCTACAAGACTTGTGTTACACTCTATATCATATCCTATCATGCTCACCTACAAGACTTGTGTTACACTCTATATCATATCCTATCATGCTCACCTACAAGACTTGTGTCACGCTCTCCATCATATCTTATCATACTCACCTACAAGACTTGTGTTACGCTCTCCATCATATCTTATCATGCTCACCTACAAGACTTGTGTTACGCTCTATATCATATCCTATCATGCTCACCTACAAGACTTGTGTTACGCTCTCCATCATATCCTATCATGCTCACCTACAAGATTTGTGTTACGCTCTCCATCATATCCTATCATACTCACCTACAAGATTTGTGTTACGCTCTATATCATATCCTATCATGCTCACCTACAAGACTTGTGTTACGCTCTATATCATATCCTATCATGCTCACCTATAAGACTTGTGTTACACTCTATATCATATCATGCTCACCTACAAGACTTGTGTTACGCTCTTCATCATATCCTATCATACTCACCTACAAGACTTGTGTTACGCTCTATATCATATCCTATCATGCTCAACTACAAGACTTGTGTTACGCTCTCCATCATATCTTATCATACTCACCTACAAGACTTGTGTTACGCTCTCCATCATATGCTATCATGCTCACCTACAAGACGTTTGTTACTCTCTCCATCATATAGTATCATACTCACCTACAAGACTTGTCTTACGCTCTATATCATATCCTATCATGCTCACCTACAAGACTTGTGTTACGCTCTATATCATATCATGCTCACCTACAAGACTTGTTTTACGCTCTATATCATATCCTATCATACTAACCTACATGACTTGTGTTACGCTCTCCATCATATCTTATCATGCTCACCTACAAGACTTGTGTTACGCTCTATATCATATCCTATGAATCTCACCTACAAGACTTGTGTTACGCTCTTCATCATATCCTATCATGCTCACCTACCAGATTTGTGTTACGCTCTATATCATATCCTATCATGCTCACCTACAAGACTTGTGTTACACTCTATATCTTATCTTGCTCACCTACAAGACTTGTGTTACGCTCTATATCATATCCTATCATGCTCACCTATAAGACTTGTGTTACACTCTATATCATATCATGCTCACCTACAAGACTAGTGTTACGCTCTTCATCATATCCTATCATACTCACCTACAAGACTTGTGTTACGCTCTATATCATATCCTATCATGCTCACCTACAAGACTTGTGTTATGCTCTCCATCATATCTTATCATACTCACCTACAAGACTTATGTTACGCTCTCCATCATATCTTATCATACTCATCTACAAGACTTGTGTTACACTCTCCATCATATCTTATCATGCTCACCTACAAGACTTGTGTTACGCTCTATATCATATCCTATCATGCTCACCTACAAGACTTGTGTTACGCTCTTCATCATATCCTATCATGCTCACCTACCAGATTTGTGTTACGCTCTCCATCATATCTTATCATACTCATGTACAAGACTTGTGTTACGCTCTATATCATATCCTATCATGCTCACCTACAAGACTTGTGTTACACTCTATATCTTATCTTGCTCACCTACAAGACTTGTGTTACGCTCTATATCATATCCTATCATGCTCACCTATAAGACTTGTGTTACACTCTATATCATATCATGCTCACCTACAAGACTTGTGTTACGCTCTTCATCATATCCTATCATACTCACCTACAAGACTTGTGTTACGCTCTATATCATATCCTATCATGCTCACCTACAAGACTTGTGTTATGCTCTCCATCATATCTTATCATACTCATCTACAAGACTTGTGTTACACTCTCCATCATATCTTATCATGCTCACCTACAAGACTTGTGTTACGCTCTATATCATATCCTATCATGCTCACCTACAAGACTTGTGTTACGCTCTCCATCATATCTTATCATGCTCACCTACAAGACTTGTGTTACGCTCTATATCATATCCTATCATGCTCACCTACAAGACTTGTGTTACGCTCTCCATCATATCCTATCATGCTCACCTACAAGATTTGTGTTACGCTCTCCATCATATCCTATCATACTCACCTACAAGATTTGTGTTACGCTCTATATCATATCCTATCATGCTCACCTACAAGACTTGTGTTACACTCTATATCTTATCATGCTGCCCTACAAGACTTGTGTTACACTCTATATCATATCCTATCATGCTCACCTATAAGACTTGTGTTACACTCTATATCATATCATGCTCACCTACAAGACTTGTGTTACGCTCTTCATCATATCCTATCATACTCACCTACAAGACTTGTCTTACGCTCTATATCATATCATGCTCACCTACAAGACTTGTGTTACGCTCTATATCATATCATACTCACCTACAAGACTTGTGTTACGCTCTCCATCATATCTTATCATACTCACCTACAAGACTTGTGTTACGCTCTATATCATATCCTATCATGCTCACCTACAAGACTTGTGTTACGCTCTCCATCATATCCTATCATGCTCACCTACAAGACTTTTGCTACTATCTCCATCATATCCTATCATACTCACCTACAAGACTTGTGTTACGCTCTATATCATATCCTATCATGCTCACCTACAAGACTTGTGTTACGCTCTATATCATATCATGCTCACCTACAAGACTTGTTTTACGCTCTATATCATATCCTATCATACTAACCTACATGACTTGTGTTACGCTCTCCATCATATCTTATCATGCTCACCTACAAGACTTGTGTTACGCTCTATATCATATCGTATGAATCTCACCTACAAGACTTGTGTTACGCTCTTCATCATATCCTATCATGCTCACCTACCAGATTTGTGTTACGCTCACCATCATATCTTATCATACTCATGTACAAGACTTGTGTTACGCTCTATATCATATCCTATCATGCTCACCTACAAGACTTGTGTTACACTCTATATCTTATCTTGCTCACCTACAAGACTTGTGTTACGCTCTATATCATATCCTATCATGCTCACCTATAAGACTTGTGTTACACTCTATATCATATCATGCTCACCTACAAGACTTGTGTTACGCTCTTCATCATATCCTATCATACTCACCTACAAGACTTGTGTTACGCTCTATATCATATCCTATCATGCTCACCTACAAGACTTGTGTTATGCTCTCCATCATATCTTATCATACTCACCTACAAGACTTATGTTACGCTCTCCATCATATCTTATCATACTCATCTACAAGACTTGTGTTACACTCTCCATCATATCTTATCATGCTCACCTACAAGACTTGTGTTACGCTCTATAACAGAATTTATGTTTACCTGATAAATTACTTTCTCCAACGGTGTGTCCGGTCCACGGCGTCATCCTTACTTGTGGGATATTCTCTTCCCCAACAGGAAATGGCAAAGAGCCCAGCAAAGCTGGTCACATGATCCCTCCTAGGCTCCGCCTACCCCAGTCATTCGACCGACGTTAAGGAGGAATATTTGCATAGGAGAAACCATATGATACCGTGGTGACTGTAGTTAAAGAAAATAAATTATCAGACCTGATTAAAAAACCAGGGCGGGCCGTGGACCGGACACACCGTTGGAGAAAGTAATTTATCAGGTAAACATAAATTCTGTTTTCTCCAACATAGGTGTGTCCGGTCCACGGCGTCATCCTTACTTGTGGGAACCAATACCAAAGCTTTAGGACACGGATGAAGGGAGGGAGCAAATCAGGTCACCTAAATGGAAGGCACCACGGCTTGCAAAACCTTTCTCCCAAAAATAGCCTCAGAAGAAGCAAAAGTATCAAACTTGTAAAATTTGGTAAAAGTGTGCAGTGAAGACCAAGTCGCTGCCCTACATATCTGATCAACAGAAGCCTCGTTCTTGAAGGCCCATGTGGAAGCCACAGCCCTAGTGGAATGAGCTGTGATTCTTTCAGGAGGCTGCCGTCCGGCAGTCTCGTAAGCCAATCTGATGATGCTTTTAATCCAAAAAGAGAGAGAGGTAGAAGTTGCTTTTTGACCTCTCCTTTTACCAGAATAAACAACAAACAAGGAAGATGTTTGTCTAAAATCCTTTGTAGCATCTAAATAGAATTTTAGAGCGCGAACAACATCCAAATTGTGCAACAACCGTTCCTTCTTTGAAACTGGTTTCGGACACAAAGAAGGCACGACTATCTCCTGGTTAATGTTTTTGTTAGAAACAACTTTTGGAAGAAAACCAGGTTTAGTACGTAAAACCACCTTATCTGCATGGAACACCAGATAAGGAGGAGAACACTGCAAAGCAGATAATTCTGAAACTCTTCTAGCAGAAGAAATTGCAACCAAAAACAAAACTTTCCAAGATAATAACTTAATATCAACGGAATGTAAGGGTTCAAACGGAACCCCCTGAAGAACTGAAAGAACTAAGTTGAGACTCCAAGGAGGAGTCAAAGGTTTGTAAACAGGCTTGATTCTAACCAGAGCCTGAACAAAGGCTTGAACATCTGGCACAGCTGCCAGTTTCTTGTGAAGTAACACAGACAAGGCAGAAATCTGTCCCTTCAAGGAACTTGCAGATAATCCTTTCTCCAATCCTTCTTGAAGAAAGGATAGAATCTTAGGAATCTTTACCTTGTCCCAAGGGAATCCTTTAGATTCACACCAACAGATATATTTTTTCCATATTTTGTGGTAAATTTTTCTAGTTACAGGCTTTCTGGCCTGAACAAGAGTATCAATAACAGAATCTGAGAACCCTCGTTTAGATAAGATCAAGCGTTCAATCTCCAAGCAGTCAGCTGGAGTGAGACCAGATTCGGATGTTCGAACAGACCTTGAACAAGAAGGTCTCGTCTCAAAGGTAGCTTCCATTGTGGAGCCGATGACATATTCACCAGATCTGCATACCAAGTCCTGCGTGGCCACGCAGGAGCTATCAAGATCACCGACGCCCTCTCCTGATTGATCCTGGCTACCAGCCTGGGGATGAGAGGAAACGGCGGGAATACATAAGCTAGTTTGAAGGTCCAAGGTGCTACTAGTGCATCTACTAGAGTCGCCTTGGGATCCCTGGATCTGGACCCGTAGCAAGGAACCTTGAAGTTCTGCCGAGAGGCCATCAGATCCATGTCTGGAATGCCCCACAGTTGAGTAATTTGGGCAAAGATTTCCGGATGGAGTTCCCACTCCCCCGGATGTAATGTCTGACGACTCAGAAAATCCGCTTCCCAATTTTCCACTCCTGGGATGTGGATTGCAGACAGGTGGCAGGAGTGAGTCTCCGCCCATTGAATGATTTTGGTCACTTCTTCCATCGCCAGGGAACTCCTTGTTCCCCCCTGATGGTTGATGTACGCAACAGTCGTCATGTTGTCTGATTGAAACCGTATGAACTTGGCCTTTGCTAGCTGAGGCCAAGCCTTGAGAGCATTGAATATCGCTCTCAGTTCCAGAATATTTATCGGTAGAAGAGATTCTTCCCGAGACCAAAGACCCTGAGCTTTCAGGGATCCCCAGACCGCGCCCCAGCCCATCAGACTGGCGTCGGTCGTGACAATGACCCACTCTGGTCTGCGGAAGGTCATCCCTTGTGACAGGTTGTCCAGGGACAGCCACCAACGGAGTGAGTCTCTGGTCCTCTGATTTACTTGTATCTTCGGAGACAAGTCTGTATAGTCCCCATTCCACTGACTGAGCATGCACAGTTGTAATGGTCTTAGATGAATGCGCGCAAAAGGAACTATGTCCATTGCCGCTACCATCAAACCTATTACTTCCATGCACTGCGCTATGGAAGGAAGAGGAACGGAATGAAGTGTTTGACAAGAGTTTAGAAGTTTTGTTTTTCTGGCCTCTGTCAGAAAAATCCTCATTTCTAAGGAGTCTATTATTGTTCCCAAGAAGGGAACCCTTGTCGACGGAGATAGAGAACTCTTTTCCACGTTCACTTTCCATCCGTGAGATCTGAGAAAGGCCAGGACTATGTCCGTGTGAGCCTTTGCTTGAGGAAGGGACGACGCTTGAATCAGAATGTCGTCCAAGTAAGGTACTACTGCAATGCCCCTTGGTCTTAGCACCGCTAGAAGGGACCCCAGTACCTTTGTGAAAATCCTTGGAGCAGTGGCTAATCCGAAAGGAAGCGCCACGAACTGGTAATGCTTGTCCAGGAATGCGAACCTTAGGACCGATGATGTTCCTTGTGGATAGGAATATGTAGATACGCATCCTTTAAATCCACCGTGGTCATGAATTGACCTTCCTGGATGGAAGGAAGAATTGTTCGAATGGTTTCCATTTTGAACGATGGAACCTTGAGAAACTTGTTTAAGATCTTGAGATCTAAGATTGGTCTGAACGTTCCCTCTTTTTTGGGAACTACGAACAGATTGGAGTAGAACCCCATCCCTTGTTCTCCTAATGGAACAGGATGAATCACTCCCATTTTTAACAGGTCTTCTACACAGTGTAAGAATGCCTGTCTCTTTATGTGGTCTGAAGACAATTGAGACCTGTGGAACCTCCCCCTTGGGGGAAGCCCCTTGAATTCCAGAAGATAACCTTGGGAGACTATTTCTAGTGCCCAAGGATCCAGAACATCTCTTGCCCAAGCCTGAGCGAAGAGAGAGAGTCTGCCCCCCACCAGATCCGGTCCCGGATCGGGGGCCAACATTTCATGCTGTCTTGGTAGCAGTGGCAGGTTTCTTGGCCTGCTTTCCCTTGTTCCAGCCTTGCATTGGTCTCCAGGCTGGCTTGGCTTGAGAAGTATTACCCTCTTGCTTAGAGGACGTAGCACTTGGGGCTGGTCCGTTTCTACGAAAGGGACGAAAATTAGGTTTATTTTTGGCCTTGAAAGACCTATCCTGAGGAAGGGCGTGGCCCTTACCCCCAGTGATATCAGAGATAATCTCTTTTAAGTCAGGGCCAAACAGCGTTTTCCCCTTGAAAGGAATGTTAAGGAGTTTGTTCTTGGAAGACGCATCCGCTGACCAAGATTTCAACCAAAGCGCTCTACGCGCCACAATAGCAAACCCAGAATTCTTCGCCGCTAACCTAGCCAATTGCAAAGTGGCGTCTAGGGTGAAAGAATTAGCCAATTTGAGAGCACGGATTCTGTCCATAATCTCCTCATAAGGAGGAGAATCACTATCGATCGCCTTTACTAGCTCATCGAACCAGAAACACGCGGCTGTAGTGACAGGGACAATGCATGAAATTGGTTGTAGAAGGTAACCTTGCTGAACAAACATCTTTTTAAGCAAACCTTCTAATTTTTTATCCATAGGATCTTTGAAAGCACAACTATCTTCTATGGGTATAGTGGTGCGTTTGTTTAAAGTAGAAACCGCTCCCTCGACCTTGGGGACAGTCTGCCATAAGTCCTTTCTAGGGTCGACCATAGGAAACAATTTTTTAAATATGGGGGGAGGGACGAAAGGTATACCGGGCCTTTCCCATTCTTTATTTACAATGTCCGCCACCCGCTTGGGTATAGGAAAAGCTTCTGGGAGCCCCGGGACCTCTAGGAACTTGTCCATTTTACATAGTTTCTCTGGGATGATCAAATTCTCACAATCATCCAGAGTGGATAATACCTCCTTAAGCAGAGCGCGGAGATGTTCCAACTTAAATTTAAATGTAATCACATCGGGTTCAGCTTGTTGAGAAATTTTCCCTGAATCTGAAATTTCTCCCTCAGACAAAACCTCCCTGGCCCCCTCAGACTGGTGTAGGGGCATTTCAGAACCATTATCATCAGCGTCCTCATGCTCTACAGTATCTAAAACAGAGCAGTCGCGCTTACGCTGATAAGTGGGCATTTTGGCTAAAATGTTTTTGATAGAATTATCCATTACAGCCGTTAATTGTTGCATAGTAAGGAGTATTGGCGCGCTAGATGTACTAGGGGCCTCCTGAGTGGGCAAGACTCGTGTAGACGAAGGAGGGAATGATGCAGTACCATGCTTACTCCCCTCACTTGAGGAATCATCTTGGGCATCATTTTCAGTGTCACATAAATCACATTTATTTAAATGAGAAGGAACCTTGGCTTCCCCACATTCAGAACACAGTCTATCTGGTAGTTCAGACATGTTAAACAGGCATAAACTTGATAACAAAGTACAAAAAACGTTTTAAAATAAAACCGTTACTGTCACTTTAAATTTTAAACTGAACACACTTTATTACTGCAATTGCGGAAAAGTATGAAGGAATTGTTAAAAATTCACCAAAATTTCACCACAGTGTCTTAAAGCCTTAAAAGTATTGCACACCAAATTTGGAAGCTTTAACCCTTAAAATAACGGAACCGGAGCCGTTTTTAACTTTAACCCCTTTACAGTCCCTGGTATCTGCTTTGCTGAGACCCAACCAAGCCCAAAGGGGAATACGATACCAAATGACGCCTTCAGAAAGTCTTTTCTATGTATCAGAGCTCCTCACACATGCGACTGCATGTCATGCTGCTCAAAAACAAGTGCGCAATACCGGCGCGAAAATGAGGCTCTGCCTATGATTAGGGAAAGCCCCTAGAGAATAAGGTGTCTAAAACAGTGCCTGCCGATATTATTTAACAAAAATACCCAGATTAAATGATTCCTCAAGGCTAAATATAGGTAATATATGAATCGATTTAGCCCAGAAAATGTCCACAGTCTTAATAAGCCCTTGTGAAGCCCTTATTTACTGTCTGAATAAAAATGGCTTACCGGATCCCATAGGGAAAATGACAGCTTCCAGCATTACATCGTCTTGTTAGAATGTGTCATACCTCAAGCAGCAAAAGACTGCTCACTGTTCCCCCAACTGAAGTTAATTCCTCTCAACAGTCCTGTGTGGAACAGCCATGGATTTTAGTAACGGTTGCTAAAATCATTTTCCTCATACAAACAGAAATCTTCATCTCTTTTCTGTTTCAGAGTAAATAGTACATACCAGCACTATTTTAAAATAACAAACTCTTGATTGAATAATAAAAACTACAGTTAAACACTAAAAAACTCTAAGCCATCTCCGTGGAGATGTTGCCTGTACAACGGCAAAGAGAATGACTGGGGTAGGCGGAGCCTAGGAGGGATCATGTGACCAGCTTTGCTGGGCTCTTTGCCATTTCCTGTTGGGGAAGAGAATATCCCACAAGTAAGGATGACGCCGTGGACCGGACACACCTATGTTGGAGAAATCATATCCTATCATGCTCACCTACAAGACTTGTGTTACGCTCTCCATTATATCCTATCATGCTCACCTACAACACTTGTGTTACGCTCTCCATCATATCCTATCATACTCACCTACGAGACTTGTGTTACACTCTATATCATATCCTATCATGCTCACCTACAAGACTTGTGTCACGCTCTCCATCATATCTTATCATACTCATCTACAAGACTTGTGTTACGCTCTCCATCATATCTTATCATGCTCACCTACAAGACTTGTGTTACCCTCTCCATCATATCCTATCATGCTCACCTACAAGATTCGTGTTACGCTCTCCATCATATCCTATCATACTCACCTACAAGACTTGTGTTAAGCTCTATATCATATCCTATCATGCTCACCTACAAGACTTGTGTTACACTCTATATCTTATTATGCTCACCTACAAGACTTGTGTTACGCTCTATATCATATCCTATCATGCTCACCTATAAGACTTGTGTTACACTCTATATCTTATCTTGCTCACCTACAAGACTTGTGTTACGCTCTATATCATATCCTATCATGCTCACCTATAAGACTTGTGTTACACTCTATATCATATCATGCTCACCTACAAGACTTGTGTTACGCTCTTCATCATATCCTATCATACTCACCTACAAGACTTGTGTTACGCTCTATATCATATCCTATCATGCTCACCTACAAGACTTGTGTTATGCTCACCATCATATCTTATTATACTCATGTACAAGACTTGTGTTACGCTCTATATCATATCCTATCATGCTCACCTACAAGACTTGTGTTACACTCTATATCTTATCTTGCTCACCTACAAGACTTGTGTTACGCTCTATATCATATCCTATCATGCTCACCTATAAGACTTGTGTTACACTCTATATCATATCATGCTCACCTACAAGACTTGTGTTACGCTCTTCATCATATCCTATCATACTCACCTACAAGACTTGTGTTACGCTCTATATCATATCCTATCATGCTCACCTACAAGACTTGTGTTATGCTCTCCATCATATCTTATCATACTCACCTACAAGACTTATGTTACGCTCTCCATCATATCTTATCATACTCATCTACAAGACTTGTGTTACACTCTCCATCATATCTTATCATGCTCACCTACAAGACTTGTGTTACGCTCTACATCATATCCTATCATGCTCACCTACAAGACTTGTGTTACGCTCTCCATTATATCCTATCATGCTCACCTACAAGACTTGTGTTACGCTCTCCATCATATCCTATCATATTCACCTACAAGACTTGTGTTACACTCTATATCATATCCTATCATGCTCACCTACAAGACTTGTGTCACGCTCTCCATCATATCTTATCATACTCATCTACAAGACTTGTGTTACGCTCTCCATCATATCTTATCATGCTCACCTACAAGACTTGTGTTACCCTCTCCATCATATCCTATCATGCTCACCTACAAGATTCGTGTTACGCTCTCCATCATATCCTATCATACTCACCTACAAGACTTGTGTTAAGCTCTATATCATATCCTATCATGCTCACCTACAAGACTTGTGTTACACTCTATATCTTATCATGCTCACCTACAAGACTTGTGTTACGCTCTATATCATATCCTATCATGCTCACCTATAAGACTTGTGTTACACTCTATATCATATCATGCTCACCTACAAGACTTGTTTTACGCTCTATATCATATCCTATCATACTAACCTACATGACTTGTGTTACGCTCTCCATCATATCTTATCATGCTCACCTACAAGACTTGTGTTACGCTCTATATCATATCCTATGAATCTCACCTACAAGACTTGTGTTACGCTCTTCATCATATCCTATCATGCTCACCTACCAGATTTGTGTTACGCTCTATATCATATCCTATCATGCTCACCTACAAGACTTGTGTTACACTCTATATCTTATCTTGCTCACCTACAAGACTTGTGTTACGCTCTATATCATATCCTATCATACTCACCTACAAGACTTGTGTTACGCTCTATATCATATCCTATCATGCTCACCTACAAGACTTGTGTTATGCTCTCCATCATATCCTATCATACTCACCTACAAGACTTGTGTTACGCTCTATATCATATCCTATCATGCTCACCTACAAGACTTGTGTTATGCTCTCCATCATATCTTATCATACTCACCTACAAGACTTATGTTACGCTCTCCATCATATCTTATCATACTCATCTACAAGACTTGTGTTACACTCTCCATCATATCTTATCATGCTCACCTACAAGACTTGTGTTACGCTCTATATCATATCCTATCATGCTCACCTACAAGACTTGTGTTACGCTCTCCATTATATCCTATCATGCTCACCTACAAGACTTGTGTTACGCTCTCCATCATATCCTATCATACTCACCTACAAGACTTGTGTTACACTCTATATCATATCCTATCATGCTCACCTACAAGACTTGTGTCACGCTCTCCATCATATCTTATCATACTCATCTACAAGACTTGTGTTACGCTCTCCATCATATCTTATCATGCTCACCTACAAGACTTGTGTTACCCTCTCCATCATATCCTATCATGCTCACCTACAAGATTCGTGTTACGCTCTCCATCATATCCTATCATACTCACCTACAAGACTTGTGTTAAGCTCTATATCATATCCTATCATGCTCACCTACAAGACTTGTGTTACACTCTATATCTTATCATGCTCACCTACAAGACTTGTGTTACGCTCTATATCATATCCTATCATGCTCACCTATAAGACTTGTGTTACACTCTATATCATATCATGCTCACCTACAAGACTTGTTTTACGCTCTATATCATATCCTATCATACTAACCTACATGACTTGTGTTACGCTCTCCATCATATCTTATCATGCTCACCTACAAGACTTGTGTTACGCTCTATATCATATCCTATGAATCTCACCTACAAGACTTGTGTTACGCTCTTCATCATATCCTATCATGCTCACCTACCAGATTTGTGTTACGCTCTATATCATATCCTATCATGCTCACCTACAAGACTTGTGTTACACTCTATATCTTATCTTGCTCACCTACAAGACTTGTGTTACGCTCTATATCATATCCTATCATACTCACCTACAAGACTTGTGTTACGCTCTATATCATATCCTATCATGCTCACCTACAAGACTTGTGTTATGCTCTCCATCATATCTTATCATACTCACCTACAAGACTTATGTTACGCTCTCCATCATATCTTATCATACTCATCTACAAGACTTGTGTTACACTCTCCATCATATCTTATCATGCTCACCTACAAGACTTGTGTTACGCTCTATATCATATCCTATCATGCTCACCTACAAGACTTGTGTTACGCTCTCCATTATATCCTATCATGCTCACCTACAAGACTTGTGTTACGCTCTCCATCATATCCTATCATACTCACCTACAAGACTTGTGTTACACTCTATATCATATCCTATCATGCTCACCTACAAGACTTGTGTCACGCTCTCCATCATATCTTATCATACTCATCTACAAGACTTGTGTTACGCTCTCCATCATATCTTATCATGCTCACCTACAAGACTTGTGTTACCCTCTCCATCATATCCTATCATGCTCACCTACAAGATTCGTGTTACGCTCTCCATCATATCCTATCGTACTCACCTACAAGACTTGTGTTAAGCTCTATATCATATCCTATCATGCTCACCTACAAGACTTGTGTTACACTCTATATCTTATCATGCTCACCTACAAGACTTGTGTTACGCTCTATATCATATCCTATCATGCTCACCTACAAGACTTGTGTCACGCTCTCCATCATATCTTATCATACTCACCTACAAGACTTGTGTTACGCTCTCCATCATATCTTATCATGCTCACCTACAAGACTTGTGTTACGCTCTATATCATATCGTATGAATCTCACCTACAAGACTTGTGTTACGCTCTTCATCATATCCTATCATGCTCACCTACCAGATTTGTGTTACGCTCACCATCATATCTTATCATACTCATGTACAAGACTTGTGTTACGCTCTATATCATATCCTATCATGCTCACCTACAAGACTTGTGTTACACTCTATATCTTATCTTGCTCACCTACAAGACTTGTGTTACGCTCTATATCATATCCTATCATGCTCACCTATAAGACTTGTGTTACACTCTATATCATATCATGCTCACCTACAAGACTTGTGTTACGCTCTTCATCATATCCTATCATACTCACCTACAAGACTTGTGTTACGCTCTATATCATATCCTATCATGCTCACCTACAAGACTTGTGTTATGCTCTCCATCATATCTTATCATACTCACCTACAAGACTTATGTTACGCTCTCCATCATATCTTATCATACTCATCTACAAGACTTGTGTTACACTCTCCATCATATCTTATCATGCTCACCTACAAGACTTGTGTTACGCTCTATATCATATCCTATCATGCTCACCTACAAGACTTGTGTTACGCTCTCCATTATATCCTATCATGCTCACCTACAAGACTTGTGTTACGCTCTCCATCATATCCTATCATACTCACCTACAAGACTTGTGTTACACTCTATATCATATCCTATCATGCTCACCTACAAGACTTGTGTCACGCTCTCCATCATATCTTATCATACTCATCTACAAGACTTGTGTTACGCTCTCCATCACATCTTATCATGCTCACCTACAAGACTTGTGTTACCCTCTCCATCATATCCTATCATGCTCACCTACAAGATTCATGTTACGCTCTCCATCATATCCTATCGTACTCACCTACAAGACTTGTGTTAAGCTCTATATCATATCCTATCATGCTCACCTACAAGACTTGTGTTACACTCTATATCTTATCATGCTCACCTACAAGACTTGTGTTACGCTCTATATCATATCCTATCATGCTCACCTACAAGACTTGTGTCACGCTCTCCATCATATCTTATCATACTCACCTACAAGACTTGTGTTACGCTCTCCATCATATCTTATCATGCTCACCTACAAGACTTGTGTTACGCTCTATATCATATCCTATCATGCTCACCTACAAGACTTGTGTTACGCTCTCCATCATATCCTATCATGCTCACCTACAAGATTTGTGTTACGCTCTCCATCATATCCTATCATACTCACCTACAAGATTTGTGTTACGCTCTATATCATATCCTATCATGCTCACCTACAAGACTTGTGTTACACTCTATATCTTATCATGCTGCCCTACAAGACTTGTGTTACGCTCTATATCATATCCTATCATGCTCACCTATAAGACTTGTGTTACACTCTATATCATATCATGCTCACCTACAAGACTTGTGTTACGCTCTTCATCATATCCTATCATACTCACCTACAAGACTTGTCTTACGCTCTATATCATATCCTATCATGCTCACCTACAAGACTTGTGTTACGCTCTCCATCATATCTTATCATACTCACCTACAAGACTTGTGTTACACTCTCCATCATATCTTATCATGCTCACCTACAAGACTTGTGTTACGCTCTATATCATATCCTATCATGCTCACCTACAAGACTTGTGTTACGCTCTCCATCATATCCTATCATGCTCACCTACAAGACTTTTGCTACTCTCTCCATCATATCCTATCATACTCACCTACAAGACTTGTGTTACGCTCTATATCATATCCTATCATGCTCACCTACAAGACTTGTGTTACGCTCTATATCATATCATGCTCACCTACAAGACTTGTTTTACGCTCTATATCATATCCTATCATACTAACCTACATGACTTGTGTTATGCTCTCCATCATATCTTATCATGCTCACCTACAAGACTTGTGTTACGCTCTATATCATATCGTATGAATCTCACCTACAAGACTTGTGTTACGCTCTTCATCATATCCTATCATGCTCACCTACCAGATTTGTGTTACGCTCACCATCATATCTTATCATACTCATGTACAAGACTTGTGTTACGCTCTATATCATATCCTATCATGCTCACCTACAAGACTTGTGTTACACTCTATATCTTATCTTGCTCACCTACAAGACTTGTGTTACGCTCTATATCATATCCTATCATGCTCACCTATAAGACTTGTGTTACACTCTATATCATATCATGCTCACCTACAAGACTTGTGTTACGCTCTTCATCATATCCTATCATACTCACCTACAAGACTTGTGTTACGCTCTATATCATATCCTATCATGCTCACCTACAAGACTTGTGTTATGCTCTCCATCATATCTTATCATACTCACCTACAAGAATTATGTTACGCTCTCCATCATATCTTATCATACTCATCTACAAGACTTGTGTTACACTCTCCATCATATCTTATCATGCTCACCTACAAGACTTGTGTTACGCTCTATATCATATCCTATCATGCTCACCTACAAGACTTGTGTTACGCTCTCCATTATATCCTATCATGCTCACCTACAAGACTTGTGTTACGCTCTCCATCATATCCTATCATACTCACCTACAAGACTTGTGTTACACTCTATATCATATCCTATCATGCTCACCTACAAGACTTGTGTCACGCTCTCCATCATATCTTATCATACTCATCTACAAGACTTGTGTTACGCTCTCCATCATATCTTATCATGCTCACCTACAAGACTTGTGTTACCCTCTCCATCATATCCTATCATGCTCACCTACAAGATTCGTGTTACGCTCTCCATCATATCCTATCATACTCACCTACAAGACTTGTGTTAAGCTCTATATCATATCCTATCATGCTCACCTACAAGACTTGTGTTACACTCTATATCTTATCATGCTCACCTACAAGACTTGTGTTACGCTCTATATCATATCCTATCATGCTCACCTATAAGACTTGTGTTACACTCTATATCATATCATGCTCACCTACAAGACTTGTGTTACGCTCTTCATCATATCCTATCATACTCACCTACAAGACTTGTGTTACACTCTATATCATATCCTATCATGCTCACCTACAAGACTTGTGTTACGCTCTCCATCATATCTTATCATGCTCATCTACAAGACTTGTGTTACGCTCTATATCATATCCTATCATGCTCACCTACAAGACTTGTGTTACGCTCTCCATCATATCCTATCATGCTCACCTACAAGATTTGTGTTACGCTCTCCATCATATCCTATCATACTCACCTACAAGACTTGTGTTAAGCTCTATATCATATCCTATCATGCTCACCTACAAGACTTGTGTTACACTCTATATCTTATCATGCTCACCTACAAGACTTGTGTTACGCTCTATATCAGGGGTCGCCAACCTTTCAGACCTCAGGGACCACTAAACCCACAATTTTGAATCCCGTGGACCACCAACATGATTTTTTTTTTAAAAGGTACAAACCTCTATAGTGTGTGTATATATATATATATATATATATATATATACATATATATATATATATATATATATATATATATACATATATATATATATATACAAATATATACATATATATATATATATATATATACACATACACACATATATGCACATATATACACACACACTGTACATAACTAGTAGTAGTATAACCATAGCCAAGTTTACATTATGTATATATTTACACATTTTTAAGAATTATTTTTTGGAATTAACTAACTGAATGACAGAACTGAGAGAATACTTTTAAATTATTATCAGTTATTTGTAGAGCGCCAACAGATTTTGCAGCGCTATGGCAGATGAAGGGCGAGTGTCAACTTTTGAGCTGGAAACAGAGGGGCAGAAAGTGGGAAAAAAAGAATTATGTTCAAAAGGACAACAAGACTTCCAAGTTACCTCCCCAGTTTGGAATTATTCAAAACTACTTCTGATCATGGACAGACATTGGAGTCATAAATTAAGTTTATATCAGAAAGCTCTCAATATGGATGTGAGCTAACCACGACTGATGTTACCGGCAATTACTATAATACTGGTGGGATATGGCTGATCTGCTGGATGGCAATTACTGGAATTCATGTGGAATGGCTTTGTGCACGGGAAAATTATTAGAATGAAAAATATTTAACTTTTTTAAAAAAAAAGAAGATGGAGGGGAGGAAGACAAACAGTGATTTAAGTCCATCAGGAGGAATTAGGAAAACTACTACAAAGAGACAGGTAAAGGGAAGAAAATAATGAAATATAAGAAAAAAAAATTAAGATTTTCTTTTTGTAAATATTTTAATTCCACTATTTCAAGCCAAGACTATACCAACCTCTGCTGGCTTTAGAATGGAATCATCTTCCTCTGAGCAGCGCGCCGGGGAAGAGGAGGTAAAAATACTATCTAGCTACGCAAGTTGCACAGTACTGCTAGTAACTCCGCCGTCGGTTTTCAGTGATGTCCAGCCAGGCACTGTAGGCAGTTGCGGTGCGACAGGGGTGACACCATCATAGGAGATTAATTCCTACTTGATGGTGTCAAGGACCACCAACATCTTCTCGTGGACCACCAGTGGTCCACGGACCACTGGTTGGCGACCACTGCTCTATATCATATCCTATCATGCTCACCTATAAGACTTGTGTTACACTCTATATCATATCATGCTCACCTACAAGACTTGTGTTACGCTCTTCATCATATCCTATCATACTCACCTACAAGACTTGTGTTATGCTCTATATCATATCCTATCATGCTCACCTACAAGACTTGTGTTATGCTCTCCATCATATCTTATCATACTCACCTACAAGACTTGTGTTACGCTCTCCATCATATCTTATCATACTCATCTACAAGACTTGTGTTACACTCTCCATCATATCTTATCATGCTCACCTACAAGACTTGTGTTACGCTCTATATCATATCCTATCATGCTTACCTACAAGACTTGTGTTACGCTCTCCATCATATCCTATCATGCTCACCTACAAGACTTGTGTTACACTCTCCATCATATCCTATCATACTCACCTACAAGACTTGTGTTACGCTCTATATCATATCCTATCATGCTCACCTATAAGACTTTTGTTACACTCTATATCATATCATGCTCACCTACAAGACTTGTGTTACGCTCTTCATCATATCCTATCATATTCACCTACAAGACTTGTGTTATGCTCTATATCATATCCTATCATGCTCACCTACAAGACTTGTGTTATGCTCTCCATCATATCTTATCATACTCACCTACAAGACTTGTGTTACGCTCTGCATCATATCTTATCATACTCATCTACAAGACTTGTGTTACACTCTCCATCATATCTTATCATGCTCACCTACAAGACTTGTGTTACGCTCTATATCATATCCTATCATGCTTACCTACAAGACTTGTGTTACGCTCTCCATCATATCCTATCATGCTCACCTACAAGACTTGTGTTACACTCTCCATCATATCCTATCATACTCACCTACAAGACTTGTGTTACGCTCTATATCATATCCTATCATGCTCACCTACAAGACTTGTGTCACGCTCTCCATCATATCTTATCATACTCACCTACAAGACTTGTGTTACGCTCTCCATCATATCTTATCATGCTCACCTACAAGACTTGTGTTACGTTCTATATCATATCCTATCATGCTCACCTACAAGACTTGTGTTACGCTCTCCATCATATCCTATCATGCTCACCTACAAGATTTGTGTTACGCTCTCCATCATATCCTATCATACTCACCTACAAGACTTGTGTTAAGCCCTATATCATATCCTATCATGCTCACCTACAAGACTTGTGTTACACTCTATATCTTATCATGCTCACCTACAAGACTTGTGTTACGCTCTATATCATATCCTATCATGCTCACCTATAAGACTTGTGTTACACTCTATATCATATCATGCTCACCTACAAGACTTGTGTTACGCTCTTCATCATATCCTATCATACTCACCTACAAGACTTGTGTTATGCTCTATATCATATCCTATCATGCTCACCTACAAGACTTGTGTTACGCTCTCCATCATATCTTATCATGCTCACCTACAAGACTTGTGTTACGCTCTATATCATATCCTATCCTGCTCACCTACAAGACTTGTGTTACGCTCTCCATCATATCCTATCATGCTCACCTACAAGATTTGTGTTACGCTCTCCATCATATCCTATCATACTCACCTACAAGACTTGTGTTAAGCTCTATATCATATCCTATCATGCTCACCTACAAGACTTGTGTTACACTCTATATCTTATCATGCTCACCTACAAGACTTGTGTTACGCTCTATATCATATCCTATCATGTTCACCTATAAGACTTGTGTTACACTCTATATCATATCATGCTCACCTACAAGACTTGTGTTACGCTCTTCATCATATCCTATCATACTCACCTACAAGACTTGTGTTACGCTCTATATCATATCCTATCATGCTCACCTACAAGACTTGTGTTACGCTCTCCATCATATCTTATCATACTCACCTACAAGACTTGTGTTACGCTCTTCATCATATCCTATCATACTCACCTACAAGACTTGTGTTACGCTCTTCATCATATCTTATCATGCTCACCTACAAGACTTGTGTTACGCTCTCCATCATATCTTATCATGCTCACCTACAAGACTTGTGTTACGCTCTTCATCATATCTTATCATGCTCACCTACAAGACTTGTGTTACGCTCTCCATCATATCTTATCATACTCACCTACAAGACTTGTGTTACGCTCTTCATCATATCCTATCATGCTCACCTACAAGACATGTGTTACGCTCTCCATCATATCTTATCATACTCACCTACAAGACTTGTGTTACGCTCTCCATCATATCTTATCATGCTCACCTACAAGACTTGTGTTACGCTCTCCATCATATCTTATCATGCTCACCTACAAGACTTGTGTTACGCTCTTCATCATATCTTATCATGCTCACCTACAAGACTTGTGTTACGCTCTCCATCATATCTTATCATACTCACCTACAAGACTTGTGTTACGCTCTTCATCATATCCTATCATGCTCACCTACAAGACATGTGTTACGCTCTCCATCATATCTTATCATGCTCACCTACAAGACATGTGTTACGCTCTCCATCATATCTTATCATGCTCACCTACAAGACTTGTGTTACGCTCTCCATCATATCCTATCATACTCACCTACAAGACTTGTGTTACGCTCTTCATCATATCCTATCATGCTCACCTACAAGACATGTGTTACGCTCTCCATCATATCTTATCATACTCACCTACAAGACTTGTGTTACGCTCTTCATCATATCTTATCATACTCATCTACAAGACTTGTGTTACACTCTCCATCATATCTTATCATGCTCACCTACAAGACTTGTGTCACGCTCTATATCATATCCTATCATGCTCACCTACAAGACTTGTGTTACACTCTATATCTTATCATGCTGCCCTACAAGACTTGTGTTACACTCTATATCATATCCTATCATGCTCACCTATAAGACTTGTGTTACACTCTATATCATATCATGCTCACCTACAAGACTTGTGTTACGCTCTTCATCATATCCTATCATACTCACCTACAAGACTTGTGTTACGCTCTATATCATATCCTATCATGCTCAACTACAAGACTTGTGTTACGCTCTCCATCATATCTTATCATACTCACCTACAAGACTTGTGTTACGCTCTATATCATATCCTATCATGCTCACCTACAAGACTTGTGTTACGCTCTATATCATATCCTATCATACTCACCTACAAGACTTGTGTTACGCTCTCCATCATATCTTATCATACTCACCTACAAGACTTGTGTCACGCTCTCCATCATATCCTTTCATGCTCACCTACAAGACTTGTGTTACGATCTCCATCATATCCTATCATACTCACCTACAAGACTTGTGTTACGCTCTATATCATATCCTATCATGCTCACCTACAAGACTTGTGTTACGCTCTATATCATATCCTATCATGCTCACCTACAAGACTTGTGTTACGCTCTCCATCATATCCTATCATACTCACCTACTGTCATGTGAATTATTCGTTGTGCTTGTTCCTTTAAGGGAAGTCTATATATTCCCAGCATGCACTTGGCAAGTTGCCAATAATTCTCAGTTTGAGTAGCTATCAGTCGTTACTGAATTCAGCTCCTATTCAAATTGCCTGGCTTGCTTACTCGACCCTATCCTATACAACGTGGATTACAATTAAGGCTCTCCTTATACACTAAAGAACCAATTTTGGTGTTGCTAAAGGACTCTCCTGCAGTGCAACCGCAACACGCTGTCAAACAACATCAGAGGAACTTTCTTTTCACCATAGTTATCTTTACCTGAAGTCACCCTCTTGGAAGTCTGTACATACTCTGTATATATCACTGAAACCATCCTCCTAAATCTATCTTACGGTGACCGGACCTGAACGGTGTATATCCGAGAAATCCTCTGACCGCTCTCCCCTCTGCAGACTGTCAGCAATCTGACGCTCGTGATTGGAGGATTCACACACACCTCCTTGTGACGTCACGAACGGCTCCGCTCAGCGTCCTCACTGCCTGCTTCCATCTGTAGCTTCGAACTGAACTCACAGTAGAGAACTACTGCGCTAGTCACACAACCTGTCCAAAAACATCCACAAGTGGATACAGAACCCTATAATCTTTTGCTCAATATATATGAAGTATTAACCTCAACCTCTGAACTAAACTACAGCTGCCAGATTTACTATACTACAGGTGTCTTGATTACTGCTCCTGTAACCTATTAAACAGGATAACATTCTCTCCTGTAATTTACCTCTATCATTTCCAATCTGCAGTTGTGATCCTTATATTGGTTAGCAGACTTAACCCCTTAAAGAGATAATCAGACTACTTGAATATAACCAAGTACATCAGCTGCCTTACCAAATGATTGGCCCTTGACAACATGGATCCAGCAGATTTACCCACAGTAGTCTACAACTTGTCCCAACGTGTGTACCAACTTTCACAGGGGCTTAGAGAACTTCAATTACAAAATGACTCTCTACATGCTAGTCAGAGATAACACACCTGAACCCCAGGTGTCCTTGCCTAAGAAGTTCTCTGGTGTATGCGCCATGTTCAGACAATTTAAGAACTCCTGTCATCTTTTATTTCAAATGAGACCAAAAACTTATCACAACGAAAGAATTAAAGTCATGACAGTGATCTCCTTTCTAAGAGGAGAAGCTAGGAGCTGGGCTGATATGTTCTTTGAAAACGACAATCCAGTTCTTGGTTCCTTGACTGACTTCTTCTCTCAAATGAATACACTCTATGAAGACACTCAGAAACAACTAACTACAGAAAACATGATCTATACTGACCACCGTAACTTGGAATACTTACAAAATAGCAAAACCCTTTCAGCACGTCAACTCAGGTGGAGTCTATACTTCGCTAGATTCAACTTTCTTATTACCTACCGACCTGGTTCCAAGAATGGGAAGGCCGACGCTCTATCCAGGGCTCTTAAGCCTCCTTCCCATGACATTACTCCTCAAATAATATTGTCTCCTAAACATTTCCTTGGTCTCACTCATATCGACTCTGAAGACTTATACACATCTCAACATGCCAACCATACACTTCCTATACAGGTGCTCCAAAAAGGCGAAGATGGCTTCTACTATCACAATCAAACAATCTATATACCTCCATCCCTAAGACAGATGTTGACAGCCAGTCACCATGACTCTCTTTTAGCTGGACACCCAGGCATTGGTAGAACTACCGAATTGATCGGAAGAAACTATTGGTGGCCAAACATGGCATCATTTTTTAAGGAGTATGTGAAAACATGTCATGTCTGTGCGATCCTAAAACCTCAGAAGACCCGTCCTTATGGTTTGTTGAAACCCCTTCCTATACCTGACCGTCCTTGGTCTACAATTGGGATGGATTTCATTGTTGATCTACCTCCTTCATCAAATCACACAACCATACTGGTTATAGTGGACCTTCTAACGAAAATGGCACATTTCATCCCTTATAAGAAACTCCCCACTGCCTCGCAAACTGCCTTCTTGTTTATGAAAGAGGTTGTCAGATTACATGGTCTCCCTAGCATCATCGTTACAGATCGTGGTTCACAGTTCACCTCGAAATTTTGGAAGGAACTCTGCTCCATACTGAAAATTGATCATCGTTGTAGCACCGCCTCCCACCCACAAACAAATGGGCAGACTGAGAGGGTTAACCAGTGGTTAGAGCAACATCTTCGTTGTTATTACTCCTTTCAGCAAGATCAATGGTTTCATAATTTGTACAGGGAGTGCAGAATTATTAGGCAAGTTGTATTTTTGAGGATTAATTTTATTATTGAACAACAACCATGTTCTCAATGAACCCAAAAAACTCATTAATATCAAAGCTGAATAGTTTTGGAAGTAGTTTTTAGTTTGTTTTTAGTTATAGCTATTTTAGGGGGATATCTGTGTGTGCAGGTGACTATTACTGTGCATAATTATTAGGCAACTTAACAAAAAACAAATATATACCCATTTCAATTATTTATTTTTACCAGTGAAACCAATATAACATCTCAACATTCACAAATATACATTTCTGACATTCAAAAACAAAACAAAAACAAATCAGTGACCAATATAGCCACCTTTCTTTGCAAGGACACTCAAAAGCCTGCCATCCATGGATTCTGTCAGTGTTTTGATCTGTTCACCATCAACATTGCGTGCAGCAGCAACCACACCCTCCCAGACACTGTTCAGAGAGGTGTACTGTTTTCCCTCCTTGTAAATCTCACATTTGATGATGGACCACAGGTTCTCAATGGGGTTCAGATCAGGTGAACAAGGAGGCCATGTCATTAGATTTTCTTCTTTTATACCCTTTCTTGCCAGCCATGCTGTGGAGTACTTGGACGCGTGTGATGGAGCATTGTCCTGCATGAAAATCATGTTTTTCTTGAAGGATGCAGACTTCTTCCTGTACCACTGCTTGAAGAAGGTGTCTTCCAGAAACTGGCAGTAGGACTGGGAGTTGAGCTTGACTCCATCCTCAACCCGAAAAGGCCCCACAAGCTCATCTTTGATGATACCAGCCCAAACCAGTACTCCACCTCCACCTTGCTGGCATCTGAGTCGGACTGGAGCTCTCTGCCCTTTACCAATCCAGCCACGGGCCCATCCATCTGGTCCATCAAGACTCACTCTCATTTCATCAGTCCATAAAACCTTAGAAAAATCAGTCTTGAGATATTTCTTGGCCCAGTCTTGACGTTTCAGCTTGTGTGTCTTGTTCAGTGGTGGTCGTCTTTCAGCCTTTCTTACCTTGGCCATGTCTCTGAGTATTGCACACCTTGTGCTTTTGGGCACTCCAGTGATGTTGCAGCTCTGAAATATGGCCAAACTGGTGGCAAGTGGCATCTTGGCAGCTGCACGCTTGACTTTTCTCAGTTCATGGGCAGTTATTTTGCGCCTTGGTTTTTCCACACGCTTCTTGCGACCCTGTTGACTATTTTGAATGAAACGCTTGATTGTTCGATGATCACGCTTCAGAAGCTTTGCAATTTTAAGAGTGCTGCATCCCTCTGCAAGATATCTCACTATTTTTGACTTTTCTGAGCCTGTCAAGTCCTTCTTTTGACCCATTTTGCCAAAGGAAAGGAAGTTGCCTAATAATTATGCACACCTGATATAGGGTGTTGATGTCATTAGACCACACCCCTTCTCATTACAGAGATGCACATCACCTAATATGCTTAATTGGTAGTAGGCTTTCGAGCCTATACAGCTTGGAGTAAGACAACATGCATAAAGAGGATGATGTGGTCAAAATACTCATTTGCCTAATAATTCTGCACTCACTGTATACTGCAGAGTTCGCTTATAACAACTTACACAACACTTCTATAAAATGCTCACCATTCTGGCCAACTATGGTTTCCACAATGTTTTCCAGATATATACTCATTCTTGTACCGCAGCGCCTCTTGTTGATGACACTATCAACTCATTATCTGATTCATTCTCTCAACTACGGGATAACATTAAAGCTGCACAACTTACCCAGAAGAAATATTATGATAGTAAACGAAGAAAACCACCGTGTTACGCCATAGGGGACAAGGCATGGCTATCGACCAAGCACCTCAAACTCAATACACCATGTAGGAAATTTTCCCAGCTTTTCATAGGACCGTTCCCCGTTAAAGGGCTGGTAAACGAGAACGCTGTCATCTTGGACTTGCCACCTTCTTATCGAATACATTCCACATTCCATGTGTCTCTCCTCAAACCTTACTATCCCACAAGACTTCAGTCCTCTGACTCTGCTTTGCCTCCTGTAGTCACTTATGAGGAGATTTACGAAGTCAAGGCCGTACTCGACTCCCAGTGGAATAAGGGTAACCTGCAGTACTTGGTGCGTTGGAAGGGTTACTCACCCGAAGATGATTCCTGGGAGTCCTCGGAACATCTTAACGCTTCTCATTTGGTCTCACGTTTCCATCAATCACACCCTGATAAGCCGGCTCCTTTGGCTGCGGTGCAGCCCCTTTGATTGGGGGAGATGTCATGTGAATTATTTGTTGTGCTTGTTCCTTTAAGGGAAGTCTATACATTCCCAGCATGCACTTGGCAAGTTGCCAATAATTCTCAGTTTGAGTAGCTATCAGTCATTACTGAATTCAGCTCCTATTCAAATTGCCTGGCTTGCTTACTCGACCCTATCCTATACAACGTGGATTACAATTAAGGCTCTCCTTATACACTAAAGAACCAATTTTGGTGTTGCTAAAGGACTGTCCTGCAGTGCAGCCGCAACACGCTGTCAAACAACATCAGAGGAACTTTCTTTTCACCATAGTTATCTTTACCTGAAGTCACCCTCTTGGAAGTCTGTACATACTCTGTATATATCACCGAAACCATCCTCCTATATCTATCTTACGGTGAACGGACCTGAACGGTGTATCTCCAAGGAATCCTCTGACCGCTCTCCCCTCTGCAGACTGTCAGCAATCTGACGCTCATGATTGGAGGATTCACACACGCCTCCTTGTGACGTCACGAACGGCTCCGCTCAACGTTCTCACTGCCTGCTTCCATCTGCAGCTTCGGACTGAACTCACAGCAGAGAACTACTGCGCTAGTCACACAACCTGTCCAAAAACATCCACAAGTGGATACAGAACCCTATAATCTTTTGCTCAATATATATGAAGTATTAATCTCAACCTCTAAACTAAACTACAGCTGCCAGATTTACTAAACTACAGGTGTCTTGATTACTGCTCCTGTAACCTATTAAACAGGATAACATTCTCTCCTGTAAATTACCTCTCTATCATTTACAATCTGCAGTTGTGATCTTTATATTGGTTAGCAGACTTAACCCCTTAAAGAGATAATCAGACTACTTGAATATAACCAAGTACATCAGCTGCCTTACACCTACAAGACTTGTGTTACGCTCTATATCATATCCTATCATGCTCACCTACAAGACTTGTGTTACGCTCTATATCATATCCTATCATGCTCACCTACAAGACTTGTGTTACGCTCTCCATCATATCTTATCATACTCACCTACAAGACTTGTGTTACGCTCTCCATCATATCTTATCATACTCACCTACAAGACTTGTGTTATGCTCTCCATCATATCCTATCATGCTCACCTAAAAGACGTGTGTTACGCTCTATATCATATCCTATCATGCTCACCTACAAGACTTGTGTTACGCTCTCCATCATATCTTATCATACTCACCTACAAGACTTGTGTTACGCTCTCCATCATATCTTATCACACTCACCTACAAGACTTGTGTCACGCTCTCCATCATATCCTATCATGCTCACCTAAAAGACGTGTGTTACGCTCTATATCATTTCTTATCATGCTCACCTACAAGACTTGTGTTACGCTCTCTATCATATCCTATCATGCTCACCTACAAGACTTGTGTTACGCTCCATATCATATCATACTCACCTACAAGACTTGTGTTACGCTCTATATCATATCATACTCACCTACAAGAATTGTGTTACGCTCTATATCATATACTCACCTACAAGACTTGTGTTATGCTCTGTATCATATCCTATCATAATCACCTACAAAACTTGTGTTACACTCTCCGTCATATCCTATCATACTCACCTACAAGACTTGTGTTATGCTCTATATCATATCCTATTATGCTCACCTACAAGACTTGTGTTATGCTTTCCGTCATATCCTATCATACTCACCTACTGTCAGGGTTTTGTCCCTGTTTTGTTTGCCATGTGCTGCTGGCAGCCATTTTACTCACCTCTCTTGCTGACTATGGTGCATTGTGGGGGATGCTGCTCATTTCCTGCACTTCCTTTTATGGCCAGACTGGTGTGCATCATCTGTGTGAGACAAGATGAAGTCTCAGAATTGTGATGTAATCACTTATTATTTAAAGGGCCTCTGTTCAGTATGCTTTGCCTTTGCGTTGTCTCAGACCTGTGTGTGAGAGTTCCTGTGTATTACTTGGCTGCCTGACGTCCTTCCTGGTTCCTGATCCCTGGCTTGTTCCTGACTCTTCTGTTTTCCTTGTTCCTGATTCCGGCTCGTCTGACTATTCGCTTTGGCTCCTGACGCGTCTCGTCTGACTACCAGCTCTGGTTTTGACTCTTGGCTTGTTATTTGACTTGTGGACTTTTTATAATTTTTTGCTATTAATAAAGTTGTGATTATTTTTGCACTCAGTCTGATTCCTGGCACCCTGACACCTACAAGACTTGTGTTACGCTCTATATCCTATCATGCTCACCTACAAGACTTGTGTTACGCTCTCCGTCATATCCTATCATACTCACCTACAAGACTTGTGTTATGCTCTCTGTCATATCCTATCATGCTCACCTACAAGACTTGTGTTACGCTCTCCGTCATATCCTATCATGCTCACCTACAAGACTTGTGTTATGCTCTTTGTCATATCCTATCATACTCACCTACAAGACTTGTGTTACGCTCTATATCATACTCACCTACAAGACGTGTTACGCTTTATATCATATTATGCTCACCTACTACAAGACTTGTGTTACGCTCTCCATCACATCCTATCATGCTCACCTACAAGATTTGTGCTACCCTCTCCATAATATCATATCAGGAGCTAGCTAGTGATTGGTGGCTCTTGTTATTTGCTCACCAGGTATGTTTAGCTAGATCCCAGTAGTGCCTTGCTGCTCTGGAGCTTAGTTTATCTATGTGTGTAACCCTTTGCAGGGTTTAAACATAGTTTTATGCAATAGTAAAATGCTATAACTGTCACGCCGCAACGCTCTAGCCGTTGCTAGGGGCGCGGCGTCTCCTTCTCTGCTCCTGATTCCGGCTCGTCTGACTATTCGCTTTGGCTCCTGACTCGTCTCGTCTGACTACCAGCTCTGGTTTTGACTCTTGGCTTGTTATTTGACTTGTGGACTTTTTATTATTTTTTGCTATTAATAAAGTTGTGATTATTTTTGCACTTCTCGTCTCAGTCTGATTCCTGGCACCCTGACACCTACAAGACTTGTGTTACGCTCTATATCATATCATACTCACCTACAAGACTTGTGTTACGCTCTATATCATATCCTATCATGCTCACCTACAAGACTTGTGTTACGCTCTCCGTCATATCCTATCATACTCACCTACAAGACTTGTGTTATGCTCTCTGTCATATCCTATCATGCTCACCTACAAGACTTGTGTTACGCTCTCCGTCATATCCTATCATTCTCACCTACAAGACTTGTGTTACGCTCTATTTCATATCCTATCATGCTCACCTACAAGACTTGTGTTATGCTCTTTGTCATATCCTATCATACTCACCTACAAGACTTGTGTTATGCTCTATATCATATCATACTCACCTACAAGACGTGTTACGCTTTATATCATATTATGCTCACCTACTACAAAACTTGTGTTACGCTCTCCATCATATCCTATCATGCTCACCTACAAGATTTGTGTTACCCTCTCCATAATATCATATCAGGAGCTAGCTAGTGATTGGTGGCTCTTGTTATTTGCTCACCAGGTATGTTTAGCTAGATCCCAGTAGTGCCTTGCTGCTCTGGAGCTTAGTATATCTATGTGTGTAACCCTTTGCAGGGCTTAAACATAGTTTTATGCAATAGTAAAATGCTATACTGTCACGCCGCAACGCTCTAGCCGTTGCTAGGGGCGCGGCGTCTCCTTCTCTGCTCGTTGTCATGGGCAGTGTCGGCTCTGGATGCGTGTGGCGCTGACGTAATCGCCGCATGCTCCAGATGTCAGGCAGACCTCAGAGGCGTTAATCTGCACCTATTTAAACCAGGAGAGAGCGATCTGTCACTGCCCAAGTTTAGGTGTTGCTTTGTGTGCTCCTGGGTGTGACAGATCGTTCTTTCCTGTGTCTCATATCGTTGCTTAACCAGCCTGCCTGACTACTCTACCTGCCTTAATCCTTAAACTGCTGAATTGTATGCTGTTGCTGAACCTGCCTGTCTGACTAATCTACCTGCCTTAACCCTTACTCTGTTGGACTGTTTTACTGTTGCCAAACCCTGCCTGCCTGACCATTCTAGTGGTATGCCCTTGGATTGCTTTACTGTTGCCAAACCCTGCCTGCCTGACTATTCAAGTGGTTTATCCTAGGACTGTTTTACTGTTGCCAAACCCTGCCTGCCTGACCATTCTAGTGGTGTGCCCTTGAATTGCTTTACTGTTGCCAAACCCTGCCTGACTGACTATTCTAGTGATTCATCCTTGGACTGCTCCACTGTTACTGCTGGGGACTGTCCTGCCTGTGGTGAGTGCCGCCCTCCTCATCTCATTAACTTTCTCTGCTCTGGGATATTCCCCATCATTCTGGCTCGACGCCGGGATAACAAGACTACCGGACGAGTTTGGTCTGATAGAGGAGTATCCCACTAGCATTACATTATACTTGGGCCATGCAGCCAGATGAGGTGGCACAAGCTGTTTATCTCCAGGGACAGATGTTGGGAACCCATACCACACAGTTGCAGAATATGGATTCCAAGCTAGAGGCTATTACCGCTCAACTCTCCTTACTAGTTGCAGTGAGGGATGCCGCTCCTGTTGCTATACCACCAGCCCCTGCTCCCAGTGCGGTGGCTTCTTTCTCCGCTTTTGGAAGTATACCCCAGATACCCTTGCCTGACAAGTATGACGGCTTTCTTAACCAATGCAGGCTGCACTTCCGCAATGATCCTCACACCTTCCAGTCTCATCAGTCAAGGGTCACCTTTGTCATTTCCCTACTAAAGGACAAAGCTCTAGCCTGGGTCTTTCCCCTTTTGGAACAGAACTCTACTCTCCTACATGATGCTGATGAGTTCATTTCTGCTTTGTCTTCTGTGTTTGGGACTTCTGGCCATACCTCTGCTGCGGAATATTCGCTTCTGGATCTCCGCCAAGGCAGTAAAACTGTGGCACAATTTGCCATTGAGTTCCGCACCTTGGCACTGGAAACCACTTGGGATGGCAGTGCTCTCAAGGCAGCCTTTAAGAGGGGTCTCCATGAACGCATCAAAGATGAACTCACTTATCGTGATATTTCTTCTTCTTTGGATGATTTTATAGCGCTTTGTATCAATCTGGACTCTCGCTTTCAGGAAAGGCAAGCTGAGAGAGATAGAACTAGGAGGGTCCTTCCCTCCTGACCTCCTGTTCGCCCAGTTTCAGCAGCAACCGCTACCCCTTCAGCTACTCCAGTTACCGCAGTAGAGGAACCATGGATCTCTCCTCCTTCAAACCTTAAGAGTCTGAAAGACAGAGAAGAAGGAGACAGTGCCGATCAGGTCCGACAGACATCGCTGAATGCGGAGAGCAATACGCTCTCCGTATTCAGCATTTCACCAGCAGCTCACAAGAGCTGCTGGTGCAATGCCGCCCCCTGCAGACTTGCGGCCAATCGTCCACCAGCAGGGAGGTTTCAATCAACCCGATCGTACTTGATCAGGTTGAATTGTGGCAATTCCTGTCCGCCTCATCAGAGCAGGCGGACAGCGTTATGGAGCAGCGGTCTTTTAGACCGCTGCTTCATAACTGCTGTTTCTGTGAGCCTGCAGACTCACCAGAAACACGGGGCCTCAAGCTCCATTCGGAGCTTGATAGATAGGCCCCACAGTCACATACATACATACACACATATACACACACACATAAAAACCAATGGGTAAAACAGAAACACTAATCCCTGTAGTCAGAGACACTAGTGAAGCATCATGTCATCATGTCACACTCACATAATATCAGTGCAGGCAGTGGCAGGTCAACGTTTTTTATTGTAAAAAAAAATAAAAAATTTTTTGAAGCTGGGCCCCCACCCTTGGGGGCCCAGTCGCAATTGCGACCTCTGCACCCCCTGTAGTTTCGCACCTGCTGGGGTACCTCTAAGCATGGTCTCAACAAAACACCATAACTCCTCTCGAATCCTAGTACCTGTTACCCTTACCTTCCTTCAGAATACTGTCCACACTCAAGCCTTCATTGATTCAGGGGCAGCTGGAAACTTCCTGGATCACCGTTTTATGATTCAAGCTGGTTTGCCTCTTCTGCAGAAAAGACATTGTCTTAAAATAACCACCCTAAATGGCACCCCCCTTGGTTCAGGCGTGATCCATTTTGAGTCAGCACCCCTGACCCTGACTGTGGGAGTCCTCCACTCTGAACAGTTGCAGTTTGAGGTCATTCATTCCCCAGCACAGCCTGTCTTCCTTGGTCTTCCTTGGCTTCGGTTACACAACCCACAGTTCAACTGGGCTGAGGGACAACTGGCCTCCTGGGGTACCTCCTGTTTCCACTCCTGCCTTGCTAAAGTCATCCCTCTGCCCCGTATTCCCATAGCCAGTATACAGACTCCTTCAAACTTTCCTTCAGTATACACAAACTTTGCGGATGTGTTCGAGAAAAAAGCAGCCGACATGCTGCCACCCCACAGTCCTTATGACTGCAAGATCGACCTCTTTCCCGGAGCCCCACTTCCTAAAGGGAGGACTTATCCTCTCTCCAAGGCTGAAACCAAATTGTCAAGGTATTTGAAATATTATTAGATGATATATACAGGTATATTTATTATTATTTAATAGATCTATGGCTGTGTACATCAAATAATTCATTTAATTTCTAAAAACTTCAAATGGCACTGTGTGAAATTTAGCCCCACTGTTTTTGGTTACACAGGATGAATCATAAAGGTAATTTAAAAGAAGGATAGATTGTCAGATGAGTGGGGGCGGGGTGTCTGGGATCTGTCTTTGAGACTTAATGAGATGCTCAAAATTTCAAGGAAATGGAAATTAACATGATGGAGCCTCAAAAGTACATGCCCATATATGGGTTTCCTGCCCAAGGTGTAGCCGATCCTTCTGTGAGTATGTTTGAAGCTACAAACATGTTCAAGAAATTATAACTTTTTACAACTACTTGTAAAATGATCCCTGCTGTGTATGGAGACAACATTCTGGGCCTAAAATCAAATAAAGTGAAATTATGACTACATAGTGATTAGCATAGACATGTTAATTAGTTCCTGCCTGTGTATTGAGGCAGTAAAAATTTGACCAGCTAAAAACACATGTTCTAAATTATACTTTTAAACCCCTTGTCACAATACAGCATAGGAATGGATATTTAATGGACCTAAACAGCAATGATTAATAGTAACAATTTAAATAAATGCTGCAAATAGATTTATAAATATTTGACAATTTTTCCCTTTATTTCACAGGAAAACAAGAGTTCCTTAATCATAAAAACAGACATATGGATATTTTATATTTTAACATAAAAATTAATAACCCTATTATTTTCATTTCAGATCTGCATAGACAAGATTCATGCATTCAGGATTTATTAGAAATATGAAATATGCTGTATTTGTATATAAATGTGGGGAAATGACTTATTTTAAGCAAATACGTTAGCAGTATAAATTCCTTTGATATAATATAATGTTAAAAACAAAATGTATTTGATATCGGGAAAATCTAAAAAATGATATGATACTACCCCATCTATAATTAATATTGTAATTGATTAATGCAATGTTATAGTATTGTTTAATATAATCATTATATGGGAAATATTGTTAAATGTTAGAAATGGTTAAATTAATCTGTTTGTTTGTCTGCTGCCCCCCGATGGCCAAAATCCGGTATTACAGCCAAAAAAAACAAAAACTTGACTGTTAAAAGATACTTCCCAGATGAACCAATTCATGTTCAGTTTCAAAGGGCCAGTCCGAGACAAGCTTCCGTTGGGCGTTTCCAATCTCACCAATGATGGTACTGATCAAAAAAGGGGAGGGGTGAGATCAGATGATTTAACCCCAAGCATAGAGAGAAAAAGAGGCTGTTGCTGGCTAACTCTTGCTAACTTTGGCTGGTAAACTGTTTTGCTGAACCCTGGACGAATAACTGCTGCAGTTATTATAAGCAAACAGCTACTTTTATTCTCCATATGCAAATATACTCCAATTTTGGTATTCTGAGGTGAGATTGTTCCTGTTGAGAAATATTGGATATCGATTTGTTTATCTGGGTAAAGTATAAAAAGTTGCTAATTACAGATATTTTAAAATAAAATATATGCATAGTCACTACAGTTAAACTACAACTGATAGATTTAAAGAGCATATTTATATTTTAGAATTATATTCATAGTCCTGTGTATTTTTAAGCTTGCCTTTTTTATATGCCAAACATTTAAGATAAGCATTCATTGTTGCTGTAGTAAATAAATTTAAAAAGCAGGAATCAATGGGAGTCTGACCATAGCGAAAGTACAAGTTCGCTGCTGCCAGACATCCCATTGATTCCTATGGGAGATGTCTGCACCTAACACCCTAACATGTACCCCGAGTCTAAACACCACTAATCTGTCCCCCCTACACCGCCGCAACTAAATAAAGTTATTACCCCCTAAACCGCCGCTCCCGGAGCCCACCGCAAGCTACTCTATACATATTAACCCCTAAACCGCCGCTCCCAGAGCCCACCAACACTATAATAAATATGTTAACCCCTAAACCGCTGCTCCCGGAGCCCACCGCCACCTACATTATACCTAGCAACCCCTTATCCTGCCCCCCCTATAATAAAGTTATTAACCCCTATCCTGCCGATCCCGCACCTCGCCGCAAATAAATAAATAGTTTAACCCTTAAACCGCCGCTCCCTGACCCTGCCGCAACCTATATTAAATTTATTAACCCCTAATCTGCCCCCCCTACACCGTCGCCACCTATAATACATTTATTAACCCCTATCCTGCCCCCCACTACACCGCCGCCACTGTAATAAATTTATTAACCCCTAAACCTAAGTCTAACACTAACCCTAACACCCCCCTAACTTAAATATTAATTAAATAAATCTAAATCATATTTCTATTATGAACTAAATTAATCCTATTTAAAACTAAATACTTACCTGTAAAATAAACCCTAAGATAGCTACACTATAATTAATAATTACATTGTAGCTATCTTAGGATTTATATTTATTTTACAGGTAACTTTGTATTTATTTTAGCTAGTTAGAATAGTTATTAAATAGTTATTAACTATTTAATAACTACCTAGCTAAAAGAAATACAAAATTACCTGTAAAATAAATCCTAACCTAAGTTACAATTAAACCTAACACTACACTATCATTAAATAAATTAAATAAACTACCTACAAATAACTACAATTAAATACAATTACATAAACTAACTAAAGTACAAAAAATAAAAAAAGCTAAGTTACAAAAAATAAAGAAAATAAGTTACAAACATTTAAAAAAATATTACAACAATTTTAAGCTACTTACACCTAATCTAAGCCCCCTAATAAAATAACAAACCCCCCAAAATAAAATAATGCCCTACCCTATTCTACATTAAAAAAGTTCAAAGCTCTTTTACCTTACCAGCCCTTAAAAGGGCCTTTTGTGGGGGCATGCCCCAAAGAGTTCAGCTCTTTTGCCTGTAAAAGAAAAATACAACCCCCCCAACATTAAAACCCACCACCCACATACCCCTAATCTAACCCAAACCCCCCTTAAAATAACCAAACACTAATCCCCTGAAGATCATCCTACCTTTAGTCGTCTTCACTCAGCCGAGCCACCGATGGAACTGAAGAGGACATCCGGACCGGCAGAAGTGATCATCCAAGGGGCGCTGAAGAAATCTTCCATCCGATGAAGTGATCCTCCAAGCGGCGCTGAAGAAATCTTCCATTCGGGCGATGTCATCTTCCAAGAGGCGCTGAAGAAGTCTTCTATCCGGGCGAGGTCATCTTTGAAGCCGGGTCTTGAATCTTCATCCCGCCGACGCAGAACATCCTTCTTTCCCGACGGACTACCGACGAATGAAGGCTCCTTTAAGCGACGTCATCCAAGATGGCGTCCCTTCAATTCCGATTGGCTGATAGGATTCTATCAGCCAATCGGAATTAAGGTAGGAAAAATCTGATTGGCTGATGGAATCAGCCAATCAGATTCAAGTTCAATCAAATTGGCTGATCCAATCAGCCAATCAGACTGAGCTCGCATTCTATTGGCTGTTCCGATCAGCCAATAGAATGCAAGCTCAATCTGATTGGCTGATTGGATCAGCCAATCAGATTGAACTTGAATCAGATTTTTCCTACCTTAATTCCGATTGGCTGATAGAATCCTATCAGCCAATCAGAATTGAAGCGACGCCATCTTGGATGACGTCCCTTAAAGGAGCCTTCATTCGTCGGTAGTCCGTCGGGAAAGAAGGATGTTCCGCGTCGGCGGGATGAAGATTCAAAACCCGTCTTCGAAGATGACCTCGCCCGGATAGAAGACTTCTTCAGCGCCTCTTGGAAGATGACATCGCCCGGATGGAAGATTTCTTCAGCGCCGCTTGGAGGATCACTTCATCGGATGGAAGATTTCTTCAGCGCCCCTTGGATGATCACTTCTGCCGGTCCGGATGTCCTCTTCAGTTCCATCGGTGGCTCGGCTGAGTGAAGACGACTAAAGGTAGGATGATCTTCAGGGGATTAGTGTTAGGTTATTTTAAGGGGGGTTGGGTTAGATTAGGGGTATGTGGGTGGTGGGTTTTAATGTTGGGGGGGGTTGTATTTTTCTTTTACAGGTAAAAGAGCTGAACTCTTTGGGGCATGCCCCCACAAAAGGCCCTTTTAAGGGCTGGTAAGGTAAAAGAGCTTTGAACTTTTTTAATGTAGAATAGGGTAGGGCATTTTTTTATTTTGGGGGGGGGTTATTTTATTAGGGGGCTTAGATTAGATGTAAGTAGCTTAAAATTGTTGTAATATTTTTTTAAATGTTTGTAACTTATTTTTTTTATTTTTTGTAACTTAGCTTTTTTTATTTTTTGTACTTTAGTTAGTTTATGTAATTGTATTTAATTGTAGTTATTTGTAGGTAGTTTATTTAATTTATTTAATGATAGTGTAGTGTTAGGTTTAATTGTAACTTAGGTTAGGATTTATTTTACAGGTAATTTTGTATTTCTTTTAGCTAGGTAGTTATTAAATAGTTAATAACTATTTAATAACTATTCTAACTAGCTAAAATAAATACAAAGTTACCTGTAAAATAAATATAAATCCTAAGATAGCTACAATGTAATTATTAATTATATTGTAGCTATCTTAGGGTTTATTTTACAGGTAAGTATTTAGTTTTAAATAGGAATAATTTATTTAAGTGTAGTGTAGTGTTAGGTGTAATTGTAACTTAGGTTAGTTTTTAGTTTACAGGTACATTTCTCTTTATTTTAGCTAGGTAAGCTATTAAATAGTTAATAACTATTTAATAGCTATTGTACCTAGTTAAAATAAATTGAAAGGTGCCTGTAAAATAAAAATAAATCCTAAGATAGCTACAATATAATTATTATTTATATTGTAGCTATATTAGGGTTTATTTTATAGGTAAGTATTTAGTTTTAAATAGGATTAATTTAGTTAATAATAGAAATATTATTTAGATTTATTTAATTAATATTTAAGTTAGGGGGGGTGTTAGGGTTAGTGTTAGACTTAGGTTTAGGGGTTAATAATTTTATTACAGTGGCGGCGGTGTAGTGGGGGGCAGGATAGGGGTTAATAAATTTATTATAGGTGGCGACGGTGTAGGGGGCAGGATAGGGGTTAATAAATTTAATATAGGTTGCGGCTGGTTCAGGGAGCGGCGGTTTAGGGGTTAAACTATTTATTTGCGGCGAGGTGCGGGATCAGCAGGATAGGGGTTAATAACTTTATTATAGAGGGCGACGGTATAGGGGGGGCAGGATAGGGGTTACTAGGTATAATGTAGGTGGCAGCGGTGTCGGGGAGCGGCGGTTTAGGGGTTAATACATTTATAAGACTTGCGGCGGGGTCTAGGAGCGGCGGTTTAGGGGTTAGTAACTTTATTTAGTTGCGGGGGGCTCCGGGGGCGCCGGTATAGGGGGTAGAACAGTGTAGTTTAGTGTGAGTGCTTAGTGACAGGCTAGCAAGAAAGCTGTCAAACAGCCGAAGAGCAGCGAGATCGGATGAGTGATAACTCTCACAGTCCGCTGCTCATCGCCCCGCGGCTTTTTGACAGCTTTACTTGATAACTTAGGTGAATTTTTTCAGGTCCGCGGCGGCGATGTGAGGCGAGCTTAGGCGGGTGTATTGGGCCGGCGAAGGCAGGAAAGTTGACACGTTGATAACTACCCCCCATAGTTTAACTTAGCACTGTTAATTGTATTGCTTGAAAGTTAGCAGCTAAATATCTTGGAATCTCATTGTATTAATTAAATGAAATTCTATTGTGAATAAGGCTAGTTAAAAAGTTACAATTTGGGTTGCTTTGTAAAGAGTATAGCATATTTTAACAGTTTTAAACGTGTATAGTATTGACTCATACTCTGGTTCCTACAAATATATTTCAATGTGTTTATAGATATTAACTAATAAAAATAATTCAGGAATTTATATTAATTTTATGGTTTCTAGCATATGCATATTTTATTGGGGTTCAGATTAAAGGATAATTATTGAATATATATTGTGTTATAACCCTGCCATATACTGACAAAATCCATGGAGGAGTACATCCAGGAGAACCTAGGTAAAGGGTTCATTTGCCCTTCCTCCTCTCCTGCTGGGGCTGGCTTCTTTTTTGTCAGTAAGAAGGATGGTGGACTCAGACCCTGCATTGACTACAGGGCCTTGAACAACATAACCAGGGCATTACGAATACTTTGTAATGCCCTTTGGGCTGTGTAAAGCCCCTGCAGTATTCCAGGCATTTGTCAACAATGTCTTCTGTGACCTCCTCAACCGCACAGTCATCGTTTATCTGGATGATATCCTTGTTTTCTCTTCCACTTTAGAGGAGCATCATAGGCACGTGAGACAAGTGCTTCTTCACCTCAGAGAGAATTCCTTGGTAGCCAAGCTAGAAAAGTGTGAGTTTGATCAGGAGCAAATCCAATTACTTGGTTATGTCATCTCAAAGGAGGGTTTTGCCATGGATCCTGCTAAACTCACCGCAGTACTGGAATGGCCTCAACCTACCTCTTTAAAGGAATTGCAGAGGTTCTTGGGATTCTCCAATTATTACCGCAAGTTCATAAAGAACTTTTCTCAAACAGTAGCTCCTCTCACTGAATTGACAAAACGGAACAAAGACTGTAAACATTGGGTCTCCTGAGGCCATAAAGGCCTTCTCTTGTCTGAAAAAGGATTTTTGTTCAGCTCCTGTGCTTTGCCATCCTGATCCAGACCTACAGTTCACTTTAGAGGTTGATGCCTCCGAGATAGGGGCTGGAGCAGTTGCTACCCAGAGGGACCCCTTGACTTCGAAGTCACACCCTGTAGCCTTTTTTTCTAAACGCTTTACTCCTGCTGAGAGGAACTACGATGTGGGTAATCGTGAACTCTTAGCCATTAAGATGGCCTTGACTGAATGGCGTCACTGGTTAGAGGGCACCACCAATCCTATTCAGATTCTCACCAAATACAAGAATCTGACTTACCTAGAGTAATATACTCTGTAATATACTCTGTATATTTTTACTTACTCCAATATCAGCTCTTACCAATTTATCTCTAATATTAGGGCTACGTTTATAAGCTGGCATAGGGAGTTGTTTAAAGGCACCTACTTCTGGATGACATTTATATAAAATGTGCCAATATTTTCGAATCATTTTATTAACTTGATGACTCCTAGTATTGTACTGAGAAATAAATTTAAACCTCTCTGAATTTTTAGAACTATCTTTTACTCTCTTCACTGTTCTAGACTTGCTATCAGCAACAACCACATCTTGTTTTATGTTCTCTATAAGTGTTTTAGGATAACCTCTGTGGATAAATTTATCCGATTACCTAGAGACTGCTCATCGACTCAATCCTTGACAGGCCAGGTGGGCCTTATTTTTTTCCCGTTTTAACTTTGTGGTCTCTTATCTTCCTGGGACCAAGAACAAGAAGGCAGACATCCTTTCCAGTCAGTTCCCTCACTCAAATTATTCATCAGAAGCTCAAATTGAACACATCATACCCCCTCCTGTGTGGTTTCCCAACACAATACCACCCTTCTGCAAAGATTGCAACGTGCTCAGTCTAGTAAACCTCCTAGTGCCCCCATGGCCATCCTCTTTGTACCTCGGAACCTACGCATCCCTGTGCTAGCCTGGGCTCATGATAGCAAACTCTCAGGACATCCTGGTTCGACTAAGACTTTCAAGCGTCTTTCCCAACATGTATGGTGGCCTACTATGAAATCTGACGCTCAGGATTATGTGAAAGCCTGCACAACTTGTGCGGCCAACAAGACTCCCCGATCCTTGCCTCCTGGCTTGCTCCAACCATTGTCCATTCTCAAACGACCCTGGACACACATTACAATGGACTTCATTGTGGACCTTCCTTCTTCCAACCACCATACAGTTATCTGGGCTGTGGTGGACCCCTTTTCCAGACCGGCTCACTTCGTACCCTTAACCAAACTACCTTCTGCTCAGGAATTGTCTTCCCTTTTTCTCTTGCATGTGGTGCGACTTCATGGCATTTCTGTGAATATTGTTTCCGACAGAGGTCCACAGTTCATCTCTGCCTTCTGGAGAGCCTTTTGTAAGTTGATTGGAACCACTGTTTCCTTGTCGTCTGGCTACCATCCTCAGACCAATGGACTAACTGAGAGAACAAACCAGGATCTTGAAGCCTACGTTAGAGCCTTTGTCAACGCTCGCCATACCAACTGGTCTGAATTGCTACCACTAGCTGAGCTGGCAAAAAACACACACATTGGCATTCTTCTCTTCGATGTTCTCCATTTCAAGCCGCAGCAGGGTATCAACCTCGTGTCTTCCCTCTTTCAGCTCAGTCCACTGGTGTCCCTGCCGCAGACCGACACGTCACAGAACTCACCACAAATTGGCAACGTATTCACTCTCAGCTGTGTTCAGCTGTCTCTAGATATAAGAAGTTTGCTGATCGTCATAGGGCTTCTGTACGTGCCATCCCAGTGGGTGAACGTGTTTGGATCTCCACTCGACACATTTGTCTACGTCAACCCTGTCACAAATTGGGGTCTAGATTTATCGGCCCTTACAAGGTCCTGAAAAGACTGTCTCCTGTTGCCTACAAAGTGGCCTTGCCAAAAACCCTACGCATACATCCAGTCTTCCACATCTCACTACTTAAACCGTACATTACGAACAGATATACCCGGCTCCGAGCTCCTCCTCCTTCGCCCTTGGTTCGTGGTGACCCTGAATATGAAGTAGCTAAAATTCTGGACTCCAGATACAGGCGCAGACAACTTCAGTATCTGATACATTGGAAGGGTTACTTCGTGGCAGATGGTTCCTGCCCGTGATGTGCATGCTCCATCTTTGGTCTCCAGATTCCATGCTGCTCATCCTTTGAGGTCGACTCTGGTTCCCGGAAGGAACCCTTGAGAAGGGGGCTATGTCACGCTGCACCGTTCTAGCCGTTGCTAGGGATGCGGTGTCTCTTTCTCTGCTCGTTGTCAGTGGCAGTGTCGGCTCTGGATGCGTGCTATGCTGACGTCATCGCTGCACGCGCCGGATGCCGGGGGTACCTCAGAGGCGTGAATCTGCGCCTATTTAAACCAGGAGAGAGCGATGTGTAACTGCCCAAGTATAGGTGTTGCTTTGTGTGCTCTTGGGTGTGACAGAACGTTCTTTCCTGTGCCTCATATCGTTGCTTAAACTGCCTGCCTGACTACTTTACCTGCCTTAACCCTTAAACTGCTGGATTGTATGCTGTTGCTGAACCTGCTTGTCTGACTACTCTACCTGCCATAACCCTTACTCTGGTGGACTGTTTTACTGTTGCCAAACCCTGCTTGCCTGACCATTCTAGTGGTATGCCCTTGGATTGCTTTACTGTTGCCAAACCCTGCCTACCTGACTATTCAAGTGGTTTATCCTTGGACTGCTTTACTGTTGCCAAACCCTGCCTGCCTGACCATTCTAGTGGTGTGCCCTTGGATTGCTTTAATGTTGCCAAACCCTGCCTGACTGACTATTCTAGTGATTCATCCTTGGACGGCTCCACTGTTACCGCTGGGGACTGTCCTGTCTGTGTTGAGTGCCGCCCTCCTCATCTCATTAACTTTCTCTGCTCTGGGATATTCCCCATCATTCTGGCTCGATGCCGGGATAACAAGACTACTGGCCGAGTTCGGTCTGATAGAGGAGTATCCCACAAGCATTACACTAACACATTACAGCATTTTATTTGTTTGCTCTCTTAAATCACTTTTAACTTTACAACTTAAAGGGACATGAAACCCAAAAAATGTATTTAATGATTCAGACAGAGAATACATTTTTAAATGCATTCCCAATTTACTTCTATTATCTAATTTGTTTAATTATTTTGGTATTCTTTGTTGAGGAAGCAGCAATGCACTACTGGAAACTAGCTGAATTCATTTGGTGAGCCAATAACAAGAGGCATATATGTGCAGATACCAACCAGCAGCTCATGAGCCTACCTAGGTATCATTTTCAACAAAGGATACCAAGAAAACAAAACGTATTAGATAATGGAAGTAAATTGGAAAGTTGTTTAAATGGTATGCTCTGTCTGAATAACAAAATGTGGGTTTCCTGACCCTTTAAATTTGGAGTTGCTGTACCCAAGCCATAAAATACTTGCTATTATTTTATTATACTGGGAATTTACAGGCCTCCAACACTGTCATGTTCAAGATGTGCGGCTGCATATGATAGTAAATCAACAGGTTGATAACTTTCTTCATACACTGACTGGATTTATTGCTCAGATATGAGTGTGACTTAGTATTTTTCAGTAACTTTTCAGACTGTATCATAAAACACCTGGTTGTATCTGTACAGCATTATCACTGATGAATTCAGATGGGTAAGAAACACAATATTAAGGGCAATATCATTTAACCATATTGCTATCTTACTGACAAACGGCTTCACTTTGCCTGGGAGAATTAATATGTACAAAATGCGACCTTGAAAAGTAGGATAAATCCATTTAACTTTCCAGATATGCTGCACAGTATCTGAGAAATGCCAACTGCTTCTTACTGTAAGGTGACAAGATTTTTAAAATGAAATCCAGGGACATTTTTTTAAACCCCTTACAGTAAATTTTATTTTGCCCCTACAATCATCACTTGCAAAACTAACCGGCCAGGTCAATTCCTGCTTATGTGTGTAATCCCTGCTTTGTTCACCCCCCCCCCCCAAAAAAAAAGCCTAGTAAAATTTAGAAAGCCGGGGAGTTTCACACATTGCTTCCCTATCTTCTACCCCCAGTCCAAGCAGCGTGATCCATTAATCTAGGTTAAATATTCCAGGCCTGTATAATCCCAGTTCAAACACCTACATAAAAAAAAAAGTTATTTCTTGATAATCTTATTCTTTGATAGAGAACTAGAATTCCTTTTTTTCCAAAAAACATGGGTAAAAATGTCAAACGTATCTATAACATACCCTTACAAGCAACGCAGTACCCTTTCGGTTTTTAACACGCACGCGTTACTCAAAGCCAAAGAGACACATCTTTTACACGATTTAGTAATAATGCCTCACGATAGGCCACTAGTAAAATCAATCACCAGAAGATACCCCTACTTTGTAGTTTTTGACCAATCAAAATCTTAGAAAGATTACGTACCTCTAAACATTACAATTTAACATACTAGACCTACCTAACAAGAGCTCAGCCTCTTGATTACATTGCGCCTGCACATATATAACATGCTTCCGCTATTAACTAAACACTAACAACCAATGAGAACTTAACTTGCACCTTTGAGCCCTTGCAAAGTGGGGCTGGCAACCCCATGCAGCACCTCACAATCTAGCGGTGAAGTATCCAGGGGAAGCGGAACTGCTGCTGTAGTTCTACGCAACTTATCAGTGTCTAAAACAGATACATCTATCAACTTCCCACAAACACCTCTAACATGCACAGGGCTCCGACTGTCTTCCCGGGGACATTTCCGGGGACATAATTTGTCCCGTGACAGTCTCCTCAATCTGGGACATCTGGTCACCCTATCTTACTGGGTTAATGTCTTGTGACTCTGTCCCACACACACACACATCTCATTAGTACCCACCAACCTACAGGGTATATAGAATACTGCTGTATGTGATTCACGCCCTTGTTTTTAGTTTTTTGGGGAAAAGTACAGCCTTGCCAGGTGTCTGATACCAATCGGAGTATTGCAGAAGCAAACAACCAAAAATGATAACATTAAAATATAACAGTCAGTTTAGGCTCCTGAACGGTAGCTGCTTCTCCCTGGAAAATGTATTCTGTGCCATGTGTGGTGGCGCTGATCTTCCCAGGGATGAAGTGACCAGCTCTTCCAAAGGAATACAAACTTGTATATATGAATTCTAAGGAACACCAATATAGAGTGCAAATTAATTATATTAAAATGTTTCCTTACCCTGCTCTACGCGTTTTGGCATCATACCGCCTTTTTAAAAAGAGCGAATATACAAATACTATTTAATGTTCTCTGGGAAGTGATGCAGAAGCAATACTTATTTTAGTAACGAAAGGAAAAATTGATACAGTCCCAGGAACAAAGTGTAATAAAAAAAGGACATAATTAGAATCCCAGCAACAAACTTGAATAAAATATTTGTATATAGCAGATCAGCTTCTTAATAGTGTCAGCACTTTATTGTCTTTATCAACCAGTGGATCATAATGTTTTTGTGAATATTTTTGAAATTCATATGACTTCAGATTGAGCTTACCTTATATGGCAGTATGCCCTTGTGAAACTAGAACACTATTAAAGGATACAACATGTAATGTAGGGGCCTGTTATTCAGTAGAAAAGTGAGAGTGTGCTCTGCCATATAAGGTAAGCTTTCTGATTGGCTATACCGCCCAAGGGCAAGGGCATGTGATCATGTACCCACGGCAGCGGGGAAATCATATTTATAATGCAATTTTGTATATATACATGTATATCCACTATGTTCTGAAAAGTTCTAAATAGCTAGCAAATAAAAAAATGAGAAATGTTACTAGTCCAGACTAAAAAAAATTACTAGTCCACTCAATATAAAAATAGGAAGAAATGCAAATTTTCTACTTGTCCACTACAATTACTTACTCACCCGGGACTAGTAGTCATTTCCATGCCTGTTTATATGTGTGTGTCTATATATATATATACTGTATATATATATGTGTGTGTGTGTGTGTATATATATATATATATATATATATATATATGTGTGAACGTGTGTGTGTATATATATATATGTATGTGTGTGTGTATATATATATGTGTGTGTATATATATATATATGTGTGTGTATATACAATGTCATATGGTATAGCACTCTCAATTAATGTCCGGGGTGCACGGCATAAAAGTTTACATAATCCAGAAAAAAGGCAGGCACTCTCCGTTATAAATCCACAAAATTTTACTAAGTGACGTTTCGGGGTTTCACCCCCGTCCTTAGACTTACATACATTGTGTTAACAAACATTTCATACTTATACCTTTACCCCACACCATTTGCATAAATAATTAATCAATAATTAACATTTCTACTAAACCTCGTGTCATCCCGGCCGTCAGCGGTGTATACCCGGCGCTCCAACTACGTCATCCAGGAAGAGACGCCACATGCTATCAGTAAACACCACAGGAAGCCGCCAACCACCTACCATTGCCAACCCCAGCGTGTTTGCGTCATTACAGACGTCGCCTGTAACTTGGGCGTCTGTAACCGGTGATCGTGTGTTCGCCCAGTGATCCTATGAAGATACAATTTAATAAGACAAAATAAATTAAAAGCATCATACAGCATGTAATACATTCCAAAACACATCACTAACTCCCTATACCATCTCACTATCCCATTGCCAATCCAAATAAATAAATACTGCCCTTGTCTACAATGTTTATTATACCTAATCTCAAATGTTAAATTGTACTTAGCATTAAAGCCTACCATCTACTCACTTATCAATAGGGCTTCCTACCATTAGACATTATCTCAGTATGTTTTATCAGCTTTATAGGGGATATTGTACATAATTTTCATTAGCTCTTAGGTAAGCACATAGGACAAACTGCTGTTCCATACATAGGTAATTCTGTAGTTCTACACTTATGTATTACTCAATCTACTATTTCACAAATCTAAATTAGAACAATATCATAAATTAGGGCAATATTATAAATTAGGGCAATAAACACATAGATCAATAATTAAGTACATAGGTAAATCAGACCACATGAGTAAACTTATAGGTATACAGGGAGTGCAGAATTATTAGGCAAATTAGTATTTTGACCACATCATCCTCTTTATGCATGTTGTCTTACTCCAAGCTGTATAGGCTCAAAAGCCTACTACCAATTAAGCATATTAGGTGATGTGCATCTCTGTAATGAGAAGGGGTGTGGTCTAATGACATCAACACCCTATATCAGGTGTGCATAATTATTAGGCAACTTCCTTTCCTTTGGCAAAATGGGTCAAAAGAAGGACTTGACAGGCTCAGAAAAGTCAAAAATAGTGAGATATCTTGCAGAGGGATGCAGCACTCTTAAAATTGCAAAGCTTCTGAAGCGTGATCATCGAACAATCAAGCGTTTCATTCAAAATAGTCAACAGGGTCGCAAGAAGCGTGTGGAAAAACCAAGGCGCAAAATAACTGCCCATGAACTGAGAAAAGTCAAGCGTGCAGCTGCCAAGATGCCACTTGCCACCAGTTTGGCCATATTTCAGAGCTGCAACATCACTGGAGTGCCCAAAAGCACAAGGTGTGCAATACTCAGAGACATGGCCAAGGTAAGAAAGGCTGAAAGACGACCACCACTGAACAAGACACACAAGCTGAAACGTCAAGACTGGGCCAAGAAATATCTCAAGACTGATTTTTCTAAGGTTTTATGGACTGATGAAATGAGAGTGAGTCTTGATGGGCCAGATGGATGGGCCCGTGGCTGGATTGGTAAAGGGCAGAGAGCTCCAGTCCGACTCAGACGCCAGCAAGGTGGAGGTGGAGTACTGGTTTGGGCTGGTATCATCAAAGATGAGCTTGTGGGGCCTTTTCAGGTTGAGGATGGAGTCAAGCTCAACTCCCAGTCCTACTGCCAGTTTCTGGAAGACACCTTCTTCAAGCAGTGGTACAAGAAGAAGTCTGCATCCTTCAAGAAAAACATGATTTTCATGCAGGACAATGCTCCATCACACGCGTCCAAGTACTCCACAGCGTGGCTGGCAAGAAAGGGTATAAAAGAAGAAAATCTAATGACATGGCCTCCTTGTTCACCTGATCTGAACCCCATTGAGAACCTGTGGTCCATCATCAAATGTGAGATTTACAAGGAGGGAAAACAGTACACCTCTCTGAACAGTGTCTGGGAGGCTGTGGTTGCTGCTGCACGCAATGTTGATGGTGAACAGATCAAAACACTGACAGAATCCATGGATGGCAGGCTTTTGAGTGTCCTTGCAAAGAAAGGTGGCTATATTGGTCACTGATTTGTTTTTGTTTTGTTTTTGAATGTCAGAAATGTATATTTGTGAATGTTGAGATGTTATATTGGTTTCACTGGTAAAAATAAATAATTAAAATGGGTATATATTTGTTTTTTGTTAAGTTGCCCCTAAACTAGCTATAACTAAAAACAAACTAAAAACTACTTCCAAAACTATTCAGCTTTGATATTAATGAGTTTTTTGGGTTCATTGAGAACATGGTTGTTGTTCAATAATAAAATTAATCCTCAAAAATACAACTTGCCTAATAATTCTGCACTCCCTGTATATTTCCCTATGTTCTTTCCAGAGGATGTTTAAAAGAAGCACTGCCAATCCAGCTTCACATTTAAGCCTTTAGGTGTTAATGTATCGAGTTCATATGTCCATCTTGATTTCCTCTGTAGTAAGATGTTGCCCCTGTCTCCCCCTCTCCTTGGGGCCGGGACATGATCTATCAGTGTGTACCGAAGATAACAAACATTATGTCCACTCTCTAAGAATTGGCGGGCCACTGGTTGGTCAGACTGTCCCTTTTTAATGGCCGCCCTGATTGAGCTTTTATGATTGGCCATCCGTATCCGTAGATTATCACCAGTTTTACCCACATAGAACAAACTGCACGGACAGTGTAGTAGATAAACTACATGGCTTGTGGTACATGTCATCCTGTACTTATGCATATACCTCTTTCTGCTCCTTGGGTGATGGAAGAATTTGCCTGTAATCAACCAATTGCAAGTGGTGCACCCACTGCATTTATAGCACCCGGCTTGGCTTCCTCCAACCATGTACTTGTGGAGTAGCAGTGTACTGGGTCTGTAAGTTGTAAGATATCTTTAAGGGATTTACCCCGCCAATATCGATCCTTGGATCAGTAACTTCCAATTGTCCTTAAGGATAGCATTTAAGCCATTTTTATCTGCCGCATATGTAGTGACCAGCGTCATCTTCTCCTGCTCTAATCCAGGGTCATCTCGTATTCTTCCAGCTTCACTTGAATTTACTTCCCTGATGTGCTGTTCCAATACTTGATTTTGGTAGCCTCTCCTTAGGAAACGCTCCTTCATTTCATCAGTCTGCTTCTCTGTCCAGTTTGCATCTGTGTTGTTCCTCTTAACCCTTACAAACTGGGACTTAGGTAGAGCCCTCTTGAGTGCTGGGGGGTGACAACTGGTTGCCTCCAGGAGGGAATTCCTATCCGTAGTCTTACGAAACAGGGTTGTGCCCAGCCTTTCTTTATTCTTGAAAATCTTTAAGTCTAAGAATTCAATCTCCTCCTGGTTCCAATTCATCTTAAATTTAAGCGTGCTGTGTTCAGTATTCAATTCACTGAACCAGGTGAGCAGATCTTCCTCACTTCCAGACCAGATTATTATGAGGTCATCTATGAATCTCCTGAAGTATATGATCTCCTCCCTCTTGAAACATTCTGTGCCATTATTTTCAAATTCAGACATAAAAAGGTTTGCATAAGATGGGGCCACATTGGACCCCATCGCTGTTCCCATTAACTGCTGAAAAAATTGCCGCTCAAACCTAAAGTAGTTTTTCTTTAGGCAAGTTTCTAAGAGGTCCAGGATGAACTCTACTGGTGGTCCCACATAGGGGCAGCTCAGCAGTTGTTTGTTTCCTTATCGCTGCTAAGCCTTCATTATGAGGTATTACTGTATAAAGGCTAGTAACATCCAAGGTCACTAGCCATTCTCCTCCTTTTAGTGAGACCCCCGTAAGTGATCTGATGACGTCATTTGAATCTTTTATGTAGGTCCTCATACTTTGTACATGTGGTTGCAATATGCTATCAACATAGATAGCCAAAGGTTGTAGTAGTGAGTCAACAGCTGAAACAATTGGTCTACCGGGTGGCCTCTCCATGCTTTTATGCACTTTGGGGAGTGTATAGAAGATTGGTGTTTTCGGATAGTCCTTTATTAAGTAATTCACAGTGTCTTGTGTGATGATACCATCCTCCAGGGCTTCTTTGAGATAATCATCAATTTCTTTCTTAAACCTGGTGGTTGGGTCCCTTGGTAGTCTGGAGTACACCCCTTCATCACTTAATTGTGTGAGGATTTCATTCCTGTAGTATGCATAGTCAAGCAGCACCTCCTTTATCTGCTTTCCTAATAACTATTGTTTTATCCTTTGTTAAAGCTCTCATAGAGTCTCTTTCTGCTTTATTTAGGTTAAATCTTACCTGCTGCTGTTGATTCTTTATAGACTCCTGCATTTCCTTTTCAAGTACTCTGCTAAAGGTTTGAATGTTAGGGTTATTGCTTTTGGGATAAAAAGAGCTTTTCTTTTTAAACTCCACTATGTGATCAGTCTTACTTAGACCAAAATGTTCTTTTTACCTTAACATTCTCTGAAACCTCTGTATGTCCACATGTAAGTCAAAATAATCAGATAATCCTGTTGGCACAAAGGATAGTCCTTTCTTCAGTAGCGTCAAATCAGTCTCTGATAGTGTCCTCTGACTCAGGTTGATGACAATGTTATCCTCTTCTACCGTCTCTGGCGTGGTGGTCTTCCTCTTGTGTTGCCCCCTCCTCGGGTGGAGGCGTCCCCTCTGGCGTTTTTTGATCTAGTGACAACTCCTTCCTGGTATTGTGCTCCACTCTGTATCCTCCCTTCTGCTACATTATCAGAGTCAGTCCCTGAGCCTGAACTGTCAACCGTCGCCAAATTAGCTGGTCTTCTTGCCCTAAATCTTCTGGGCCGGTATTCGCTTATGCGTTGTCGTTCCTCTGGTTTCAGGGTCCACTTGTATACCTTACATTCACGATAATCCTCTTGTACCGCCTCAAATTTTCTATTCTTAAAGGCCGTCAGTTCCTTCTGGTATTGATTCAGTTGTAACTGTAGTTTTTTCAACCCAATCTTCCTCTCCTCTCTGTGTTAGTACTTCTTCATTCTCAGTGGTATAGGCCTCTATCTCTATTTTCAGTTGTGAAATTAGGCCTCTTACCTCCTGTATTACTAATAAGATAAGGTCCAGGGCACATTTATTCAAAATATTGCACCATCTCTCACAAAAATTCGGATTATTCCTCCCCAATGTTGGTACATTTATTATTCTAAATCCTCTGGGTATAAACCCTTTCCGATAGTACTCTGAGAGATACTGGCCATGCAACTCCAAGTCTTTTTCTTTTTTCTTTAGTTTTAGCAAATGGGATATAATGTGTTCATCTGGTTTTTCTGCTGGGCCTGTGGTTAGTGTCTCAAATAGGATCTCCTGAGCATACTCCTCCTATTGGAACACTTTAGCTCCTAAAATAGCCCCACTATTTGTTCCTTCTGTATTTGCCTGTACCGGTTGAGACATGCTGCAGAAAAAAATGGTGCTGAACAGTATACCAGTATAATATACTCTTACTTCTCTTTGGGTGCTTAAAAACAATCTTTTACAAACAATGTCATATGGTATAGCACTCTCAATTAATGTCCGGGGTGCACGGCATAAAAGAAAAAAAAAAGAAAAAATTCACATAATCCAGAAAAAAGGCAGGCACTCTCCGTTATAAATCCACAAAATTTTACTAGGTGATGTTTTGGGGTTTCACCCCCGTCCTCAGATTTACATACATTGTGTTAACAAACATTTCATACTTATACATTTACCCCACACCATTTGCATAAATAATTAATCAATAACATAATTAACATTTCTACTGTGTGTGTGTATGTATATATATATATATTGTGTGTATATATACTATACATATTTGTGTTTGTATATATACTGTATATATATATATATATATATATATATATATATATATATATATATAGTCTATTCCATTTGGAGGTACCTTGCAAAGTGCTTTATCATGATGTTTGTTGTGATGTTTTTTCCCCATTTTGAGACCATTCTAATTCATTATAAAAATCAGTTTTATCACAGTATTCTAGAATTTCTAGTCCAAAAATCTGGATGAATTTGCTAAATATTACTTAACAATCTGTATAAATATAAACATACATATTTTTATTATGTGATTATAAACTGGGTTGAAAATAAAATTGATATACACCAGAACTTGTCACTGCACCAATACCAAACCTGGAAGGAATAGGTGCCAGGAACAGAATATAAATCTCCGGTGGCTGTGAGTGACCCTTGTGCCATGTGGCACCAAGCTGGGCACCCAGCGGTAAGCTGCCAATAATACTCAGCCAGATCCCTCCTATTCTAGAGTGACTGGGGCATAACTAACTAGCTGGCATTATGTCCAGAGCATCCCAATAAACCCCTACTCGAGTGACCCACACCAGGAACATTACACGTCAGACACACACAATGACAGCTCACACACCCACCCAGACACTGGCACACAACCAAATAACTACATATACCGAGATGCTTAGCGCTGTCTCGCTGATTCGTGATTGGGTTACCGATTAACCTGAGCAGTGATTGGCTGGTACTTTGTGCGTTTTATCCAATAAGTGTTTGTGCTGTCCGCACACGCGCAGTGCAGTCTGTACGGTGCTGCTTTCTGGTGCTTGTTGCCCTAGTGACTATGGGGGGCTCGGGGAGCACCGGGAGGAAAGTGTCATTTGGCCTTGACGATGAGGACAGGGTGCGGGTGCTGCGGGGAGTCAGGGTGAGCAGGGGCGTGGGGGGAGCTGCAAGGGAAGTACACTAAGTAATGTTTGTAAGACCCTCAGGGTAATGCACCTAGTAACCCCAAATAATGCATGCAACACCCATAAAATGATGTACCTGTGGCCCAAAATTATACATGTAACACTCATTAAATTATCTACCCAGTAACCCCAAATAATGCATGTATAACCCATAACCTTATCTGTACCCAGTGACCCAAACTATACATAAAACACCCATTTAATTATCTACCCTGTAACCCCAAATAATGCACGTATAACCCATAAAATTATGTACCCAGACCCAGTAACCCCAAATAATGCATGCAACACCCATTAAATTATCTACCCAGTAACCCAAAATAATGCACATTATGTACCCAGTGACCCAAACTATACATAAAACACCCATTTAATTATCTACCCAATAACCCCAAATAATGCATGTAACACCCATAAAATGATGTACCCATTGACCCCAAATTATACATGTAACACCCATAAAATGATGTACCCAGTGACCCCAAGCTATACATACAACACCCATGAAATTATCTACCCAGTAACCCTAAATAATGCATGTATAACCCATAAAATTATGTACCCAGTGACCTAAACTATACATAAAACACCCATTCAATTATCTACCCAGTAACCCCAAATAATGCATGTATAACCCATAACATTATGTACCCAGTGACCTAAATTATACATAAAACACCCATTTAATTATCTACCCAGTAACCCCAAATAATGCACGTATAACCCATGCAATTATGTACCCAGTGACCAAACTTTACATAAAACACCCATTCAATTATCTACCCAGTAACCCCAAATAATGCATGTAACACCCATAAAATTATGTACCCAGGAACCCCAAATTATACATGTAACACCCATTAAATTATCTACCAGTAACCCCAAATGATGCACGTATAACCCATCAAATTATCTACCCAGTAACCCCAAATAATGCATGTATAACCCATAACATTATGTACCCAGTAACGCCAAATAATGCATGCAACACCCATTAAATTATCTACCCAGTAACCCCAAATAATGCATGCAACACCCATTAAATTATCTACTCAGTAGCCCCAAATAATGCACGTATAACCCATAACATTATGTACCCAGGGACCCAAACTATACATAAAACAACGTAGGCAACGTATTATTTAAATGGGACAAGACTTAGCCAAACACAGGAGGAAAGGGATTTGGGGGTAGTAATAGATAACAAGCTAAAGATGGGAGCACAATGCAGGGCAGGAGCTTCAAAGGCTAATAAGATACTAGCATGTATTAAAAGAGGCATTGACTCAAGGGAGGAAAGCATAATTCTGTCACTATATAAATCCCTGGTAAGACCTCACCTTGAGTATGGAGTGCAGTTCTGGGGACCAATCGCAAAAAAAGATATTGCAGAACTAGAAAAAGTTCAGAGAAGGGCCACAAAGCTCATAAGGGGATTGGAGAATTTAACCTATGAGGAGAGGCTAGCCAAACTGGGTCTGTTTTCTTTAGAAAAAAGGAGCTTAAGAGGTGACATGATTACTTTATATAAATATATTCAAGGCCCATATACAGAGATAGCAGAAGCTCTGTTTATTCCAAGAAAATTGTTTGTGACCAGAGGTCACAATTTAAGGTTGGAGGAAAGGAGATTTAATCTCCTGCAACGGAAACGTTTTTTCACTGTAAGAGCAATAAAATTGTGGAACTCATTACCAAAGGAGGTAGTGAATGCCAATACCCTAGATACATTTAAAAATTATTTGGATACATTTCTGTCTATAAACAAAATTCATGGATATGATTGCTAGTATTAAATGGGTCACCTTTTAGTGGGATTATTTCATCTTAACTGGAGCTTTTTGTATATATTTTGGATTTGTATAGGTTGAACTCGACGGACTTCGGTCTTTTTCAACCTCATCTACTATGTTACTATGTTACCCATTTAATTATCTACCCAGTAACCCCAAATAATGCACGTAACACCCATAAAATGATGTACCCAGTGACCCCAAATTATGCATGTAACACCCATTAAATTGTCTACCCGGTAACCCCAAATAATGCACGTATAACCTATAAAATTATGTACCCAATGACCCCAAATAATGCATGCAACGCCCATTAAATTATCTACCCAGTAACCCAAAATAATGCACGTATAACCCATAAAATTATGTACCCAGTGACTCCAAACTATACATACAACACTCATTAAATTATATTCCCAGTAACCCCAAATAATGAACGTATTACCCATTCAACTATGTAAACAGTGACCCCATATTATACAAGTAACACCCATAAAATTATGTACCCAGTGACCCCAAATAATACATGTACCACCCATAAAATTATGTACCTAGTGACCCCAAATTATAAATGCAACGCTCATTAAATAATGTACACAGTGACCCCAAATAATACATGCACACCCATAAAAGTATGTACCCAGTGACCCAAAATAATACATGTAACATCCATTAAATTATGTACCTAGTTACCCTAAATTATACATGTAACACCCTCAGTGTAATTCACCCAGTAACCCCAAATAATGTATTCAACATCTATTAAATTATATACCCAGTGACCCCAAATTATAATGTAAACACTCATTAAATTATGTGCCCAGTGACCCCAAATTATACATGTAACACCCATGAAAATATGTACCCAGTGACCCCAAATTATGCATGCAACACCCATTATATTATGTACCCTGTGACCCCAAATTATACATGCAACACCCATAAAATTATGTTCCCAGTGACCCCCAGTTATACATGCAGCACCCATTAAATTATGTATCTAGATTCCCTAAATTATAGATGCAACACCCTCAGTGTAATGCACCCAGTAACCCCAAATTATTCACAGAGCACCCTCAGTGTAATGTAAATGCACCCAATAACACCAGTTAGTGCATGCAGTACACTCTATGTGCCAGTTTATAAATTCATATATCTCTGTAAAGTTTATGGATTTGTTTGATTATTACAGAGGGTACAGTAGGTGCAAAAGATCTATGTCCCCTACAGCTGTCAAGCAGAACGGTGTAGACATTTGGGCTGTATGTGTGTCTAGAGATTTCTGATAGTGTCTTACCTAAATACTTCCCCTGGAAAATCTCAAAAACTGCCAAATTTATTTACTATCATTTTTCTGGGCTTGTAGTAATTCTCAGTTCAATGTTTAGTGCCAAAATTCTTCAGTTCTGATTTACCATTCACACGATATTGGAATTTTTAATGTGATGTTTGACTGCTTGGTAGTCTGTCACCACTTGTCAGTATTATTGATAATTAACTGCAACTGTAGCGCTCCTATATCCGCCAGTAACATATTAGCAATATTATTAGATTTGACAGTTTGCACTTTGCCTGCGGTTTTCTGTTAATCGCAATCATAAAGTATGAGTCTATAACATATAATCAATAAAAAATATAGTTACATAAACAGTTGTTCATATATCATTATTCCAGGATTTTGGTAAATATATTCATGTGTTTTATATTTTTATGAAACAAGTTTCCTACTCTGGTTGCTGTATTCCCTTCTAGTGGCAATACTGAAGAATTACAGGCTAATCCCCAGTAGCTGGAGTGTGTGTGTGTTGAAAGGAAATTACAGTTTGTGACATTATTATCGGTTATTTATAAGGACCTCAGGCTGCACAGCAGAAAATGTAATACACTAAATCCTAACTAAGGACCCGTTCATACTTCCCATGAGTTGATCTTTATAAGCAAATGCGTCTAACACATTATTTGCTATGAAATTACAGCTATCACAATTCAATAGACTTAATAGGAAAGTGAAAAGGATTTAGTGGAGTTTAGAGCCAAAAGTGTTTGCAAAATTGTTCCATAGCCACTTTCTAACTATTAAAAGCAAACAGGCAGCTGGAAGTTATTTATTGCCATGAAATTCTGGCGCATCACATTTGATATTACTAATGTTTTCATACGCTGGTGAATTTAGCTTCATATAACTGGATAAGGTATAAGAGCCCTGATGAAGTGCTGAGGTTGCGGCACAAAACGCGTAGGCCTGTTGTAAAGGTCTGTTGACTAAGTGTGACTGTGACTTTTTTGTACTTGGATGTTTTTAACTTTGAACAATAATTGTTGAGTTTTAACTTTCCCCACGGACGTTTACCCGGATCTTTTTTGTACCTGGTTATATTGCTAACTTCACCACATGTTCACAGGGAGAAATAAACATGTCTCATTATTTTAGTCTGATCATTTGTTTGATTTTACAGATGTTCTGCTGCTGCCTGAAAATTTGCCTGTCCCTTAGTTGGGAACTTATAAGCACCATCTATTTTCCATTCAACAGAGGTTACTAAATTTGTTTCAAACATGGGGGCAAGTGAGCCAATTGTGGAGATGGCTGCACACAATGTACCGGGAAGGGATGGCTGTTTGTATATACAGTAGACTGATCTAGAACATTATGAGTACAGTGTTGGGAGCTTGAGATCCTGGAATTGTTCCAGCTCTGTCTTATGTTCTCATTACAATTTGCTTTAGTGCGTTCCTGTGACCGTTCTAGGCACTAACAAAACTTGTGTTTGTTTCATGGCTGCAGCTTTCGGATGACGTTGTCAGTCGCATGAAGGATCCTTATGTGTTTCCTGCGGAACAGAAAACATCAAGTACTTTGAGGTCCTCTCCGTCTCTGCCATCATCCCCTACCACTAATGACTCTGAAGGCAAAGCAAAAACTGAGGGTACAGACCCCCCCTTTTTTTTTACTGTGAAGACCTATGGTTCCCAAACTTGTTCAGGTCACTGCCCCCTTGGTTCTATAAACCCACCATAGGCACCCCTTGACGTAATCCATACAAATACTATTCAGACCAGCAGTGCACAACCCCTAATCAAGAAAGTGACACAATATAAAGGAGTAACAACACATCAGATCACACACTGACTGCCTATTGTTAAAGGGACATAATACTCATATGCTAAATCACTTGAAACTGATGCAGTTTAACTGTAAAAAGCTGACAGGAAAATATCACCTGAGCATCTTTATGTAAAAAAGGAAGATATTTTACCTCACAATTTCCTCAGCTCAGCAGAGTAAGTTCTGTGTAAAAAAAATATACTTCAGCTGTTGCTCAGCTGCAGGTAAAAAAAAATTAAGAAATAAACAGCAGCCAATCAGCATCAACAGTGCTGAGGTCATGAACTATTTTACTGTGATCTCATGAGATTTTACTTAACTCTCATGAGATTTCATAGTAAACTTCCTTAAACTTAAAGGTACACTAAAACCAATTTTTTTCTTTCACGATTGAGATAGAGCATGCAATTTTAAGCAACTTTCTAATTTACTCCTACTATCAATTTTTCTTCGTTCTCTTGCTTTCTTTATTTAAAAAGCAGGAATGTGATGCATAGGAGCCAGCCCATTTTTGGTTGAGAACCTGGGTTATACTTGCTTATTGGTGAGTAAATGTAAGCCTCCAATAAGCAAGCGCTATCCATGGTGCTGAACCAAAACTGGGCTGGCTGCTAAGATTTACATTACTGCTTTTAAAATAAAGATAGCAAGAGAACGAAGAAAAATTGATAATAGGAGTAAATTAGAAAGTTGCTTAAAATTTCATGCCCTATCTGAATCATGAAAGAAAAAAATTGGGTTCAGTGTCCCTTTAATAGGGAAATAAGATGAGTGTGCACGAAAGCTCGCTCCTTCCGCTGTCCCGGGACAGGCATACTGATTTGCTGCTTAGAAGTAATTTACAATGGGATGTGGCTACTGAGGAATTTTTGAGGTAAAATATCTTTCTTTTTTACATAGAGATGTTCAGGTGATATTTTCTAATCAGTTTTTTGCAGCTATGCTGCATTACTTTCAAGTGTTTCAAAATTTGGGTATTATGGCCCTTTAATGAATAAACGGCTACACAGTGTTTCAATAAATACTGACCCTGCTTCTTTATTGCATATTAAACATTTCCAAATTTTAATAGAATTGTTTAAATATTATTAAAACTGTATTATCTTTTTCTTCTTATACCAGCTTTTTAAATTAACTAGTCAGTGTGCAAGAATCTTATAAACTACATCTAGTAATTACTTCACTGTTCGAAAATTGCTAATCTGATAGATGGGCTTGATGAAGTGATAACAGTTTACCAATCTCTGGTTTATGTCACTAAGCAGGGGCCTTAAATCTCCATAGTCGACTACCTGTAGTTGTACTTCTGCAACAATAAATCATCTTTATAGAAAGTGTATTTTGCTTACTTGAAACCCAAATTGTTTCTTTTGTGATTTAGAAAGAACAAGGAATTTTAAAGTACTTTCTAATTTATTTCTATTATCTAATTTGCTTCATTCTCTTGATATCCTTTGTGGAAAAGCATATCTAGATAGGCTCAGTAGCTGCTGATTGGTGGCTGCATATAGATGCCTTATGTGATTGGCTCACCCATGTGCGTTGCCTTTTCTTCAACAAAGGATATCTAAAGAATAAAGTAAATTAGATAATAGAAGTAATGGAATGTTTTTTAAAATTGTATTCTCTATCTGAATCATGAAAGAAAATTTTGGGGTTTATTGTCCCTTTAAAGGACAGGAAACAACAACATTTTCTTTCATGATTTGGATAGAACATACAATTTTAAACGCCTTTCCAATGTTCTTCTATTATCAAATTTGCTTCATAGAAAGCGACAAGTTGTTTTGTTTTGTTTTGCACATCTATGGTAAAGCACAACAAATTACTATAATTATACTTGGAGGACTCACTAGCATCCTCTTCCACTGCCCCCAAAGGTAATCCCAGTGCCCCCTTCCATTACTTATGCCTATTAGTGCCCCCTTAGTAATCCCACCGTCCCCAGGGGGCAGTACCGCTCACTTTGGGAACCACTGGTGTAGACATTTCTTACTCTGTTAGAAAAATATCAAGTAGTTTCTTATTTCTTTATTGCAGGATCTCACCAAAAAACTACACAGGGTGAAAGAAAGCAACCTCCAGAGACTGATGAGGATTTATACAGACGGTGAGCAGGATATATTAATGTTTAGGAGCCCTAGTCACTTAGCTATGTGCGATTGCTCCTATGGAAGACCATGCAGGTCACATGTACCCTGTATGAAGCTCATTGATTGTCTTGCTGGGACTTATAGTTCCTGAGTTTTCTGTTTCTTTTTCTGTTTGTTCAGCTACGTCTTGTTTTACGCACACGGCTGTTTGGGCAAAGACACTACTGCCGCTAGGTCACCACAGCACACGACTAGTTAACTGTTAAATGAGAACCTTAAGCAATGAGGCTGATTATGGGCCAGATTACAAGTGGAGCGCTATATTATCGCACGCCCACAAACGCAAAATTTACTTGTTTGCGGGCGCGCAATAATTAACCAGCCATTGCAATGCAAGTGGCTGATTATTGCTACCGCGAGCTCGCAATTAGCTCTCAGAAAATTAACCAGAGATCCGATCTCTGGTTAGTTTTCTAAAAGATCCCCAAATGCCCTCAAAATAGAGGGTATTATAGTTTTGTATTAAAAAAAAAAGTAGTTCTCCTGAAGTACAAACATTTTTGTTCTAAGAGCCACTAGTTATTTATTTCATATGTCCCTTATACTGGCTTTTGGAGTACTAAACTTAATTAACACTCACTAGCTCCCCACCCCCCACATTCAGAGCCCACATCAGGGTTCAATTTAGGTGAACTATTTTCACCCCAAACTCCCTCATTTTACCCATTCTTCCCTTTTGATCCCCTTCCCCAAAAATATTGTATATAGAAGTGTGCGTTCCTCAATGGTCAGACCTATATTGGTTTCATTTTTATGACTAACTGGACTATTATAGCCTAGTTTGACCTTGGGGGCGTAGGTATCCTATCTATTGATTTTGTATGTATTCAAGGGACCTGCGAGTCCTATTCAGTGTTTGACTTTGTTGTACCTTTTTATTAAATAAACTGCACTAGGCAGTTTTTGGGGTCTAAAGTTGGTGGGAGTGGGGTGTTAGAAAAATAACAGGACTGAAAAGTGCCTTTACATTGGGATCTATGGGAACTGTGTGTTCCCAGTAAAAATATATGTATATGACTATATACATATATATTTATGTGTTAATATATGTATATACCCATATTAAATGGATAGTAAACCCCAACATTTTATTTCCTGATTTGGAAAGAACATACAATTTTAAACAACTTTCCAATTTACTTCTATTCAAATTTGCTCCATTCTCTTGTTATCCTTTGCTGAAGGAACAGTATTGCACTACTGGCAGCAAGATGAACACATCTAGTTAGCCAATCACAAGAGACAAATGTTTGCAGACACCATTTAGCGGCATCTCCCACTGGTGTATGATATGTGCATATTTATTTTTAACAATGGATACTAAGAGAACAAAGCACATTTGAAAATAGAAGTGAATTTAAAAGTGTCTTAAAATTGCATGCTCTATCTGAATCATGCAAGTTTAATTTTGACTTTCCTATCCCTTTAACACATAAATATATATGTATATAGTCATATACATATATATTTAAAAATATGCTGCCATCACTGCGCTACTTACCCCCTTCGCTGCGCAAGGTTCTGAGCCTATGAAAGAGCGCTCTCATGAGCCCAATGCTTCCCAGCAATGCAAGCTCGTGTTCGCATTGCTGTTAACTTGTAATACCAGCGCATATTAGCGTGTGCTGGTATTACACAGTAAAGCGCAAATATCGCTTTTATGAAAGCGATATTTAGTGCTCCACTTGTAATCTAGCCCTATATGTTTTATGTGTATGGTGCTTTCTCCTTCACTTGACAAGACTATATAGTGTTCAATACACTAGCATTGTTTAGTAAATATTGTCCCCTTGTCTATTTAACCCCTTGAATACCAGAGATGACTCCCTATTTAGCAACCAATGGGCTAACATAAGATTGTGAATATTGTTTTGTTTGTTGTGTGACTTAAATGGTAAAATAATCTCTTTGCACTGGGCAACCCTAAATAGCAGGTGAAACTACAAAACTAAGTTATTTGTAATTGCGTTAGAAGCCAGTGTAACAAGTTGGCATGGAGAATGGCACATTACTTTACACCGCTACCCCGACAGGGATGTAGTGCTCTGAAATGATTTTGTATAGAGATTGTCCAGTTCTTGTGCTTGATAAAAATGGCCTATAGAGGAAGGTTTAACCATTAAAACTGCTCTGTTGTAAAACCAAAAGATTTGGGGCCCTCATCTAAAAGAGATTTAGTTTAGGTAAAACTTCCCTGGGAAATGAATCTTGTAGTCAAACTCATCTGTCCCCATGAGCGCACGCACATAAGTTGGGTAAGTTCAGTTCACCTGTGTGTTAATGAACAAGGTTAAACTTCCCTATATGAAAGCTTCAAAATAGAGTCAATTGGTTTTATGGTGTTATTTATTGGGCATCATTGCTTGCTTAGCCCCCTGGGGGATACACGTATTCAAATGTGAGACTGTTCATGTCTTCTTTCTCTAGATATGAGCGAGAACAAGCCATTATCCAGGAGGAGCTGGCACATCTCGCCAAGCGTGAGAGAGAGGCAGCGCATGGCAAATTAAGCTCTTCCATTCTATTGGAGAAAAACTACACGAACCAGGAGCGCAGGAGAGCTGAGATTCTGGTGTGTACTTATCCTATGCTTGATATACCAGATGCTGGTAATTGCCTATCCTGAGTAAATTTCTGTAGCAACAAGATGTGAATTGCTTAATCTACCAGGTGCTAGTGATAACTTACCCTGAGTATTCTTTTGTACCACTTGGTAACTAGGGTATGAGGTGCTTGATGTACCAGGTGCTTGTGAGTACCTATCCTGAATAACATTCTACATTCTTTACCACCAGTATGTGATAGGTTTGATATGGGTTTGATATACCATGTGCTTGTGACTTATCCCAAGTAACATTCTATACCACCAGGGTATGAAGTGCATGATATATCAGGTGCTTCTGAGTACCTATATAGAGTAACATTCTGTACCACCAGTGTGTAAGACGTTTAATATACTAGGTGCTTCTGAGTACCTATCCTAAATAACATTCTATACCACTAGGGTGTGAGGTGCTTCTTGATATACCTAGTATTTGTGAGTACCTATCCTTAGTAACATTCTTTACCGCTAGGGTGTGAGGCGTTTGATATATTGAGTAACTATCCTGACTAACATTCTATACCATTAGGGTGTGAGGTGTTTGATATATCAGGTGATTGTGAGTACCTATCTTGTGCAACATTTTGTACCACTAGGCTATGAGGCGTTTAATATACCAGATGCTTGTAAGTACTTATCCTGAGTAACATTCTATACTACTAGAGTATGAGGTGTTTAATATATCAGGTACTTGTGAGTACTTATCCTAATTAACATTTTCTATCACTAGGGTATTTAGTTTTTGATATGCTAGGCGCATGTGAGTATCTATCATGAGTAACAATTTATACCACTAGCATATGAGGAATTTGATATACCCGGTACATGTGAGTACCTATCCTTAGTAACATTCTTTACCGCTAGGGTGTGAGGCGTTTGATATATCGAGTAACTATCCTGAGTAACATTCTATACCACTAGGGTGCAAGGTGTTTGATATACCAGGTGCATGTGGGTACCTATCCTGAGTAACATTCTATACCATTAGGGTGTGAGGTGTTTGATATATCAGTCGATTGTGAGTACCTATCTTGTGCAACATTTTGTACCACTAGGCTATGAGGCGTTTAATATACCAGATGCTTGTAAGTTCTTATCCTGAGTAACATTCTATGCCACCAGACTATGAGACGTTTGATATACCAGGTGCATGTGAGTACTTATCCTAATTAACATTTTCTATCACTAGGGTATTAGGTGTTTGATAAACCAGGCGCATGTCATGAACTATCATGAGTAACAATCTATACCACTAGCATATGAGGCATTTGATATACCAGGTACATGTGAGTACATATCCTGAGTAACATTCTATACCACTAGGGTATGAGGCATTTGATACCAATAGGGTATGAGGTG